>NC_141691.1:804076570-805276570 GCF_964263255.1 Lissotriton vulgaris
ATCTGTTTGTGGATGTTTAAGTCCCCGTATTGTGTCAGTAACAATACAAGGGAGCAAGAAGAAAAAGAGAAGTTCCTTTCTTTTATGAGACTTGGACTCTGGTGAAGTTCGTGTTTTGTATGAGCTTCTTGAACCTGCATTCTGGGATTTGTTCTGATTCTGGCATAACTGATATAAAGACTGGGTTTACTCTGGAAGTTATATAGGATGGGAATTGAGGAAACTTGGTGAGTGAAAGAAAGGCACTTGCACAATACAGTGAGCAGAGGTCATTGATTATATGAGTAATTGTGTGTTTTGTCATCCTACCTGCAGCCTTGAAGGTATACTAGACCCAGCCCAGAGTGTTGATCATGTCCCTGTGAGAAGTCGTGGGAATACACCTTCATCCTCTTTCCCTTTTTTCCTCTGTGGCGCGAAGTCAGGCAGAGTATTTACAATTCTCTGCTGGGGGTCGTGCTGTGAGGAAATAAGGGATTTAGCATCAGATATCGTCTCTGCTTGGCCCCAGGAAAAGGTTAGTGGTGTTCTTGGTTCTTGCGCTACTGCCAGTCACGACAGATTGACAAGCCCAAGTATACAAGCCCGGCCTAGACGATGAATATAGAAAGTGTGTTGAATTCTGTGGTGGAGAGCCTTGCGGCTCTGCAACAGGAGGTCAATACTTCTAGAACTGAGAATCAGGTGTTATATAAGGAAGTGGGTGTGCTTCGGAAGGAAGTGGCAGGGTTAGCACGTAAAAACCCGGGAGGGGTTTCTTATATAAAGCCAGCCACTTTGCAACCCCCTGCATCTACTGTTTCCCAGGGAGCTGAAGGGGTAGAGCCTATGCAGATCGGAGGTATACGGGGACCCCTCTCCAAGGAAGAGAAGGAAAAGAGAAGACGACTGAAACAATGTCTGTATTGTGGCAAAGGAGGCCATTTCATTAAGGATTGCAGAGCGAGGAATGCCTTGCCTGGACGACCCTTGGTGCCACCTAACCAAGCTAGGATACAATCAGGGCGACCGGCGGAAAACTAGAAAGCCCAAATCAGGAAGAGGTCTCTGCCTTGGGTTGTCAAATTCAAACGATCTCACCAATGCTTGCGAACACCTTACATCCAGCAGTAGCTCATATGAATCTGAAGGTCACCCTGTGGGTCAATTCTCGTGAAGCCATGGAGATCGATGCGTTGCTTGATTCTGGTGCTACCGGAAACTACATCGATCAAGAATACGCTATGAAGATTGGAATAATATGCGAGAAGAAGGACAAACCGGAGCTAGTGAAAGCAGTAGATGGTACTGTCCTGTCATCGGGTCCTGTGTCCTATCATACTTGTGCGTTATTGATGCAGACGAGCCAGAATCACCAGGAACATATACAATTCGACCTGATTGATGCTCCTCAATTCCGGCTTATCCTAGGAATGCCATGGTTGACCCTTCACGATCCTAAGGTCAGTTGGGCCGCTCGCACAATCACTCTGTCGTCGGAATTTTGCAAAGAGAATTGTAGACAAGCATTGCTAAACACTGAAGTGATCAACACCACGCCTTCAGTGTGTTTAGCAACAGGATGTACCAGAGGACATTATTGTTGTGCCACTGTTCTTCCTGAAGAATACAAGTCTTATCGCTCCTTGTTCGATAAACAAAAGGCAACGGATCTACCTCCAGATCGTGTATACGACTGCCGTATCGAACTCCTTCCTGGAGCAGACATCCCGTGTAGACGAGTATATGCCCTGACAGAAAAGGAGACGCGGTATCTGAGGAACTACCTCGATGAGAATTTGGCTACAGGGTTTATTCGGCATTCAACATCTCCTGCCTCATCCCCTATGTTTTTCATTCCGAAGAAGGACTGCAACGAGTTACGACCATGTATCGATTATAGAGCCATAAATAGAATGACCATAAAGAATCGATATCCGCTCCCTCTTATAGCTGTGCTTTTGGACCAATTGAAGGGAGCCCGTTTTTTCACCAAACTCGATCTTAGAGGGGCATACCATTTGGTCAGAGTCCAGAGTGGGGATGAGTGGAAGACTGCGTTTCGAACAAAATTCGGTTTGTTCGAATATAGAGTGATGCCCTTCGGGCTTTGTAACGCCCCTGCCGCCTTCCAGTATTTCATGGATGAAGTGTTGAGAGGTTGTCTGGAAACATTTTGTATAGTATACATTGATGACATTTTGATCTATTCATCTACCCTTCCTGAGCATGTGGAGCATGTGAAAATCGTACTCAGTAAATTGCAGCATAATTCCTTGTATGCTAAGCTCGAAAAATGCCTGGTTCATGTTACTGAGGTTGCATTCCTACTCCTCAAAACGTTAAATCAGTTCAGAGTTTCCTTGGCTTTGCCAATTATTACAGACGGTTTATTAAAGATTTCTCCAAGATAATCCATCCTATTTCCAGCTTTTTGAGAAAAAATACTCAGTTTGTATGGAACCAGGAGGCTGCTATATCTTTCCAGTTTTTGAAAGATCAGTTTACGCAAGCTCCCATTCTTCGCCATCCGGATCCTCAGATACCCTTTGTGCTGGAAACGGATGCCTCTCAATACGCCATAGGGGGAATTTTATCACAACGCCATCCTGAAACTGGCCAATTGCATCCTGTTGCCTATTTCTCGAAGAAACTCACTCCTTGTGAGATTAACTATTCCATTTCGGATAAGGAACTTCTTGCAATAAAAAGGGCATGTGAAGAATGGCGTCATTACCTATTGGGAGCCGCTCATACAGTCGAAATCTACACTGATCACAGGAATCTACTGTTCTTGAAAACAGCAAAGGCGCTTACGCCTCGGCAACTGAGATGGACATTATTCTTTTCAGATTATGATTTTGTTATCAAGTACAAACCTGGGCCACAGAACGGTAAAGCGGATGCCCTGTCTCGCATCGGCGAAACTGAAGAACAACGTGCAGTGAGTGAAGAAGAACCCCCGCTAATTCTGAAAGAAACGAGTGGTCAACCACCCTCAATAGCCTTGTTGGCTACACAGGAATTTTTGGAAGATGTGCGTGTAGCTCTTGCAGATTCGGAAGTACAAGAATGGGTACAAGAAGATCCTGAACATCGAATGGAAAAAGATGACCTTGCCTACCATGGGTCCGCTATCTATGTCCCTACTGAGATCCTGCAACTACAAGTCTTGAGATGGATACATGACTCCCCCTTGGGCGGCCATTTGGGGATCTACAAGACCATTTCTGGTGTGGAACGTGAATTTTGGTGGTCCAACCTTAGGGAAGATGTGAGACAGTATATCAAGAACTGTGCTGTTTGTATGCAAGGGAAATCCGTCCATGTCAAACCTATTGGACTTCTGAGACCTCTACCTATTCCCCCTAGACCCTGGCACACATTGTCCATGGACTTTATAGTCGAAATGCCACCCTGCAATGATAAGACCGTGATCCTAGTTGTCATAGACCATTTGACAAAGATGGGACATTTTATTCCGTTGACTGGTCTTCCCACTTCAGCTGAACTGGCACAGGTGTTTCTGCAACATATCGTTGGAGCTCATGGCATTCCTTGTGTGCTCATTACGGATAGAGGAACTCAATTTACTTCCCGATTTTGGAAGGCTCTCTGTAAATCCATGGACGTCGATGCTCGACTCTCTTCGTCCTACCACCCCCAAACTGATGGCAAAACGGAACGTCTGAATCAGACGTTGGAGCAGTATCTTCGCTGCTTTGCTCTGCAAAACGATATGGATTGGACTATGTTAATTTGGATGGCTGAGTTTGCCTATAATAATGCCATTCATTCCACCTTGGGTTGTTCTCCTTTTTTTTGTCTGTATGGCTATCATCCTAATGCACTTCCCTTTGAGGTGCCCGTACATTCTCCTGTACCCAGCATTCATGAGCATCATGCCCATCTCAAGGCTGTGCTGGTTGCTGCACGGAACAGCTTGGCGATTGCTCTGTCTTCCCAGAAATGCTTTGCTGATAGGAGGAGGACACCTGCACCCGACTATGGGGTGGAGGACATGGTGTGGCTTTCCACTAGGCACATACATTTGAAAGGGGAAAATAAGCTGAAACCTAAGTATGTGGGGCCTTACAGCATAGTGGAGGTTATCAACCCTGTGGCTATGAGGTTGTCCCTCCCTGATTCCTGGAAGATACATCCTGTTTTTCATGTCTCCCTCCTCCAGCCTTGTCCTGCTAGTACTAGACTTTTGGATAGGCCACTTCCTATTGACATTGATGGGCAGGAGGAATATGAGGTGCAGGTTCTTCTTGACTCCCGTTTGGTTAGGGGTCGGATTCAGTACTTGGTGGGTTGGAAGGGTTATGGACCTGAGGAGAGGACTTGGGAGCCTTTGGCTAATCTGAATTGTCCTGAGCTGGTCGCTCAATTCCATGAGAGACATCCTGGGAAGCCTGGACGACCGCTGGGTCGGCTGTCCTCGAGAGGGGGTTCTGTGGCGATTCTGAGATCCAGGGGACGGAATTCCTGCTATGCAGAAAAAACGGGAAAAGTCCTTCCAACTACAAGTCCCAGACTGCCTTGGGGTTTTCTCATTGGACTTAAGCCCTTCCTCTGCAAGGGGAAGGTGCTTGTCAAATAATCTGTTTGAGCATCAAGGAAGGGCGGATGGTGTTCCCCGCCGGATCCCAGCGTGAAGAATAAAGCCTCGTGGAAGCCTGTTTGTCCTGGATTCGAGTTCTGGAGTACCGGCTGGCATTCGTGACTATTTTTGATATTTATCTTGAGGAAAGTGCGGGCTCGCCTTTTTTCCTAAATGAACCGTGATCCCTGACATTTGATTTATTGTTTCCGCTAGTTAGTTAGAGAAGCCGCGGCATCTGTGAGAAGCACAAGACGCTTCTGTTCAACCCACGAGAAAATAAAAGCGTGTTTATTCCTGAAACGCGACTGGGCTGCGGACGCGTTCAGGGAAAGCGCTTATAGTTTGAAGAGAGGGTTTTTGTTGAGAGCAAGCAGGTACCGAACTAAGAGAGAAAACCGCCTGCTCTTTTTCTCCTGGAAATACGTAGTTCTGAAAATGCCAAGTTTAACTTTTCTTTATCCGGAGACAAGGAATCTGTTTGTGGATGTTTAAGTCCCCGTATTGTGTCAGTAACAATACAAGGGAGCAAGAAGAAAAAGAGACAGTCACGACAATTGGTAAGCAACTCTCACCCCATCCTAAAATCACTTGTAGGAGGAATAAATCCCTAAAAGACACTCTGATAAACAGCCACTTTAACACCATCTCAAGATCACCCCGACTGGGTACCTTACTGGGATTTTCCCCTGTCAAAATTGCAAGGCCTGCCAGTCGAGTTATAAAGTCACTAACTATGAAATTCCAGATACTGGTAAAGTGAGAAAAATCAACACATTTTTCACGTGCACAAGCCCATTTTGTGTATATTATCTCGAATGCCCTTGCAAACTTTACTATGTCTGGAGTTCAATTCACCCTGTAAAAAAGCGAATCTTGGAACACGCCAGAGCAATTGAGCATAACGACCCAAATTACCCAGGAGCGAGACACTTCGCATTGAAACACAATAGTGACCGCAATCTCCTCAAATTCCATTGTCTAGATCAAATACCCCCATAAAGATCGTGGAGGGAACAGAGAGTTACAAATGAGGAAACTTGAGTCGAGGTTTATCATAGACCTTCGGACAAAATTTCTGTTAGGATTAAATACAGGGGAAGAGTTAGCCAGTCATCTAGGCTAATTAAGATGTTCCCCCCTTCTGACTCTCAATGTCTATAATTGTTTTACAGGTTGCAAGAAAAAATCAGAAACGTTACACTGTATATATTGTTTTTTGCTGTTTCTGCGGATGAATTTTCTATTGTTGCACAGTGAATGAAATTTTGATGAATTTATCTTATAATTTTGATAGCCCATCCACGGCTTAATAACTCACGTTTGCTTAAAAATGCCATATAATTGATGCATTATGGCAACCACTATAAGATGGCCGCCTTGTTTACTATATTTTGGTCTCTCTTTTGTGTTGATTGAACATGAGATTGACGTCAATTCCAAACTTTATTTAAATGCGAATGAAACTGATGCGAGTGACAGCAGACGAAGGCGCGATGCCGAAACGCGTTCTGTTGGATTGATGAATAAATCATTTGAACCCTGACTATATATATATATATATATATATATATATATATATATATATATATATATATATAGATGTATATATATATTTATATATTACCTACTGGCGGTCGCCAGTAGGTATATATAGTTAGGATTTTTTCTCTATGGGATTTTTGAAAATTCTATGTCTAATAACTTTGGAGTTTGTGGACGGAATTGGCTGAACTTTTCAGGAAAATGGAACATTTTGTTTCTGAGCAGCCCCTGACAATTTGGGGGGGTTTCATCAAGGGGGGGACGAGAAAAAAGGGGGGTCCCAAAACGTGTTTTTCCCATGTTAATTTCCATAGGGCGGTTGGCCTCACTTTTAGCTCGAACGGCTGAATGGATTTTCACGAAACTTGGCAAAATTGTAGGGACTGCTAGCCCGATGTGCCTTTGCTAGGTCTCAATATATGTGCTCCAGTGGATTTTGAGTAATTTAGGTTCAAAAAAAGATATATATCTGGGCGGAGCCTAACCACACATCTGATCTGATTGGCTGTCAGCACTTCATCCAAGAAGTGTTGGCAGCCATCTTGGGACCAATATACATGATAGCACCTCATTAAAAAGCATTGTAGTTAATAGAGGGTTTTAGGACTTTAGTTACATTATAAATCATTTGTTGATGGTACCATACTCGTTTTAGGAATTGTGGTGGGTTCTAAGGTGATTTTACCATGTGAAAAAACCTTCTGCTGTGATATCATGAATATTGTTTGAAAGAAAACTAATATCTCATGATTTTCCCATAGTGGTTTGGAAGGGGATCTATAAGCTAAACTGAAAGCATATTTTCTGTAAATTCACATTATCTTTCTCAGTCATGTGAAAATGAAGTCTGACATTCTCAGTAAAACATGTACATCCAACAAGGACAGAGATTGTCAGTTGATTCCTTTGTGTTCTACTGCAGCCTCCTAGAGTGTTCTAAAGAACAACTAGAGCGCTAACAGTCCTACTTATTACAAAGGTATGGCACACCTGAAGCCATCTTGATTGGAATAAAGTGGTAACTCTAAAAACATTTAATTTAAAAAGAAACAACATGAGGGGGTATATTTTGCCATAGAAAGTATGATTAGTGCTGCAGAATAAAAAATTAGGGCACATTTTGAGTGACTTCTCAAATCCTTTTCTATTTCATTAAAACATTCTGACATGCAGTCTCCCAAAATGGCCACCAGAGACAAAAGAGCCCAAATGTAGCCCAAATATCACCCAGATGTAGCCCAAGTATAGCCCAATGACAGAATGTCCCAGAGTGTTCTAAAGAACAACTAGAGCGCTAACAGTCCTACTTATTACAAAGGTATGGCACACCTGAAGCCATCTTGATTGGAATAAAGTGGTAACTCTTAAAACATTTAATTTAAAAAGAAACAACATGAGGGGGTATATTTTGCCATAGAAAGTATGATTAGTGCTGCAGAATGAAAAATTAGGGCACATTTTGAGTGACTTCTCAAATCCTTTTCTATTTCATTAAAACATTCTGACATGCAGTCTCCCAAAATGGCCACCAGAGACAAAAGAGCCCAAATGTAGCCCAAATATCACCCAGATGTCGCCCAATGACAGAATGTCCCAGAGTGTTCTAAAGAACAACTAGAGCGCTAACAGTCCTACTTATTACAAAGGTATAGCACACCTGGAGCCATCGTGATGGGAATAAAGTGGTAACTCTTAAAACATTTAATTTAAAAAGGAACAAAATGAGGGGGTATATTATGCAATAGAAGGTATTATTAGTGCTGCAGAAAGAAAAATTAGGGCACATTTTGAGTGACTTTTCAAATCCTCTTCTATTTCATTAAAAAATTCTGACATGCAGTCTCCCAAAATGGCCACCAGAGACAAAAGAGCCCAAATGTAGCCCAAATATCACCCAGATGTAGCCCAAGTATAGCCCAATGACAGAATGTCCCAGAGTGTTCTAAAGAACAACTAGAGCGCTAACAGTCCTACTTATTACAAAGGTATGGCACACCTGAAGCCATCTTGATTGGAATAAAGTGGTAACTCTTAAAACATTTAATTTAAAAAGGAACAAAATGAGGGGGTATATTTTGCCATATGAATTATGATTAGTGCTGCAGAAAGAAAAATTAGGGCACATTTTGAGTGACTTCTCAAACCCTCTTCAATTTCAATAAAAGATTCAGACATACAGTCTCCCAAGATGGCCACCAGAGACAAAATAGCCTAAATGTAGCCCAAATATCACCCAGATGTACCCCAAGTATAGCCCAATGACAGAATGTCCCAGAGTGTTCTAAAGAACAACTAGAGCGCTAACAGTCTTACTTATGACAAAAGTATGGCACACCAGAAGCCATCTTGATTGGAATGAAGTGGTAAGTCTGAAAACACTCAATTTAAAAAGGAACAACATGAGGGGGTTAATTTTTCCATAGAAAGTATGATTAGTGCTTCAGAAAGAAAAATTAGGGATCATTTTGAGTGACTTCTCAAATCCTCTTCTATTTCATAAAAAAAATTCTGACATGCAGACTGAAACATGCACTTTGAATACCAGCAGCAGACGTCCCTGGTGAGCAGTAGCTTTACTACAGTGATCTAATGTGCAACTAGAGTGCTAACATTCAGAATTTATGGCAAATGTGTGACACATCTGTATGCCTTCTTGATGGAACCAAAGTAAACAAGCATTGAAAATGCAATAGATCTCGCCCTCGTTTAAGTTAAGCCATTCTGTTTGTAATGAGGTGGCTTTTTAGCTTTGCTTTTATTAGTGTTTTTTCAACTTTCATGTAAATAACATGCATCTGTATGCATATAAGTATATGTATGCATGCATTTATGTTTGTATTTATATAGATATACAGATGATATATGTTTATATATGTATGTATATATATATATTCACTGAAAAAACCATAGGTTATAGACCATATATAGTTAGGAATTAGCATTTACAAAACCTTGAAAATTCACTGAAAAAACCATAGGTTATAGACCATATATAGTTAGGAATTAGCATTTACAAAACCTTGAAAATTCACTGAAAAAACCATAGGTTATAGACCATATATAGTTAGGAATTTGCGTTTACAAAACCTTATTTTACTCACACAAAACCATTGAAATTCCATATATAGTTAGTTGCACTAACTATATATCGCGCACCCGCAATCCACTGCTGATGATGTCACATATTACATCATTCATGACATGGTCAGTGACATCACTGATGACATCACTGATGACATCTCAAATGACATCACTGATGACATCACTGATGACAACATCCAGTGACTGTATGTTTCTGTAAAGTTAAAATATGTCTTACATATTGAAGAATGAGTGGATGTATAAGTGTCTGGATGAAGGATTTAGTAGGTGCATGACTGACTGTATGAGTGAGTGATTAAATGTGTCTCACTGAGTGCATGGGTTAGTGACTAAACTGTCTTAATTTGTGCATCATTATGTCTGTTGTTCTGTAAACTGTTGCATGTGTTGATAAGTAGCTATATGAGTAACTATATGGGTTATTGATTGGTTGCCCAAGTATTTGTATGGGAGACTGAGTGTGTGTGTGGATGGCTGGGAGGTGTATGACTCTGTGCATAGATGTGTGAGCAGTTGATTCACTAGATGTATGGTTTCAAAAGTGCATGTGGAAACAGCTGTATGGGCGGTTGACTGTGTGCATGAGTGTATTGGTGAGTGAATGGATATCTCAGTGCTACATGTCAAAGTAAGTACATATGTAAAACACAGTACATGAGAGAGTTGACATATATAAATAACTGTGCATAAGAGCCAGTGAATGTGTGAGTGGCTGTATGGATCATTGTGAACTTGTATCAGGGATTGTATAAGAGAGTAAATATGTGTTAGTATATGTTTGAATAAGTAAAGTTTGTATAACTGTATAGTTGAGGAAATGGAGGTGTGATTGATTCTTTGCATGACTGACTAGGTGTGTGAGTAACTCCATGGATGAGTTCAAGTTCAAAACAACTTTATTTCGATTCATAACGAATCATAAAAAGCACATAGACAAAAATACATAATTAAGGGGTGCAGTTACATCGGGTTGCAGTCGCAGTTAAAATAGAGCAGTTAAAATATTTACAAAATGTTTTAAAAAAAAAAGCAGCAATTTTTCAGTAATTCCATAGGGTGTTGTCAAGACTATTAAATTATCTATTTCCAGAACGTTTTTTAATGCGGAAAGCAGCTACCAAGAAGTTAGCGACATTAAACATGTTTAGTGGTGAGTCTAACTTTTTTAAGTAAAATAGGGCAGGCTTGATTTGGACGAACCCCTTGTTCTTAAGCAATGGGACAATATACTTTTTCCTGGGCAGATCATATATACCACAGAAGAACATAAAATGAGCAGTGTCCTTCAGAGAAAAACCGTCACATTTGCAGGCCGCTAAGTCCTCTGGCTTGGCCCATACCTTAGAGTCATTTAACAGAAAGTGAATCTGGTTAAGTCTTAGTTTGGTTAATAACCAGCGATGTAATGGAATAGACACTACTGTTAAATAAGGTTCAATGGCCGGTGTAGTTTTAGAAATATAGTGCTCCCTCACTGTGGGTTTCGCAAGCTCACAGCTCTCCCGCTCCATTTCTCTCACTTTTAAAAAAGTCGATTTGAACCATTCCAGGTCATTCTTAACGATGCCATCTGGTGTGTGGAAGAGATCTGGGCGGCCCAGGGAAGTTAGTGTTTTATTAATATATGCTATGCCACGGGATATTTTTCATATTGTCCAGAAGTAGGCAGTCTCTCTCTCCATGGATGAGTGAAAGTCTGTGAGTGTCTGTTTACACTGATTGTATCTAAGGTTATATTAGAGTCTGAAGAGGTTCATCGTATTATCACATGAATGATAGCATCAGTGATGTGATCAGTAATGTCAAATGAGATGTCATCAGTGATGTCATCAGTGATGTCATTTGAGATGTCATCAGTGATGTCATTTGAGATGTCATCAGTGATGTCATCAGTGATGTCACTGACCATGTCATGAATGATGTAATATGTGACATCATCAGCAGTGGATTGCGGGTGCGCGATATATAGTTAGTGCAACTAACTATATATGGAATTTCAATGGTTTTGTGTGAGTAAAATAAGGTTTTGTAAACGCGAATTCCTAACTATATATGGTCTATAACCTATGGTTTTTTCAGTGAATATATATTTAGCAAGGGCAAGAGGGGAAGACGCTAAAAAATGAAAAGACCATAATAAACCTCTCTCAGAGAAAACTTACGACCCATGAGGAAAGGGTACTGAGAAGGGGTATGACCTTCTGTCCGACTGCTAAATTTGACCCTGTGGAGACGAGGATTGATATCTTCAAATTTGTTCGAAAATTAAAACTGGACAAAATCCACGCCAACCGTCCACCATTGGATCCAGCAAAGAACATCGATTCTATGGATGGAACAACTAATGATCTCAGGGACGAAGATTTGTCCCTCCTCCAGATTACACACTCCTTAGCCGGCACCGAAGATCTACCGAGCTCAAGTGAGATTTTCAGGAGGGAAGAAATTACACAAAAACGGGATCCTAGCAATCTCAAGAAAAAATCGAGATTCCTACCTCACGCCACGCATGACGCCATTGATGTCTTCAATGATGCGGTTTTACAGGACCTGGAGAAACTAGCCGCCCAAAAAGTGGAAATCACAAATAAAAATTCTAACATCTCAAGTATGGAGTGGCAAGCCATAAGATCGCTCAAGGAAGATCACTCAATAGAGATCAAACCCTCGGACAAGGGAGGGAACATAGTTATCTTTGACAAAAACCAATACAAACTGGAGGCCCTCAGACAACTAGAGGATAAAGACTGCTACGAGACGATTAACAAGAAGGAATTCGAACAATGTGTCCTAGAATACCATGGACTTTTGAGAATGTGGCGTGATGATGGTATGTTAAACAAGAATGAATATGACTATCTATATTGTGAACATCCAATCATCCCCACATTTTATCACCTGCCGAAGGTGCATAAAGACATCAAGCACCCCCCAGGAAGACCAATCGTCTCCTCTATTGGCAGTCTTTTGGAAGCAACCTCCAGATTCATTGATAACTACCTCTCTCCATTTGTCAAGGATCTTCCGTCCTTCGTCAGGGACACACAAGATTTCCTGAGGATTATTGATGGAATACACTGGGACACTGAGATGCTATTCATTACTTTGGACGTTGCAAACTTGTACACGTCAATTGGACATCAAGATGGACTCCAAGCCATCGAATGGTTTCTTAAAAAGAAGAACATGCAATTCCATCAACATAATCGCATGTTACTGAGAATGACTGAATTCTGTCTCTTTAACAATATCTTCTTGTTTGCAGGTACATTATACCGCCAAATCAGGGGGACCGCCATGGGCACGTGCTTCGCCCCCAGCTACGCGAATCTCTTCGTGGGCTGGTGGGAGAAGCACGTGGCCTGGGGTGGGACCAACGAGTACTGTCTTGACCATATCATGGTCTGGACTAGGTACATAGACGACCTGTTTGTGGTGTGGCGGGGCGACAGACCCTCGGCTGAGAGGTTTGTGGCAACGCTTAACAACAACAGCCTAAACCTGAGGTTTACCAGCGAAATAAGTGAGAGGTCGGTCCACTACCTAGACTTAGAGGTATTTGCGGCAGGGGGTAGTATACAAACTAAACTCTACCGCAAACCTACAGCAGGGAATGCTGTACTCCACGCTGCCAGTCACCACCCTCAATCTATGGTGAAAAACATCCCATATGGCGAACTTTTGCGCATCAAACGGAATTGCTCTGAAACAAGTGATTTCCTAGATGCACAAGAGGCAGCGATATCTAGGTTTCAAGAACGGGGCTACTCCAAATCAGCTTTAGTAGCAGCCTCAAAGAAAGTGGAACAGATAGATAGAAAAGACCTCCTGGTGACCAAGAACAAACAGGCAGAGACAGAATCCACAACGAGAATGATAACAACTTATAACATGAGATCGAAAGAACTGGTCCAAATCTTTAATAACAACTGGCATATTCTGGCTACAGACAATATCCTGAAGAACAGAATATCGCCTAGACCATTGATCACATATAGACGTTGTCAGTCACTCGGTGACCATTTGACCAGGAGTCACTACACTGAGCCCCCTGCAGCTCCAAGATCTAAACCTATACAAGGTTTTTATCCTTGCATGCATTGCAAAGCGTGCAAGTATAGCCAAAAGAAGATCAAGTATGAGGGCAGACCGAAAGATCCACGACCAACCAGGAATATCACGAAATTCCTGAATTGCAACTCGGAATTCGTTGTATACATACTGGTTTGTCCGTGCTCCAAGAGATACGTTGGTAGTACCATCAATCCAGCGAAGAAACGTATCTTGGAGCACATGCGTGCCATCACAAACAGGGATAAGAACTATCCGGTGGCACGCCACTTCGAGACCCACCATAACAGCAACAGAGATCTCTTGTCATTCTATTTAATAGACCAACTAGGGAGACAGGAGAGAGGTGGTGACAAGATCAGAACCCTCAGGGCTATGGAATCCAAATACATCATAGACCTCCAAACGATGAAACCGACAGGTCTAAATAACGATGAGGAACTTTGGGTTCATTTGGATTGATCAGACGGGGAATCTTTGTTTCAAGTAATTTATGCAACTTCTGTAGAATATATATGTTAACATCTTTTGCCTCCACAACCCCTGCATAAAGTTTATATAACACCAATATACTTCTATCAGGGAGTCACTTGCCCATACAGGGCTAGATGTATAAAAACAGAAAACAAATAGGCCCATTCAGGGCATTAGAACAACTTTAGGACTCACTCACCTGTATTACACACCATATAAGAGAAAGACCACATGTACAGGATGCACTTGGACATATGATTGTGCAAAAGAAGGTTAAATCATAATTATATTTCCCTTCAATGAATTAAGTGTCTGCCCCCAATTTATCACCTCGCGGGGGACACGCTATGATATTTATTGTCAAATTCAAAAGTACCACCATACATATACATTTATAATGATTTGATGTATTACTGTACATATTATGATTTCAATGGTCGAAAATGTTTTCTCTTTAATTTGTTTGTGAGCCTAAGAATGTTTAAATTCATTACGAGGGAAGCTGTTTGCCCTCTTGTTTTTTTTAATGCACGAGCACTTTATTGATCGCCATTTCTCCCAAGTTGCATAGAAAAGCAGTAAGCATTTGTACCTTACAATATGTCTGCCGCTATTTTTTCAAGTAATGTTGGGCTTAGTCCTCTTTCTATTGTGGTTAGAGTTGGAGTTTAAATGGCGATTTTTTAACATTCACAATTGACACTGAGGAAGCCGTTTCACGGCGAAACGCGTTTGTCTTTTGGTTGGGGTGACGGGGGTCTGTCAATAAACTAAAGAAACATCGAGCTCTGAGTGCCGTCTGCTTTCTGGAGTACGAGCGAGCGTGCAGCGATATATATATATATATATATATATATATATATATATATATAAATATATATATATATATATTCACTGAAAAAAACCATAGGTTTCACACCAGTTATAGTTAGGAATTAGCATTTAAAAAACCTATTAAATTCACTGAAAAAAACATAGGTTTCACACCAGTTATAGTTAGCTGGAAATTTTACTGATATAAAACCATTGAAATTCCCACGTTATAGTTAGTCGGACTCACTATAACTTGCGCGTGCAATGCACTGCTGATGACATCACATATTACATCACTCATGACATGGTCAGTGACATCACTCATGACACCATCCTTGTGACATAGTGACAGACCTCCTTTCACTATAATGTAACCCTTGAGACTCATATTCAAAAATAGAAACTGAAATTTTTAAAAAAATGGAGATACCTATATCAGTTACAACAAGCAATTCAGTAATTCCACTATCTATATACACATCCACTCATTCACCAACAGTTCTATATAGTCACTCATACATATACTCACTCATCATATGAAGTGATACACCTATACATCCTGTTACACACCGACATTCATCCAAAAGTTACTCACACACATATTCACACGTGCAAATAAACTATTGGACATCCATTTATTTGAATATAGAGTTATACACACACTTCCACCTTACTTCTATTTAAAATTACACATATTTATTCTCTTAAACAATCACTTATAGAAACACATACTTATTTAAACAGGAACTCTTACAATCTCTTACTCTCACATATACTCACTTATATACATCAATATTCATATATACTAGATTAAAACATATGTAGTTACTGATAAAGACACTAGTGAGACAGTCATTCACTCACTAACAAACACATATAGACACTCATCCACCCATACAGTCCTGTACATATGTTGTCTTCAAAACACATACAAACAAAGAGTCAGTCACTCATGCATCTATGTGCTAAGTAATACCCCCACCAAACCATATAGACACTCATACTGATACTAATAAAAATATCTAATAACCCATATACATACACATGAGTGGATGTGTATTAGATGGTGGTATTACTGAATTGGTTGTTGTATCTGGTATGGGTATATCCACTTTTTTGAAAATATTAGTTTCTATTTTTGAATATGTGTTTCATGGGTTACATTACACTGAAAGGAGGTCTGTCACTGTGTCACAAGGATGGTGTCATCAGTGATGTCATGAGTGATGTCACTGACCATGTCATGAGTGATGTAATATGTGATGTCATCAGCAGTGCATTGCACGCGCAAGTTATAGTGAGTCCGACTAACTATAACGTGGGAATTTCAATGGTTTTATATCAGTAAAATTTCCAGCTAACTATAACTGGTGTGAAACCTATGTTTTTTTCAGTGAATTTAATAGGTTTTTTAAATGCTAATTCCTAACTATAACTGGTGTGAAACCTATGGTTTTTTTCAGTGAATTTCATAGGTTTTTTAAATGCTAATTCCTTACTATAAGTTTCACTTTATAAATAAGACTGTTAGCACTCTAGTTGTTCTTTTTAACACTCTGGTACATTCTGTCATTGGGCTACAGTTGTGCTACATCTAGTTGAATTTTGGGCTACATTTACAATTTTTGATCTCTGGTGGCCATCTTTGGGCTTCATTGGGCTACTTTGGGCTACATTTGGGCTACATTTTGGCTCTAACATATATTAAGCCCAATGTAGCACAATACATATTTTTATAAAGTTAATTTTTTTACAAACCACTTCAGAATAGGGCTACCTGTCTCTACAATTATCCCATTTTTTTTTTTTTAATTTTTGGGGGGAGCGCTCCCAGAGCGCGCCCCGGAGTGCGCCCCGAAAAGCGTATTTCTGAAAAGCGCCCCCGGGCGCGCTCCGGGGAGCGTCTCGTGAGCGCCAATATCGCAAACGAAAACATGATCGTGACGTATCGCGTAGCCGCGACCGCGTGATACGCACGGCGTAAGCGCACCCGGAAGTACTCGAACGAATACGATCGCAAAACGTAAACTTCCGACGCGCTTACGCTGCGCGCCCCCGTGCGCGTAGCGTAAGCGCGTCGGGTCATGTGAGCAGAAAATAACACTTTTCATTGGTTCATAACAGTTTTAGTTTCATAATGATGAAGCCCCTGGTCTTGTGACCTGAAAATAACACTTCTCATTGGTTCAGGACAGTTTTGTTTTCCAAATGATGAAAGCCCCCACCTTTTTTCCTTATTCTGACTTTGTCCTTTGACTGAGGAAGATCTGTTTGGAACTCTCTGTACCTTTTTGTACTTTAAAATGGCTTCAGTAGCAGCAGCAGCAGGTGCATCTCAGCCACCACCACCACCACCACCACCAAGAGGACCAGCTCCAAATTATATTGGTGGTCAAGAACAGGAGGAGGAGGAAGAGGAAGAGGAGGAGGGGAGAAGAAGATGGCTGCCTGAAGAAAACACACCTTATAAACCCAAACCACACTTCATTTGGCAGTTTTTTTCAATCCCAGAGGGGCAAAAAAAGGTGAATGCGCCCAAAGTCACTTGCCTCATCTGCGATGATGAACTTTCACGGGGCAACCCAAATAAGAAATATTCTTTTGGTAACTATACCATGATTCGGCACATGACAAGAAAGCATCCAAACAACTACTCTCGCGCAGAGTTCCGGGAACTGGCCAGTAACCTCCCCCAGTCATCAAGGACCCCCTCCCAAAGAAAACAACCCTCTTCCTCACAACCAGAAACATCTGAGGTGATGCCTTGCATTCAGCCAAGATTTGCTGATTTTAAAATTACTTGTAAGGCTTGTGGCAAGCTTATCTCCTATGGGGAACAAAGTGTTAAGCTCATCGTCCTTGCAGGTGATAATCACAAGTGCCCCAAAAAGAAATAATTTTTTGGGTTTTTTGTTTTTTTGCTCCAGTTGAGCCAGTTTCAATTCCCTTTTTTTGTTTCTCCCCCTAAAAAATACAAAAAAAATATAAAACTGTTTTGAAAAGCCAAAAAAAGTTTAAAAAGTTCCAAAAACACAAAAAAAATATAAAACAACAAAAAGAAGAAAAAAAAAAGTTCTTTTAAGAACTACCTCCAATTTCTAAATGAAAACTTCATTTTTTTAAAACTCTGTCATCTTTTTCCCTCATTTTACGCTCCCCGGTGCGCTACCTGGTGCGCGCACCGAGCGCTTCCCCCGCGCAAAACGAAAAAAAAAAAAATATTTTAAATGCCCCGCGGGGCCCTTTTATAGCCCCCACATCAAACCTAGGGGGTCAAAGGGGTCTATCCCTGACGCCTTATGGTCAGTTCCCACTTTGTTTTAGCCACCTCTTATGTCTCGATTTTACCGAGACACAAGATGGCGACCGCTCTGGACTGTTTGGAATGTTTACAGACACCCGAGAGCCAATCAGCTTTCCATGCGCACCTCGCGTGTCGCGCCTGGAGCGCACTCCGGTGCGCGCACCTGTGCGCTGCTATAGATATATATATTTTTTTGGACCTAAATTACTCAAAATCCACTGGAGCACATATCTTGAGACATAGCAAAGGCACATCGGGCTACCAGTCCCTACAATTTTGCCAAGTTTGGTGTAAATCCATTCAGCCGTTCGGGCTAAAAGTGAAATCGACCGCCCTATGGAAATTAACATGGGGAAAACGCGTTTTGGGACCCCCCTTTTATCTCGGCCCCCGCTTATTGTATCCCCGCCAAACTTTCAGGGAAGGACCGGAGCTCGACGAGGCCATTTTCCTGAATTTTTCAGGCAGATTCGTCAACCGGTGCCAAAGTTATTCCAAATAGAATTTTGAGATTTAACATTGAAAAAAATCCTAACTATAACTACCTACTGGCGACCGCCAGTAGGTAATATATATATATATATATATATATATATATATATATATATATATATATATATATATATATATATATATATATATATATATATATATATATATATATATATATATATATATATATATATATATATTCCAACAGTCACACTCAGGTCCTTTAGATGCAGGGACGTGAGTGTGACTGTTGGAATTTATTGGGCTCGCTGCCCGGTACGGACCGCTGTTGTCAGAGGAGGGACCATAGCGGAGTGCGGCGGCTGCTGCGCTTTAAATAGATAACTCAGCTAGAAGATGAGGAGCTAGCGGAGCAAATTCCATTTATGGAAATAATTGAATCAATTTGAAAATGTAATTTCTAAAATTTCCATATTGTACAATTTTACTTGACTGTATTTTACAGCCAATATGTTTTCTCACATGCATTATGTACCAAACGAAAGCATGTCTTCTATGTCCATTAAGGGGCTGCTATTTGCACATGCACTTTAAAAAGCGATGGGTGAAGCCGTTAGGCTGTCATGTGATCAAGGGAGGGATCTCCCGAAACGCGTAATGGCGGCAATGGTTAATTAAAGATTTTGCACGAATTTTGGGTCCACGCTCGTTCTTTCCGTGTTCAGAGTGGAGTAAAGGCGAGATAATCTGGAATATATATATATATATATATATATATATATATATATATATATATATATATATATATACCCAGATAGTCGTCAAAGACAGAGCTCTCGCTTTCAATATAAAATGACGAAGAGCAGACACTTAAGTTGCTGGTGCAAAAGTGATTTAGTTTATTTGTGCCAGCGCGTCCGCCAAATATATATGAAACAGCAATCCCGCTTCTATTTCAAAAACAGTGAGAGCGAGTTATTTAACACAGCACGTGCTGTGCTGACAGGAGCAGGAAAGTTCCTCTACCTCAGCCGCTCGATTCTTTGAGCCTGTGCATCCTGCACGGGAAGGCTCCCGTGTTCATATTTTGTGTCTCAAAGGCCTCAGCTTTCCAGGGTGCACTCAACAGCGCGCTACCTCGAAGGGCATTCACATTCTCACCCCCACCATCCGGGTAGATAGGTTCGCCTGACGCGTTTCTCTGGTCCATTTCCACTCATCAGAGCCTTCCCGTGCAGAATGCACCAGCTCAAAGAATTGAGCGGCTGAGGTAGAGGAACTTTCCTACTCCTGTCAGCACAGCACCTGTTGTGTTAAATAACTCCCTCTCACAAATCGGATCTGATAAGCGTGGCTCAAATCCACCTGAGCGACTTACCTCACTAATATACCAGTACCATATAATTAGCCAGCCGGACAGTGGAGAAGAATTAGTAATATATTTATTTGGCCATAATATTTATCTGCAGATGGGCCCCGTCAGGTCTACACCCCAGGGAGTGCACCGAGAGGACTGCCTCATCTCATCACAGCAATACATTATAACATAGCATGGCAGAGTAAAACCACGCCCAGACTGGAAAAGTACTGGGCTCAGCAGAGGGTGAACAATGAACTCACACACCAGGCATCTGCACCTGCAAGGGCAACATTATTATCTTTACTCCAAGGCCACGGAGCCGAGACTCTGCTTCTCCAGAGCATGGACACATTTCTGCTCATAAAGGAGGGGGGAAAACCGTACCATGAGACATTGGAACTGCAGAGCAAATGTCAGCATCAGAAGTCTCTCTGCCATTGACAAGCTTCTCTCTCTTATGGAAGAGTGTACAGAAATGTCTATTCTGTAAACTTAACCAAGGGAAAGCAATGTACTACAACAGGTCTTCTAACTAAGAAGGCAAAAATAAGACAAAGGCTTACACATTACAGAAACAATTCTATCCAGCTGAAGCTTGCATATTAAAAAAATAGCTCAGTGGGTTGCAGCACATGAATAATAAGCTGTAACTGCATATTGGTTAGACACATTAGGCTAACATATTCACAACATCATTAGGACATTCTGTAACAGGAAAATTACAATCTATCAGACCCTCCTTTTAGCCTATTGTGGCTGACATAAGTGCAGCCTTTATTGCTTAAAGGAGGGGACTGTACAATTCTAAAGGAGAGAACGGGGACGGCATCACTCATCAATCAAAGGGAAGCAAAGAAAACAAGAATAACCAATAATATGTCATCATAAAAGATATCTGGTATCAGGGAATGAAATACTAGGATGAGCATGATTATAGAAGTAGTGCAGCATACTATAGGGCAGGAAATGCAGAGGCAACAAGTAAAAGAACAACCCCTGCAATACCTACTAGGACAATAATTATTCTCTGGGTGTGAGGCACCCTCCTTTTGACTAATCTAAGCACATGTTCTTGGTGTACCATTTGCTCTATAACACTATGTCATGATCGGACTACTGAAAAATACATCTCAGTTCAAGTCATGAGCAGGAATTAATGCAAATAAGATCAAGGGGTCATTATCAGGGAAATCACCCTATTGAATTCTATACTGAGTGTTCACTTGCATTATCAGCGAGAACCTATATCTAACATCCATGAAGTAGATCTTTATCGGGCTGAGAATTTTTTTTTTTTACTAAACTACTCAAAGTATACTAACCCTCACAGCTACTTCCATAGGGCAAGAATACAAGCAACAGTGTTTCACCCTTGTGTGTGTATGAAGGCAATGACCCACACACCCAATAATTTGCAGTACTATAAATAACATGTGTCTGGTGCAACATTTAAAGACTACATAATCCTAATGAACTTCCCAGTGCTCCTCCTCGTGAGGAACTAGGGTCACTCTCAGGTGGAGTTGGAATAGTACTCATAAGGGTATGCACCAAGCAACAAGAAACTAATTCTCTAAAGAGAAATATGAAAGCAATAGTTGGGATACAAACAAACACAATATTAAATTTGTAGACCATGAGAACCAAATGAGATTAGGGACATCTGGACAAGGAGCCGCAAAGGCTGCTCCTCCTGGGGAATATGAACATTCAAAGGGACTCATTTTCCTAGCGAAAAGTCCAAAGTAAACTAGGGGAAAAACAGTTCACACTGAGGCCAACCAGAGGCGATCTTCTCCCTTCAAGGGATCTTCTCCCTGTGTCCATTAAAGCCTCACAGGCAGGCTTCTATTGTTCCTTCCCTAACTCCCACGACGGAGTCGCACAGCTTCACGACTCAGAGGAGCACTTAATCTGGGCCCAGGCACAACCTAATGTTCTTGGGAAAATGTCTCGACCGGTGCACCAGGGCCTTTGTCTGTAGTCCTTCCCTACCACTTTCTTTAGTCCTTCCCTACTTCCCTTACTCAGCCCTTCTTCCGGTGCCCTGCTCTCCTTTCCTGGGCCGCAGATTGTAGCGAGTGCTCCCTCGCACCTCTGGATCTGTGAACAGAATGGGGGGCTCAATGGCAGGGGACTTATCCGCTGATGTTTGCTCACTGTGATCAAGAGAGGCCTCACCACTAGCAATCAGAGCCGGCCTCTTCTCCTTTTGATCTGGCTCCTCACCTCTCAATAAAGCATCCGAGAAGCGTATGTACCGACAAACTACTTCGCATTCTTCATCAGCGGAGCCCTTTCTCACCCACTCATCGTAGGGCAATGGAAGTGGGACCCATTTCTTACATCTGTCCATGACTTATGACCCTGAATCCTGAGTGCGGTACGGGTGGCCAGTAGCACCTGGCGTGGCTCGGCGCACCTCGGCTCCAAGCAAAACTTCCGCTGGTATCTTCGGACGATGACTCAGTCCCCGGGTTGGATGGTGTGTCCAGGCCCCTCTGGTTGCGGCTTCAGTGTGTCTGCTACCACTGATGAACGGAACAGAGATCTTTAGTCAAAGCATACAGGTAATCTGTCAACAAGGGGTATTTTGAAGGTGAAAACATCTCAGGCCTATCAATAAATGTGTGCACTGACAATAGGTAATACATTACATATCTGACTTTTTCCACTGTATTACCTGTGGACGGACGTATGCATTTACTGAATTCTAAGAGAAGAGAAAAAATAAAACAAAACAGACATGTTGTATTCCCGCATTTTCACTTGAGAACCCTCAAAAAGGGAATTTCAAACCGCTATTGCTATAGCATGCACACAGCGTCTACTTTGTGAACCTTCACTGTTGTGCAAAACTTCAAACACTTCTAATATTCTTTTTCTTACGCAAAACAACTATATTTTTGCTCATGACCATGCTCACATATTATAGAAGCAGCAGGAAACTAACTTCTACAAAGCTATAATTTCTAATAAAAAATATTTTGCTGAGGATCACACAAGCATCTTTCACCGTTCTCACTATTTAGACCATGTAATATTTTGTTTAGGGGAAAACCTGTTCATTAGCTCTAATAGGGATTGTCAGCTCAACTATACAGGCTAGCTGATAAGAGACTTGTGATACCTGTGCACCTTAATTTAGTGCTGCACAATAATGATGTTGTTACCTAGGAATGTGAAACAAAAAAAGTACAGACCTATTGTTCCCTTCAAAGGTCAAATAATGAAACACTAGTCTGGGGCTACCAGTCCTTTCATCCCTATACAATTAAAATAATTCTCTAATAAAGACTATCAGTTTATTTTCACAGACTAGCTAATAAAGAACTAGCAATGTACTCGCAAGACTACAATAATGGTGTTATCACCCAACACTTGTAGAACAAAACCACCCACATCTAATTCCCCTTTTAGATCAAAGCAGGACAGGCTAATAAAAATTTGAGAAGAGGAGGGAGCAATATACATGTTACCAAGTCCTAATTTATAGGAGAGCTAGCGGGGAGCTAGCTTCCAGCGGGGAGCTAGCCTCCTCCCCCAGTTTGACAGGAGGAATCTGAAACGTATTTCACTACAGTCAACACCATCAACCCCCGGGTGTAGCACTGGGCATAAACAAAATTCTAGGAGATACATAGCACTTTTGAGAGAGCTAGAAAGCCTTTTAGAACATGTACAAATGTCATTGCCACAAAATGATGTGTACGCCTATTAATATCTAATACAATGTGACTAAGGAACATTCATTATATTACAAAACACACTATTATTTTGTAGGCCTTTCATTCCCATGAAGGAATAAGGAAAAGGAAATGTGACTGGGACACAGCTAAAGTCCCCAATAACTAGGCACTATGCGACTTTCATTAGGGAAATGGCGGCAAAAGGGAAATCTATAAAAGAACAAAAATTACTTAGGTGATGGTAAGGCTTGTGACACAACACCATGATTACACCGTAAAACTCTTGTATTTTTCTTCTATACCATTTGACCAAATAGACATACACTGCTCAAGTGTTGTCTGTGAAATTTAGGGACCAGAACAAATTCCCCACAGAGGAGCTTGTACTAGTATCAAAAATAGAATTGTCAAAACAATACGAAACAGAAACATACATAAAATAAAAACAAGCATACCAAGGCAGCAGGTATACTTGCTGTGCTAAGCACAGAAAGCATAGACAAATCACAGTAACACATGCAAAGGAGCTGTGACACACAACACAATGCCATGCATTTCATGCACAGTGAAACTGCAGCCCAAAACCCAGTATGCTGGCCTCCTTAATTTGTCAGGCTTAAGATCGATCAGCATACCTACCACGCAGAACAGAACAAACAATGTACAATAAGCTGAAGAAAACATAAAACACACAATATAATTACATGAGTATAACATAAAATAATACGCAATAATACATAAACCAAACACAAAGGCCACAAAAAGGAAAACACAATATTAGTTACTCAAAAGGACTATATCTTTCTCATGCATGTCATGCATCATGCGGTGTCAGTGCACACTTAATCTGTCCAGCACAAAGTTGCATCAATACTCACCGTAACACACGGATAAAAATATTTCCCATTGCACTGAAACGAAACAAATCAAGCCACAAAAAAACAAAAACACACAAAATATTAGACAGAAAGGCAACCACTTAGTAAAAATACCTTCTACAAATACTTACTTTAAAACCTATGCTTGGATCTCATTCACAGCAGTTCATCTATATTATCTATCATCACCCTATATATACTTATCCCAATCCTAAAGGGAAAAAAATAACATCCTTTCAATGTAAAAAAAAGAAAACAAGTTCTCTTCTAAAAACCCTGTCTGCTGTCTTAGACAGGACGAGCCCCCAACCTCCAGCCAAAAAGACAAAACATTTAGCAGCATTGAAAATCACATGACAAACTTTTAATGACATTTAAGGCAGCATCAAAAAGGGAAAAAGATATACATTTACTTTCACATCTTTCAATTGTCATGAACCAGGAATTTCCATATTGCGCGTAAACATTTTATTCTTGTTATTAAAAGTACCAAATCTATTTCTGCACAGACATCTGTCCCTGTCTAAATGTGCCATTTTATAACCAATGCACTTTCTCATCTTTAAACAAAAAGGGGCATCTTACTCTCCACTAGGGATCCACTAGCAAAGTCACTAATCAGTATGCCAATCAGAGACCCCCCAACTCAATATTTATTTAAATAGAAAATGATTATACTATGACATGGACCAACAGTGAAACAAAAAAAATCAACAACAAAAATGGACACAAGAGACAACCAATAAATCTCTTTTTCTTTTTGCCTTTAAAATGCACACAAATCAATCACTCATTCTGAATACAGTTCAAACAATAGGAGTAACATGTACTTAAACTATTGCATCTGAAACACTCACTAACATATTTAGTAAATTAATTTTTCTCAAAACAATCCTTCTTTTCTCAGACTAGGCCATTTTAAAGTGTAATTTTCTATGTCCAAATGCAATAACCTGTCGAAAGTTATTCATAATTTTGTTCCTAATACTAAATCACATGTGTTCTGAACAACTGCATTATACTTTAGCAGCAGTTTGCACTCATAATCATGCAGACTCGCTCCAAATTCACAATTCACATGGCTCCAACTGTGTATCTCTGCCTGTCTGTGCCAAGAGCTGAGCCTCCTAGCCCCCACTTCACAATCTGCTGCCTGTCTCTTCTCTTGCTCTCTGTGCTCTGAGAAACCATTGGAATGCTCTTATCACATCAAGGTCTCCGCTGCTCTATTCTGCTGCGTCTATCCCCCCTCCCTTCTCCCTCTCTTATTGGGAGGGGTAGGGAAGTTGCCCTGCTTTGCAAGCATCTATATTTCCATTCTACATAAGCTTCCACACTAGACCCGCTCTTCTTACTCTCTTTTCTATTTAACCCTTCCAGAACTGGATAAAATTCACACACTGTTATTCTAAGCCTTCCCAGCCCAGAGCTCTGCAACTTTTTCATTGTGGACTGAAACACATCCACTCAACAGTTCATGTTTAAAGCTGACTAAACAACTCCTGCTCTCCCCCCTTCTTGAGGCCCGCTTTAGCAGGGCCGTTCAGGAATGCATTTCACTCACAGTCTTCCAAGAGCTAAGAATTCTGGGCTGCTAGCCAGCCTTCTTTTCAACGTGCAAGCATTACACATCTTCCCAGTTGGAGAAGCTTTCCAAGCAGTTATTTTTCCATCTGTTGTACTCACTCTTAACCCCCCCCCACCTTATAGACCTCAAGGCGAAAATCTGCCTCACGCTTCGTGCTCTTCAGCCCCCCTCTTTCTCCTTGGTCCAGAGCTGTCAAAGACAATAAGCCTTCCTAACTCTTTCTAACACGCAATATTTAACCCTATTTTAACAAATACATTTCTCTTTTTCCCTCCTTTTTTTCTTTTTCCATAGAGCACAGACTTGCATGCACTTTTAAACTACATGAAAAATACACAGCAACAAATTCTAATGATCTGTGCATTCCCTTTTTTTCACTTCTCATTCTTTTCTTTTCTAAGAGCCAGGCATAACCATCTCAGGTAGCTCACAAGGACCAGACAATCTAACTCATGCAACAAGACACACTCACTTCATTCAAACAAACATTTACAAAAACAAAAGGCAACCCACAGACTGCTCTCAAACCAAACCAATTATAAACAAATCAAACATATTACATGAAATACATACCCCATCCTCTTAATCACTGCTCACATTGGCTCACTGAGCCATTACAAGCAAATTTAAATGGGAACACCCTGCAAATTCCAAATGTACACATTTTGTCTTCTTTTACAACTAAACTTTTGATCTGTCCATAATCTGGGCTATCATAAGTCCTTTCATCTGTCTTTGCTGAACCTCTTTCTGCCACAACCGTTGGAATTAAACATGCTCTGACAGCTGTGCCTAGCAAACAATCTCTCCTGCAAGTAATCTATCTTAGCTGCATCAAAAATATTAAACAAAATCGGGATAAATCCATATTCACATACATCTCAAAAATTAAAAGAGTCTTCTACAGGAGCGTGTTGGCTCTCAGCCAATCTGACATCAGTTGAACTGCAGCAACCCCCAAAATACTGCAACTTACTGAAACGCGGCATCTTGCACACTCAATCAAACACCATCATACTCACCCAATCAGATGTGTGAACTCCTGGCAAAGACCGCCAAAGAACCCACACATACCCGGATACAAAAGAACCAAGCAACTATCTCCACACACAACCACTTACATTCGCCCACGCACATACATCCTATGCATTAAGTCCCTGTCAAACACGTGTTACCATAATGGGACAAGGCACGTCAACCAAGTCCTGGGGAACATGGACCCTACCGCAGACCGAACAGTACACTAACTGTTCTGAGGTTGGAGGACACATCCGCCACCCAGGTGGCACTACAGACCGTTGCGCACTTTCGCACGGGAGATCTGGGACTCTTCCAGCAAACCACTCACACTAGGGGTTTGTTCCTTTCCCAGTATTCAACCGTGATGAGCCACACTCCAACCCAAGTACCATCCGGTCGGATGCTCTAAAACAGACTTCCACCCGAAACCCTCATCACCAATAGTCTGTCAGAGCGCCACTTGCACTCTGAGTTCCCCGGACCACACTAGCCCCAGGAGCACACCGGCTCCTTCAACCACTAGAGACACACCGATCTCGGAGACACACCGGTCTCTTAACCACTGGGGACACACTAGTCCCTGGAGCACCCTAGCTCCTTCAATCACCAGTCGGACCACTCACCTCCTGTTCGCGGAACCCGACATCCCCTGTTCTCCACGGCTGGCTGCTGGAACCAACACGGTCCAAAGTTCCACCTTCTGGACCCCGGCGCAGGATCATTAACAGGGACCTCTCCTGATCAGCAGGGTGGGGCAGCGCTGCGAGAACCAAGCTCGGCATCAAAGTGGGTACCCAGACCCAACGTGCCGACCAGAGGGTCCCCGGCCTTCTGCTACCCACTTATGGGTGAGAAAGATCCTTATCGTGGGGTACCTGTTCGGGCGCCATCTGATAAGCGTGGCTCAAATCCACCTGAGCGACTTACCTCACTCATATACCATTACCATATAATAAGCCAGCCGGACAGTGGAGATGAATTAGTAATATATTTATTTGGCCATAATATTCATCTGCAGATGGGCCCCGTCAGGTGTACATCCCAGGGAGTGCACCGAGAGGACTGCCTCATCTCATCACAGCAATACATTATAACATAGCATGGCAGAGTAAAACCACGCCCAGACTGGAAAAGTACTGGGCTCAGCAGAGGGCGACCAGTGAACTCACACACCAGGCATCTGCACCTGCAAGAGCAACATTATTATCTTTACTACAAGGCCACGGAGCCGAGACTCTGCTTCTCCAGAGCATGGAATCACATCTGCTCATAAAGGAGGGGGAAAACCGTACCATGAGACATTGGAACTGCAGAGCAAATGTCAGCATCAGAAGTCTCTCTGCCATTGACAAGCTTCTCTCTCTTATAGAAGAGTGTACAGAAATGTCTATTCTGTAAACTTAACCAAGGGAAAGCAATGTACTACAACAGGTCTTCTAATTAAGAAGGCAAAAATAAGACAAAAGCGTACACGTTAAAGAAACTATTCTATCCAGCTGAAGCTTGCATATTACAAAGATAGCTCAGTGGGTTGTAGCACATGAATAATAAGCTGTAACTGCATATTGGTTAGACACATTAGGCTAACATATTCACAACATCATTAGGACATTCTGTAACAGGAAAATTAGAATCTATCAGATCCTACCAAGGATTAAAATACTATCTCCAATGTCTGCATCAATTGAACTATTAATGGAGCGCAAAAGAACTACCAAGACCAGCATGCTGTGCGGACCAATTTAAGAACTAAGCCAGTCCCATGTATGGTAATTAAGAATGGAGCATGCATTAAAAGAAGTGCAGTTCAGTGGATGCAGGGGAATGCCTCTGATGAAGTGGAAATGGACCACAGAAATGCATCAGGCAAACCTAACTACCCGGATTGTGGGGGTGAGAATGTGAATGCCCTTCAAGGTAGTGCGCTGCTGAGTGCACCCTGGAAAGCTGAGGCCTTTGAGACACACAATATATATATATATATATATTCTACCCTGCATGCCAGGAGTTCACACATCAAACATCTAGTCAATAGCATCCCGTATGGCGAGATGTTATGCCTGAAACGAATACACAGTAGGCAGACTGATTTAAAGGATGCACAGAGGGACAGCAAATTTAGATTTTTGGAAAGGGGCTATTCTTCTAAGATCATAGATGCAGCAATCTCCAAATCAAATCAAAAAGACAGGTCCTTACTATTGACTGGAAACACACAGGCATTGCCAGACTTTGGGGATAGTGCCATAAAACCACCTGAATTTAGATTTATTGTACAATACAGTGCCCAACATAAGGAGATAGAAACTATCATCAGCAAAATTTGGCAATTACTTCTTAGTGACCCAGTGATAGGGAAAGATCTCCCTAAGAGGCCTTCAATTAGATATAGCAGTGGGCAGTCCATGAAAGATGAACTGGTTAAAACCAGTCCTGAGGTTCTGGAAGCGTCAGTTTGGTACCAAACACATGCAGGATTTTTTAACTGCAAGGTATGTAAAGCCTGTCAACAAGCTACCAATAAAAACTGTTACTATTCGCCATTCGATCGCAGGGAACACAAGATTAATAAACTACTAACATGTAAGACGGAATATGCCGACTACGTTTTAGTTTGTCCCTGCAATTTGCTCTATGTGGGAAGCACGAAGCTCCCCGTACACAAAAGAATTTTACAGCATTTACGGGCAATAGGAAATCAGGATAATACATACCCTGTAGCTAGACATTTTAAAGCCAAACACAATTCGAGGAGCAGTGACCTTAAATACTTTGTTATTGACTGTGTGCAGGCCAGTAGACGAGGTGGCAACAGGGAGGACAAAATACGCCGCCTCGAAACACAGTATATAATCAAACTCAATACAAAGCATCCCTCAGGCTTCAATATCACGGAGAATCTCTACACCTGTCTCTAATATAGAATATCATTTGGACTTTTTGCTATCTTGCACAGGATTTTATGGGATTTGTAAATTATTTAGCATGTTTTATTACTCTTAAATTGTTATTTATATAAAATTTGTATTAACTATTCTATGTTTTATATTTTTTAGCAATCAATTTATACACAATGGTTTTTAGATATATCATATGAATTCATCTTTTTAAGCCATTTAACAACCATTTTAAGGTTTTTTTATAGGCGTATTTATGAATCCTATGCTTGTGTGTATGTATATTTATCGATTAACAGGTATTGATTGTTGAACTTATATGTATGAAACATAATGTCTTACCTTTAAAAACATGCCTTTTTTGCACATTCTCCTATATAAATATTATTGGTGGCTAAGTTACATGGTCAACATAAAGGGCGAATAAGGTATTTCACCGATATTATTCCTCAATTTTGAAAACCTAATTAACTATTGGCAACTAAATCCCTCGCTGAGATATAAAATCTAACCTTGCTATAGCACTTTACTCTCTCCTTTTCCGATACTTTGCACAGTGCATGGACATTAGCAGCATATGGGCTCCATATTTTTTCCATTCAAAGCATGTGCAAACTAATTAACTGTATGAACGGCATGTTCCGCAATATGATGAACATCAGTAGCTGCTTTGCACTTTAAACAATAACCACATTAATTGAAAACTTTGATTTTATTAGAAACACATGTTATGTTTGTTTTGTTCATATCACTATCACTATTTACTTATGACAAAGGTTTTTACATTCACACATTGAATTATAACTGTGTTCTCCCTTTTAAAAAATTGTTGAACCAAAAACACAAAGTATACCAAACTCGATAATATGATGAAATAGCTTGCGTAGTTTTTTGCTGTTATAACTCTTCTATTTCTATGCCATTTGTAGGCGACTTCTATTTCTATGCCATTTGTAGGCGATACCATGTGTTGAATGCATTTAAACCAATGTCTGGTGATTAACTGTGTCATGTGATCAAGCGCTCTTGGAAGCGCAAAACGCGTTGTGATGACTGGGAACACCGCAGCTAAATAAATCACTTTTTTGCACCGATTTTGGGTTCGTGTCCGTACTTGCAGCCTGGCGAAAGCCTGCGCTTTGCCGGATTATCCTTGGAATATATATATATTCACTGAAAAACCCATAGGTTATAGACCATATATAGTTAGGAATTAGCATTTACAAAACCTTGAAAATTCACTGAAAAAACCATAGGTTATAGACCATATATAGTTAGGAATTCGCGTTTACAAAACCTTATTTTACTCACACAAAACCATTGAAATTCCATATATAGTTAGTTGCACTAACTATATATCGCGCACCCGCAATCCACTGCTGATGATGTCACATATTACATCATTCATGACATGGTCAGTGACATCACTGATGACATCACTGATGACATCTCAAATGACATCACTGATGACATCTCAAATGACATCACTGATGACATCACTGATGACATCTCATTTGACATTACTAATCACATCACTGATGATATCATTCATGTGATAATACGATGAACCTCTTCAGACTCTAATATAACCTTAGATACAATCAGTGTAAACAGACACTCACAGACTTTCACTCATCCATGGAGTTACTCACACACCTAGTCAGTCATGCAAAGAATCAATCACACCTCCATTTCCTCAACTATACAGTTATACAAACTTTACTTATTCAAACATATACTAACACATATTTACTCTCTTATACAATCCCTGATACAAGTTCACAATGATCCATACAGCCACTCACACATTCACTGGCTCTTATGCACAGTTATTTATATATGTCAACTCTCACATGTACTGTGTTTTACATATGTACTTACTTTGACATGTAGCACTGAGATATCCATTCACTCACCAATACACTCATGCACACAGTCAACCGCCCATACAGCTGTTTCCACATGCACTTTTGAAACCATACATCTAGTGAATCAACTGCTCACACATCTATGCACAGAGTCATACACCTCCCAGCCATCCACACACACACTCAGTCTCCCATACAAATACTTGGGCAACCAATCAATAACCCATATAGTTACTCATATAGCTACTTATCAACACATGCAACAGTTTACAGAACAACAGACATAATGATGCACAAATTAAGACAGTTTAGTCACTAACCCATGCACTCAGTGAGACACAGTTAATCACTCACTCATACAGTCAGTCATGCACCTACTAAATCCTTCATCGAGACACTTATACATCCACTCATTCTTCAATATGTAAGACATATTTTAACTTTACAGAAACATACAGTCACTGGATGTTGTCATCAGTGATGTCATCAGTGATGTCATTTGAGATGTCATCAGTGATGTCATCAGTGATGTCACTGACCATGTCATGAATGATGTAATATGTGACATCATCAGCAGTGGATTGCGGGTGCGCGATATATAGTTAGTGCAACTAACTATATATGGAATTTCAATGGTTTTGTGTGAGTAAAATAAGGTTTTGTAAACGCGAATTCCTAACTATATATGGTCTATAACCTATGGTTTTTTCAGTGAATTTTCAAGGTTTTGTAAATGCTAATTCCTAACTATATATGGTCTATAACCTATGGTTTTTTCAGTGAATTTTCAAGGTTTTGTAAATGCTAATTCCTAACTATATATGGTCTATAACCTATGGTTTTTTCAGTGAATATATATATATACATACATATATTAACATATATCATCTGTATATCTATATAAATACAAACATAAATGCATGCATACATATACTTATATGCATACAGATGCATGTTATTTACATGAAAGTTGAAAAAACACTAATAAAAGCAAAGCTAAAAAGCCACCTCATTACAAACAGAATGGCTTTAACTTAAACGAGGGCGAGATCTATTGCATTTTCAATGCTTGTTTACTTTGGTTCCATCAAGAAGGCATTCAGATGTGTCACACATTTGCCATAAATTTTGAATGTTAGCACTCTAGTTGCACATTAGATCACTGTAGTAAAGCTACTGCTCACCAGGGACGTCTGCTGCTGGTATTCAAAGTGCATGTTTCAGTCTGCATGTCAGAATTTTTTTAATGAAATAGAAGAGGATTTGAGAAGTCACTCAAAATGATCCCTAATTTTTCTTTCTGAAGCACTAATCATACTTTCTATGGAAAAATTAACCCCCTCATGTTGTTCCTTTTTAAATTGAGTGTTTTCAGACTTACCACTTCATTCCAATCAAGATGGCTTCTGGTGTGCCATACTTTTGTCATAAGTAAGACTGTTAGCGCTCTAGTTGTTCTTTAGAACACTCTGGGACATTCTGTCATTGGGCTATACTTGGGGTACATCTGGGTGATATTTGGGCTACATTTAGGCTCTTTTGTCTCTGGTGGCCATCTTGGGAGACTGTATGTCAGAATTTTTTAATGAAATTGAAGAGGGTTTGAGAAGTCACTCAAAATGTGCCCTAATTTTTCTTTCTGCAGCACTAATCATAATTCATATGGCAAAATATACCCCCTCATTTTGTTCCTTTTTAAATTAAATGTTTTAAGAGTTACCACTTTATTCCAATCAAGATGGCTTCAGGTGTGCCATACCTTTGTAATAAGTAGGACTGTTAGCGCTCTAGTTGTTCTTTAGAACACTCTGGGACATTCTGTCATTGGGCTATACTTGGGCTACATCTGGGTGATATTTGGGCTACATTTGGGCTCTTTTGTCTCTGGTGGCCATTTTGGGAGACTGCATGTCAGAATTTTTTAATGAAATAGAAGAGGATTTGAAAAGTCACTCAAAATGTGCCCTAATTTTTCTTTCTGCAGCACTAATAATACCTTCTATTGCATAATATACCCCCTCATTTTGTTCCTTTTTAAATTAAATGTTTTAAGAGTTACCACTTTATTCCCATCACGATGGCTCCAGGTGTGCTATACCTTTGTAATAAGTAGGACTGTTAGCGCTCTAGTTGTTCTTTAGAACACTCTGGGACATTCTGTCATTGGGCTATATTTGGGCTACATCTGGGTGATATTTGGGCTACATTTGGGCTCTTTTGTCTCTGGTGGCCATTTTGGGAGACTGCATGTCAGAATGTTTTAATGAAATAGAAAAGGATTTGAGAAGTCACTCAAAATGTGCCCTAATTTTTCATTCTGCAGCACTAATCATACTTTCTATGGCAAAATATACCCCCTCATGTTGTTTCTTTTTAAATTAAATGTTTTAAGAGTTACCACTTTATTCCAATCAAGATGGCTTCAGGTGTGCCATACCTTTGTAATAAGTAGGACTGTTAGCGCTCTAGTTGTTCTTTAGAACACTCTGGGACATTCTGTCATTGGGCTATACTTGGGCTACATCTGGGTGATATTTGGGCTACATTTGGGCTCTTTTGTCTCTGGTGGCCATTTTGGGAGACTGCATGTCAGAATGTTTTAATGAAATAGAAAAGGATTTGAGAAGTCACTCAAAATGTGCCCTAATTTTTTATTCTGCAGCACTAATCATACTTTCTATGGCAAAATATACCCCCTCATGTTGTTTCTTTTTAAATTAAATGTTTTAAGAGTTACCACTTTATTCCAATCAAGATGGCTTCAGGTGTGCCATACCTTTGTAATAAGTAGGACTGTTAGCGTTCTAGTTGTTCTTTAGAACACTCTAGGAGGCTGCAGTAGAACACAAAGGAATCAACTGACAGTCTCCGTCCTTGTTGGATGTACATGTTTTACTGAGAATGTCAGACTTCATTTTCACATGACTGAGAAAGATAATGTGAATTTACAGAAAATATGCTTTCAGTTTAGCTTATAGATCCCCTTCCAAACCACTATGGGAAAATCATGAGATATTAGTTTTCTTTCAAACAATATTCATGATATCACAGCAGAAGGTTTTTTCACATGGTAAAATCCCCTTAGAACCCACCACAATTCCTAAAACGAGTATGGTACCATCAACAAATGATTTATAATGTAACTAAAGTCCTAAAACCCTCTATTAACTACAATGCTTTTTAATGAGGTGCTATCATGTATATTGGTCCCAAGATGGCTGCCAACACTTCTTGGATGAAGTGCTGACAGCCAATCAGGTTTTCTCACAGGGGAAACCCAATAAACCCTTGTAGGCTTGGGCAATTAATATTTCAAAACATGAAGTGCTACAAGGGACTTGTTTTAAATATGTTGACTCTTAGTTGGTAAGTGGTTTATCGAAATCCACCTATTTGTATCCTCAGGATATCCAATTCATTTTAAAAAACAACATTAAATGCAAGGAAGGGCAAATTAAGAAAAAGAGCTAGAGAAGGTGGATTTGTTCAAAAAACTTTACTTAGAAAAAATGAAAAGGGATGCAGACATAAATCAATTTAAGCAAAACGGTTATGAACTAAGAAAGACAATTAATTTCTCTATAATTCAAAACCAAAATATCAACTCCAAATGATACAGACAAACAACCCAGATTAACAATCAAATGTGGTTGTGAGGTGGTGTCAGATGACAGCCTTAAAGGAGATGATAATTAAATGTCGACGTTTCGGTCTCGATTGTATTCATCAGAAAGACCATCATCAGGACGATGTTTTGTTTCAATGCTTTGAGCAACTCCCAGAGAAATTATTATTGGTAGGGGCCGCGTTAAAATTGCTCAGGCGGTCTGTCGAAAAAATCTTATCACTGGGCAGACGTTAATGGAATAGTCCAGGTCAGCTAATGTACTGGTTTTATATTCTTAACAACTCCGGTAGCATCGTACGGTCAGCTTCGGTTTGTAGCAATACGCTACAATAAATCCGAAGTGGGTGTGCAGATGGTGTTCTTTTCACACTGGGATGCAAAATAGATACTTCCAGCAACAGCCTCCTGCCAACTCCCGATCATCTTGTGACATCAGAGTCCCGCTCTTGACAAGCGTGGGCTGCTTCCACGGCCGGGCCGACCGTAAAACATACAGCAAAGAAGGGTTGCCCCCAAACGGAAGAGCCACATTGCAGGAAGGTCAAGAGCGGGACTCTCGGGACAAGACGATCGGGAGATCTGGAAGTATCTATTTTGCAGCCCAGTGTGAAAAGAACACCATCTGCACACCCACTTGGGATTTATTGGCGATATTAGTGAAAGCGCATCAGCCTTGCACTACGGATACCATGAGGCTTTGTTACTTGCATCGCCCACATGGGCGGGTATCAGACTCTGGAGATAAGTGCTCCGACGGCGTTGTGCTTAGAAAGAAATGTGCCTGAGAAGAAGTGTGAGGACACACGAAACGCGTCGGCAAGAACATTTCAGCTGTTTTATGATTGATGCAAGGTATTCTTACTACTGAACTGCACCTTCCAGAATAAAACTTAAGAAAAACTTCCTGCACTGTGGCTCTTCAGTTTGGTAGCAACCCTTCTTTGCTGTATGTTTTACGGTCAGCCCGGCCGTGGAAGCAGCCCACGCTTGTCAAGAGCGGGACTCTGATGTCACAAGACGATCGGGAGTTGGCACAAGGCTGTTGCTAGAAGTATCTATTTTGCAGCCCAGTGTGAAAAGAACACCATCTGCACACCCACTTGGGATTTATTGGCGATATTAGTGAAAGTGCATCAGCCTTGAACTACGGATACCATGAGCCTTTGTTACTTGCCACGCCCACATGGGCGGGTATCAGACTGTGGAGATGAGTGCTCGGACGGCGTTGTGCTTAGAAAGAAATGTGCCTGTGAAGAAGTGTGAGGACACACGAAACGCGTCGGCAAGAACATTTCTGCTGTTTTATGATTGATGCAAGGTATTCTTACTACTGAACTGCACCTTCCAGAATAAAACTTAAGAAAACCTTCCTGCAATATGGCTCTTCCGTTTGGGGGCAACCCTTCTTTGCTGTATATATATATATATATATATATATATATATATATATATATATATATATATATATATATATATATATATATATATATATATATATATATATATATATATATAAAATCATGGTACCTAGATGTGGGGCTACTAATAATAAATCTATACTTACCTAACTGCACTTACCTTCTCAATACTTTGGTCCTCAATATTTTTGACACATTATTTGGTCCACACGATATTTGTGTTCCAATATTATGTTAGTGATACACCTGAATGGAGGAGGTCAGCCTGTCAAGAGGTTGGCAATCGAGATCCAAAATTATATTTTGTTTACTAAGTAGGCTGGTCGGCCAAAGCATCATTTCTGGAATTTGGGTATTGTCAGTTGAAATTCGCCTGAAGACCCTTATAGTTTGACAAGGAAAAGAGAGTTTGAACTGATTGAAGATAGGAGACCGACTATGGTTGAAAGAGTTTTGTGTACATACATGGCAACACAGATTCAATTTCATGATGTTCTGGAATGGGAAGCAAGATAGGGGGCCTAGGCTCGTGAGATATGGTTGTCTGATTTTAAATTCAACATTATTCTGTCTGCAGCATTCTGAATTAATGACAACTGAACAAGTGAGTTATTAGGTAGAAATCAAATACTCAGCATTGCAATAACTAAGCTGGGCAAAATGAAAGCAGAGACTATTGAGAAGTAAACACGGAGTGCAGGCACATGGAGAACACATTTTAGGACTCACAGATGGGAGAATAGTATAGCTAAAAGACAATGTCTCAGCTGGTATATCGTACAAGGGGACTGTTCACAAAAGGTGCATCAGTCACATAGCATGGGGAAAGGGACGAGGGAGACCAAGTTAAGGTGGAAGGGTTGTTATTTGCATATAGAAGCACTATAACACAACTAGATTGCAGTAATCATAACAACCAAATGTGCACTGGACGTGTTGCAGTTAGTGAATGGTGCAGTTTTGCAGTGAGTGAAAGGCGCAGTGACACAAGTGATTAAGGAACAACGTGAAGCGGCGAAGAAACAATAAAACAATGAATTGTAGGGGTCAAACAAAAGTATTTTCAATTACAAGTACATTTTCATTGTTTGCAAATGACCCTTTGGTTGCTGCAAATGGTGTTGTGGAGTCGATGGCGTTTTGACCTATTTAACTCAAGGTCATCATCAGAACGGTGGTTACGTAATTTTTGAAAAGTGCTCTATAGAGTCAGAAAGGAAGCGAGGGAATAATCAATTGGAATAAAGCCCAGTGATAGAAGAATCAAGCAAAAGAATGGGGGGGAACGCTGGGTAAATGGTTAGGATACCTGATGGCTCTGGTAAGGTAACAGGGACCCCCTGAATGGGATAAATTTCCTGGGTCAGGGTTAAGCAAACATGTGCAAGGGTAAAAGCCCAGGCCAAAATTAACACAGCCTGACAAAAAAAGGAAAAAGGACACAACATAAGGAGAAAAAGACAAAAAAATATATATTATATGATAAAGTAGAAAGTTTAATTACATTAATAAAAATTGATATAGACATATTCCTTGATACACATAATTAAAACAGAGAGGATAAATATACATAGGTCACGAAAATATTGTCAACTTAATGATAATGCCCCAAAAATTTTGAGGATGCTGATTTCTGTCGACGCGTTTCGACACACCCTTTTGTATTTTCCTCAGGACAATATCAGCAAAATTCACAACATCTCCTTATGTAAGTCACAATTAATGCCTTATTACTATGTACAGTGGTATTACCATCTGTCGTCAGACATAAAAAGAGAAAATACATACATATATATATATAACATAATACATCGCTGGATAGACCATCTAGACAAATATTTATCCTATATACATAGATTTCTATATACATATATACATATATTTACATCAGAAATAGCCAAAACATTTGTGTGAACAAATCAATAGCTCTTTTTCACTATGTTAAATGGCTACAGGCCCCGAGAGATGCAGGTAGAGAACAAACACAGCCCTCTTCTTGTTGCCCTGTTTACAGAAAAGAAAATACATACGGTATTATTAGCTTAAACCCGGAGATATTTAACTGTCTATCTCTGGGTTTAAGCTAATAATAGCCGTAGCCGGTTTTGACATTGATCTTCTCAAACCTAAAGGGTGTGCACGCTAGTGCAGGTAATTACTTGCTAAATCTGGAACCAATACAGACGTCTTTTGTATTGCGCTTTAATAAGATCATGCCTCCCAAATAGCACACTCAATAAGGTGCATTATTATTACTCTTTTCAGCATTAACCGAATTAAATCTGTTTTTAAAAGAAATACACAAAACTAACGATATTAAGGACTATCTGTTTCTCTTCAAACTTCGCGCTCGAGAGGTATACTTCTAAATATTTTATATCTCCTCCTTTGTGTGAACAAATATGACTAACTAAGGAAATGCTTTAATCATGAAATTTAACTAATGTTAGTGCATCTCCCTCTTATGTTACCCCATTTTTCTTAGTGCTTAAAACGAAGCCCATAGCTGCTTTGGCTTCCTGTTTTTAAGACTTGCTCCAGCTCTACTCGAGGTAAGAAATGCAGGCTAAGTAAGTAATAGGGCAGCTTCTCAATAGGGCAGCTTCTCTATAAATGAAGAAACAGACTTAATGAATAATTAGAAATCAAGAAATAATTCCATCTATACATTTTGGAAAAATAGGCCCACTTTTCTTTTATAACTTATAAATACTTCCCCCTTGTTTATAAAAGTCTTTCCAAGCTCCTTGGACAGGTAATACTATGGGAGACAGATGGGAGGACACCTCCTTCTCAGGAATAAAATAGACAGACAAAAAAGTATGGCATAGATCGTAACTTTCTTCTTCCGTTCCCTCTAATAATTTTCCTCTCCTTCTGCTCTTCTCAAATCCCTCCCCCCCGCTCCCCCTTTTCCGTCCTTTTTTCTACATCTGCATTCTTCCCTTTTCTTCATTTCATTTTTTTCTTTCTTTTCTGTCTTTTCACCCCCTTTTTTCTTTCTTGTTCTCTTCTCTCTAGCCATGTAACACAGTGAAAAAGAGCTATTGATTTGTTCACAGAAATGTTTTGGCTATTTCTGATGTAAATATATGTATATATGTATATAGAAATCTATGTATATAGGATAAATATTTCTCTAGATGGTCTCTCCAGCGATGTATTATGGTATATATATATGTATGTATTTTCTCTTTTTATGTCTGACGACAGATGGTAATACCACTGTACATAGTAATAAGGCATTAATTGTGACTTACATAAGGAGATGTTGTGACTCTTTGTTTGCTTAAACCTTAGAATTTTGCTGATATTGTCCTGAGGAAGACACAAAAGGGTGTGTCGAAACGCGTCGACAGAAATCAGCATCCTCAACATTTTTTGGGCATTATCATTAAGTTGACAATATTTTCGTGACCTATGTATATTTCTTTGCAACAAAAGTTTATTTTATGAAAATCAACGTTTTTATCCTCTCTGTTTTAATTATGTGTATCAAGGAATATGTCTATATCAATTTTTATTAATGTAATTAAACTTTCTACTTTATCATATAATATATTTTTTTGAGTCTTTTTCACCTTATGTTGTGTCCTTTTTCCTGTTTTTGTCAGACTGTGTTAGTTTTGGCCTAGGATACCTGATGGCACCACGAGGGGAGAATCCAGGGGGTGTAATCCGCCGATCTGGAACTGCTGTAAAACTAAAGTGCGAGGGGTCATTATAAGGAAACGGGGGCACAGCGTGTAATAGTAAGCTGGTGTCCGCCTGGAAGTTACCTGTAAAGTGTCACTTGAATAGAGGCAGCATTGAGTGGCTGGGATGAGGTCTAGGGAATGGAGGAAAAGGGACAAGGACCGGAGTTACTGACAGGGAACAGGTGGAAGGCCATTGAACGAGACGAGCAGCGCATTAAAGCGCCGTGGTCTACCTTGTGAGTCAATTTCAACATCAAAGGAAGGCAGAAAGTCAGTTGCTGGGCTGCGGTCTAAGAGACGAAGGGAAACAAAAAGTCGGCAGCTCTTTGGTGGGATAGTAACAGGGAGTGGGTAAGTGGAAGCTGTAAGGCACTGTGATCTTACCGTGGAGGATATTTCTAGCGGCAGCGGGGGAATGGTAAATAAAGGACAACCAGGATTGGAAAGGGTGGTAGGGAAAAGGGGTTCTCCCTAGGTAAAAATAGTTTGGCTGTGGGCAAAGATTATTAAGTATTGAAATGCAATTGCATTTGTGAGTCATTTTGTCGCAACTTTGGAGCCGAACTCTTGGACACCTTTGAGAATGCCCACACATACCCAAGCGATGCAGGAAGAAGTAGAAAAATGTATAATTCTTTTTGTAAATCGAATCTTCAGAGAGGAAAGTGAAGAATCCCCACTGCCCATTTTGAGTTTCTTTGCTTCCTTCGTACCTGCATATTCATCTTAATTTGTTACTGCCATTTCACATTGTTACTACACATTTGTTTATGTAAGGTATGTTTATTAGTTCCAAATGATTGAATCTTTTTCATATTATGTTGGTTGGTAACAATATCTGGAAAACATACAACATAAAACACTTACAGAGATTGCCCTAGTATGGTGCACAAGATCCAAATATGATATAGTTAGTAAATTGTCTGATATATTGATGAAACCAGAACAATATCCAAACGTCAAAATGTGAAATTAAATTGTTTACATGGAACATAACAATTTGATTAATATGAACATACCTAAATAAATAAGAAAGGAACATTGCCCTACTTCAAGATGTCCACCTACAGAGACTTCAAACATCATTTCAAAAGATGTTGTAGGAATGTGTGTCATAGCTTTAATCACAGATTCCTCGTTAGCTGAGCAACCAAATAATCAAAAAGCTTTTAATACGTATATTATCCTTCAAAAGAAATATGAAATGCAGATACCTACTATTTGGAATCAAGTTGACCCCACTAATATAATTTATCTGCCCGTAATTCTTTTCAATTCTCCATATACAGTAGTTCTCATTGGTCTCATTCAAACTTTCCGTCTGATGATCAGCCCAAATGGCTGTATGCAATCAATGCCCACTAATTCAATAGAAATATAATAATCATTGACCAAACCTTATGGTACAAAGAGCAATCTGTCTTAGACAACATTAATATAGTATAAAGATAAATACATCAGTGCAATTTGTCCTAGTGATCAAGAACACCACTACCAAAAGTACCAAAAGACAAGTGATTGTCAGGTGACAAAAAAATCTTTGAGGGTTTATAGAAAACAACAAACACATTTTCAGCTAATAGGCCAATGTCACAAATGTTGTTTGCTTGTAATAATGTCGGCAACGTTTTGACCCTCAACTTGATATAGGGGTCTCATAAGGACAGGAATAATGATGGGACATCTGAAAGGAATAATAAGCATATATAATAAGGTGGTCTTGGCTAAGCTTGGGCGTAAAATCTGTTCCGTTCGCGGAATTTGCGGATTTTCTGCAATTTTGCGGTCCGCGAATCTCACGAAATTGCAGGGAAATCTGCGAAATCGCGCGTGGGACGGATTTTCAAAAACTGAAGTACATGAAGCACTTACAAGGTTACAGCAGGTGCCCAAGTTGAAGCTAATTTCTTTGTAACCATTTACAAAATGGTTACAAAGAAATTAACTTCAACTTGGGCACCTGCTGTAACCCTGTAAGTGCTTCCTGAGCGGCGCCTCCAGAGTTGTTGCCTACTTGCAACTATTCTCTGACCCTGCTCTGACCCTCGAAGCAGGGTCAGAGAATAGTTACAAGTATGGCACAATGCTCCAGGCTGTCACAAAAATTAAAGCAAAACAGGAAGCACTTACAGATAAGGAAGCAGGTGCCGGACATGAAGCTCAAATTCAGTAACACATTAACCAGCCCCCGGTTGAGGCTGGGCAGGTGTGCTTTCTCCCCATAATCTACAGTAGTGAACCAGAGGGTGCTGTGATGAACCAGAAGGTGCAGTTGTGAACCAGAGGATGCCGTGATGAACCAGAGGGTGGCAGTGGTGAACCAGAGGGTGGCAGTGGTGAACCAGAGGGTGGCAGTGATGAACCAGAGGGTGACAGTGATGAACCAGAGGATGGCAGTGGTGAACCAGAGGGTGGCAGTGATGAACCAGAGGGTAGCACTGGTGAACCAAAGGGTGACAGTGATGAACCAGAGGGTGGCAGTAATGAACCAGAGGGTTGCAGTGGTAAACCAGAGGGTGGCAGTGATGAACCAGAGGGTGGCCGTGATGAACCAGAGGGTGGCAGGGGTGAACCAGAAGGTGGTAGTGGTGAACCAGAGGGTGCTGTGATGAACCAGAGGCTGGCAGCGGTGAACCAGAGGGTGGCAGTAATGAACCAGAGGGTGGCAGTGATGAACCAGAGGGTGGTAGGGGTGAACCAGAGGGTGGCAATGGTGAACCAGAGGGTGGCAATGGTGAACCAGAGGGTGGCAGTGGTGAACCAGAGGGTGGCAGTGATGAACCAGAGGGTGGCAGTGATAAACCAGAGGGTCACAGTGGTGAACCATAGGGTGACAGTGGTGAACCAGAGGGTGCTGTGATGAATCAGATGGTGGCAGGGGTGAACCAGAGGGTGGCAGTGGTGAACCAGAGGGTGGCAGTGGTGAACCAAAGGGTGCTATGATGAACCAGAGGGTGGCAGTGGTGAACCAGAGGGTGGTTGTGGTGAACCAGAGGGTGGCAGTGAGGAACCAGAGGGTGGCAGTGATGAACCAGAGGGTGGCAGGGGTGAACCAGAGGGTGCTGTGATGAACCATAGGGTGGCAGTGATGAACCAGAGGGTGGCAGTGGTGAACCAGAGGGTGGCAGTCATGAACCATAGGGTGACAGTGATGATCCAGAGGGTGGCAGTGGTGAACCAGAGGGAGGCAGTGATGAGCTAGAGGGTAGCAGTGATGAACCAGAGGGTGGCAGTGGTGAACCAGAGGGTGCTGTGATGAACCAGAGGGTGTCAGTGATGAACCAGAGGGTGGCAGTGGTGAACCAGAGGGAGCTGTGATGAACCAGAGGTTGACAGTGATGAACCAGAGGGTGGCAGTGATGAACCAGAGGGTGGCAGTGATAAACCAGATGGTGGCAGGGGTGAACCAGAGGGTGGCACTGGTGAACTAGAGGGTGTTATGATGAACTAGAGGGTGGCAGTGGTGAACCAGAGGGTGGCAGTGATGAACCAGAGGGTGGCAGTGATGAACCAGAGGGTGACAGGGGTGAACCAGAGGGTGGCAATGATGAACCAGAGGGAGGCAGTAGTGAACCAGAGGGTGGCAGTGATGACCCAGAGGGTGGCAGTGATGAACCAGAGGGTGACAGGGGTGAACCAGAGGGTGACAGTGGTGAACCAGAGGGTGCCGTGATGAACCAGGGGGTGGCAGTTGTGAACCAGAGGGTGGTAGTGGTGAACCAGAGGGTGGCAGTGATGAACTGGAGGGTGGCAGTGATGAACCAGAGGGTGGCAGGGGTGAACCAGAGGGTGCTGTGATGAACCAGAGGGTGGCAGTGATGAACAAGAGGGTGGCAGTGGTGAACCAGAAGGTGGCAGTGATGAACCAGAGGGTGACTGTGATGATCCAGAGGGTGGCAGTGGTGAACCAGAGGGTGGCAGTGATGAGCTAGAGGGTAGCAGTGATGAACCAGAGGGTGGCAGTGGTGAACCAGAGGGTGCTGTGATGAACCAGAGGGTGGCAGTGATGAACCAGAAGGTGGCAGTGGTGAACCAGAGGGAGATGTGATGAACCAGAGGGTGGCAGTGATGATCCAGAGGGTGGAAGTGGTGAACCAGAGGGTGCTGTGATGAACCAGAGGATGGCAGTGATTAACCAGAGGGTGGCAGTGGTGAACCAGAGGGTGGCAGTGTTGAACCAGAGGGTGGCAGTGGTGAACCAGAGGGTGGCAGTGATGAACCAGAGGGTGCTGGGATGAACCAGATGGTGGCAGTGATGATCCAGAGGGTTGAAGTGGTTAACCAGAGGGAGCTTTGATCAACCAGAGGGTGGCAGTGGTGAACCAGAGGGTGGCAGCGATGAACTAGAGGGTGGCAGTGGTGAACCAGAGGGCGGCAGTGATGAACCAGAGGGTGACAGTGATGAACAGAGGGTGCCAGTGATGAACCAGAGGGTGGCAGTGATGAACCAGAGGGTGCCAGTGGTGAACCAGAGGGTGGCAGTGATGAACCAGAGGGTGACAATGATGAACCAGGGGGTGGCAGTGGTGAACCAGAGGGTGCTGTGATGAACCAGAGGATGGCAGTGATGAACCAGAGGGTGACAGTGATGAACCAGAGGGTGACAGTGGTGAACGAGAGGGTGGTTGTGGTGAACCAGAGGGTGGCAGTGGTGTACCAGAGGATGGCAGTGATGAACCAGAGGGTGGCAGTGATGAACCAGAGGGTGGCACTGCTAAACTGCCCGGGAGCCCTGTGGGTGTTAGCCCCCGCGCTGCTGAGCTGCCCGGGGTTGTGAGCCCACGCGCTACTGAACTGTCCTGGGGCCCAGTGGGTGTGAGCCCCAGTGCTGCTGAACTGCCCCGGAGCCCTCTCAGTGTGAAAATAATTTGTGCTCAATTGCCTGGGAGCTCTCTTGGTGTGAGCACACATTGTGCTAAGTGCCCCTCTGCCCCAGTACATATATACCCGTACCGCACAGCACCATTATGTTCTTGCACCATGAAGTCTGGTGCCTGGATGCTCCTGACCCGTGCAGGTGGTACCACCTTTTGGTGCAGTCAAAATGTAAAGTCATAACAGCACCAATAAACACGTGTCCCCCCTGGCACCAGTATGAACATGTACCAGGCGTGGAGCACCCGCATGCCACTGCACCCTACTGCCCAACGCCAGCATATGCCTGTACGGGGCAGTTTAGTATGAGATGGGGCATTGTCCAGCAGCAGCAGCTGCGTGCGCCTGAACCCACTGAGCAGGATCAGAAAGCTTTGTACCAACACGCGCAGCAGAGCTATCTTGGACATCTGAAGGATTCTGGGGTCCTGTGCCAAACGTATTTTTGCATCTATGAGTTTCCCGAGCGCCATCCACGTGTAGCTCCTGTGACCAGGATGCTGCTTTCTCCTCATCTGCTGCTCTGCTCGGTCCCTGACCCTTTATAAACAAGATGCATGTGAACTCGCATAGAAGCCCCGCCCGTTTGGCTCCGTCCACCACACAATAGCGGTATGAAACGTCTTCCCGCCGGTCTCCACTATAATGGCCAGCTCACTCAAGGGACCTCGGCGCCTTTTGGCATGCTGGCAAAGTTACAGGAACACGTGGTCACATATTTGTGCAAATGGCACAAAAATCCGCAAGTTCGCAGGAAAATTTGCGAACTCGCAGATTTTTTTTGCCATTTTGCACGAATTTGCGGACCGCGAATTCGCAAATTTCGTAGTCTTGGCCAGGATGTTAGGAATATAGATGTAAGGCACCAGGGGTTACTTACATTGTCCAACTAGAAAGAGGTGCTATTGGTCCAAAGACCAAGATGAACTACATCATAGTGATTTCCCCTGTCATATAATGAGGAATATATAGTCACTCAAAGGGTGGTAGTAAGTAACCTAAGCAACAGTAATACAAGATGGTTTTTAAATTAACATTGTAAATAAGTGTAATCTATTGTACATCGATGTTGTACTCGCCCTCATTGACTTGGAGCACCCTAAATTAGTAGTACTGCTGTTGTGGTAGGGGGCGGCATCACTTCTCAGCAAGGATAGCGATCAACCGTGATGACACAGCGATGTCAGTGTCTGATGCGAATACGTAGCTCAAGGTGCGGGGCTGTGTACATTAAAATGGCTGCCTCCAAAGCGAGGCTAGGAACCCAAGTGCGCTTTTGAAGTCATATCGCCACTATCTCATGGAAGTTAGTGGAGCAAAAGACTAGACTGCCGATTGTGGAAGTAAGACTGTCATTATCTCATGGGAGATAGTGGAACAAGAGATTAATTAGCCAATCGTCATTGAAATGGAGGAGTACTGGGATGGGAACCATAGAAAGTGTTGAGAGAGTCCTTGTGAATGAATATTGCAAAGATTTGAAAACAATCATGATGGGAACAACAAATACTGAACTGAAAAAAACATGTATAGATTAAATCCATTAAATTATACCTCGTCATTTTAAATCAAGATAATATAAATAAACATACCTTATACAAGTACAATGATTCATTTAATCCATCTAAATATGCCGGTCATGACAGTGCTCAGTTTCCTGTGAGTCCATTAGCGTATTGATCAGTCACCCAATAGTGAAACATAACTACACCACTCCTCTGAGGTGTTCAGTGCTCTCTCTATTGTGTCAGATTTGATAATCCATGTACATTCCAGTGTTTGTAGAACCATTGATACATCCCCTCCCCTTTCTGGTGTTTGTGCCTTGTAAATTACTTGCCACTTCAATTCAGTAGCACTACGATTCTTCTCCATGTAATGTAGGACCAAGGGAGTGTTCATCACTTTAAACTTGACCCTGCTACGATTCTGACTAATTTATGTGTTTATTTGTTACATTGTATATCCAGTGTAGATGAAGTTGCATGGACACCATATGCAGTAAACCATGCTTGATGTACTACAATTGGAGAACTTTCTAAGTTCAATATTTATGGTATCATGAACAAAGTGTTTTGTGTTCTGGTGGAACCCACAGGCTATGGAACTACCTCATTTATAGTGGCCTTTCATTGGTTTCAATTCCAAGCTTCATTCAATGTCTTAATCTGCATGTGAATATGGGATGAAAGAACAATGTGATCTTTAATCTTTTGACTCTTTTAAATGCAAATAAGGGTAACTCTTTAGCCACATCAATCTCCTGCAACAGATACCAATGGTGACAGAGTATCCTTACTGCTAAGATAATGGTCCATCTGCCCGATTTATATGCAGGCGGACCATTGGTGTAAACATGGCATTGACTACTCTATCTGCGCCATGATTATAAATCTCCAATGGCCTGATGGAGTAAGGGCCATTTTAGCCTGAACTATATGTTTGCCCACCTAATTTAAATGGGCGGACATGGAGGTCAACTATGGCTGCCCATCCCCGCCAGGAAATCCCTGACAGTAAGGTGCAGGAAAAATGTATCCATGGAAGAGAGCTCCCATGGAGAGAGAGGATTTTTTTTATTTTCAAAAAGAAAATCCAACTTTGGGATTTTCGTTTTGGGAATTAAAAAAAATAAGTTTGTCAGATGGCTCCGTCATGTTGTCGGAACTGTGCGCCAAACTTTAAAAAGCAGTGATCGCGGTTCCTGCCAATGCCATAGACATGCGAGCCAGATTGGAAGTGATTTCTAATATTGGGTAATGCTGTAGCCTCGGCTTGGCAGAGGTTAACTCCTCTGCCAGGTTAATGGAGATTACTCCGTCCATCAAATATTAAATCAGGCCCTTAGTCCGCAGATAAAACTTCTGACTGGATCAAACCTAGGTTCTGTAACTGACCCTTGCCCCTTCACGGTCAGTCTTAACTTGTGCCTACCATCCCATCTCCCTGCTCCCTTTCCCCACCAGAGTCCTGGAGAAGGCCATCAACCTCCAACTCACTCACTTCTGGAGAGAAGCAATATACTAGACCCTTCCCAATTAGGGTTCAGAACCAACCACAGCACGAGATGGCCCGATCGCCGCAACAGATGACATTGCATCATACTCGACAGTGGAGAATCAGCTGCCCTGATCCTGCTTGACTTCTCTGCTGCCTTCGACATGGTCTCCCACCACACAGTCATCGATCCCCTATGACAGATTGGTATAACAGATAACACGCTTAGATAGATAGCATCTTTCCTCACAGGGTACACCCAGAAAGCCCACCTTCCTCCCTTCTCATCACAAGCCAAGCACAACATCTCCAGCATTCCCCAAGGGTCCTCCCTCAGCCCAACACTCTTCAACATCTACATGACACCACTCGCAGATATCAGTCAGTCAGTCAGTCAAAAATATCTTTATTCTATTTAGTTAAAAATCATACAAAGAGATAAAAACATTTCATACAATGTTAAAACTATTTACAATATCATACAAATCAGAGCATACATTGGGTTTATAAAAAGGCAAATTAAATTAATTCGATATTAAGCGAAATTTAAGTACATTGATTAAACTCGGTATTAAAAATGCCCGTTGTTCTGATGTATATTTTTAGTTCTGACTGCTGCCACCAAAAAATTGGCCATACAAAATGTAATGCGTATGCTGTTCAAAGATTGTAGGTAGAGCAGGGCTGGTCTCACTTGTGTGAAACCAGCCTCCTTCAAAACAGGTAACGGATATTTTTTCCTGGGCTCTAAATAAAACCCACAAAACATAACAAAGTGCATGGTATCTTGTACGGAAAAGTGATCACAACAACAGGGGGGGTGGGCTAAATCAGGTTTTTCCCAAGTTTTAAAATTGCCCAAATAAAAATGGAACAAATTAAACCTAAACTTAATTAGGAGGAACTTGTGGAATGGGATCGTGACCAAGCCAAGGTAAGGGGCTAAAGCAAATGAATTTACAAGCAGATAATGCCTCCTCACTGCCGGTTTCACAAGTTCCTTTTCCTCATGGAATACTCTTGCCCTACCCATAAATTGCTTCTTAATCAAGTCAATATCTTGTTTTTTGATGTCCCGGGGGGATGTAAAAAGTTCTGGTCGTCCCAGGTCTGAGAACGCCTTCATCAAATAGGCTAGCCATGGCACCCTATTAAAGTGGTCCAAAGACATGACATCAGCCATGATCTTATGGTTAAGGGGCAGCTCCTCGTTGAGCCAGTTCTTCAACGAAAAGATCAAGGGCGCCATGTTCAGCCCATCAGTGACGAAGTCCAGGCCCACCTCCATATGTATTGAAAAAGTTGGTGTGGACTGTGGGATAGACAGGAGGGTCCGAATAAATCTGTTTTCCGCCTTCTGAATTGGTTCCAAGTTTACGTAACCCCAAAGGGGTGAACCATATGAAGCCAAAGCGACTGATTTGCTTTTATAAATCTTCAGAAAAGCTTCCATCGGCCTAGCGCCCAACCTACTCGCAAATCCCAGAATAGCTTCTGAAGATCTAGTCACCGCCAGCCTTTTCGCCCTGACCTGGGGTCCCCAGGATCCCCTCTGGTCAAAAAGAACCCCCAGGTAGGGGAACGTGGAGACGATCTCTCCCTTACATTTAAAGATTTTAGATTTCCCTTTGCTGCCTTGGCGGCCCACAACCATGGTATGGGACTTGTTTGTGTTTATTTTTAAGTCCATATGGTCCGTAAATGTACCAAATGCGTCCAGGAGATGTTGCAGGCAGAGACCAGTGCGGGCTATCAGCACCACGTCGTCCGCGTACCGGAGCGCAGGGATCTTAACTGCTCCTGCACGCGGAACATCACCAACAACATCCTCCAGGTAGGCGCCCAAGCCATTAATGTAGATGGTAAAGGGCAATGGGGCCAGTATGCAGCCCTGCCTAACCCCTCGCATGGACTTAAAACGGGACGTGCACCTTCCCTCATTAGTGACCCGCACTGCAGCAAAAAGCTCTTGGTGGAGACAGGCCATGAACTTGACCAGTGCCTCATCTATCCCCATCTTCAGGAGTGTGGTCCATAACTGAGACCTGTTCACCAGGTTGAAGGCCGAGGAGAGGTCCATAAACGCTAGGAATAGGGACCCCTCCTTGGCCACCGTGTATTTCGAGATCAACAGGTGTAAGTTGGAGCATTGCTCAACTGTTCCTTTCTTTTCTCTGAAGCCGTACTGAATGTCGGCCAGCCCCCCGCAACACTCTAAACTATCCCTCAATTTATCCAGGAGGACTCTACCTAGGATCTTAACTGTAGAGTCCAAGAGGGATATGGGCCTATAACACCCGGGGTCGTCCCGCTGGCCCTTCTTAAAATGGGGACGATGGTAGAAATGACCCAGGTGGATGGTATGGGGTTGCCATTAACGGCGGTGAAGACATTAGCCAAAACCCCGCCCATAACTTGGGTGCATGTATAAAAAAGTCAGCCGGCACCCCGTCAGGTCCAGGGGCCTTGTTCTTGGTAGTGGCCAAAATAGCTTTCTCCACCTCAGATGTATTAAAATAAATGGGAGCGGCATCCGAGGCCACCAGGGGGCATGCTTGACCACCCATCCCATTATCCCCATATACCTTTTTGAAGTGGTCCAGCCATTTGTCATCTGGGATAACACAGTCCAAGACATCGTTGGTAGAATCGGAGAAAAACGGCTGTTTGATTGTTTCCCAGAATTGCCTGCTATCTTTCAAAACGGCCACGGAGAGGAGATTCTCCCATGCTTCACGTTTGATATTATCTTGTCTGGTCTTGACGGCTAGCTTGTAGTTCTTCCTCAACATTACAATATCATCCCTTATCCTAGGAGTTCTCTTCAAGGCTGTCATTAGAGACTTATGTGCCTTTGAGCAGGAGGCATCAAACCAGCGCTGCTTACTACGTGCTCCTTTCCTGGGCTTTGCCAAAAGATCCTGTGAGACCTGCCCACACATAGTCTCAAAGGCCCCTATAATCTCACATTCCCTGTCATTTGGGTTTTGGCACACCGCCACCTGGGCCTCAATTTTCGGGAAAACTTCCGTATAAAAGTTCTCCGGAACCACCTTGGCCCATTTGAGTCTTCTACCCTGGTCGGATGTGCGTAAGGTGTGCTGTAATCTAGCTGGTCCCGGAGTTGGCCCCATATAATCACCCCAGGCTACATCAAGTATGACTGGATTGTGGTCACTGTAATGGGAAGGGACTGTACGATAGGTAATGACCTTGTTTAGAATACCTTGTGTTACAAAGATATAATCAATAATTGTTCCAGGGTCAGTACCCGTATAGGTAGCTGTTCTTGTGCCCCCCTCCGGTTCATAGAGGTTATGGTTGGCCAGTAAATCTTCTAACTCCTCACCTGATGTAGTGTGCTCGAAGTACGGTCCTTCTGGACCATCTCCCCCTTCTTTGTTACTTAGGCCACATATTTGTTTACAGGGGTGAATATTAAAATCGCCCAATAGTATATACTCCGAATCGAGATGTGTATTCTGACTGACAGACATTAAAATTGCATCTAATCTAGCAATGTTGTTGTCACTATTGTCCCTGTTCCAGGAATTATAAAAGTTTATATATAATATCCTCCTGGAGGGGCTAATCTCCCTTTCAACAATGAAGATGTTGGGAGAAGCATTATTGATCTGTTTTAAAGATCATTTGAGTTCTAGTGAAAATAAAATAAGGAGGCCTCCCTTAGCTCTGCCAGCACTGCTAGGGGTAGCAGCTTTAGCAAAGCTGATAAACTCATCCAACCAAAAATTAGCGGTGCTGTCCCATGTTTCTTGTAAGGCAATCACCTTGTGTCCTGAGACAAAGCTAATCCACTCATTATCTTTGCGTTTGGAGTTAATACCTGCCACATTCCAGCTTAATATCTTACAAGCCCCAGCTTCATCGTTTATTAGATGCCCTGTCTCCTCTGTTGCAGGGGTGCAGTTGACTGCTAGTCAGTCTATGTCCTCCAAACCCAACAGGGGGGCAAAACGATTTTCCTTGGCCAACACCGAGCCCTCCCGGCCATTCTCGTGGTCACTGGGGTGACAAGTTAATGGGATAGTTGGGCACCTTAGGGTTTGTGGGGGTACATGTTTGTTGGTCCTGCCCTCTCCCAATGGTGGGCGCCCTCCAGGCCTACTGATATCATCAGATTGCACTGCATCAACATCATCTGCTTCGCCGACGACACATCTCGTTTCATCACTCTCTGCTGACCCCACCTCAATGAAGACTAACTTCCACAACTGCGTGAAGAACATCTAAACATAAGGGAAGGACAACTGCCTAAAGCTCAATATTGACAAAACAGAAGTTCCCATCTTCGGCAAACACACCACCTTCTGAAACAACTCCTAGTGGCCAGCAGAACTCAGACTTACCCCCATGCCGGAAGACCACGCCTGCGACCTCAACATCATCCTAGACAGCGAATTTTCCATGAAATGTCAGGTCAAGGCTGTCTCCTCAGCATCCTTCCATGCGCTCTGCAAAATCTTCAAGTTCCTCCCCATCTCCACCAGAAAGATGGTAACGCAAGCCCTCATCACCAGCCGACTGCACTACAGCAATGCACTCTATGTAGGCACCACCACTGAACTGATGCAAAGGCTCCAGACAATCCAGAACGCTGCCACCAGACTGATCCTCAACCTGCCCAAGAGAACCCATATCATCCAGCACCTTAAAGACCTCAATTATTGACCGTCCAGAAGAGATGCCATTTGAAGCTTCTGACTCACGCATACAAAGCCCTTCATGACCAAGGACCTGCCTACTTGAACCACCATCTTCACTTCCAACGTTCCCCCAGAAACCTCTGCTCTGTACACCTCGCCCTCATGCAGATCCCTCTGATAGCACCAATGCTGCTCCAGAGGATGCTCCTTCACGCCACCAAAGCCTGGAACACCCTCTACCTTGGCACCTCGCCCTCGCTGACCGACTTCAGGAAGGGGCTCAAGACCTGGCTCTTCGGATGAGACCTATATCAAGCACCTGAATACCCTTGTGCGTCACAAACCGTGCTCTACCAATAACGTTTGATTGATTGGTTGATTGATTGCACCTAAAGAATGGTCAAGTGCAACCAGATGACCACTTAACACTTTTTGGTGTTATTTTCATTTTTAACTTAAATAAATCATAACTCCGGTTTCCCTTACTAGATTATTGTCATTTTGGTGTAGTTTTGTTAATTAAAATCTCCTCTATTTTTCTAAATTAGTTTGGGATTTTTATTGTTTTGCATTCCAACTTTATTACTGCCTTGGTACTCCATAAATAACTTTACACATTGCCTCTATGTTAACCCTGTTGCTCTGTGCAATAACTACCATGGGATTGAGCTCAGGTTAATTGTGACTTTAGTGATTCGCCCTAACAAAGATTGCGGTTATTACTTGAGTTGGGTACCTACCCCCCTCATATAACTCCCTAACTTCTTACACATACTTTTTATTGTTCCGTAACTATCTGGATTTGTCAAAGTGTATCAAGGCGCAATTAGTATATAACCTTCATTATTGGGATGATTACAGGTTTTACTTTTATTCTGTATATTCATTTTTTTGTTTGTTTTAGCTTAGCTATTTTATTTTGTATGTATGTTTGTTATCATATGGAAAGCATTCAGGTGCTGGTGGCCTGACTCAAGCTTACAAATAAGCAATATGAAAATGAAATACTGCCTATGAAAATGAAATACTGCCTATGTGGTTAGTAAATTATACAGTTTTACTTGATTGATAAACCTCAGGAAAAGTAAAATTAACTCAGACTTTGTTCTTGGCAGGAATCTTATAAAATAAACGTTGATGGGAATGGCAAGTCAACACTGAAATAGATGCAATATAAGATTGGTGTATTGATGTATAGCATTTAATAAATGTAACAGATAAGCTGTATTATTTTATATGCAGATGTAAGCCCTCTCTTTCTCTCACACTTTTCCGGAATCCACTGATGCAATTTGTGCCTGGATACCCTCTCGGGTGATTAGTGCGCTATACAAATCAACATTACATAACATAGCATAACATAACATAATATAACAGTAATATGAAGAAACTAGTCACAAATTATATCTTTTCTAGGTTAAAATCACTGCGTGTACTTGGACCTGCCACTAAATTCACCCACAATTAAAACTTAATACTTAAATGCTAAATAATTGGAACCTTAAATTGAAAGACAAAACAAAATAAACTGGATATCTGAAATTTGGCAGAGATTCATTTAATGATTCTGGCATATCACCTATGTCCTGATTCACATTCCTCACTGACCATAGCAGATTTAAAGTAACAGAAGTTGTCATGTCAAATGAGTTCCTGTTATGTTATGTTATGTTATGTTATTTATTATTTGTTAAGCGCACATACGCCCGGAAGCTTCTTGGCGCTGGAGAGAATCAAACATAACAGTACATAAAAGACACAAATCACTATTTACAGTAAGCCTGTGAAAAAAGAATAGTTTTAAATGCTTTCCTAAAGGTAAGGAGGTCCCTACTGTGTCGCAGGGTCAGGGGGAGTGAGTTCCACAATGAAGCAGCCACCTCCCTGACGTTTCCTTTTGAAACGAGGGACCTCAAGTAGGTCTTTGTGGGTAGATCTCAAGCTGCGCAGAGGTTGATATTTACGCAGCAGTTGTCTAAGAAACATGGGACCCTTGCCCTCCAAAGCCTTGAACACAATACAGCCCACCTTGAATGTTGCTCTCTGTTCCACAGGCAGCCAGTGCAAGGTCTCTAGTCCATGTCTAATCGATTCCCACTTCGGGACTTTACTTTACTTTACTGTTATGAGTTTAGGCTGTTTGCATAGAAGACGGAGCTAGAAAGACAGATGAGCAACTTATTTCTGGGTGACATGATTCTCCAGGAGCCAGTGGGAACTGGGAATTCCTCAACACCGACTTTGCATATAATATGCAGTGGAATGGAGCTGGCAACAATGACCATTAATGTTCCACTTTGTTCCTGGATGATTCAATCTCATGCCCATGCTCTAAGGGCAAGAATGCCTCTCTTTCACCAGACCAAATGCTGCCCTTTAAGGTTACTTGCGTTGAAGAGGTTCTCCCAGATCTATTGAGCACAACCACTGGATGATATCTCTCAGTGTACTATCGAAAATAGCTGCAAATCTGTTCCATTGTGACCAGAAGAACCCCCTCAACAGAGGAGTAAGAAGCTTCCAATATCATTATTTTTTAATTTGAGGTGATCGTGGTAGTAGTGATTGTATTTAATAAAGAGCCAGCTATGTATCAGCCCTTTGGAGTTTTGCCTGTGTAACTTGTAGCAGAGTACTATAGAGAAATATGTCCTTTAGAATTAAATGGACATTTAAGCCCCATGCTGAGGCCATGGGTCAGACTGTGATACTGTCAATCATAAAAAAAAGAAGTTAACCAACTATTTGGGTAATCTGTGCCCATTAAACCTCATTGAAGAGTTTCATGAAGAGCTTTTTTTCAATTTTTACTCAACTGATAAACAGCTTCTACGTTTTGGAATGTGTTTTCAATATTCCGCAGTATGACCAGGTGATTCCTATTTGCAGATAAAGATATCCTTAACCTCTGACCCGATCAGCGGTGCTTCCATACTGAGCAGGTGAGCCAGACATAGCAGGAGGCCGCGACTTCGCCTACACTCTGCTAATTGACTGGGGCTTTGGTGATCTGCTCCTGCTCCCTGTGCAGTCCCCCCATGTGAGGGGGTTCAGCTACTGCTTTGAATTGCCAAAGAACACATGCCAGCGAAACATCACAGGGCAAGCCGGAGCCAATTATATTATTCTATTTTGAACATATGGATTGGAATGAACCACTATGTCTGAGTGAATTTGCAGCACTTGCCTTGTGCCATGCGCTTCCCTCATTGGGTGCCATTTGGAAACTACAGGCCTTCCTATACGCATTTCCCAATGTGGCAATAAGCTTTAACCCCATTCCTCTCCTTAACACTGTTACAACCAACGTGCCTAACTTGGGAACAGCGATCCCCCCCTTACAACCTCTGCAGTTTACTGCCACACTCTGTAATCATGGGCAGGAACAACCCGAGACAACACAAGCTCTTACTTGAACAATCCGAGACCCACCGCCTTTGCGGATCCCATTCTAATACCAATGAACCAGCAAACGGAACAGCAAAAACTGAAGGTCTGCCTGATACATCAGCCATAATGATGGAAATCAGGGCAGGATTTTGATCCATTGATGCCAGCTTCAATGCCCTCACCAACTGTTTGGATAACATGGGTGACTGCCTGGAACCCCAGCATACTAGGCTGGAGAGTGCTGAGGGTTGTATCTCCACTTTAGAAAATGGCATCTCTCCCATGACAAAGCGCGTCAAAAAGCCGGAACACATTCTTAAAATGGTTGTCACAAAGAACGAAGATTTGGAAGCACGATCCTGCAGAAACAATATCTGTATTCCTAGTATTGCGGAAATGACACAAACATGGGCCGCTCTGATGACTTTGTGGAATCACTGCTGACCTAACTCTTCGACTGTGCCATTTTGTCCTCAACGTACGCTGTAAAGCAAGCGCACAGATCTCTTGGTCCCCATCCATCTGTGGGTGCTCCACTGAGGCCCTTGATAGCCCACCTCTTGAACTATAAAGAAAGAGACACTGTACTTCAACTGGCTCACAAGAAAAGCGCTATACACTATCAAGGATCTACACTTTCATTTTTTCCAGACCTTACTCCCATGATACAAGACGCTCGAGGCAAGTTTTTCGACACCAAAAATTCACTACATAAACTTCGACGTTCTCATGGATGCGGCGAACTTTTGTAAGCATTATAGTGCAAACCCTCCAAGAACCCAAGGGAGCACCCCTGACTGCACAGGTTCTTCACCTAAGGTGTACTCTGCTCCTGCTGACGGATTTCTGCTGCGCCACATGTAATTCATTAATATGGTCTTTTTAGGCCTTCACCAGCCTGGCCCTATTGGGGCATGCATTTATTTTCCTCTTTCCCCTCTCCTTTGGTGGCACCCCATTAGTCCCCTCAGGCCAATTCTTTGATATTCGCACATGATATCCTGCCTTCTCTGTGCAGTCCACTAGATTTGTAACTACCAAATAATTCCAGATTGCGATTTCTGGGGCCTTGACACCCCCCAATGGTGTGCACCTCTTTGCTCTACTTGGTGTTCTTTCATTTTCTGTTTGATGTATCAGAGATTCGCTGGATAGTTGTATGTCTTGTGGGAGTGGGGGAAGGCAAACTTTGTTAATTTGGATTGTTTAAATGTGGTTTGTTTTCCATTGCAACTCAAATGTCTACTGCCCTTCTCATTATTGTGGTCCGCACAGCCATATTCAACACCAATCTGTGTCACACTCTGATATCCAATGGGGGTAGTAGTCATCCCCCGTTCTCTCCTGGAACAATTGGGGACTCATCAACCCTGGCAATGGCACACAAATCCTAACTTACTTATCATAACACGGAATTAAAATAGCCTTCCTTTAGGAGACCTCTCTTCTCCCCTGAGTTTCCCAAATATTTGCTCGTGCATGAGGCGTTCATCGCTATTTTTCCAGTCACGGCACTTGCGTCTCCTTTATATTCACCAAATGCCAGGAAGACCCTAATGGTCGCTATGTATTACTATGAGGCTCACTAACCAGCAGAACTACCCTGCTGGTTAATATATATCACCTGAACATTGACTCTCCAGACTTTTTTCACACTATATATACACTTATGGGGTGACTAGAAACCGAATTGGTGATTATGGGCGGCAATTTTAATCTGGTTCTCGACCCAGTTGCAGATTCTACTAGTACACTTCCAGCATACAAATCCAATTCTAGATCAATCCTACATCAGATTATTGATGCCTATACCCTCACGGACGTCTGGCGCATGCAGCACCCCATTGTCAAAGACTACACATTATATTTCTTGCCTCTTCGAGTATAAAAAAGGCTCGATTATTCGCTGGTATCTGCCAATCTTTCCTTATGAATAATTTTAGCAAAAAGGGGTGACCCTGTGTCCCTCAGAACCTGGGTATATGCGATTCACAAACAAAATGGTTCTGTTGGGTAGAGAAAACAATTCCTTTGGAAGAAGCTGAAAACAGCTCCTAAATGTATAACAAGCAAAACACTCTCTGATATGCAAAGTTTTTATATGTATTAAAAACGAAAACAGAAACAGTATATAGGAATTACTTCATTCCACTATATTACTGGAAAACACTTTCAATTCGTGATTGGTGACAGAAGTGATTTAGGGTGACAAGTGCAATATATAGTGACACTTATATACACAACAAATTATTTACAATATAAACACAAGGGAAAAGGACCGGGGGAGGGTGGGAAACGAGGTATTTTCCATCGTTTTTTAAGGCCAGTCTTTTATAAGTAAAAATTCCAAGGAAAACCAATAGGTTAATGTCCAGGTTCCTGGAGTTTAGCTTGGCCAAGGTAAGCGCGTCGACGTTTCGACCCTGGTTGCGCCCCAGTTGGTGGTCGCGACGGGTCTTTATCAAGACAAAGGGGAAGGGAAAGGTCAGGAGCAGATTTATTCCAGGCGGTCGCCAGTTGGTCGACCCTTGAACTGGTGTCCGGCGCGGTATTAATCCGCGATATTATTCAGCCTTCTGCACAACCAGGCAGTTCGTAGGAGACCAACTGGCGACCGCCTGGAATAAATCTGCTCCTGACCTTTCCCTTCCCCTTTTTCTTGATAAAGACCCGTCGCGACCACCAACTGGGGCGCAACCAGGGTCGAAACGTCGACGCGCTTACCTTGGCCAAGCTAAACTCCAGGAACCTGGACATTAACCTATTGGTTTTCCTTGGAATTTTTACTTATAAAAGACTGGCCTTAAAAAACGATGGAAAATACCTCGTTTCCCACCCTCCCCCGGTCCTTTTCCCTTGTGTTTATATTGTAAACAATTTGTTGTGTATATAAGTGTCACTATATATTGCACTTGTCACCCTAAATCACTTCTGTCACCAATCACGAATTGAAAGTGTTTTCCAGTAATATAGTGGAATGAAGTAATTCCTATATACTGTTTCTGTTTTCGTTTTTAATACATATAAAAACTTTGCATATCAGAGAGTGTTTTGCTTGTTATACATTTAGGAGCTGTTTTCAGCTTCTTCCAAAGGAATTGTTTTCTCTACCCAACAGAATCTTTCCTTATGGACCACAGATGTTCATCATCTACCACGTACCTTATCAGGCCACTACCAGGTAGTTCTCCATTTAAGTATCCATGGCAAACTCACCTTGCGGCCCCCTCTTGCGTTTTTCCAGGTGAGGCCTTACATGACCATGTCTTATGTTCTGAAATACATGACACCATTGTTGATTATTTCACTTTGAATGTGGGCATAGTGTCCTCACAGGCCACCCTCTGGGTAGCCTTCAAAGCCCTTATATGGCGTGTCTGCATTTCTAAACATACCGGCGTGCTTCAGGACATTCAAGCCAATTTAGTGCGGATTGAATCATCTCTACCTGATACTGACATGACAGACTCACACTCAGATGCCCCTCTCCAGCTACACACCTGGTTGGCTTTATTGACTGAATTTCAAGACCTTGCTGAGAGGGAGATAAGGTACATGGGCAAACACACCACAGTCTGCAGATATGGTGAAGGCGAGAGACAGGGACGCACGCTTGCTCACTTACTCTGGCCCAATCACCTAACTGGGTTTAATACTGAGCTCTACTCGGCCACCGGTGCAGCACTCACAAATAATTATAGCATACTCTCGGAACTTCAGTGTTATTATGAACACCTCTACACATCACGCTCCTCTGGAGCAGACCTCAATATTACCAATTACCTCAGGGAGATTGCTATGGTCTGGATCACAGATGGCCAGTGGAATTTCCTTGCAGAACCCAATATGTGTGATGAAATATTCATTGCAATCGATGCTATGGATGGCACCAAGGTCCCTGGCCTTAATTGCCTCACTGGAACTGTTTAAGAAACATTTAAAACTCTGCTTGTCCCGCATCTGCATGCTTTGTATGCCAAGGCCTTGTCTATGGGCTCCCTCCCCACATCTTTCGGGACAGAGTATTGATATTAATACTGAAACCTGGCAAAGATCCTCAACTTTGCTCCTCTTACCGGCCTCTGTCCCTTCTTAAAACGGACAAGATCTTTGCAAAGGTGCTAGACCCTTGGCTCTCACTCCTGATGGAATGAATCATCTTCCCAGTGCAGTTGGGCTTTCTTCCAAATAGATCTACCTCTTTTAATCTCAGAACAACCTTTTCTGTATTTAATAGGATATCCCCAATGACTCAGGCAGTGGTGGCATTATTGATGCCAAAAAGGCGTTCGACTTCCTAGAGTGGACGTTTCTGAAGGCCACACTGGTGAAGCTTGTCTCCTGCCTGTTTTTATCTCCTCGACTATGCGTCATTATACCAATCTGATGGATTGCGTACATGTAAATGGCACCCTCACTGATAGCTTTTCCATCACCAGAGTTACCCGACAGGGTTGCCCATCTCTCCCCTCCTTTTTATAAACGCGATGGACCCCCCCTCCCCATCATTTACAGGAGAAACATGTACATTGTGGACTTCAACTCTCTCTTGGCCCGTTCCTAGCATTATTGTATTCTGACAATATGTTTGTCCGACTCCCTGCTGATAATCTCCCCCCATTGGTTCGGGAGATTGTACGTTTTGGTAGTCTCTCTGGCCTTCACATCAATTGGGCCAAGTCAGAGTATTTCCCTTTGAACACAAGCACCCATCCTGTTGATGTTGAATATCCACTGACCTAGACTTCCGACTCCTATAAAATATCTTGGCATCCTTATACATCTGGACAAAAACAAAATAATACAATTGAACTATGGCCCAGCCATTGATAGAGAAACAAAGTAAATTGAGCATTGAATAAGTCTGCCACTGTCCATGGCCGCACTAATATCATCAATCAAAATGGTAATTCCCCCAAAGTTGTTTATATTTGTTTTTAAATGTCGCTATCTCCCTTACCCAAAGTTTCTTCATCACACTCCACAGCCTTTTGATAAGACTGGTCTGGGCTGCCCGTCATCCCCAGAGCCAATGAGACACCCTAACCCTCCCTTATGAGGGGGTGGATTTTCAGCCCCTGATTTTTTTTATCTTTATTACCTGGCAGCACAGTGTCAGTTTACAACATCTTAAGCCCGTGTGGGATCAGGTGAGACAACAGCCACTTTCCTCCCCATTACCAAATGGCATCCCCATCGACCTGACCAACATTCAGACCCTCTCTACCATTTGCTGGGCCTGGAGATGACTTCATAGTTTCTTAGGTGGTGGTATTCTATATCCCCCCTCTATCCTTTAGCTGATAACCCAGGGTTTTCTCTTACGCAGGAAAGTGTGTTAAAATAAAAACCTTTCCCACCGTGCCCTCCATGCACGCCTATGCCCGTTTCCAACAAGCCAAACTATACGGAGCACTTTATGCTGTGGCGGTTACACAACTCTCTCTGATCCTTTATACCCGCATATCCTATAGCTCCGGATGAATTCCCCCCACTTACGCTTATCATTTCTGGCGACAATGGCAGTCATCTGACATACAAACTATACTGCGCCTGCCTGACTTCGAAGGCAGACTCTACTAAGCGTGTAAGTGTGGCCTGGAATGTTGATCTTGGATACCCCATACCTAACAAGGTCTGGACCTACTGCTGCTCTCAAACGAAAACGGTATCCATCAATCGCAAGTATAAATTACTGCATTTAAAATTTTTACTCAGGGCATACATCTCCCCTGCAGACATCGCCAAATGTGACCCCACACGCCCTTCCCATTGTCCCAAATGCATACCGTTCAATGCAGATTCTGTACATCTTACCTTGTCGTGCCCCAGCATCAGTTGCTATTGGACTGTAATGTTCTCCCCTCTCCACAATGATAGATGTCTCTCTCCAAACTGAGCCTGCATTGGCGCTATTAGGAACCACTTCCTATCTGTCCAAATCCACTTGCAGATTTACTTCCATTCCACTTTTATTGGCTAAACGGTAAATCGCTTTTCACTGGGGCAGCAGGCGATCTCCCACAGACAAGGGATGGATTAAATCAATGTCTTATAGTGACAAACTTGTTATTGACTATGCACAACTTCAACCCCCCCTTATCCAGACCTAGAGACGTCTGACAACCCTTTTACACTTATTTACTCTCGTTAGAAACGAGGAGTTCTGAGTAGGACCGTTGCCTCATGTTTTATATATCCTATGTTGCATGACAGTAAGTGTTCTTCTCATGTCCACTTTTAATGTTACAAGATGCAGTACGATGTCTATTGCTGGCGAGCGTATTTCTGCCCCCCCCCCACCCTTCTCTGGCCATCTATCTCTGCTCTTTCTGAACAGATTGTCATGAAGTCATTGGTTTCTGTCTTTCTCCACCTCCTCACTCCCCTCCATTTTATTGAGTAATGTTATAAACTTTATCAAATGCTTTTGCTGACCTACAATATTTTTCCCCGGGTATTCATGTACGTTTCTATGTTTCTATGTTTCTTATGAGTAAAGCTAATTAATTTTTTCAAGTTGAGGTTTCAGTATACACCATGGAAGATAGATGTTAAATCACTTCCTGGTGAAAACATCCCAATGACATTTGACAGCACGAAGCGGAACATGGAGGGCTTTGAAGATTACCTGTTGGCTGTTTCATGGAAAGTCTGTGTACATGGCATAACATGCCAAGTTTCCTCAGGTGAAGGAGCAAACTGGCTGCCCTGTTTCCGGACTTTGCCTACGTGGTTAATTTCTTTAATAGAGAGATGTAAATGCAGGGAAATTCTAAAGTCCCCTACACCCCATCATGAGTCACCAGCTTTATTCTGCATAACCAAACATGCCAACATCCTTGTAAGATTAATGCATAGCCATGTAGGGGCTGGAATTAGTGCTGGTGTATCTACTCATTTCCTCTACGCAAGTGAACATGTTTGATCATTTGTTGTCCTAAGTGCCCTTTTCCTCAGTAAATTAATGAACATATAGCTGCCAAAATAGTTGTCTGATGGCAAGTGTGATTGATCATATTATCTCTAACTTTTATTTTACCATCTGCATGTGCATATCTGCTTTAGTCATAGCTGCTACATGGATGTAGTTTGTTCTGTGAGTTATGACGGTGCGTGTTAGGGAAGGAAAGGAGTCATGAGTGTGACACCTGATTCAGATGGTCATGGCACACATGTCAGAATTAGTTTTGAACACATCTTGTAATTTAAGATGTCAAAGGAGGGTACATATCCATTGAAGTGCACATTCATGTCTGTCTACAGTGCAATGACAGTGTCAAAGTGTCAAAGTTGTAATTTCCATTTTTTCCATGCCATTCATTTATTTTCCGAAAAAGGTCCATAAAATTGGTGTAAGTGCAAAAATACCCAATATACACAATTCACTGGTGCATACATCCAATTTGAACCACAACAGCAAATACAAATTGCTCCTTTGTAGAGTATTTCAACTAATTTTGCATCATGGTTTTATAAATAGGATATCTGTTGCACTCTTTCCTGATGAAGGTGGTGACTGAGCATTGGACAACCAAGTTAGAGCGATACTCACTAAAGAGCTTCCTTTTTGTGATTCAAATCCTGTAACATGATAATATTGATTTACACCAATGGGTTTTCACTCTTCTCTCATGTGTACATAAAAATGATAGGGCTGGTTCACAAAAGCATTTATGAGCATGGGAAGTAGTGATATAAGAGGATTCTTTTACATACTCTTACATGTTTTGTGAATTGGTAGAGAATTATATTTATCCCCCATTGTTATAAAAACACAAACCAACTTGAAATCAGATGTAGTTTTCTTTTCGGGTTCTAAAGAAATATTGTGTAACGCATGTGTGAAGCAATGCCAAACTAGGTTAAGCATGATAAATGATGACCAGAGTTGGTGGTGTTAACACTTTTCTTTGCGCAAATTCATGGACCATAAAGTACTATCTGATGGATCAAATTTCATGACTGAGCTTGAGCAACGAAACAATATACAGGCATATGCATCAAAGAAAATACCGGGAGCAAACGGGCAGATTCTCAGAATCTGGCCGTTTGCTCCCGGTATTTTAGCATTTGGGATGCATCATCCCAAATGCAGTAATCGCAATTTAAGGAATCTCTATATAGCGATTCCTTAAATTGCTCTTGCATTTAAGGAATCCCAAAATGAGATTCCTTAAATGCAATGCATGAAACCCAAAAAAATAGCGATTTCGCTAATAGGGGGAGCAAATTACCATGAAGTTGAACTTCGTGGTAATTTGCTAAAACTTTGAAAAATTCACTTTTGTGCATTTTTCAAAGTTACATGTTGCCCACACACATGCCCTTAGGGCCTGTGTGTGTGTGTGTAACATTTGTGCACAGGTCCATTTCAGGGGTGCAACAGGGTGTCCTTTGGACACCCTGACACCCTTAAAATAGCGGAACATTAGCGATTCGGTAATAGCTAATCGCTAATAAGGAATGGCTTTCCCATTCATTCCTATGGGCCTAAAGGCCCATAGGAATGAATGGGAAGGCCATTCCTTATTAGCGATTAGCTATTACCGAATCGCTAATAAGGAATATGTAGGAATCGCTAATAACATTGTGATTCCTACATGCATCCCGTTTTGCGAGTCTTTAATAGCGATTCCTTAAAATTCGCTATTAAAACATAACTTTGATGCATCTGCCAGTTAGTCAATAAACGTGAAACTCATTAGGCTCTACAGTATAGACTTAGAATCATTACATTTCAAACCATGAATGTATATTAAACGCCGTTGGTTTACAGTAGTGGTTCTTAACCAGGTGTCTGAGATAAGCACTCAGTGGGTCTGTGACTGAGTAGAACATTTAATTGTATTAGCAGTATAATAAAGTGTATATTAAGAGGGGGAGGAGCGTGCCTGGCCTAAAGATGGCCGTTCCTTAAGCGAGCTCCGCAAGCCTCCACGAATATCCATCAAGTATTGGCTGTAATTTAGTGAAACTCTTGCTCAGAGGAGTGGGCGGGTAACCACTAGTGCCGGTGCCCTCATTGCTAAAGGAACTGGGTGATTGATCCAGCGGGTCCACAACTAATGCCCTGAACATTACTCTCCTCGCGCTGTGCGATGACGCAGCCGATGTGGGCAGTGCTTCCTGCTGGGCCGCGACTAAGCCAGCACCCGGCCCTCACGCGCCTCGGCTAGAGAAGGTGATTTGACTGTTTGCACGGCTGTGCTCACCTCGGACGTAGCGCGGCACCGCCACCGGGCGCTGGAGACCCAACATCACTCCAAGGTCAGAAGCAAGTGGGACGCTACGGGCAGGGCTGGACTGGGAACCAAAACCGGCCCTGGCAAAGTGCTCGCCCCCCCTCCCCGGGCGGGGAGGGGGTGGCCAGAGCACTTTGCCGGGGCCGGTTTTCGGCCGATTTTGTAACAGGGCCGATTTTGCAGTTATGCTGCAAAAACGGTCCTGTAGCAAAAACGGCCCCAGGGCCCAAAACCGGCCCCCACCCTTGCGGCGCACTGGGGAATTGCCCAGTGCCCGCAACGGCTAGTCCGGGCATGGCTACGGGAACCGCTGCTGAGGTGCTGCGGTGCGCCCTCGCATGCAGGTGGATAGGATGAAGCCTAGCGCCCGATCTGGTGGGTGAGTCGCTGCCTGCTTTGAGCCCCCTTCATACGACTGTGAGAGAGTACGGGACTGTCTGGCCCTGCATCGAGCTTGATGACTCCATTCTGACTGCTGCACGTGTGAGGCTACTCCTTCGTGGTGCAGCTCCGCCCCTGCATCGGACCCTAGGCTATTCAGAGTTGTGCTTGTGGCTGCATAGACCCCCTCAGGACGAGGGAAGCGAGGGAGGGTCACTCCCATAGTGGTTCTAGACAGGTCGGTCTCCCACCCTCGAAGTGGATTGTTGTGCTTTGACCTGGGGTGCCCTCTCTGTCTCCCTTTCTGGGACCTGTGACCAGCTTCAGTGGGAACTCACGCTTGTTGAAGTAGGAGTAGTGGTTTTTGAACATGTGCACCAACACAGAGTGCCGTCAGTATAGGAAAGCTAGACAAGTCACAGCCTAAGCTGAGCAGCCTAAGCTGAGCTTTAAGCAGCAGAAGTCCAGACACAGAGAAGACGCTGCAGAATCTGTGGTGTCGGAGTCTGAAGCATTAACAGAAGACCCCATTGACGACATCAAAACGATCATTGCGTCCATTATTTATTTATTTTAAGAACTTGTAAAGCGCAGTTGTCACCATTGCAGGCATCCTGGCGCTGATAAGATCGGAAGAAGCGGAAGTGATCACAGGCAGTGTGAGCTTTAAGGCGGTTACCATGGGAAATAACCAGGTTTTAATCCTTCTTCTGAATGGGAGGAGTTCAGTGATGTGCCTAATCTCGACAGGGAGAGCATTCCAGAGTTTGGCAGCTGCCACCTCAAAGGATCTGCCTCCGGCTCGGACTTTCCTGAATCTGGGTACCACTACCAGCTTGGCCTCAGAAGATCGAAGCTGTCTGGTTGGAGTGTACCAGGCAAATTTTGATTGTAAGGGGGCTGGGCCAGTTCCATGGAGAGCCCTAAAGACTATGCAAAGGGCCTTGAATTGTATCCTCTGTCTCACCGGCAACCAGTGTAGTTTGCCCAGAGCGGACGGCCCATGAGATCTTCTCGGAAGCCCTAAGGCCAGCTTAGCAGCTGCTGATTGGACCCTTTGGAGCCTGTCCAGCAGGAACCCAGGGGACCCTAGCAGAAGGGCGTTACAATTGTCCAGCCTGCTGAGGATGGTACACCTTACCACTTGGGCGCGAGCATGGGTTGATAGGAGAGGCAGGACTTTCCTCAGGATGGCAAAACAGCAGGCAGACGTCTTTTGTACATGCGTCTCCATACTGAGCCTTTGATCCAGCATGACCCCTAGATTGCAGACTGATTCCACCGGCCGTACTTTGGTCCCTGTTTCCGGGGGCCAAAAGTTGTTTGGAAACGGACGGGAAATCTTAGTTCCGGCGCTAAAGAGCACCTCCGTCTTCCCTGCGTTAAACTGGAGGGAGTTGTCCTTTAGCCACCGAGACGTATCACGCGGACAGTTGTGGAGAACCTTCACAGAGGTTGAGTCCTCACCTTCTAAGGAGAGGATCATCTGTGTGTCGTCAGCTTAGTTGACAATCCTGATGTTAAAGCTTTTGATGAGTGAAATCAGAGGTCTGAGATATAGATTGAAAAGGATAGGGCTGATTGCTGAGCCCTGAGGAACCCCATGCGATATCAAAGTAAAATCTGACTGAAAAGGTGGCATGGACACTGCCTGCTGCCTATTCTGCAGGAATGATTGGAACCACTGCAGAGCTGTACCTCTCACTCCCGCCTCAAACAGCCGCCTCAACAGAATCTTATGGTTCACCGTATCAAAGGCGGCAGACATATCAAGCAGGATCAGGAACGCTGCCTGCCTTCTGTCTGCCCGCCTTTGAAGCTCGTCCATAGCGGTGATTAGAGCTGTTTCGGTTCCATGGGCCGGCCGGAAGCCAAATTGATCCCCATCTAGTAATTGATGACATTCCAGATGGTTGGAGAGAGTGTTGCTAACCAAACGCTCGACAATCTTGGCAGGAAAAGGCAGCAGGGAGATGGGCCTATAGTTTTTTGAGCAGTCTGGGTCTAGAGAAGGCTTTTTTAGCAGAGGAGATACTAACGCCCGTTTCCATTGAGCTGGAACGGTACCATGCATTGTCGGCGATCAATGTGAAAATAGACACCTTGTCCTATAGACTGGATTGCATGTCCGAGAGAGTGGACAAACATGCAAAACGACGTGATATGGCCGAACGATGGATCACCGAAACTGAGGAGGCCCGAATGACTCCAACAGTGCTCAGAAACAGATGGAGAAGACCCTGGTTGACTTGCAGGACAGAGTTGAGGATTTGGAGGCCAGATTGAAGTGCAGCAACCTGCACATTATAGGCCTTCCTGAGTCCACCGCAACGGGCAATATGGAGACCTTCACAGCACACTGGGGCCTAAGCCCCCCCTTCGCACCGCCTCCAAGGCCTATCATAGCAAAACTGTTGTACTATAGAGACAAGGATGCGGCCCGAAGGAAGGCGGGAGAATTGGGCAATCTACAATATGAGGTTCATCTCTCTCTTTATTCCCAGACTTCACTTTCAGGGTCCAGCAGTCCAGGAGTCAAGCTGAGGGAGCAGAGTGTGGAATATGCAATGCTGTACCTAGCGCAGCTGAGAGTGATCTTGAACGGGAAGGCGAAGATTTTTTCTGATCCCCAGTCCTTACAAAAAGCCCTCAAAGACTGGGACAGGCTCGGCCAGCGAAGAAAAGGTCAGATGGAGGATGACCTAGCGGATGGTGCGAGAGGAGGTCTTGATACCAACAACTGAAAAGGGGTCCACACCACAAGGTCCCAATGGGGACCCACCCTCATGTGTAGAATTTTTTATAGTGACCTGGGGGCTTTGACTGTGGGAGCTTTAGGGTGGTCTTCACTACTGTGGTTCGCTAATCGTTGCTTCCATCGCTAATTTTGGCAATGTTCTACTAAACTGTAGTTTCTATTCTGCTTACGCCGGGGTTGGGGTGCAAGACTGCTGGGTCCTTCTTGTGCAAGATACATTATAGCTCAGGAACTATTTGTGAGGATCCTTTGGAGACTTCTCTCCCTCCAGTGGTAGTCTCATAGTAGATGCTTAGTGGTGGTGCGGCAATGTGCTACACATAAGTGTTGGCACGCAACATCCGCCCATTGTGTTTCACACTAGTTTACTGTATGTTACTTAGTGTCTGTTTTTGCACAATTGTTGTTTTCCTTCTATGTGCTATAAGAATTGCTGGGTGGGTAGGCAGTAGACCGCCTATGCCTAGTTGGGGACGGCATGGCATGGGAGGGGGAGGGGCTGGCTTTCTTCTTTTTTAACGGTTCACATGCACATTAGAGTCATGAGTGATCAAGGTAACACTTCACATTGCTGCTGGGTGAACCGTTCCCATGGTAGCCGCGAATGACACACTGTGGAACAGGGCAGGGACATAGTAGGCGCATGGGGCTTATGACTTGGAATGTGAGGGGTCTGAAGAACCATAGAAAGTTGTGCAAAATCCTGGCATATCTAAAAAGAAAGGAAGCCGACATTGCCCTGCTCCAAGAGACACACCTTGCCCCTAATTGCGTTATGCTCACAAGGCAAAACCTAACACTCCTGTTCCAGGCAGTTGGCTTTACCTCGCACTCTAGAGGCGTGATACCGTGGGTGAACCCTAAGTCAGGTCTCCAACAGGAAGAGCACAGGGCGGATCCGGCTGGTCGATATGTAATTACAGGATGTTATGGTAGGGGTGCTGACTTTCAAATTGTTATTAACTACGGGCCGAATTACAAAGATCCCCAGTTCTATCATTCAATATTGTCTCTCATTAAAGATTGCTCTTCACCGCCATTAATCTGGGGCGGCGATTTTAATTGTGTTTTAGATCCTGTGCTTGGCCGATCGAAGGTTTCTCCTAGTCGCCAATCTGCTGCTGCTAGAGCTGTTGCTGCCATAGCACTACAATTGCATCTGGTCAACATATGGAGAGCTAGATCCCTGAGAGGGGCGGGTTTATGCATTATTCAGCATATCACGATACACACACTCGTATAGATTACTGGTTAATATCAGAGGCATTAATGTCTAGGGTACAGGTTTGCAAAGTCTTGGCTCATTCTTTTTCTAATCATTCTCCTAAATTGTTAGTGGTTGAAATTCCCCCACAGGTCCTCCCCCTTTCCTGTGGAGATTTCCACCATATTCTCTGCTCGACACGGTGTTTAGGGATGACTTGGCTGCGCCATTTCTGAATTTTTTGCAACTAATATTGGGTCAGTCGACTCTTTTGCCATGGTTTGGGAGATATTTAAGGAGTTTATATGAGGGGTTGCCATCAATAAACATTCTGGAGTCCTTTGTTCCATTAGGGGTATACTTGCTTTGTTAGAGGATTGATTGGGTGCGCTGGAGACTGAGTTGGTGAACAGGAACGACCCACAGATCCTAGAGCAACTGAAAAAAACAGTAGAGTATCATGAGGAAGCGGATAGTGAAATTAAACACATGGGAAAATACACATAGGACATAACCTATGGAGGGGGGGGAGAGGCAAGGGTCAGTACTGGTGACGCTGGCTTGCCATCGATCCGAGACTGGAGTCATTACTGAGTTGATGGATGAGAAGGGAACGGTTTTGAAAGAGCAAGCGGATGTAGTCAACCGGTTCCGCCGATACTATCAGGATTTGTATAGCTCAAAGCTACCCATATTCACTCCGATGCGGAACAAGTACTTAGAGCAAATTATGGCAGAGCTATTACCAAATTGGAGGAAGATATAGGCAGGTGGATACAGCTTCCTCTCTCATTGGTGGGTCGGGTGTCCTTGATGAAAATAATTGTACTCCCCCGATTCCATTTTCTCTTCGTCAATATCCCTATGGTTATTCCCCAACACACTTTTAAAACGCTGCAGACTCTGATGGGTAAACTGGCAAGGGCAGGGAAAATTCTGCGTGTCAAGCTGGATAGCCTAACCTTGCCTTACTCTGCGGGGGGGCCTGGGAGCACCAGATTTAGAACTGTACTACAGGGTGGCGCAAAGCTTGCATGCTCATAGTTGGATTCACGGCCCGCACAATTTACCCCACCTTCAAATAAAGAAGGTACTAGCAAATCCTGACCCCCTCCCGCATTTGTTAACTCAGGCATCTATTAGGTGTTGTAGCATTCTGGACTCAGTTAACTCTATCGTACACGCCAGGCTGGAGTTCAATTGTACTCTCCATTTATGTCTGTAGAATGGTGCCACTGGTTCATTATAAGTTCCAAAACAGGAGCACTTCTCTCGGTGAACGCCCCGCAGATGCATGAGAGTGGAGAGTATGCACATGGGAGGAGACGGCAGCGGGCATACCCGACCTTACCTCCTTGACACAATTTCACTTCAGAACTCGCCACACGCTGACGGCACTGCTTGGCGATGAGCTACAAGACCCTCCGGAACTCCTTGCCTTTTCCTTTCTCCTGCGCTCAGAGTCCACGGTTAAATTAGTCTTGAAACTCTATGCCACATCACAAACCTTTAAATGTATACAATACAAGAAAGCAAGGCTGGAATGGCAGACATATATTGGTGTTCCCCTCACCAATGGTATATGGCAGTGCTGATGTGAAGCCACTCAAAAGATCTCACTCAATGGCAGGCACAGACTGGTCCATTTCAAGTATCTGAATAGGGTGCACTACACGCCGAAGAGGCTGTATCCCTACGGGCTCAGGGACACAGATCGCTGTGAAAGATGTGGGATGGCAGAGGCAGATTTATTGCACATGGCATGGTTGTGCCCTCCAGTAGCGGAATTTTGGAACCACATTTTTCATGCACTAAATGCCATAGCAGATCAATCCCTCTCCTCTGTTCCTCTTCTAGCACTTTTGAGAATACATGAAACCTCTCAATTAGAACATCAGAAAGTTAGTCTCTATGGGTTTTCTATTGGCTAAATCGATTGTGATGCGGTAAATGCACGCTCCAATACCAACTGTGACAGACTGGGAGAGGGATATGCTCTACTGTAATACCCAGTCTGATGTATACAATGAGTTGTTGCCTTCCAGTAGTGACCTAAAAGCTTCTGGGGTCTGTCAGTGCAATATCAGTGGCAAAACAGGGTAATGATGCGGGCAATGAATGATTACAGGCTGGCCTGTGATGGCCCGGAAGTCACAAGGCCTACGTGCACTAGACTGTATTGGAAGGGTTGGCTGCTTGTTACATTTGGTAGTTGTTTGTACTTTGCTTAACTGGTTATCTAAACTGCATTATTGACGTATAAGAGGGCAATATCCTGTCTCTTCATCTATGCTGGAATGTCCCGTTGTCAGTGTGTACTGTATCTACAATTCTTGCTGATCGCTTGCTGACTCATGTAAACTGTCTAGCATGCTTTGTACTTTAACGTGAGCTGGTTCTTTTTGAAAACCAATAAAAAAAATGTTTTTTTTAAAAGAAGTATACATTAAGAAATAAACTGTAAAATTGAAAAGGTAAAAATGTTCTGCAATGTGAAGGAATTTGAAATTGGGGCTAATAATTAAGTAAGATCCTTAGCTTCATTCTTTCAGGCCGCACAAGTCCAGCAAATGGAGTATAGTATGGATGATGAGTGGCCTCAAATTGTAATGCAGGCAAAAAGAGAACATGCATTAGGAGAAAAAAAGAGACAGTGATATGCTAAAGTTTAGTATATTGATTCTTCTTTTAGAATTATAAGTTTGTTTTAAAAAAGATCCAACCTTTACTTTAAAATTTAAACATTTCTATATTTCTTTGTGAATTCAATAAAATATTTCATCATTTGTGTATTTGTTTGATTTACACTTGTTTCTATTTTTTTTTTATTGTTTTGCAATTCGAATGATAGAAATGAGACTCAGGTCCCCAGCTTCCAGCAATGAGTCAGTGGGGGTCCTCACAGATACCATTACTGATTCAGTGGGGGTCCACAGAAGTCAAACAGTTACGAACCACTGGATTTCAAAAAGCAAAATCAGATTAGCATCAATTAATGCATATGCTTTGATTAATATGGATTTCAAAGTACATCAAAGTCTTAAGTTCAGCAGACAAACCAGCATGGGGTTGTCTCAATAGGAAAGGACAAAGGAAAATCTGTTCTCTTCCTTGGAGAGTACTCTAAATCTCCTGCCCTGCTTTGCTCTATGCTGATGCGAGAAACTCACTCTGTAATCTATACCGCAACAATTTAAAACTTACACTATCTTTAACAGGATAAGATGCATGTGCCAGGCTGTACTCTTCAGGTGTCTTCTGAATGCCCTATTTATTAAAACATTCCATGATTATCACAAAGAAAAGATAACATTTCTTCATATGGGAAAGAAGGCAAAGCGACAGTGCATTTGATAAATAGGACTTCAGCTTCATCTGAATCCAGAAGAAAATTGGTCAGACGGCATCACACCTGGTATTACATCTATCACTCTATTTCTTCCAAAGCAGAATCACTGGCTTGCCTTTCCGGAGAATGAAAAGGAAGAAACAATCTCACACCCACTCAAGATCATCTGCTGGTTCTTCTATGACTTCAGGTAGTTTTCCAACTAATGAGGTACTTTAAGGAAAAAAGAAGTGTTTCCTTAGAAGCACTTGATGTTGCTCTCATAAAATTATAATGAAGCAGTCAGTTACGTTTTGCTGCCTGATGGATGGGTTGGAAATAAGCACAATGGGGAACAGTTCATATGTAACCAGCAGAAACACTAACAGAAGCTCTCGTGTTGTGCAACTGACAACCATTTATTGCTGAATGTGTTTATTAATTGTGTCATTTTATATGTAGGTAGGAATATTAATTGAATGTGCCTTACTTTGTATGTAAATTTGTAAAGCTCATGTTCCATATCTCTTATGTTAGCTGAATTTTGTAGGCCTGAAATGCACTTTCCCTGTAGGATCTTGCATTAGAATTAGTTGAAATGCATGTACATGTTTGATTCAAGTCTATCTTATGTTTCTTTTGCAGGTGGAAGGATCATCCTTGTTAGTTAGAATAATGTCTTTGTTTTAGGAGTTAGGCAAGGAGAGAAGGAGATACACTGAGAGTTGATACTGATAGTGGAGAACTATTGTACTTTCTCATCGGAGAGAGCATGGGAATCAAAGTAATCTCACCAACTTGGGAGCATCGCTGCCCAATGGAAAAATACCAATGATTAGGTGGTCTGACTGGATTGCGTGACCTGCAAGCAATCCTGGGATACCACCTGTGCTATTGATGTATCGTAACTAGGGAAAGAGCCCAGGGGACTTCTGCCCTGCCTCGAGAGAGAGAGAGAGAGAGAGCATCTTAGAACAAGTTCTCTCTTAGTAGCTTCATGGTGCTTGACAAAATTTGGGGAAACCTACGAGGAAGACTTCACACACTAACACCTTAACTGATCCCGCCCGCAAATGGTTACTTAGGGACATTACGTTAGCGCTAGTGTAGGGACAGATTAATGCTTTATTCCCACAAATGTAAGATGCAGCGGAACTTAGACGTTTGTTCCCTACTCTTTTGTATCCTGATTCTTGAACTAATTATCTTCTGCATGTTGCATCGCCTTCCTTTGATTCACAGATCTGTCTTTGCATTAGTTCCAATGTATTTCTACACCCTCGTCTTGAGGTTTCTGTATGTCCAGTTATTTTGGGCTTTGTAATAAATCAACTAACTCTATTTGGTAGTCTGTGATCCTTAAGGGTCATAGTGAATTGGAATTGAAATTATTGACCAGCTAATAATTTCTCTCGTCCCCTGCTTTCATCATGACAAAAAGTACCATTGAATTGAGGTTCTAGAGCGGATCTAGAACACAGAACTCAGCTCCTTCAGGGTGGAGCTAATGACTTCCAGCACCATGGCAAAAGATTGCTTGTAGTATTTGGAGATCCCCAGGCAGGCATCTTTTTTCTGAGAAAAAAGGTACCACCAAAGAACCATGCTTAAAGTACCCTCTCAGCACCCTTTTTGTTGTTGAGAGAAAGGAAAGTCCCAAGGCTCGAGTTAGTATTTTTTGCAAATGGAGCTTATATCCTCTCATGGCAGACCGGGGCAGGGAAAATGACTGACAGTTGTCCTACCATCAATAGAGCAATCCTGTGGTGGACAGACTATTGCCTCAAGGGTTGGCACCGGCAGAGGCAGTAGAGGCTCTATCAACAGAAATCCCACAGTTTTCCAGACTCTAAATATAACAGGGAACCCACAGGGCCAACAGAGGGTCCAAAGACAGTAATCCCACAGTTTCCCTAACTCTAAATATGTCAGGGAAGCCGCATGTTTGGCGAGGCAAGAGAAACACAAGTTTATGGCATTCTTCCTTTTCTGCCAATTCATACAGAAGGCCAAAAGTTTGAATTACAAATCGGGGTGTGCACAGTTTATGTTATGCAAGCAAAGTCTCAGGTAGATTCACAGTTTGGGCCTGTATGTAATTCTTAGCCATTCTTGCTTTAGCTAAGCTTGGACTAGTATGGACTCGAATAGACTAACATAGATCATAATTAAAGAAGGGAAGAAAGAAAATAACATGAAACTCTCAGTAGGGGACAACAAGCAGTGGTCATAATTTCGACGACCCACCAAGTTTGGATGCGTATAGAAGTAGTAATTTCTCTACAGAGCTTGAAGAGAAAGGAGAAATATTTTTTTCTCTGGCTTTGGTTTGTATGGCATTTTGCTTGAGATTTTTCTTACGCTGACCTCTCAGTTTCTAGCAGATTAGAAGATGACTGTGAAAGATGCTTTATTCACTACCTTCCTTCGTAACATTTTAGCTTAATTTGATGCGATTGATATGCCAACATCAGCTTTTGCCCAATTTTTCTGCATTCCCTCAAAAACTGATAAAATAATCTATGACAGATTCTGTGTTACCCAATGAGCACTGCGGCTCAATTTGTTTTTAGGGTTATTTTGTAAGTCTGGCCAGAGACAGCTTTATCTTGTGAGAAGCATTTGCTATTTAGGTTAGTTGTGTAGATTCTACAGAAAATATGTGGCCTGAAGGCTCCATAATTAAGGGCCAGATATACAAAGCATGTATCTGGTTGTAAGCTGCCTGATTCTCTGAAAATGCTTTTTTACATGTACAAAATTACCATTTCAGTATTTGGAAGGGGCGTGGTTAAGGTGTCCCTTCCAAATATCGATATGATATGTATTACTGTTTTGTGACCGAATTTCGGTAGAAAAACAGCAATACTTTACCACCAGTTTAAAACTGGTGACAACCCATTCGCAAAGGGGAAGGGTTCCCCTTGGGACCCTTGCCCTTTGTGAATGTAAATAAAGGATTTTTTTAAGAACAGGCAGACTACTCTTAAAAAAATGGAACGGCAAAGTTTTCTTTTTTCTTTTTAAATGCATCCCATTTTCCTTTAAGGAAAACGGGCTGCATTAAAAAAAATAAGATTGCTTTATCAAAAAACAATCCCAGACATTGACCTCAGCAGGCCATCATCACTGTGATATCTGTAATTCCTAATGGGTCACATATTGTGACCTACCTCATTAATAATCATGAGGTAGGTCTATTCGTGAACAACTAGGAATTGCTAAAGAAACTCAAAAAAGTTTCATAGATTAGGAATACGGATTTCCTAATTGTGATTCGGAGAGAATCGCAATTAGGAAATCTGTATTCCTAATGTTAGTACATCCATCCTCTTGTGGTAAATATTTGATTTACCGTCCTAATTTCTATGCAGGTAAGTACTTAACAAAAATAACTCAATCGGAAAGAAAGAGGCAGAGTCCGTGGTGTTAGAGTTCTTAGGGGTTTTATTCCTTGGAAAGGAATGGTCATGGTACCAGATCGGATATCGGGTTCCTGCCACCACTGGGGTGCAGGAAGGGATAGAGCAATATTTTATTGACAATACATAGCTTATATACTTAAATCATAGAATGAATACCAATACAGTAGGCGTAACAGCTGAGAGAAACAAGATAAGAGCACACACGTGGTAGTGATACGTAATTAGAAGGCGTGAACTAGGCGTGAACATAGAGGCGTGTGCTAGAAACGTCACATGTAAGTGTCACGAGTAGGTGGGTACTTAGCAGAATCTTGCAATGTCAGCAGAAATCTGAGGTCTGGATGCGCGCGCAGCTGCATGACGTGTAATTGACGTGAAACTTGGAGGGTGCAGGGGACTTGACATTTACACTGGCGGAAAGAGACAGAAGTCTAGCATGTCAGATCAACTCGTACCTCTATCATATCTGGTATCTGATGTTTAGGAACCATATTATCTAGAAGGAAAAGTTCTCTGGGGCAGAAGCTATTCTATACTGACTGTGAGTGCGTGTATAAGCGTCTAAGTGTCTGCATGAGATGCGACGGGGCATGGGCCTACCATGGTAACAGAGGCTATGAATTACTTGCACGGAGACAGTGAGGCCGGGCCCTTTGCTCTGCAGCTGGGGGGATGATTACTTAAACTAGTAGGTAGGAATGCATTTTCGAGGAACGGAACAGATAATTCGAAGGTTGAATACAGTCTTGGCAGGCAGCAGGCTGAGATAAGCGCCGTTAGCCGCACAGGGAGTAAGGCAGAGGTCACGGGTACAGAGGCAGCCTGGGCTGAGGCTTTCAGAGTCAAAAGGCAGGAAAAGGCTCGATGGCAGAATTCAGGGCCTACTTCGCCAGAGCTGAAAAACATGTAAAGTACACCACAAAAAGACGTTGGCATGGCATACTTAGGAACGGAATATTCAACCCATTCAGGGTGGATCTGAAAGAGGACATGTTAACGTTGGACGCAAATGTATTTGCGTCTTCATAGCTGGCACAGGAGGGAAGTTACATGCACTTTAAGCTGGTACATGGAGACGGTGGGGTACACGGTAGGGAACATTACTTGACCATAAAATTTATATTTCCTCATTCCCTCCTTGTTCCCTACGGACCCTTCATGATATATCGATCCTCATGAATCGATCAGTCTGTTCTTGTAACATCATTTGCTCTTCCTTCTTCTTTTCGCGTTTTGAGTGAAAACTGGAATGTGCAATGCACGATGTGGCGCACAGACCACAAATCGCTGGCCCACACTGTAGGCACAGGCAGCAACTGAATACTATGACAAGGGCAATGCCTAGGAAGGATAGGATCTTCCATCCCCAAGCGGTCAACGTTGTCCAGAACCAACCGGACCAAGTCCAGGTGCCTGGATTCTGATGTATCAAACTTGCAATTTTATGAAGACGTGTAATGGCTTTATATACTGTTGGCGCGTTTTCTGGAATGAAAACACAGCAACTTGACCCGATGACCTTACAAGCTCCGCCTCTATCTGCTAGGATGACGTCAATAACAAGACGATTCTGGAGAACAACAACCCGCATGGCGGACTGCTCCTCTGTTAAGTTGCCTAGAGCGGAGGCAGTTTCATTCACTACTGCTTCGAGTGTTCTAGTTAATCTTCGTATTAGTTTACTATTTTGGACGGGGCCTGTGAAGAAAAAGAATCCTTTATTGAAATCTGTGTATTGCTCCCATGCCGTTTCAGTATAGTCGACAATCGGGAGATCTCTTCGGAGTCTATTCTTTACTAGATTTGTATTTCTGTGATAATCAGGAGGGGCTAGAAAAACAGGTGGCAGAAGGAATGCAATGTAACAGGTGCCATCCCAATCCGGAGGTAAGCGTATGTATGCGGTATGGCCACAAACAAAGTAGGAATGACGAGTAGCTCTAAAGGAAGACTTGCCTTGATCACTGAATTCGACCACAGTAGTACATTTACTATGACCTAAGTGTACTGAACCCTTCTTTCTGACACATAAATCACCAGTGACTGGTAATACTGACATAGCAGGGAGAACTGGTGCAGCTTCGGATTCGACAGTAAGAATCATAAGGTTAATTGTATAATTACCTAATCCATATACTTCATTTTCTAGATCAGTTCCTATTCTAATGGGGAGTCCCTTTTTGTCAGGATAACAAGCGTTAAGCAGAACTAAGTTCAAGTTTCCCCAAACCCAGTTTCCTTTGAAAACAGCAATATCAGGATCTAAAGAATTAATTAATCTAAACCATGCACCACAGGAGCCATTGTGAGTGAACGGGTATGGAAAGAGGGGCAGAACTCCCTTGTATTTCTGGTAGGGAGGGAGTCGGCCACATATCCAACAGTTTGTAGCATTATTAGTCTGATGGTAGTGATGTAACATACTAATGAATGTGTTGTTGCGCAGCGCAAGTCTGTAAGATAGTTCATGTGGAGGTAATTCACTAAAAGAATGTTCGGCAGTGACATTGTAAGCAGATTGTTCACGCTTGAAGATAGGGTAATATATGGGAAGCAATATACTAGCAACAATAATCAGAAGACTTGGAAAAAACATAATCAATAATGTCACTATACAGTGACTGCGGAGTGACTTGCAATATGCATGTTTCTTGAATTGTCTCTCTCTCTCTCTATCTCGATCTAGGGGATACATGTCAGAAACTATTTAACCGATTCACCTAGGGGAGGACTTAAACAATTAAACTGTCTGACTTGCTAGATCGAAGTTTTGTTCGATACTCCTCTTGGGGAGTTTTCTCTCTTTTTGGAACTTTGAAGTCTTTAGTATCGAGGCAGTCCTTTGAGGGGGTGGACGAGTCAGTTTCTGGCAACAGTTCATTACATTTTTTAATATGACTCGTGTGGATCCACCCCTTTCGGCCTTCCACTTTGATTGCGGTCCTTGTGGTAAGAAGGACGATCTTCGGCTCCTTCCAGCGGGGCTCCAGCGGGCTTTTCCTGTCGAAGTTGCGAATTAACACTGTATCTCCGGGACGGACATCGTGTGGCTTTACATCAGTGTTGTCGGGAAAGGCTGCAGCAACCTGTGAACGACATGATTGGAGTGCAGACATCAAGGAGGCAAGGTAATCTGTCAGCATGTTACAATCAACATCGGTTATTTTCTTAGGCATGGGCGTCCCCCACATATTCGGTGGTCGGCCAAAGACCACTTCATACGGGGATAGTCCTGATCTCGAATGGGGGACCATTCTCATATAGAACAGTGCAACGGGCAGGGCGACTATCCAGTCGACCCCTTTCTCTTTACATATTTTAGCAAGGCGGGTTTTCAGTGTCTGGTTATGCCTCTCTACAAGGCCAGCGGCTCGGGATGTCGGACGCAATGGAATCTCCACTGATATCCTAGCAGAAGGGAAACCTGTTTCATGAGCTCGGATGAGAATGGCTGTCCGTTATCTGAGTACACGACACGAGGCAAGCCGTACCGTGGGAAGAATTCTCGAACCAGCTGCCTGGCAGTGGTCGGAGCAGTGTAATCTGGGACTGGATATGCTTCAGTCCAACGGGAAAGTGCACAAACAACTACGAGGACGTACTTGAATCCTCGACAACGGTCCATCTGGATATAATCCATCTGGAGGACTTCAAAAGGGTGATCGGGAGGATGGAATCCACCTTGCTCTACAGGGACGCTTTTACCTGGATTGAACTGACAACAGATCATGCAAGTACGCACTTTCTGTTTTGCTGCTGCTCGTAAGTGTTTGTTGTACCAGAGATTCTGTAAACTGTCTAACATAGCTTTTTCTCCTAGATGTGCTGGACTATGTGCTGTATTTATTATGACTTGAACCATAGAGTCGGGGAGAAACCATGTAGATTTTCCCTTCGTCATCCAACCTTGATCTGTCTGAATCCCTCCTAGTTCAGTCCATTTCTTTATTTCATCTGGAGTAGCATGTGTCTGAATATCGATTACATCTAGTGTGGGATCCCTGACTGTCATACAATGTGTCGGTACTATGATCTTTGTCACGTCAGTTGTCTGGATGTGAGTCAATGCTGTATGTTTTGCTGTTTGGTCTGCCAGGTCGTTACCCTGGGAAACAGAATCTGTAACTTTAGTATGTGCTTTACACTTCATGATGGATATGCTCGAAGGCAGATGTATTGCTTCTAACAGTGCTTGAATGAGGGGACCGTGTTGGATCTTGGCACCGTGAGAGGTCAAAAAACCTCGTTCTTGCCATAACACTCCGAAGTCGTGTACGACTCCGAAAGCATAACGGGAATCAGTGTATATGTTAACATTTCTGTTCTTGGCTAGTATACAGGCTCGGGTCAGAGCGATGAGCTCTGCCGCTTGAGCGGACAGTGTATCAATACGATATGTTTCTTTAACTTCAGTTTCAGTGGTCACTGCATACGCGGCCACTAATTCTCCTGTACTTGTTCTCATACATGAACCATCCACATAAAGTGTCAGGTCTGGATTTGTCAATGGAACATCTGTTAAGTCTCGTCGGGGCTTTGTTACTGCATTAATGATCTCTATACAATCATGCGGGGCTGGATCTGTCATAATCGAAGGTAACAATGTAGCGGGGTTTAGAATGCTGCAGCGTCTGATTTCTATGTGTGGCTGGAATAGTGTTAATTCATAACCTGTCAGTCGTGCTATAGTCAAGTGTTGAGTCTGGGTTCGGTTTAGAAGAACCTCTACAGAGTGTGGAACTTGTACTGTTAATTGATGTCCTAAGACAATTGAGTCGCTCTGTCTGATTGCTAGGGCTGTTGCTGCTACTGACTTTAAGCACGCAGGGAGTGCCTGGGCTACTGAATCCAATGTACTTGAAAAATAAGCGCAAGGCTTATGTGATCCTGCTTGATCTTGAGTGAGGACAGACAACGCTGTACCATCACGTTCTGTAACAAAAAGTGTAAAAGGTTTGCTGTAACACAGTGTCGCTAAAACTGGTGCTTGGCATAAAGCTTTCTTTAATTCCTCAAAGGCCTGTGTATGTTCCTGAGTCCAAGGAAGGACAGTCGAAGTCGCTGCCTCCTGTGTTGTCAACTGAATGAGTGGTTTAGCTAGAAATGCATACTGAGGAATCCATTGTCTGCAGTACGAGGTGAGGCCTATAAAGGCCCGCACTTCCTTTTGTGTCTGTGGTTGTGGCATATTTACAATTAACTGGATACGGTCAGGAGTGAGCTGTCTCCCCACTTTGGACAGCAAGTGACCCAAGTACACAACTTGCTGAACACAGAATTGTAGCTTCGAAGGAGACACCTTGTGTCCCTTGTCGGCCAGAAAATGTAAAACTGTCAGTGATGCCTGTTCACATTCGGGTTCACTTCGTGCGGTGATCAACAGATCATCGACGTATTGCAGTAAGGCGGTGTTAACTGGCATTTGAATACAATCAAGTTGTCTTTTCAGTGCTTGACTATAGATGCTGGGGCTTTCTGTGAATCCTTGAGGTGCGCGTGAACATTTGAAACTTCGTCCATTTAAACTGAATCCGAAGAGATATTGGCTCTCTGGATCAATGGGCACACTGAAGAAGGCGTTCTTGAGGTCAATTACAGTAAAGAACGTTGCTTCTGAATCAATAGCAGTCAACAGGGAAGAGATGTCGGGAACCACAGGGTACTGTGGAACGATGCATTTATTCAGTTCTCGTAAATCAATCACCAGCCGATATACTGGCGGTGCATTGGGATCAGTACGTTTAAGAATCGGAATGATAGGGGAATTACAGATATTGGAGTCGGTCTCTACGACCACTCCTTGGGCAATGAGCTCTTCAATTATTTCCAGTAAAGCCACTACAGCATCGGGTGGTAACTTGTATTGTCTGATTCGGGGTAAAACAACACCTGGCTTGAGTGTAACACGGTATGGTGTAATGTGCATGCAGCCTACATCGGTTGGGCCTTGTGCCCACAGGTGTTCTGGTACATTTTTCAATCTGACATCAAACTCTCGTAATACATAGTGACCCTTAAAGTCACGTAAGAAAAGTCTAACTCCTTCCGGAGAACAACATATCACAGCTCCTAGAGCCTTCAATGTTTTGATACCTAACAGATTTTCTGGACATGATTTCGTAAGTAACAAGTCTGTAACACGTGATAATGGACCCACAGCCAAAGGGACGGGTTTCGATACCTCATTTACAATAGGCTGTCCTGAAAAACCAAGGGAAACATTCTGTAAGCCTGAGAGGGGTGCCCCTGGGACTTCATTATGGCTGATTGTTGTGCGGCTTGCCCCTGTATCAATTAAAAACTTTCTGTCTTTTCCCAATACTTGACTGTGTACATAAGGACCCTCTTGATCTACAGGAACCTCAATAAGAGGCAAACCAACCTCCCTATCTAGGCTGTTTCATGTGTATCGCTGATAATCGGGATAATCAGATTGGGCATACTGGTTCATCTGTCGTGAGACTTGCTGTGTCGCGGCAATGGGCTGTGGCTGTGGCTGTGATACCGCTGCGGTCTGTGCTGTATGTGGTGGAGCATGCATAGGTTGTGAATTCTGTGAAGTCTGTTGCTGACCCTGGTCTTGTCTAGGCGGATGCGGTCTTTCCTTAGTTTTACCTGTTGCTATATTGTGTTTCAGGACTGGGCATTCATGTACGTAGTGACCTGGCTGCTTGCAATAGTTGCATGTCCCTTTAACGGGAGCTGCTGCATTTCCTGTCTGGGCCGTACCCTTTCTCTGGCCGTCGGCTGGAACCGACTGGGCCACTAACATTTTCATTTTCGTGTCTTTCATGCGTCTCTGTTCTTCTTATTTTCTTGTACATACTGGCTATACAATTCACTTTATCATGTTTTCCTTCGGCTATATTTTGACCCCACCTGTTTAGGGCTTCCATTTCATCCTGGTCTGTCTCAGGCCTGTCTCGGTCTCTTATTAAACAATTTATGAAAAAACGTAATATATAAGCTTGAGTGTCAACTTTCTGGTGTGCCAGGGCCTCCTTAATACTATCAGGATTTTCCCCAGTCTGGACAAAATGATATATTCTATCTAGGTGATCAGTCATCCCTGAGAATAACACTAGGTAATCTGTAGCTTGTCGCAAGCGTAGTGATGCTATCAACATTCTATCGTCTTTGCCGGGTACTGGATCGTATCTGCAAACTGGAAGTTGTTCTTTGAGTATGTCGAGACGGGGTGATTGGAGTATAGGGTGCTTCTGCATGTCCCTAAGGTGTAATCTGTTTGTTGCTGGCGGGGTCTGGAGACCCCCTGTCGCACCTCCTGAGGCGGAGGCCTGGGCATTATCCCTCTGTGGAGTCTGTATGTGTACTTGAACTTGTCTCTTAATAGGATCAGGCAAAAACGGATTTGGTATCTTAACCTTAGGTGTGGGAAGTGGTGGGGGTGGAGGGACAGGCTGTCGGACGGGGGAACCTTGTTGCGGTAATGGCGGGATGTGGTCTGGAGGTGGGTTGCCACCTCCGTCCCCGTCACCGTCAGTAGGCGGGGCGCGTGAATTGGTGTAAGCGGGTGCTACATCGTCTAGATAGGAATTCAGAAATATGTCTTTAGTAGTCCTGTGATTTACTTTAATTGGAACCAATGGTGGCGGCAGATCTTTCGGTATTTCTGAAGTGGCTTCAGGCAAACCCTCGGCCACAAGATACATGCCATTTACAAGATTGTTTCGCGCGCGGTCTACTTGTTCTGATTTTACTCGGATCCCTTCAGTAACTAATTCGTTCTCTCTGGCTCTATCTGACTCTTCTCTATGTCTATCTTCTCTACGGAGCGCTTTTTCAGCACGTTTGTGTGATTCTTTACGCCAAAATTCTATGGCGTCTTTCTGAGATTGTCTGGCTTTCTTTTTCCATAGTGCTTCTTCTACCTTCATGATGCACTCGGCATCCCATGTTCCGGTAACAGGCCATCTGTGTCTCTCGTCTAGATGCTTAGTATAATCGGCCCATAAATCTGGATACAATATGGCGTCTATGCCATGCTTATGGTACATGAAATTTCCAGGCGTGTCCCTAGGGGGGATAGGAATTTCTTCCTCTAGTATCCCTTTCCTAGTTCCTATCTGCTTTAACTTATTGAAAAACGGCATCTTGTTTACTTAGTACTGTATACTCAATCCTTGCTACTTAACTCTGAACACAACTAATTACACAAAAACACAATAATGTACATTAAACAGTCACTCATATCACGACATTAATCACATGAAAAACATTTTGAACATATATCTCTACCCTAGATACTGGATGTACTGCTAAACAGCACAGATACACTGTCGAAGACAGTGCAAGAACTTGAATAACTGATATACTGCTAAACAGTACAGATACACTGTCTAAAACAGTGCAGACCGCGTTTGTGTACCCAAACCCGTCTTTACCGGATACATAATAATGCACCCGTCTAGATACGTCCCAGCAATGGTACTCACCGGGAAGCACGGAATCGGAAGGCCTCGGAAAACTCGACTAGACTGGACCGGACTGGACTCGACTCGACACGTGGATACTTCGGAAACTGGTGGGCCTCTTGACACCTCGGACCTTGCTTCTTTCGGCTAGGCTCTGGTCGGGATCCTCCGCACTCCTCACCGCCTCGTCTGGGTGCTGATCGCAGTCTCCGTCACCTCCGTGGGCCAGAGGGAGATACAGGAAATCCTGCGGGTACGCGTAGTTCCGTCTTGACTGATGGCAGGGGGCAAAGTTTGCAACGCACCAACCGGCGCGTGGGGTGGGGGAGGGGTCCCTATTCGGGCGCCAAAATATGTGGTAAATATTTGATTTACCGTCCTAATTTCTATGCAGGTAAGTACTTAACAAAAATAACTCAATCGGAAAGAAAGAGGCAGAGTCCGTGGTGTTAGAGTTCTTAGGGGTTTTATTCCTTAGAAAGGAATGGTCATGGTACCTAAGCATGAGCGAATTTTGCGGATCTCGCGTTCGCGAATTTTGCGGATTTGCGGATTCGCAATCCGCAAAATCCGCGAATTCCCGCGAATTTGCGGATTTTTTTTTTTTTGTTCGCCCGTGTTTCTGCCAGTTCGCGAGGGTTTTGTACACTTTCGCAAATTGCGAACTTACCTGTCGGGTCGCAAGTTTCGCGAACTTGCTGTTTCTACGTGTCCAGCCTGTTTGGGACACTCTTCTTCATCACTGCCACTCTCTGTCACCACTGCCACTCTCTGACTACTCATGCCACCCTCTGGCCCACCCATGCCACCCTCTGTTTCATCACCACACCCTCTGGTTGTCCAGTGTACATTATTTTCGGCAAAGCAAAGCACACCTTCCCTGCCTCAAGTGACCTGAATTAATTTGGGGCTGATTAATGTGTCACAGAATATTTTTTTAGCTGGCACCTGCTTCCTTAGTGCGCCCTGATTAGTGATCTTTTGCACTTGCTAAGTGCTTTCATTGTTGCAAAATTAGTTACAACACCTGCCCTGCCCCAACTGACAATAATGAATTAGGGGCTGATTAATGGATTTTAACTTCCAGCCTGGCTCCTGCTTGTCTCCCTTAGCTGTAATTCAGGACCTTTGTGGCATATGTGTAACTATTCTGAGGTTCAGAGCAGGGTCACATAATAGTTTCAACTGGCAACTGAACTCTGGAGGGGCCCCTCAGGAAGCACTACAGGAAATGGCTACAAATGATGAGCCTGAACTTTTGAACCTGGTAAGTAGTTACTTTCAGTTTTGCTAAGATCGTATTTCTGCAATTTTGCACTTATTCGCGGGGCGCGAACTCACGTGAACTCACGCGAACAGTGCGAGCAGTGCAAGCAAAATCCACTGCTCGCGGATTTGCGGATTTTGCTGGAGATTCGCAAATCTCACGGATTGCGGATTTCCCGAAAATCCGCAAAATCCGGATATCGGGTTCCTGCCACCACTGGGGTGCAGGAAGGGATAGAGCAATATTTTATTGACAATACATAGCTTATATACTTAAATCATAGAATGAATACCAATACAGTAGGCGTAACAGCTGAGAGAAACAAGATAAGAGCACACACGTGGTAGTGATACGTAATTAGAAGGCGTGAACTAGGCGTGAACATAGAGGCGTGTGCTAGAAACGTCACATGTAAGTGTCACGAGTAGGTGGGTACTTAGCAGAATCTTGCAATGTCAGCAGAAATCAGAGGTCTGGATGCGCGCGCAGCTGCATGACGTGTAATTGACGTGAAACTTGGAGGGTGCAGGGGACTTGACATTTACACTGGCGGAAAGAGACAGAAGTCTGGCATGTCAGATCAACTCGTACCTCTATCATATCTGGTATCTGATGTTTAGGAACCATATTATCTAGAAGGAAAAGGTCTCTGGGGCAGAAGCTATTCTATACTGACTGTGAGTGCGTGTATAAGCGTCTACGTGTCTGCATGAGATGCGAGGGGGCATGGGCCTACCATGGTAACAGAGGCTATGAATTACTTGCACGGAGACAGTGAGGCCGGGCCCTTTGCTCTGCAGCTGGGGGGATGTTTACTTAAACTAGTAGGTAGGAATGCATTTTCGAGGAGGGGAACAGATAATTCGAAGGTTGAATACAGTCTTGGCAGGCAGCAGGCTGAGCTAAGCGCCGTTAGCCGCACAGGGAGTAAGGCAGAGGTCACGGGTACAGAGGCAGCCTGGGCTGAGGCTTTCAGAGTCAAAAGGCAGGAAAAGGCTCGATGGCAGAATTCAGGGCCTACTTCGCCAGAGCTGAAAAACATGTAAAGTACACCACAAAAAGACGTTGGCATGGCATACTTAGGAACGGAATATTCAACCCATTCAGGGTGGATCTGAAAGAGGACATGTTAACGTTGGACGCAAATGTATTTGCGTCTTCATAGCTGGCACAGGAGGGAAGTTACATGCACTTTAAGCTGGTACATGGAGACGGTGGGGTACACGTTAGGGAACATTACTTGACCATAAAATTTATATTTCCTCACTCTAATGAGCTAGCTCATGAGGTTTAGTGATCACTGCAGTGGCTGTGTTTAACGTGCAGTTCACAGATTTCAGGGTTAGTAAGATAGCTTGGTGGGCATTAGCCAGCACCACTTGGTGAGTATATGTGTAACCTCAAGATCACATATATTGTATCTTATGTATTTCATACATCCTAAACCCCCTAAGGGGTAGCCGAACTATTTAAAAGGGTATTTAATACTGGGGAAGGTAACCCTGAGGGGCAGTTAACTGCAGTAGCAGCTCCTGGAGGGAGGGCTGCCAGCTGTGGGGCAGTGCAGGGAGGGGGAGGGTGGGGGTAGTAAACACTGGCATATTGCCGAACGTAGGTAAGTCGATAAAAAAAGTAAACAAATTATATTGCGGAATATGCATCGCCATTTGGCGTTGCAGCATGCCAATTGTAATTCGTTTTATTTATTTATTTATGTATTGACCTCCGTTCGGCTGTATGCCGGCGTTTACTACCCCATGCCGTGCCCTATGCCACCGTCCCGCAGCACTCCCTCCAGGAGCCGCTACTGATTAACTACTTTACAGAAAACATATTTTTTTATTATATATCTTTAATTATAACTTGTTCTTCCACAGAGTAACTCAGTATGTTACAATCATAATTTCGACAATCATAAAACAAATATTCTCATATATAAATGAAGGACAATGCAATACAATGCCATTTTGTAGGAAGAGCATCTACCCGATGCCATATACTGAACACCTCCCTAAATAGGAGGATCCAAAAGAACAATATCTAAATCCTATACAAAGAAACAAAGAACTCCCTGCCTCCCCCCCCCGGGTCAGCTAGATACACCCCTCCCATCACATACATATCATGATAATCAGTATGAAACCAGTGTAATAACTCAGTTACACCATGTGCCCTTTAGGCTATCACGGGTGATGTACATACCCCGCTGTCGTGCTCAGATTGCACCCCGGGAGTCCCCGCAGTATTCTGTGAGGGAGAGGCTTTGACCTCCTCCCGAAGCGGAGCCTCAACAAGCATTCCCTGCTATGCACTCACTTAATCCTCTAGTTTGACATCATTTCGTACTCGTCTCATACGAACTACCTCTGCCGTTGCCCATTCTACCAGGTCCTTGGCCCAATTCTGTAGTGTAGGTGGCTGCGTCCAATGAATCGCCACCGCCTCTTTGCTAACACTAAACCCAGCTGTTAAAATTGTCTTGACATTTTCTTGCCCTTGGGTCTTGAGATAAGTCCCAGTAGTACCTGCCTACTCGAGCGTTGAATTGACCACCCCGTTAGGTGTCTCAAATGCTCCAATACCGCCTCCCAAAAGGGGGTCACCCTAGGGCAGTCCCACATCATGTGTAAGAATTGGGCATCAACATATCCACATCTGGGGCACTCAGAGGATCTGTCAGGGTAGATTTTGTGTAGTGTATATAGGGTCAGGTATGTTTGGTGTACAATGTTATATTGAAGTAGCTTATAATGCACATTGGAACTCATTTGTTTGACCTCTATGTGCCCCTTTTCCACTCAGCCTCTGTCAGAGGCGTCTCTAGAGTTCGTCCTATTTTCTCTGTATTGGAAACGGAGCTACCGCAAAGTCATCCCTCAGCGCCCTGTAAATATGAGTTACTAATTGGCGGCCCCGACCATCGTGACCAAGGTCTGAAGGATAGTAGATATGAGAGGCTCCTCTGGGAATGTCAGCCACACCTCACGTGCTATCGCCAAAATCTTGGCATATTGGAGGTATTGTCCACGACCTAAGTTGGACGCTGACACAGCCTCCTCTTTAGTGAGAAACCGCTGATATAGGTACAAGTCCCCCGTGTTATCACAGCCTCCCGCCGTCCATCGAGTGGTGGACATATGCTGGCCGACATTCTTGAACGGTGCTACCGTCCAGAGCGGGGCCTCCGGAGCATACGGGGCTCTTTTCACCAAATTGCGGACCGTGTATTCCAAGATAATGCCACCTGTCTAATAATGTACGTAAGATGCACTGGGACCCTCGAGCCCAGCAAAAGGAGTTCTGGTAGGTGGGGGGGGGGGTCTCTCCATGGGTCCCTCTTAACAGCCATTTCTCCCAATTGTCGCCGTCATCCAGCCAGTGCATTACATGCTGTAATTGTGTCACAATATAATAATAAATGAATCTGGGGACCTCTAACCCTCCCTGCTCCCAAGTTTTCTGTAAGGTATTGAACTTCACTAGTCTACGTTTACATTTCCACAGCAACTCTACCACTAGTTGATCCAAGTGCTTTAAAGTAGACCCATGGGACACGATACAGTGAGCTCTGAAAAACATAAAGACAACGTGGAAGAACCACCATTTTTATCAATGAAATCCACCCCATCAGTGACAATGGGATATCCCTCCAGCACCTGATGGAATTTTTAATCCCCTCTATACATCGCCCCACATTTAGGCTGTGATACACATCATGGGTATGCGCCAGCCGGACCCCAAAGTATCAGACCGAGTCAGTAACACAACCCATTCCTTCTTCCGGCAGATCGTCTAAGCTCACCTCTCTCAGGTTACTCATGGGGAAGAGTTTGGATTTCCCCTGGTTAAGACAGAGTCCAGAAAGTATACCAAATCGGTAAGTTTCCGCAGAAGCTCTGGGATCGCCACCTCAGGTTGAGTGGGGTAAACCATCGTGTCGTCTGCATACATTGACACGACATGAGTTGTATCACCCACCCAAACCCCCCAGCACTCCATTCGTCTGCGAAGGGCAGCCACCAGTGGCTCCATCGCTAACGCAAACAGGAGCGGCGACAGGGGACAACCCTGTCATGTACCATGCTGCAGCTCTAGCCTATCGGACACCTGGTTGTGGTGTCGAACCCGGGCGGTCCGGCCAGAATAAAACAACTTCACCCACCGCATATACGAGTCCCCAAGTTTCATTGGAGCCAGAACCCACCAGACATAATCCCACTCAACCATGTTGTGGGCCTGACGAATATCAAGAAGACATAGTGCCCAAGCCAAGCCCTCAAGTGCCCGTGCATGCCATAAATGCACCAGACAGTGCAAATTATGCATTGTATTGCGGGTTCAGATGAACCCAGACTGGTCATGATGCACCAGCTGGATCATATGTGGCACAACCTTCATGTCAATATTGAGGAAAGAGATAGGGCGATAGGAGCTCGGGAGGTGGGGGTCCCTGTCTGGTTTAATAATCATTTCATGATTTGGCGATTACACGATTTGCCGAGAAATCGGCACTTTTGTAAAAATGCAGCAATTTTTACAAAGGTGCCGGCGAAATTGAAGGAGTGCAGGGACAAATTAAAATGGCACAAGACTTCAATGCTGTGATACCCTTGCCAATAACTTCTCCCAAACCCCTATTGCTAACAAAAGACCTATCTGTAAGTTCAGGCGTAGGATTAATTTTGCATGGAAGCGCTCATGGATTCCTGCACGTACCAGCATAGTCATAGGAAATGACTGGGGCATGTCTGTACCACTGGGGGGAGGCTGGGTTACGGTGTCCGGCAATTATATGAAAAGGAGCAGGGTGTATGCCTTTGCTAACAGTGAGAGAGGGAAGGAGGCGCGGCCCGTAGTGTTTCGTGGGCAAGGGGTCCTCAGTATGCATAGATAGGACACGCATGTTCATCACTCCTCCTCTGGTACTTCATGCTGTGCCTTGAATCTTTCTAGAAGGGCAAAACTGTATAGACAGGATGTCCTGTGTCGAGGACCAGAAGGGATGGGAAGGCTCTAGGAAGTCCTGTGTATGTGTGTGATATGTAAAGAGTCTTCAAGAAGGTAATGTTTGTTGTATTCAATGTTCTTTGACCAGCGGGAAAGTGACAGGTGGCCCCAGATCAATTCAGGATGCTTTTATAGGGTGATGCTGCAATCTGGATGTTTACCTCAACTTGTTCTTAATACAAGGTCTGAATGTCTTCCTACATCCACAAGGTATTTAAAGATGGTCCATCAATGATGCTAGCGCTCATCCATGCTATGTTGGGCGAGGTGTTGCAGAAGTGCAACACTTCCATCAGCTAGCCTCATTCCATCTAACATTGCTCCACCTCATCAAAACCCATGTTGGACCCCATGAGATGCAGGATTCTCCCATGCCTCTTTCACCAAAAGTTTTCTCTAGTATGCTCACACATGACAGGATCAGTCTCAGACTGGTTATGGGGACTTAAGAGCCTTGTCCACCTGCCTGTACGCAAGCACCACTCGGTTGAGTTCTTTGACTTGTTGTTTCACTGACCAGACCAGTGTATGGTCGACAGGTCTGGCTTGTACAATGACCTGGTGCACAACAACTCCCCTTGGACTCTTCAGACCGGACGCTGGTTTTGGTGTTTTTGAGTCTCTTCTGTGCAATGGTGACCTGATGCTTGCCCAGGCTGGGGCGGTCTTTCATGGTCAGGCTAAGCTTTGCAGTTTTGACTGAACTGCACAATGTGAAACCAGAAAACTTGGTATTAATCCTGTGTTCCCCTCTTTACCAAATTATGCAATCCTAGGCAATTGTTTCCACTTTTCCTCCTTTTTCTCAATGATCACATAAAAGAGGACCTCGAAATATATGATTTCAGGATGCGCGCTTTATAAAATCCTCTCCAGTGTTTGATTTGAAAAATTATAATGTTGTTCATGTTTAATATGAACCCAGGCCACCTAGAGGATGAACATAAAAACTGACTGAACTCTTAGTTCAATATTCACATTGTTGTCAGGATGGGAAGAATGAATGTCAATGCACTAATGTAACCCTGACATACTGACAGTGCTTAATTTGAGCCTGTGGTTTTTGGTGCTCGGCACCAACACTTAATTGTTAGCACCGGCCTGTATGACAGTCTGCCACAAGGTGGTGCAGTCCGGCTAATGTAGAGGTGATCAGAACAACAGTTGATTATTAATTCAATGCACATTAAAATGACTATTACCTGCCACCCAAGCCTTTCTTAATGCTTTGGTGGCCTGTAATAGTAGGAGTTGCTACACTTGTAGGAGTGTGATGGTTAGTAGTTGTGCTGGTACTGTCAATGGCAGCATGGCAGGAGCAATGTGTGGTGCAAGCTGCAGTGGTCTCCTGATGAATGCGCTGGCACTTATTTTATTTTTTTCAAATTAAACACTGCATTCTAAGGAGATACAAATCAATAAATGTAATGATGGCACAGTACTCAAGCTGAAAGTAATGAGAACATAAATAGTGCATGATACACACAGTAGATAAACCTGGCAGCCTAAATACTGTGGTGTAAACTTTCTTTTTTTTTTTTTTTTTTTTAAACTGAATTGTGCTGTTTTTATTGTGTTTTCAATGAAGAAATACATCATCTGTTTACAAAATAGCTCTTGAAAAATACAAGGAATACAGATACTATAAAACAAAGCAAACTCCAGTCATGAGACACTACGTACATCATGCGAAAGCAACAGTCTTATCTCCAGATTATGAAAACTATATTTAAGAGATTGTGACACCGAAAATACTACGTTTCTAGACTGGCAAAATCGTTGTTGAGGTGCATGAGTTAAACTGCAAATCTGTCAACGGGTAAACAAATGACAAAAATAAATGTGTGCCCAACAATGTTGGCCTAAATTTAATAGCTACATAATACGCACAGACATCTTAGACTCGTAACTGTTAGAGTAATCCTTTTCACCTCTGTTTTCTTGTATTGTGACCGGGTAATGGAAGAATTTTAAATGGGGAAACAAACTGTTTTGCATTCTAGAACTTAAGATCCAAGGGAGTCATGAACAAAACACTAAAAGACTGCCCAGGCTATTAAAATGATTTTACATGTCCGTTCAAAATACTAGTTTTCGTTTATATTTTCAAAAGGATTAACATTGATGAGCATGTTGAAGGGGGCACACGGTGGTTTTCATAAACATGCTTTTCAACCTGAAACTCCCTTCAAGCAATATCTAAATCATGAGACAAGAGATATGCATTTGTTTTATCTACATCTGATGGTACTATCAACAGTTCTGTTTTTTTCTACAATGTCAGCTCTGTTAGTCTGTATAATTGAACAAAGAAAAAAGAGCAGATAATGCAGGGTTATACGTGCATTTGCGAGATTTGTTGGAATGAGGATATTTTTAAATATATTCCGTGGAGTTCAAAAGGTGATGGCTATTGACAACACTTGATAACTAGCACAAATTATAAAACGTTTATTAAAATCTATGGGTCAGGGAAGATGCAAGAGGACTTTGAGTTGTATTTAAAATACTAAATAGTTTAATGCAGAAAGCACCATTACAGAGTTTACAAAAAGTTATTTCATTGTTAGTGCTAAACTTCCCATCAAGGCAAGATGTGTCATGAGCACAGATTATGAGCTATGCAGCACTTAGGGGAAGAGGCTGTGGTGTAAACTTTCAAGTTGTAAAATACATCCTAAAAATAAGATCACAGGGCCCGATTCACAGAATGAACTTACTACTTTTGGCATTCACAGAATGCACTTACTACTTTTGGTATTCACAGAATGAACTTACTCATTTCGGTATTCACAGAAGTTAGGACTACTAACTTTAGGACTCCTAAATGCCTTTTGTGAACACCGAAAGTCTTAAAATTAGGATTTTTCTCAATTTAGTAGTAGTAAAGTTAGGACTACTAACTTTAGGACGCCTAAATGCCTTCTGTGAATACCGAAAGTCTTAAAATTAGGATTTTTCTCAATTTAGTAGTAGTAAAGTTAGGAGTCCTAACTTTACTACTACTAAATTGAGAAAAATCCTAATTTTAAGACTTTCGATATTCACAGAAGGCATTTAGGAGTCCTAAAGTTAGGAGTCCTAACTTTACTACTACTAAATTGAGAAAAATCCTAAATTTAAGACTTTTGGTATTCACAGAAGGCATTTAGGCGTCCTAAAGTTAGTAGTCCTAACTTTACTACTACTAAATTGAGAAAAATCCTAATTTTAAGACTTTCGGTATTCACAGAAGGCATTTAGGAGTCCTAAAGTTAGTAGTCCTAACTTCTGTGAATACCGAAATGAGTAAGTTCATTCTGTGAATACCAAAAGTAGTAAGTGCATTCTGTGAATGCCAAAAGTACTAAGTTCATTCTGTGAATCGGGCCCTCTGCGTTTCGGGTTGACAAAATTGCAAAACCAAGTGCTGCAAAAATGCAGCAAAATTTCCATATTTGTGCTGCTAAATTTCCATAATTGTGCCACTAAATTTGCTAATCCACTGGGGGTCTGTTTAGGTAGTGTCCCCGTCTCAAAGGCCACCATGTATACTGCTAGAAGATAGTCAACCAAGTCACCGGTATACATCTTATAGAACTCAGATGGGAGGCCTTCGCTCCCGGGACACCTCTCTTTCTTCAGCTGCCGAATTTGCAACAACAGTTCATTCTGTGTGGGGGGCACTCAAAAAATCCCTGCCTCTGATTCACCCAATGAGGAAAGCTCAATATCTGAAAAGAAGTCCTGAAATGTGAGAGGCCCAGAACGGACCTCCACAGAACACGTTTGTTCCAGGTGTGCTAAAAATGTCCGCTCAATCGCCTCCTGGGAGTGCAGCAGAATCCCGTTACTATCCCTGAGCTGCAAAACCGGATCATGAGTAGTCTTTGATTTGATTGGCCGAACTAAAAGTGCCCCAGACCTATCTCCATCCGCATACAGTCTCTGAATATACGTGGTGTATTTATACTTTTTAAGACGGGACCATGCTTCAAGTAATTCTCCCTGCACTCTCCTCCATTCCATCCGACTCTCAGGGACTTGATGTAATGTTCCTTCCAGGGTCTTCAATCGCCTCTCCTAGTACTCAATATCCTCTAATAGTTGCCGATATACACCATATGTCGTTTTCATACAAACCCCTCTAATAACGACTTTCATAGCCTCCCATTCCGTGGATCTCGCATTAGTGGATCCCCAGTTCTCTGCAAAATAGTGTTGCAACTCATGTTTAACTTCCTGCACAAAGGGAGGATCCTGTAAGGCGTTGGTACGAAGATGCCACAAGGGGAAAGGGAGTCTGCCCGGACCGGATTGCACACTTACTAATAGTGGGGAATGATCGGAGAGATAAGCGACTGCCTCTGTTGTGGGCAAAAGATGGTCAGAGAGAAGGTGTTGGCCGCCAAAGTAAAACAGGAAAACTCCCCCTGTAGCGGGATATGGAGCTGCCATACATCCTGCAGTCGCAAGCCCTGCAGAACATCGTGAAGAGCCACCACCATTCCCGGCTTGGTGTTATCTCTGGGGGGCTCCCTATCTAGGAACCCGTCTAATAAACAGTTGAAATACCCCATAAGAAGTATCTCAGCTCCCAGAAATGGAGTTGTCACCTTCAGCACCACTCGGAAAAAGTCAAGACAATCACAGTTGGGTGCGTACACATTAACAATACATAATTCTGTGACTTCCCATCTCCCAAACAGAATGATATATCGCCCACCTCGATCCAGTACATGAAGGAGATGCTGGAACAGTACTTTAGGTGCCACCCATATCAGCGCCTCTCGGGCAAAGCCAGAGTAGGACGTGGCATATATTTGCCCCAACGCTTACGTAGGTATTTCATAGAGTCCCCCCATACATGTGTGTCCTGGAGGCCGGCTTCTGCAACACCATACCGCTTTAAAAAGGCTTGTATTGTGTGACGCTTAGCAATGTTACCCAACCCACGGACATTCTAGCTAAGGAACTTAAGTGTTTGTACTGTCATAATAGAGCAATATGACAGGTTCAGCTTTGAACCCCTCCCGTCCCGGGACCCCGGCCCTGTTCAACCAACACTTGTGCAGTATGGTGATTCCCTTGGTGACCCTGAAAAATCCCAAACAACAAATCAAACATATACAAAACAAAACTGGCATATCTTGTCCCCCCACGCCCGAGCAGTCATGTGAATGAGCATATATATTACTATTCAAGCCGTCCTACAAACCGCCCAACACCTCCCCCTCTCCCCCTTATCCATAACTACTAGAAATTGCAGTACAAGAGAGTTGGCTACTCCGGGGCACGAGCTCACTCTCAAGCCTCCCCGGGAAACCGAGTCTCTGTAGGGGACGCGGCTGCACCGCCAGCAGCCCAGAGAAGACCATTTTTCCCCCCAAATAATCATAGCTTAAGGCATAATAGTGACCCAACCCGAGACTCTGGACCCAGGTCGAGGAGGGGATATGGAAATGCACAATGGTACTCTACACCCAGAACCCCCCCCAAACATCTCACTTTTATCCACATATATAGCTCTCATCAACCTGTCCTCCCCATCAAACAGAGCTTTCTCAGAGGCTAGCTGCCAGTGCCGGTTCACACACTTTCAACTTAACAATACAAGAGATACATTACAGCTTCTCAATCTCAGTCCTTTCCACTGCCGGAGCCTCCCATGTCAGGGATGAATTCTGGTGTAATCTCCGCAGAATCCGAAACTAGCTCCATGTCTGAAACTTGAAAGGTGCCATCGCTCTGCACCACGATCTGGCCCAAACTCATAGTGCGCCGCTCAGACTTGTGTTTCGGAGGCTGCCGTCTATTCCATACAGGTGATCTGGTGGCAAGGGAGTCCGCCGTACCTGACGCGGAGACCAGTCTTCTACCTTCCGGAGCTTTAGTGTCCAGCCAATCTCTCGCCTGCTCCGCATAAAAAAAGAACACGATCTGGCCCTCACTCACCACCCTGAGCTTCGCTGGGAACAGGAGACTGTATTTCAGATTTAGGTCTCGGAGTCGACGCTTGACGGATACAAAAGACTTCCTCTATTCCTGGACTCTCTGTGTATAGTCCGGGTATATCGCAATGGAATGTCCCTCAAAGAAGAAACGTTGTCCAATACGGGAAAGCTGGAGCAAGAGGTACCTATCCCTAAAATTGAACAATTTAGCTATTATGGCCCGAGGAGGGGCCCCAGGTCTGGGGGGGCCCCAACGCTCCATGCGCCCGTTCCACACTGAAGAATTTTTACAACTGTTTGGGTGCCATTTCGATGGTAATCCAGTTCTGCAAGAAGAGATCTGTGGCCTCCCCTTTGGCCCTTTCTGGAAAACCTAAAAATTGGAGGTTCCCTCTTCTCCACCATCCTTCAGAATCTTCAGCCCGGTCCTCGAGCTTACCTTTCTCTTCAGGTCCACCAACGTGGCACTAAGACTCTTAACCTCACTCTTCATAGTCTCTGAATCCTTTTCAGTGATAGTCACGTGATCCGAGACCTTAGGTAGGTCGGATCTCAACAGGTTGACATCAATAGCCACGGCGTCTATTTTCCGGATCATGTCATCCTTAGTCGCTTGCACAGGTCGGATCGCATCCATGAGGGTCAGAGTATCTGCCCCGCCAGTTCAGCTGCCCCTTTCTCCGATGCTGGGGATAGTTCAGGATTTTATTTGCTTGCGATTTTGGTGGGTTACCTTTGCCCATTTTCCTTGGCTGACAAATGCATACTGCAAACAGATGTTGACGCAGCACTCAGGCTGTCACTGAGTGTATCCACAGCGTGGAGAAGTAAGTCCCATGGAACGGATAAGAATGGCGGCACAGGGCATTCAACCCTTCACATCCATAGCAGGGTCAGATAACCCAAGTTATACAATGTATAGAATAACGTCTCTCCTATGGGCAGTGTGGGGTCCAAGAAGCATCAGGATCTGTTAGATAACCAGTCCAGGACCACCTGTACCGACTGTTCCTTCAGAGTGCCAGCTCCGCAACTATGCTTTATACCCTAGGGCACCACCACTACTATTCTGTCTGGCAATTTCTTGTTATATGCATCATGGTGTCTCGTGGGGCATGCTAGGAAGGCCACTCTTGTGCCCCATGGCCGTACACAATTTGCAGCGCTCCGCGTGATAACCCCGACTCTACCAGGCACAGGACACACAGCCGAACTTTCAAGAGCTCCTTATTTACGCAAAGACATGCTGTTGTTGTAACAGCCACGGAACTCGCCTCTCGATTGATCCGCCCGGTTCCCAAGAGGTACTCACAGTAGCAACGAGCGCCGTCACTCCTCTCACAGCCCTGCGCCTCGATGCATTCTATCACTGGCAGGGCCCAGGCCCTGAGAAGCCGCGACACTCGCGTTGGCAGAACGCCGGCGGCCCAGACAAGCAGGAACAGGGACTCAGTGCTCCCACTGGGCGGGGTGTCCTCTCTCTGCACTGGGCAGATTTCCCCCCGTGAATCTGGCGCATTCCTTCAGGGACTGAAAATCTGCAATCTCTTCAGCAGCGCTAATCCCCAATGCACAGCGGTAGGCTCTGCTTGTGTCTGGCGCGATGGGCTGCGCTGACACCAAACGGGCAAGTGACAGCGTGGGGGCTATAGGGCCTACAATATAATAATCACAGGAGGCAGGGATGTGCTTTAACTAATGGGACTCGTCTCCGTCGCCAACTGGCCGACATGAGCACGCCCCTCTCTTTATTAACTTAGGGTCAAATGACCCATACGTCGTGATGTGACGGAGTCGTCACTTATCACGACAATACATTCCTTCCCAACAAGGTTTAAAACAACATAAACACAAAGCTTCATCAGCAATAAGTTAACTGGTCATAGTCCAATTTTAACTATTGCACGCCACTGCGGCACGGGTTCTCAGCAGACACAATAACACACATGGAACAGTCTTATGTGATGTAGTCTCGTAGTCTGGATGGCGGATCAGGATTTGTTCGCAGGTGATATTGAGACAGACCTCGACCAAAAGAAGAAGGAACGGCCACCTCTGGGATCATCGTAGGCTGATGGTCACCCACCACATTTGGCGTATCAGAACGGCTCTCATCTTCTGGGCCACCGACCCAGGATTCATCCCGTTCAGCATTCCCAGACGCACCGTTCACAGAAGCAGGGGCCATGTCCTCATGACCACCGCTCTCCGTTCCCAAAAAGGCATCAACAGCAGTAGTGGGAGTCATTGGTTCAATATGAAACTGTTTGAAATGAGACAAGTTACGAGTCAAGTTTTCCGGTCCCCGGGTGACGATGATTCTGGTTCCTTTGACATTCACCACTGTCCAGGGCAACTTCTCATAAGCGAGTTGGAACTGGCCAGCATGACAGCGATTTCTCAACAAGACTAAGTCCCTTTCTTTAATCTGGCTCGCCTGGGAATGACGCCTGTGGCTTACATGGGCGTGAGCCCTTTTCCGTCGAGCATCAATCCAAGGGTCCTCAGGGTCCTTTGGCTGCCACTGAGGATGATGGAGAATAGAATCGGTGACTACCCGACCCATCAGCAAGTGAGCAGGGGCCACTCAAGTGGTGGTATGAGGGGTCTGCCTGTAACTGCGAAGGAACGTGAAGATGGCCAGTACAATGGATTGTCTTTTGTCATGGGCAATTCGAATGTCCTTGTTGAGGGTCCTCATGAATCGTTCCGCCTCACCATTAGCTTGAGGCCAACGGGGCGTGATTTGATGGTGCTGAACACCCAGGGCTGTGAGGTACTCAGATAGTTCTTGTCCTTGAAACGGGGGCCCATTATCCGTGCATAGCTCTTGAATCAGCCATGGGTGGTCATTATTTTTTCTATTTTTGGTATCACCTCAGCAGCACTGGGAGACGCTACGATTTCCACCTCCGGATCTTTGGAGTAATCACCTATTGCTACCAAGGTGTGTCGATCATCCGGAAGGCTGCCAAAATCCATGCTCACGCAAGCCCAGGGTGACTGCAGTCAGGGTTCTGTTATGACCGGAGCGGGATGAGGCAAGTCCCCAGTGGCTTGACATGCAGGACATGACCTAACCTTACTCTCCACCGTTGCTCCACCCTTAGAGGTTTACCGGACGCAAGCTAGGGGGGCGATCGTCTATGGCGGGGAACTTTGGGGATATTCATGTAGGACTGAAATGGTAAGGACAGAAAACCAGTTTATAAGACAATTGTTGGCCCTACCATCTAGCACTCCTCTATTGCCTTTAAGGCTTGATCTGGGGCTCGGGCCCATTAATGAGGTGCTAGCGCTCAAACCCTTAAGGTTCTGGCGCAGGTTGTGGGTGACACCCGAGCTCATAAATTATAGGCAGGAACTTGCAGAATTACTGACTCTTCCTGGGGTAGGTAAAATTCCATGGCTCAGATTTATAAAAAATTAATGCTTAAGGTTAAGATTACATGTACTATGGTCTGACCCAGAGAAAGGTTCTACAATGATCACCCGAAAAAACCTTACGAGGATTTACTATGAAACTAAACATACTGCGGCTTTGACTAATTCCAAAGTCGGCACCTTAACTGCTTCTTTTTTAACTGTTAAAGATTTTTATCTCTTTGAAGAATTCATGGATGAAATGTATCCTGTTCTAGCAAGAAATTTGTATATCCAGTGGAGATATGGTGTTTTACCCTTGCAAGCTATGACTAACAGATGGTCTTCAGTAGCTGTGGAAAATTGCCCTGAGTGTAAATGTGACAGGGAAAATGATCTGCACGTTTTATTCTTCTGTCCAGCTTATTGTAAGCCTAGGAAGTACTGGTTAGTACCCCTGTGTAAGAACTTGAGTTTTATTCATTGTATGTATGCTTTTAGAGTTTTTAAAACAGACAAAACTAGAACAATTGTTTTTGCTGTGTCACAATTTTTGGTAGCAATGTGGCGCAAGCGAAGGTTCTTGATTAACGCAATTTTAACATGAACTGGACTGTGAAAAAGTTGGATTGTTTTATATTTGTAATAACCATTGCTTGTTATATTGGATTGTTTTATATTTGGACAATTCTTGCACGCCACCTTGTACCTTTTTATTAACTTGAGAACCTCCTCCTCTCTCGCTGCAGTGATTTGAAACTGTTTACCATGAATTTATGTATGTATTGTTGTGTATCTTTTATGGCATAATTCCGAAATGAAGATTTTATGAATGAATGAATGAATAAATACCTCCTATAGAGCCCTTCATAGTGGAAGGATCGCCGTCATCCCTTGCGCCCAAATGGAAATAGTGGGTGGACCGTTTACAGATCTTCTTCGAAGCCACCAAAGTGCACAAAGATCAAAAGAGAGCTATGCTGCTACATCTCGGAGGGAAGGACATACACAATATTGCTAAAACCATAGTGGAAGCGACGCCCAAGAACCACCACACCCTGATGTATTTAAATAAAGGGGATGGGGTCCCCAGGGCTCTTTAAAGGCTTGGGGAGGGGGCCCGTATAGCTGCCTCTCCCTTTTTGTTAATTTCAGTCCAATTACAGCCCCGGGGTGGGCTCCACAAGGCCTCTAATGGCTCAGGAGGGTGGGCCGCGGCCCGCCTGACGAGCCTTTAAAAGGCCCTGTGGACCCCATCATCTAGGGCAGATATTTTTCACAAAAAGGGAGGTGGTTGCACTGCCTCCCATCCCTGAGCCATCTACATCCCGGGGGACCTCGTCCGCCGGGGCTGGCTCTCATACTGTGTCCCAGGGAACCCACCCCAGAGACATAGCAGTTTCTCTGCCCACACCAGCATGGGCAGGGAAACTTGTGTTGGCTCTGCTTGGCAGGAGCATTTTTAAAACTCCTGCCACATGGGAGCAAACACAAAGTCTGCTCCAATGGGTCGGAGCTTTAAAAATGCTCCTGCTGGCTGGTAGCAGACTTGTAATCTGTTTCCCTGGCTGTACTGATGCGGGCAAAAAAAGATCAACAGATTGCTTCCGACTGGAGGGAGCATCATAAATATCTGCACTCCTTGGGCGAGAGTAATGCCAGCTCCTCCACCATGGGGGGAGTCAGCTGGGACTGCACGGGGCCTGTGTCTACAACGGTGTGTATGGTGGGTGCCCTAGTTGGGCACCAGGGCACCCACCTATATTAAATGTAGGACCCTGATAATGGGGTTCCTGGGCCCAGAATAGACATGGGGAGTGTGGCAGCGCAACCATCCTCCCCTTAATAAAAAACAGCTCCAGGCATAATGAAGCTGGGGGAGGATGGCCACATGGCCAACCTGAAGGCTGTCGCCGGTGGGCAGTTGGCCAGACCCTGCAGCAAACCCCCCGCAGGCAGACAATTCCACTAATAGAGTCAGAGTAAGAGCCTTTTTATGCAAACATGAAATCATGCAAGAGTATAGTTAGCTCCAGTTCTTCTGTATAGACTCCCTGTGATGCAATCTGATAGGGAGAGCAGCTACATGGAGAACTGAATGGCGGAACTATAACAATAGTGATTCTCTATGTCCCAAATATTGATGATGATAGTTTCTTTGGAACTCTCAGTAATGAGATGTCTGTGTATTTGGGTTCCACTATATAATGGCTGGGAGCTTTCAACTGCACAGTGGAAAGCTAGAGCAGACACCACTGTCTCGTACATGCAAACAATGAATATCTGTCTCATTGCATCAAGTAAAATCAACGTTAAACATGGTAGATGTGCGGCAAGAGTGTAACCCCTCTCTATAAGAATGTAAACTTTATGCACAACCAAGTAATACCTTTTCTAGAATAGATTATGTACTCATCACTAGGGTAAACACACAATGGGGGATATTCTCAAGAACGTGTGATAATCAGCACAAAATAAGCATAACGCAACATTGCACATCGCAGTCTATCACTGGAAAACAATGCCGTGTTAACGGTGTATTCACAACGCAGCGGTACCATGCAATAGGCTCACAATAACGCGTCAAATGTCCACGTTAAAACCAACGTGATGCGGAAAAAATGCGAAACACCAACACGAAAATAGTGGCGATGTAGCCAATCGCGATACAAACATTAGGGATAACCAGCGACAGGCCTGCTTTTCCCTCGCATCATGCGGGAAAATACTCCTTAAAAACAGAGTAAAAAAATGGTGCGATGACAACGTACTAACACAACCCCACAGCTGTGACGTAGAACAAATGACCATTGTCCCACATCAGATAGGCATCTCCAAACAAACAGCCACAATTTTCATTGACATGCATTCTGTATGTAACCTGCGCCAATGCAGAAACATACATGGAACACACTATGAAACCGCATCTGATGCGGTCTGGCAAAATCGGACAAACGACTCACGTGGCCGAGGAGTTGAAATTTTATTTAAGAAGTACTTGAGAGTCGAAAATCTGATAGCGGAATCGGTGGATCTGGCAGATCTACTTGGGGTTAAGGTGGTTTTTAATAACTCATGTTTTGCGCTCCTTACAATCCATCGGCCCCCTAACACCACTATAGCATTTAATGATCTTTTCGCCCCTATTATATCAGATATCTGTACCAGATACCAAAAGGTAGTGGTAACCGGTGATTTTAATCTACACTGGGAAAAAACTTCAAAAGACTCGATATCTCAACAACTGGAGTTTTCTATGTCTTCAATTGGCTTGAAGCAGCTGGTAGAAGGTCCCACGCATAACAGGGGCACACGCTTGACCTCGTCTGGACCTCGGATCCTGAAGTGACCATTCAAGGCATCCTACCCTGCGTCTGGTCGGACCACTTCCTGATCAATTATGTTATCCCTATTAGTGGAAATCCTATAACCCAAGCCCCAGAAATGAAGAAAGTTCGCCAATGGAAGAAGGTAGATTTGCAAACTTTGACTGACACTCTTCCACATTGCATTAATCCCCTTAGCGGCAATTTAGATTAGGACTATTTGAATTTAACTCAAAATCTAACTCACGCGATCGGTCAGATAGCCCTGGAGAGGCTACAAAAAGCTAAAGGGCTGGGGAAAGGTGCGCCGTGGTTTACCTCTCTCTTGAGAGAACATAAGAAAGAGCTTCTTCGTGTGGAAAGGAATTGGAGGAAGACAAAGGAGGAAACTGATCGTGAACATTATAAATCCACATTAAACGCCTATAAGAAACTGATTCTGGCAGCTAAAGCAGATTACTTTGACACTCGTATAAAGCAGGCGCAAAATGCTCAGAAGGAAACTTTTAACATCTTGACAGAATTGACTAAGAAACCGGTCAATACTGATACAAAGATTGACAGTAACATCTTTCAACAGTATTTCTCAGAGAAAGTAGAAACTATTCTCTCTGAGATCAAAAATAACACAGTAAGTGGGTTTATCCCATTGCAGAATACTGAAGTCCCTCATGATTGTATCATCTCAAGCTTTTCTGAGATTGACTCTACAAATCTTGAGCAATTGATGAATAGCATCAAATCAGGCTCACCAGCTGATCCCTGCCCCCCTAGGGTCTTCCGGGCGGCGCGCCCCATTCTGGAAAATCATATTGTCTCCTTTCTCAATATGTCGCTGTTGCAGGGATATCTTCCACCTAGTCTTAAGGAGGCTCGGGTTAGACCTCTGATAAAAAAAAAACGGGAGCGGACCCAGCTAATTAAAAAAACTACAGACCGATTTCCCAATTACCATTTATATCAAAAATTCTAGAACAACATGTGCTGCAAGATCTTTCTTCTTTTCTGGAGTCTCACAACCTCCTCCATGGGCGTCAGGCAGGTTTTCGGGTACACCACAGCACCGAGTTAGTGATGCTCTCGGTGCTGGACGAGCTTAAAGGCATGCCTGACAGTAGGAAACCAAGTGCCCTGATACTTTTAGATCTGTCAGCGGCGTTTGATACTGTCAGCCATGACCTGCTCCTTGAAAGATTGGCCAGCTCTGGAATAAAGAGCTCAGCATACAAGTGGCTAGAATCTTTCCTATTAGGAAGGCAACAGAGGATTCAGCAGGGAGATGATCTTTCAGATGTAGGTAGGGTGGAGTGCGGAGTCCCACAGGGCTCAGCACTATCCCCACTAGTCAGTCAGTCAATTTTCTTTATTCGATTATTGAAAATCATAAAAGAGCAAGCAATGTTACATACCATGATTGCATACACTTTCATTGAAGCACAAAACATTTTAACAAATTTAAAACATTCAATCAATATGGTAAAAACAGGTATACTACAATACAACATACATAAATATCTAAAAAAGCTAAAACGAAGGATTTATAAAAGCACTGTTCATTTAGGTAAATAGAAAAGAGAGGAAGTTCATTTTTCAAAGATAAAGTGCCTGTGCCTTGTGCGGTGATTATTTAGACGTGCGCCTGCAACCAAAAAATTAGCCACTGAAAAAGCTACTTTTACATTAGGGAGGAGTTGCAAAAATAACAGGGCTGGTTTAACCTGAATGAAGCCCTGGTGACGTAAAATAGGGAGCAGATAACTTTTCCTAATCTTAGTATAATGTCCGCAGAACATAGTAAAGTGCATCGTATCCTGTATTGAGAAGTGGTCACAATCACATGGATCGGCATCCTCTGGTCGCGACCAAGTTCTAAAGTTACCCAGTACAAAATGGATTAAATCAAAGCGGAATCTCGTTAAGAGAAAGCGATGATAAGAATTTGTAGTAAAAATGAGATAAGGTTCCATTCCTGGAGCTAAGGAGAGCATACAATGTTTCCTCACCATAATCTTTTTTAGCTCAACTTCTTCCCTTTCCATGGCATATAAATTTGTCAGGGTGTTTTTGACTGAATATATATCGCCATAAGTTATCCCCTCTGGAGAAGAGAAGAGCTCCGGGCGGCCTGCCAAGGTAAGCTGCATTTTAACATATCTTAACCAAGGAATGTAAAGGGCTCTATCCAGGGCTAAACAATCTTTTAAGATGGTGTGATTTAAAGTGAGCTCCTGATTGAGCCATGTTTTTATCCAACCAATCACTGGGGCTAGATAAATATCTGAGATATAGCCCAAGCCTAACTCTGTGTGTAATGCGAAGGTCGAAGTTGATTGGGGGACAGAGAGCAAAGATCTCAAAAATTTATTTTCTACAATCTGTATTTTAGCTGGGCTGGTATATCCCCAAATTACCGAGCCATACTGGGCAACTGACAGACACTTGGATTTATAAACTTTAATGATGCTTTCCATGGGGCGGGCACCTAGCTTTTTGGCAAACCCCAGCAGCCCTGCGGCCGCTCTAGCGACAGAGCTGCTTTTGACCAAAAGCTGAGGGCCCCAAGTTCCCCTATCGTCGAAAGTGACTCCTAAATATGGAAAGGAGGAAACTCTCTTAACCTCCTTTCCTGCACAGTAAAAAGTTGGTAACTTTCTTTTCCTTCCTGCGGGTCCAGCGATCATAACATGTGATTTGTCTGTATTAATTTTCATGTCCAAAGATGACATAAAAGCCCCGAAGGATGCAAGGAGTTTGTTTAACGCAACTCCGGAGCGTGCCAAAAGGACAGCATCGTCCGCATACAGGAGTACAGGAATCTTTGTCTCCCCTGCACGTGGAATATCGCTGTGGGCTGTTATCATTACTGCCTCTAGGTCATTGATATATAAATTGAAGAGGAGGGGGGCGAGTATACACCCTTGCCTGACCCCCCTCTCTGACTTAAAGTGACAAGTGCATCTTCCTTCCCGAGTAACTCTGACTGAGGTCATAAGATCCTTATGTAGCTCAGCCAGGTATTCGACCAAAGGGGGGTCGAGACCCATGGCCAAAAGGATCCTCCACAGCTTTGCCCTGTTGACCAGGTCAAAAGCTGATGACAGGTCCATAAAGGCCATGTATAATGACCCCTCCCTGGCGATATATACATACTTGTTTAAAATTAATTCTAAATTTAGGCACTGATCTAAAGTTCCTCTTTTGGATCTAAAACGATATTGTGCATTAGATAAAATGCCCTTACTTTCTAAAATAAGGGTCAGTCTTGATAGTAGGACTCTCCCCATAATTTTTACACTCGAGTCAATAAGAGAAATTGGCCTATAACAAGCCGGGTCTGTCCTCTGTCCCTTCTTAAAAATTGGCACTATGGTTGAGTTTGCCCAGCTAGAGGGGAAAATAAATTCCCGTGTAGCATTAAAAACATTAGTTAAAATTTTTGAGCTAAAATCAGGGGCACTCTTGAAAAAGTCTGCCGACACCCCATCTGGTCCAGGTGCCTTTTTACAGAGTGTATCATTGATAGCTTTTTTTACCTCTTCCTGAGTGAAAGGAGAGATAGAATTTGGCATAGGAGAAAGAGGAAGTGCACATTCTATAGTCGTATCATTGTGACGATAAATATTGCTAAAATGTGACACCCATTGCTCATCCGGAATGATGCAATCCGCTCTTTGATGGTCTAACCCTACAAAATACGGATGATTTATCACTGCCCAGAATTTAGCACTATCTTTCTGTATCTCAGGCAGTAACAGATTATTCCAGGCTTCATCTTTTATCTCGGATTTCCTCTTTCTAATAGCCAAATTATATTTTTTTCTTAGGGAAGCTACCAATGCTCTGTTTCTGGGTTGGTTCTTTAAGGCTTTAAGTAAGGTTGAGTGAGCCTTAGAACAGTTTGTGTCGAACCATTTTGGGCCCATTGTCTTTTTTGATTTTACCTTCACGGTCAGATCTGAATTGACTTGTTTACAAATAGCACTAAAGGCCTCAACCACAGTAGCGCTAGACTTTTTGTTGTCTAAACAGATGGCAACTTCTCCTTCGACCTTGGCCAGTGTGTCTTGTAAGAAGGTTATAGGGGTAACTTTGTCCCATTTAAGCCTTCGATTTTGGTCTCTCAGCACAAGGTCTGTTGCACAAAAATTATCAGACGTCCTATTTCCCAAAACTCCCTGAGCTAAAACCTCTAAAATCACGGGATTATGGTCGCTAAAAACAGAAGTTAAGACTTTACAAACAAAAACATCAGATAAAACTCTAAGAGATACAAAAATGTAATCAATAATTGTGCCTCGATCCTTGCCCTCATAAGTCGGCAACCGTAAATCATTTGAACAAGTACAAAATTCATGGAGGTTAAAAGTAGCCAAAAACAGTTCCAGAGCCTCGCCACTAGGCGTATGTTCGAAATGCGGCGTGGAAGAGTATAGAAATGATTCCTCTGTTTCTCTTTGGCAACCCGCCTGGCAAGGATGAATATTAAAATCTCCCATGAGAATCACCTCGTACCCATAAGAACTGTTTGCATTATAAGTCAATAAGAGGTCCTCTAGGGATGCTAAATGCTCGGTAGGAAATTGACTGGCTGGAGAATTATAAAAATGTATAAGTAAAATAGGATGGGAGTTTGATGAGCTCAATTCAACCATTAAACAGTTTTTATTGTTAGACTTAATCTGCCTCACTTTTCCTTTGACATCAAGTGAAATATATATGACCAAACCACCCCTTGCTCTTCCTGCTTTGCTGGGATCTGCAGGTACATAAAAATGAGAGTAACCATCTATAGCCAAACAATTTGATGATTCCCAAGTTTCCTGGAATGCAAGAATATCGTAATTTCTAATTAGGTCCAGCCAGTTCTTATCTTTAAATTTGGCTCTAAGCCCGGCGATGTTCCAGCTCATAATTCTTCGGACCTCAACACTTACTGAAGAATGAGCTAAAGGACCAGGAGCAGGCTGTGAACCCTCTGATTTATTTTCTCCGACTGGCAAAAGTCAATCATTTTGGTCCATAAATGAAAGTGGCGCAAAACGGTTAAAGAGTTCGAGTGGCTGTGTAACAGGGTTAAACATTGGGGGTTGATGACGATGAACTGAGGCGTTGTTCCTTAAGTCTTGTCCCCATCTAAAGTGAGAATCCCAGTTGCTGTCCCACTCTGGGGCGGGGGTCCTTGGGAAAGAAACATTCTGCTGTTCTCCATAAAAAAAATTCAAAGTGAGGGGAACCACAGTGCCTCTTCTTCGTTGAGGAGGAAGAATATTTGCAAGAATATTGGGAAGAACGTCTGGGTTTGAAAAGCTCACTGCCACACAGTCCCCTTTAAATTTTTTTGACCGGTTTCCCAGCCAAGGAACCCTGGTTTCAGATTTAATCACGCTTGCTAGATGGTGTTTCCCCCCTGGTGCTAGTCGCATATTGCTAGTTAACCAGTGTAGGGCTTTACTGCAGAGTGAAGTTGAAGTTTCAGCTATGCCCCCTTCTAAAGGGGGTACGTTTGCGAGGACCAAGACCACGGGTGTGGCCTCAACGATAAATTGCAATGGGTCCGTGGTTTGAGCTTGCACTTGCACTTGTATTTGTGCGGGAGGAATATTAAGCGAAGGAGTTGGGTCTGATGTGGAGCATCCTGGTATGGAGCCCTCAAGTGCTACTGATGGTGTTTGTTGCGTTGGGTTCGCCCCAAGCAAATCCATTCCATCCCCAACAACCGTATCGCTTCCTACTTCAGCTCCTCTAGGATTGTTATCCAAGTGAGTAATTAGCGTAGTGACTTTCCCAATACCACTTGCAACTGTATTTTGGAGTGCACCCAACTTCTTGACCTCTGCTTGCAGTTTATCGATCTTGGATATAAGAGGTTTAACCATGATATTGATTTTCATCTCAATGAGATCAGCGATTTTGTCAAGTAGGGCTTCCTCGGGGGAACTGATAAGGTGTTCCTCAGCAAGAGTCACTTGTTTATGCTTTGGGGTGGTTGCCCTCTTCCGCTTGGTCCCTGAGCGTAAACCCCCCCGCTTGGAGGGATTCTTTGTGCATTGACGTTTAGGTCTACCAGTATGTCCAGTAAGGGATTGATCTAAGACAGAGACCTGTGACTGTATGTCTAGCTCTGGGTCATGATCAATATCAGTATCTATATTAAGATCAGTAGGCAAGCCTTCGAGGGGCGGAATTGCGTTCTCCGGTGATCCAGGTATACCTTGGGGTATAATATCAGCTGTGGAGTCTACAATATGAATGTCCTGTGTTATTGTTCCCTCAAACAGGATGGAAGCGGATGTAGGTGGTGATGGGCATAGCAAGTCAGGCGATTGGCTCAACCCCAATGACTCCCTCCTTTGCATGTTAATTTTCTGAACAGTCTGTACCATGTAGTTATTTATCTTGTTTTGTTGCACTGCTGCAGGTTTTTTAGACATTGCTCAGACTGATTAATATATATGGATAGCGTACACTAGACTTACTTGAGGGACGAGCGAAGTCAGAACACTTGCAGAGTTTATGGCCCTGCCCCTGCCTCCTCCTGGCGATGAGGGCCGCAGAGGGCCCGCCCTTTGCCCGGGCTTCTCCCGGGCGGCTCCCGCGCGCGACTCGCGGGTGCGAGGGGCGTTCCGTTCTTTCAAGCGCCTCCGGGCGCTCGTGCGGCGTCACTTCCGCCGCCGGGGCACCTGGGAGTTGTAGTCTGGTAGGGCGCTGGAGCGCTAGGGTGCTGAGACCTGGTAGCGCTAGCCGTTTCCCTCACGGCGTTGGCAGGGCGCTGGAGCGCTAGGATACTGAGCGCTGGCAAGCTGTACTCGTTGGCCGTTCACCTCACGGCTTGTGAAGATTTCCCGCCGGAGCTCTGGGCGCTCCGTTCTTTCAAGCGCCTCCGGGCGCTCGTGCGGCGTCACTTCCGCCGCCGGGGCACCTGGGAGTTGTAGTCTGGTAGGGCGCTGGAGCGCTAGGGTGCTGAGACCTGGTAGCGCTAGCCGTTTCCCTCACGGCGTTGGCAGGGCGCTGGAGCGCTAGGATGCTGAGCGCTGGCAAGCTGTACTCGTTGGCCGTTCACCTCACGGCTTGTGAAGATTTCCCGCCGGAGCTCTGGGCGCTCCGTTCTTTCAAGCGCCTCCGGGCGCTCGTGCGGCGTCACTTTCGCCGCCGGGGCACCTGGGAGTTGTAGTCTGGTAGGGCGCTGGAGCGCTAGGGTGCTGAGACCTGGTAGCGCTAGCCGTTTCCCTCACGGCGTTGGCAGGGCGCTGGAGCGCTAGGATGCTGAGCGCTGGCAAGCTGTACTCGTTGGCCGTTCACCTCACGGCTTGTGAAGATTTCCCCCACTACTTTTCAATCTCTACCTACAACCTCTGATTGAGTCCTTAGTGAACATGCGTTGTCGAGTGTTTAATTACGCAGACGATACTCAGCTGCTTTTTAGTATTGAGAACTCTACTGCGGCCCAGGCCCATGTGTTAGAAGTTCTTAGGTACACAGTCAGTTGGATGACTGTCAACCTATTTAAAATTAACCCCGAAAAGACGGAAGTTCTAGTGGTGTCTACCGGTACATCACCTTGGGGTGATTTGTATTGGCCGCAAGAACTTGGTCCTACTCCAACACCAGCAGCAAATGTTAAAAGTCTTGGCATAAGAATTGACCGTGAACTGTCAATGTCTGCCCAGATTTCTACGGTAGTTGGTGCCTGCACTGGCCTAATTAGGCAATTGCGCAGGCTAGTTCGTCTTCTCTCTCAGTCGATGCTTCGCACGGTGGTCTCAACCACAATTATATCACGATTGGACTATGGTAACGTCCTTTATTTAGGCCTGCCAAATAATCTGATCAATATATTGCAGCTGGTCATGAACGACGCGGCGCGTTTAATTTTCAAGCTTCCCAGACGAGCACATGCCTCCACCCTATTGCTTAGGCTTCACTGGCTTCCCGTGAAGCAGAGGGTGAAGTTTAAGGGCTTATGTGTAGCACATAAAGCAATATATGGACAAGCAACTGTCTATATAAAGGATCGTTTGATGCTTTATAACCCTAAACGCTCGCTTAGATCCTCGGATGCTCAGTTGCTGGCCTGCCCTCGTTTTAAATTGGCAACAAAGGGCGGAAGATCTTTTTCCATATAAATTCCACAGTTGTGGAACAAGTTGTCAGACCTGCTTCGTAAAGAGGCCAATCTTTTACAGTTTAGAAAGCAGTTGAAAACAATTTTGTTTAGGGAAGTCCTTGGCCCCATTTAACCATATGGTATTTCATTTCTCTTCTAGCTGTAAAATTGTTGTGTTTTCCTTGGTCTAAAAGCGTCTTGAGACCTGTGGGTGAGTTGGCGCTATACAAACTAAAGTAACAATAACAATAACAATAACAATACCAGGACTGACACAGATGTAGAGCACCTGCCTGGCTGAACTCACCATGCAGTTAAGGGCAGACATTTGGCGCATGCTGCACTAATAGCGACATACATAACAGTTGGCATGTGTGATCCCTGACCCCGAGCAGGCATGCCCTCCCTCATGTACCCCTTCGGCCGAGCCCGCACTCAGGGGGCATGCCACATAGCAACATTGTCCATTGCGGGACCGGTGGCGAAGAAACTACAACAGAGACACACGCATTAGTCACTTCCTTGGCTAGGCCTAAACTTAACCACACCCAGATCCACGTGTGGAAGAGCCACACCCCTACGCTGTACTGTCCTACTTCTGTCCACTCCGCTTACGCTCACGGGGAGGTATGACACTGATACATGTCCCAGGTCTACCCCACTGCCTGCGGTGACATGGTTGCACCCGCTGTACACAGCACAATGTAATGTGGTATCGCCCAGGGCCCTCATGCATACATAATGACTACACGGACGCACTGAGTGAGTTTGTGAAACTGGCTACGGGCATGTGCACCCGGCCTCTTTTATTGCAAGGCTCACATGTCCAGTGATTCCTGTGCTGGATGGGTGTTGGGTAGTGTAAGTCACCCCTCAGGGGTTGGGTGGTGCTGGCAACAACCACAACAGTGATCAGACAATCAGCAGTACAAGGTTCAAACAGTAGGGGTCCATAATCTGAGCTGTACAGAGTTAGTGCCCCCAGATGCATTGTGGCTGGCACAGGCACACTGCCACGGTTAGGTGACTTGCGCTGCACTGAGGTAGAGCCATGCAAGCTGAACGGTTCCTCGTCGATGTCCAAGGTGAATGTGGCGGAGGGTTGCGGGAGACAGTGGAAGATGTCCTTCCATGGCATGATTCAGAGGGCAGAAGCAAGCAGGAACAGGCAAATGGCGGAGTTGAATGCTACAGACTCCTCTTTCCCGCCTTCAGCTACATGATGATGAGGACAACCCTCAGCCCATGAACTCAGATGCCACCGGAGAGTTCCCATGAATTTTGGGGCACATACTTAGCGGCACCAGAGCTGAAAGGGGATGCAGTCTGCGATGAGGCCTGTACAATGACATGAACACTGCCATGAAGAAATCAAGACTCCGTTCCAAATTTGTCACCTAGTTAACCACAGTGTAGGCCAGAGGCAGCGGTCAGCGCTGGTCAACCACTGTTCAGCCATCTCCTCCTCGATCGGTAACACACAACATTAGAATGAAATATGGAGAAGATTTGTGGTTGACGGAGGTAGTGGCACCAGAGCTGAGCGGGTTTGCAGCCTGCGACTATGCCTTGTCCTGTCTGATACGAACTGCATTGGATTGGTGTGAGGCCTACCGGACTGCAGTGTAGTCCGAAGCAAGCAATGGCCCACAGACATGTGTGGTTGGAATGTTATGCACAGAGTTGGTTGCACCACATCGAAGGGAGTATAGTGATATGAACTCTGCCATAAAATTAGTACTCTGCCATAGTGTAATCAAGACTCAGTTCCAAATGTGTGACCTACTAGTCCGCTGTGTCAACCGGTGGTGTACTTCAATGAGAAAGGAGTACTGCAGATATGTGTCGCGGAGGCCGTGATGCTCTGAGGAGGATGCCAAGGTCAGGGGCCTCGGGCTTGGAGTTTGCAGTTGCATGTGGTGGGCCCTCCGTGACACATTCTGGTGTCAGCAGGTGAGCAGTGATGCCTGGATGCACAGGGGTGGGCAAGATGGCTTCGGAGACCAGCGGCCCAGGGTGCAGCAGACGCACAGGATCGCAGGCACCACCGCTCATGGCGTCAGCCTCGCGGCGGGATGAGAGGCGCCACCCTGGCAGGGACGTTGGCCATTCCAGAAGAGGACCACACCCAGGGCTACACGTTTTTTATTCACACCCCTTCGCTAGCCTGGTGTATGCCGGGCCAGCCCACACACGCTTACAGGGGGGGGGCGTTACAAGCTACATTTACGTGATTTCCCCCACTGGCTGGGGTGATATGGTTGCCTCCACTGTTCACTACACTCCATATACCAGCTATGTATGTAGACATGGATATGTCTGTCGTCTGCATACTGAAGTCTGTCCAGCAGATCCACACCACACTTGGCATTGTATACATTCTCATTCATCGGTCACTTGCCTCCTTCGCATATGCCTGATTCCCTCCTCTCCCCACATTCTGCTAATATGTGGCTGAGGTGCCATGCCTTTAATGGCTTGTGTACATGGCTGGCCGAGGTTCCCACAGTAAGTTGTGCTGTCATGTCTGGTGGGTGGGCAAGTTGTTTGGCATGTTGTTTGTGACTTTCTGACGTGTGCATTCCCCAAGTTGTGAATTGCATGATTGTGGATTTGAGGTGTGTGTGTTGTGTTCATTTGGTACTTACCAACGAGCAGAGTATTTTTGTAGGTGCCAGCCTGGATGGACTGTCGGAATATGTAGGAATCATGCACACTGCCTGGGTAGTTGACGACTGTTGAAATCTAGTTTTCAGCATAAACATTATCGGCGCCATCTTGTCCCTTTTCTAGGCCCATGCGTGCAAGTAAGCGGCAGCCATTTTGAGTACCATGGCCTCTCTGCCCATTGCCGATCGCCAGCCCCCGCACTCACATGCTCGGGCCATAAACCACCCCTTCAGCGTGGCCCTGCTTCGGAGCCACACCCTGTACCAGGCCAAAACCTCCCTCCATCCCTTTCATGACCACGGATCCTTTGATAACCCCCTTCCTCTGTGCCCGGTTGTCCGAACTGATCCCAGGCCATCACCTAACCCTGCGGATGTAGTTTATTGCTCCTACTGTAAAACTCACCCATCTTCAAAGGAGCTAAGATTAATTAATGCCTCCACCCCATGAGATCCGAGCGATCGCACACATTCCGGGAACCGGCGGAATGGCCAGCTGCGCGATAGTCATCACCTGCTGGGATTGGGGTGGGGACTTCCACTATAGATATGTGTGGGAACGGGCCTGAAGCGGAGATTCCAAGGATGTCCTTCCTTACATCAAAGCATTTTCAAGAATGCACCACATGTAATAAACTGCAATAAAGTCATAAACCTGTGTATAAGAGGCCAGGCTTCGGAGATGCAGTTAGAGCACCTCGAGACGATACCATGTTTGTCTGATCTGACGTGTTCTTTTCCGACGGAATAAAACTCTGTTTCCCGCGTTTCCAGTTCCCAGCGCCTGCCTCTTTATTTGTTAAATCCTCGAATGGAATGAGAGGCGACTAACGCCAAGCAGCGTCTAAAATGTTATCTATAAAAACTGCTTTTTCCACAATTGGTGTCCCAAACATGGGGCCCATCAGCGACATGTGGATCCAGTGGGAGAGATCCTGACGACAGAGTGAACGACTGCAACGATCGGGAAGAGCTCCTGCCCGATAGACCCTCGTCTGGCAGCCGATCATCCGAACTTCACCGGTTCCGAACAGACCTCTCTCGAGTGATCTACGGTCCTGACTGGGACCCTCAGGAGTGCCGCTGCAACAACGAAGAATAGAGGACGATCGGACGCTGGAAGTCGAAGACGAGAAACTGTCCATACGGTCCGGGTAAGGTCGTGTAACACGACGAATTGTGAAATGATTGTTTGAAAATACTAATATTACTCATTGATTGCATCGCTTAACCTCGGTTAACGATATTGATTGCTTTTTGAGACATTCTCTGCCTGCAAACGGTGAAGAATAGAAATATTCTCTCTCCCTTTGAAGGTAGTGAAGGATAGGTAGCGCGGACTTTTTGTCCATATCGGTAAGGGCTGATAATACGCCGCGCCTATCTTCTCCCCACTGATTGATTGTTTGGATTTTGGTTCTCTTGAGATATTCCCTATTTGCAAATAACGTAGAATATAAATATTCTGTCTAGTCTTTGCAAGTAGCGAAGGATAGGTAGTGCGGACCTTTGTCCACTATTGTTTGAAATCTTTTTGACCGCTATATGTCATGCCTATCTTCTCCCCACTGATTGGTAGTTGGTTTAGCCCGGACCGTTTATTAGAGTTGGATCATCCAGCTCCACTGGAAGGCACCCCTAATAAGGACATGTTCACGAAATATGGATTAGTCGCCGTAGCCCATGGTAAACTATGGCATAAAAATACCAAGAAAGATCAAGAAAGTCAGTGGCCACTGATAGGATCTTTTGATATAAATAAAATAGAAGCTCTAGAAATAGCCCTTTGTAAACATAAAACCACGCCAACCATGCTTGATAGTCTCGGCATGTGGCGCAAAGAAGCCACGCAACGCAAAAAGAGAGACGAAGCGAAAACAGACAAAGAGCTACGGAAGGCAGGTCACCTAGCTGGTAGAAAACTAGAAGAGATCAAAGAAAGAGAGAGAGTCAAGAAAGAACAAGAGTCCGAAACATCGGGCCAATGCCCTGTTAGAACACCCTCCACGCTGTACCCTGAGCTACCCTCAAAGCAAAAAGCAAACAATGATTTATTATTAGGTCCCCCAATGATCTATATGCCCCCTCCATATGCTCCCTCACATCCTTTAGCACCGCACCTACAACCCCCAAACCCAAATGAAGGTAATGCCAGGGCCTCGGCATCTACGGCCACCGCGCCGGCTGAGCCTCTCGTACTAAGCATAGCATCAGCAGAAACGCTAGACGAATCCAAAGCTAAAAGAAAAGATTCCACAAGAATGAGCCGTTTAAGAAAAAGCGAATGAGCAGGGATCGATGAGGTAGTGAAAACACTGGTGAACAGAAAGAAAGTGAAGAATATATACAGAATATGTATAATTCATATGCCGATAGCCATAGACAAAACTTTGTCGTGCGATTTTGCTATCACACCCTCACTGCTTATGAGGAGAGATACCAGAATAAAAGCCCTGAATGCCTCGCGTCCTTGTATAGGAAAGTTGATATTGGAGATGAAAGTGAGTGTGATGTGACGGACCTCTTCTCACGTATGCTTGAAGTTTTCCGCCACCTCACCGAACAAAGGCAGTTAGCTAAGACTGCGACTCCTGTAACGACTGAACCCCAAACAGAGAAGATTGACACGATGATGCCTATAAAGGAGGCCGCTCCCTACTAGGTCCCCCCACGAGGTCAGGGAACACACAACGACATTAATCACCAAGATGCAAAGGGAAGGGTAGTATATAACTGGGTCTACCAACCATGGGATCGACAAGACATCCTGACCTTCCGAAAATCCTTGCCGGACTTACGGAAGAACCCCACTGCCTTTTACACAGAACTAGGTACAGCCTTAGGATCGACAATTATGACCCTAGCAAACATCGACTTGTTTTTCGGGCTATGTCTGCCAGCTGATGTGTGGAAGCAAATCCGGAAAGTCGACCACCTTGAGCTGTTCGGACATACCAGGATACAACTCAATGGCATAGACAAACAGCAAGACTCGGGACAGAAACCCTTAAAAGCCATTTTAGAACTCCCAGATAAAATTGGCCATAAATTGAAGACCCTGATCCCAGAAAAAAAAGTGGACTGGTCGATAGCTTGCCGCCAGAAACCTCAGGAAGATGTCTCAGAGTACTTCTCCCGGTTCGAAACAGTGTACTCCGATTATAGTGGCCAGGACATGACCACTGCAACCGGACATCATCTGTTCATCCAAAATTACGTTAAAGGTCTGCTGCAGGAAGTCTCACAGAAATTGCAGACCAGTGAGAGTAGTTGGGCGGCATCCAAACCCGCTGCTATCCTTCAGATGGCTTAGTACTACGAACATCAAAAGAACGAAAATGATGGGGCATCAGAAAGAAAGAAAAAGGACCTAAAGGAAAGGGTCATGATTGCACAGTTACAAGGGTTGACTATAGGAAAGGAACCCTACAAGGGAAATTATCAATCGAATGCCCCATGAAACCCACCCCCTAGAGATCGCACGTCCACACCCTACACTGGACGGAAGGATTTAGATGAGAACCAATGTGCGCTCTGTAAGGGATTCGGACACTGGAAGTCTCAGTGCCCAGTCCTTCTAGAAATTAATAAAAATAAGGAGGCGAGGGATTCAGCAAATGGACCAAGGAATAGAGGACGAGATCGAGGGAATACAAATGACACAAACGACGGCAGGCCCGGTAGACCGAACACATTCGACCGTCCCCGACAGAGCCAGTGCCAACAGTCTGACTACGATAGCGCTTACGACTTCGCATAGGACTGCCAAGGGCAAGGGAGGGATCCAGTCAAGCTCTATTGTAGTGTAGTTCCTATTTTCCCTATAGGCCCTGCGCATTGGAATAACATAAACAGCAGTGTAGGCGTAGGACTGAGGTCATCTAGGTCTCTACTGACTATGATAGGCTTAATTTAGGTTTGCGCCAGCTAGCTAAGAGGTCACTGGAAACTTTCTTGACTGAATAGGAAGGGATCAGCTTCCCTGGCTCGGACAAGAAGGGATTCAGCTTCCGACAACAGCATAAACATGACAACTTTGCTCCCTCAGAATAAGAGTCAATCTCTAGAGTCGTGTGAAAACAATAGACAGCTATTTCACTCAGTCAGATGTGCATTCTTAGTTTCACCAGAGTGCAGAGAATAGAGAGACGGGCGTTTTCAATAAAAGGCATTATTTATTGAGCAGTCTTCCTTCTCATGCAAGAGAAATGAATTGCCACAATTGCAATACTTAATGTAAAGTAAAGTACGTACAGTAAAAGGAGTATTATGAAATAATACTGTAAAAGCATTGATATGGTTTCTTAGCCATAAGACACTTTAAAATGGATAAAATATATATAGATATATACATAAGCTAACGTGCACAACTGGTGCTTCTAAAATACGCCTACCCCGGTGTACCTGACCTAAGCCTAATACATGGGAAGGAGTAGGTAAGTAGCAGTTTGAGTTAAGTAGGTTTTTGCCAAGAATCTGCCTCAAGAATTCTCTCTAAGGGTTTAGTCAGCACTGTACCTTGGGAATAGAATGTAGGAGGTCTGGTATCTCTCTCTCAGGACTGGATATCCCAGTCACCCGCAAGGGTAGGCTGGAAACGCCGGAGCTGGATTTTCTCGGCAAGAGAAAAGACAGGTGTTTCTCAGCGCGTCAAAGAAGAGGGGCAGTGTCCGTGGGCTCTCCGCGTCTGCTGGGCTCTCGGCAAGTAGATTAGCTGCTCTGCTCCAGAACCACCACCGTGTGTTTGCTTAAGGCAACGTTGGTATATTTATACCTGAAAGGTGCCAAGTTTGACGTAAGGTTTGGACATAAGACGTCAATAAGGATGTCACTAATAACTGGCCGTTCTTACAGTGTTCGCAGGAGTTCTCTTACAAATCAAAGCAAAGCAAGTGGGGATTTCCCAGGTTGCTGGAGGTTTGGTGTGTTGAAAGAACTCGTTGTGCTTTCTAGGAATCTAAGAAAGTAGTTTTTGCCATGCCTTGGGCTGCAAGGGCGATTTACTGAAATAGGGATCTGTTTCTTATGCCATTATAGGGATATTTATTGATTATAGCCGTGTAAGGGCATAAAATGGTAATATTGATTCAGGTTCCTAGATAAAAACACTACACCCACTCCACGATTTTATGTCCATCAATTACTAAAAACTAAGCAATAAAGATGCATGTGTATTCCAACCCACCCCAAAATACATTTTGCATTTGAAATGGTGTATGCGAAATACACGGAAGATCATAGGTACTGTACCTTTTAAGCAGTGTAATCATTCAAAAAATTTGCATATATTTTTAGCTGATCGATTTGCGAAAATTACACTTGAAATGTCTCTTAATTACAGAAAAGAAGGTCGAGATTATTTCATCACATATAAATGAAATTGCTTGTAAGTGAGGGACGTGTATCAATATCTTGATATCTATCAGGTTTTTTCAAATTATCCCTATTTCTAAGGTTGTATCTTTTTTCAGAGGGCTCCCTTTGGGGAGACTTGTGTTCTCAGCTCGGAGCTCTTTCTCTCCGCTGAGGAGACATTCCTCTGAACTGGAAACCTTTTTCTTTGGGAGTGGATTGTTTATTTCCATCCCAGCTCTTTTTTGGAGTGTTTAGATTATTTTTAATAAATATCTTTTCAGGATTTTCAAGTAGTTGGGGTTTTACCTGTTTCCCACCCAAACTATCTCTACCTAGTTCTTCATAGGATTTTTCTATGATTCTGACAAGTTCAATTGGTTGATCTGTTATATCTGTTTCTTTCAACTTTTGGCGGATCGCCACAGATGCTGCTTCTCCTTTTATGTTGGCTAATAATATAGCCGAGACCTGCTTGAAGTCTTTCAGTAATTTCATACCAAGAGTTAAAGCAGGTTCTGGACCGTATTCATTCTGAATCTGTTTTAGCACATCTGGTATTACCGCCAGAGACGGAACACCATGTGTTTTTGTGTAAATGGAAGCAAAGACAGTGCCCCAAGGGTCACATTCCTCTACATGTGGTGCGACCCCCATTGGAAGGCAGATAGTCAGAATTCTGTGTTTCTCAATAGGGGTAGTGTTCGGGAATACTGCCTCTATTTGAGTTATTTTCTCTGCTAGCCAGAATGGAATTTGTTCCCGTTTTGCGGGTGTTTTTCCCAGACATGATTGTATGTTCTGTGGTGTAATTTTATTTGTGTTTCCCTGATGAGGGTTCAGCTGTGGAATGTTAATAGCTGGTTGGACTGTTGCAGTCCGCAATACATATTGGACTAACTGTCTGTGAATTTTAATTAGTAATTTTAGCTGGGCTAAAAGTTCCTTGTCTGACATTTTATCAATGTCAGGATGTGGTGTGTAGCTGGCTAGAATCGGCCACGTTGCTCCTGGTCTACCTAGTGGACCGAGCCTGGTGATGTGATCATTATGTTTTAGGGCGCCTTAAAACCAGAGCAGGTGCTCTTGGTAATTTAGTGGGATTTCAATATCGTCGAAAGGAGTATATTCTTCCATGAATAGAATACCTCTGTCTGCCGATATTCGTGTGCCTCTATCACGAAAATGACTGTACCACCTCGTGATGTCAGTCCGTTTTCTATACGTTTTAGAGTTATAGTTTCTCTTATGTTTGCCGGGATGATAATTGCACCCGGTTCATTAAACCCTGTAACATCGAAACCCCATTGATTAGCATCTACTGCGGCTTCATCGGTTTCGTTGTTGTCGCCGTTATTTGACATTGTTTTAATGAAAGTTTGCAGAGCAGGTTTCCAAGGAAACAAAAGATTAGGTGCACAATATTTTGGAACACTGTATCCTTCAACATTGACTAAACCAAAAACTCTACATAGGAATCTCGTCCTACTAAGTACCGGCGGATTTTAACCTTTCACCCACTCCAGACGTCTATTGGAGTATTTACGGGAAAAAGGGTCTACCTGAAAAAGCACGACTGAGTTACTCTAACGTCTTGCATTAGTTTTATCGCCTTACCAAACGTTGGGCGCTATGTAGTGTAGTTCCTATTTTCCCTATAGGCCCTGCGCATTGGAATAACATAAACAGCAGTGTAGACGTAGGACTGAGGTCATCTAGGTCTCTACTGACTATGTTAGACTTAATTTAGGTTTGCGCCAGCTAGCTCAGAGGTCACTGGAAACTTTCTTGACTGAATAGGAAGGGATCAGCTTCCCTGGCTCAGACAAGAAGGGATTCAGCTTCCGACAACCGCATAAACATGACAACTTTGCTCCCTCAGAATAAGAGTCAATCTCTAGAGTCATGTGAAAACAATAGACAGCTATTTCACTCAGTCAGATGTGCATTCTTAGTTTCACCAGAGTGCAGAGAATAGAGAGACGGGCGTTTTCAATAAAAGATATTATTTATTGAGCAGTCTTCCTTCTTATGCAAGAGAAATGAATTGCCACAATTGCAATACTTAATGTAAAGTAAAGTACGTACAGTAAAAGGAGTATTATGAAATAATACTGTAAAAGCATTGATATGGTTTCTTAGCCATAAGACACTTTAAAATGGATTATATATATATACATATATACATAGGCTAACGTGCTCAACTGGTGCTTCTAAAATACGCCTACCCCGGTGTACCTGACCTAAGCCTAATACATGGGAAGGAGTAGGTAAGTAGCAGTTTGAGTTAAGTAGGTTTTTTGCCAAGAATGTGACGCAAGAATTCTCTCTAAGGGTTTAGTCAGCACTGTACCTTGGGAATAGAATGTAGGAGGTCTGGTATCTCTCTCTCAGGACTCAATATCCCAGTCACCTGCAAGAGTAGGCTGGAAACGCCGGAGCTGGATTTTCTCGGCAAGAGAAAAGACAGCGTCTTTCTCAGCGCGTCAAAGAGGAGGGGCAGCGTCCGTGGGCTCTCTGCGTCTGCTGGGCTCTCGGCAAGTAGATTAGCTGCTCTGCTCCAGAACCACCACCGTGTGTTTGCTTAAGGCAACGTTGGTATATTTATACCTTAAAGGTGCCGAGTTTGATGTAAGGTTTGGACATAAGACGTCAATAAAGATGTCACTAAGAACTGTCCGTTCTTACAGTGCTCGCAGGAGTTCTATTACAAATCAAAACAAAGCAAGCAGGGATTTCCCAGGTTGCTGGAGGTTTGGTGTGTTGAAAGAACTCGTTGTGCTTTCTAGGAATCTAAGGAAGTAGCTTTTGCCATGCCTTGGGCTGCAAGGGCGATTTACTGAAATATGGATCTGTTTCTTATGCCATTATAGGGATATTTATTGATTATAGCCGTGTAAGGGCATAAAATGATAATATTGATTCAGGTTCCTAGATAAAAACACTACACTATGTTGACCAGCAAGGTCCTTACGTCACCGCTAAGGTCCTAGGCACAACGTCTCCATTTCTGGTAGACACTGGAGCAACACGTAGTGCGTTATCTAAATGACTGATTCCAAGGGCACCCTTGTCTGGCTCACACATAACATCAATAGGTTTTGATAGAACGCCCTCCACTAATCCCTTATCCTCACCAATCTCTTTTGACTTAGAAAATAACACACAAAAAACACAATGTACAGAAGGGTCTGAGGGGAAAGTGTTTTAAAGACCTGCTTGCATCCTATCCCCCAATCTCACCATCAAAAACACACAGGGGATGCTAAGGGTCTAGAGAAGGCTACCAATATCTGTATATTCAGATGTGGTGTGGAAGGCTGGTCAATGTCAGGAGAGAAACAGAAAAATACCCATCAGCCCACCCATTGGCGGAATCTCATCCTCTGGGTTTTGGTAAACTGGTATCTTACTAGGTGTCTCACTAAACGTATTGTGAGAGACACTAGTACAGGATCCACCAGTGAGAGAAAGTCAACAGGATTAGATGGTAATGCTGAAGGGAAGTTGCAGTGCTTAAAAAGTGTAGAATAGTGAAAAGTGGTGTTTAAGACTGCCTGTTATGATGTCAAAGAAAGACTTTATTAGGGGCGGTCATCAAAACGGCAAGATTAAAAACAGAGTGATGATAGTGTGTCAAACAAATACTACTATCAGTTGATGGAACTATACGGTCAACATGTTTCAGCCTGTCACGGCTTTCTTCAGGACCTGCAAACAACACATTATTGCAACAGTGAAAAATATATGTGAACCATGCAAATTAGACCTACCGTTAGTGAAATACTATATGGTAGTCTCAGGTCATTGTAAGAGTTCTCTCCCATAAAATATTATGGAGAAAGCCTCACCTCGCCTGGCACTCGCTCAGAAGGCAGCCGGAGGCACAGACGGACAGAGCGGGGCCTCTTTTACCTGAGCGAGTGCCAGGCAAGGTGAGGCTTTCTCCATAATATTTTATGGGAGAGGACTCTTACCATGATCTGAGACTACCATATATTATTTCACTAACGGTAGGAAGCTAGACGAAGTTTGTGGTCTTGCCCGTCACCGAGCCTCTTGAAGATGATGGAAGCGCCCGACATGAAGGTGATGGAAGCAACCGGACGTCCAAAGACCCACTACAAAGACCCAAAGACTGACAAAATGCATATCAATTGCCCTTTTCATCGCCCTTCTCTTTTGCCTTCTCCTCATGGCCACCTTCTGGATCGTGGAAGAAAGTGCACCCGCCCATGAGACTTTGATACCCACTGTGCAACCCACCACCAAGAGAGAACACTATCTCATTTCATTTTCACCTCAACTCCGAGAAAGGCGCAAGGAATTCTGGAACAATTCATTTGTGCAGTTGCTGCACCAACACAACCTTGCTACCAATGCCACAAACTGCTGGATCTGTGGGCTGCTACCACATGCAACTGAACATTCTATCCCTTTCATACCCTCACCTTTTTACGGTCATGGGTCCTGCCTTGCCTGGCTGATACTCTTGCAATAGAGTTACAAGGACAATGCAACATCTGGCGAAACCATTTCACACTTCTACAGCAAGTTCTGGCTGAACAAAACTGGAAAAACTTCTGTTCCCTTTTTCCCTTTGACATCCAATGCCACCTTTCAAATGAATATCCCTGCAAAGGAACAAATTGAAATGCAGGTGTTCAACAATCCAGCCAGACCCACCTTCTCTTATCTCCGGAAGGGAACTGCCGCCACACTGACTGTGGCCTTATCTGTGGTGAACGTCTCAGGGTTGTCTGCATCAAAGGTCATGGAACAAAATCGGTAGGTCACAGCTCCTGCCACATCACAAAAACCTTGCAGACGACCGATCCACCCTCTTTTGTTGCCTCCCCAAATATGTACTTCGTCTGTGGAACCAAAGCCTACACCTGGCTCCCAAAGGGTTGGGAAGGCACCTGCTACATCACTTTTGTCCTTCCTCCAACATATGTGGTACCAGCAAACCATCACCGACAAAAGCGAGCAAAGGACATTGAACAAGCAGACTCCACTGGTGCGCAGTTCCTAGACGCAGTAAAGGGACTCAGCCCATTTTGGGGCCCGATGGCGAACAGCTGTGCCATCCGACATTTGACCCAGGCAGTTGAAACGACTATGAACATGACAGCTGGCATCCTCACGAACAACACAGCTGAGTTTCAGGCGGTCCGCCTCGTGGCTCTTCAGAACCGCCTTGTCCTAGACGTGGTTCTAGCTGATTGTGGAGGAGCATGCCGCATCATCGGAGTTAGCTGCTGCACCTACGTGCCGGACAACTCGCCCTCAGTCTACAAGGCAATCGAACATCTCCACAGACTCTCCTCAGAGGTTCACCAAGAACAAGAAGGATGGTCGTTTGGGAGCTGGTTCTGGAGTACTGTAAAAGACTGGGGGTGGAGGTTGTTTGCAATCATACTGATACCAATTGTAATAATATGCGGATTCTGCCTGGGTATTCAATACTTGCCGCCTCTGTGCTCACTTTTTGCGACCTGTATCTGCCCTAAGACTCTGGACTTTGAAGCTGAACGAATGAAAGCATTATACAAAGTGGAAATCCGTAACATAATGGGGATAAATACAGACTGACAAGCTGGCTAGATATGTTTAAAAGGGAGGACTGTTGAAATCTAGTTTGCAGCATAAACATTATCGGCGCCATCTTGTCTCTTTTCTAGGCCCATGCGTGCGCGTAAGCGGCAGCCATTTTGAGTACCATGGCCTCTCTGCCCATTGCCGATCGCCAGTGCATCTCTCTGACCTCGCAAGCATCCCCCGTGCACTTACAGCCCCCGCACTCACATGCTCGGGCCATAAACCACCCCTTCAGCGCGGTTCTGCTTCGGAGCCACTTCCCGTACCAGGCAAACACCTCCCTCCATCCCTTTCATGACCACGGATCCTTTGATAACCCCCTTCCTCTGTGCCCGGTTGTCCGAACTGATCCCAGGCCATCACCTAACCCTGGGGATGTAGTTTATTGCTCCTACTGTAAAACTCACCCATCTTCAAAGGAGCTAAGATTAATTAATGCCTCCACCCCATGAGATCCGAGCTATTGCACACATTCCAGGAACCGGCGGAATGTCCAGCTGCGCGATAGTCATCACCTGCTGGGATTGGGGTGGGGACTTCCACTGTAGATATGTGTGGGAACGGGCCTGAAGCGGAGATTCCGAGGATGTCTTTCCTTACATCAAAGCATTTGCAAGAATGTACCTGTGTATAAGAGGCCAGGCCTCGGAGATGCAGTTAGAGCACTTTGAGAAGATACCCTGTTTGTCTGATCTGACGTGTTCTGTTCCGACAGAATAAAACTCTGTTTCCCGCTGTTAGACCTGACATCCTTGGCGTGGTTCTTCCCCCATCTTTTTGCCTCTGACTCATGTAATTTTTGATGCTGTGCTGGATTTCGTTTTTGCTGGTTTAGATGCTTTGGACCCTCTGCCACTGCTGACCAGTGTCAGAGGGTAAGTGCTCCCTCTGTAAATTGTCATATTGATTGGGTATACCTGATTGGCATATCTGTATCACCATGAAGTCCCTAGTAAAGAGCACTGTGTGTGCCAGGGCTGGTGATGACAGATGCTACTAGTGGGCCTGCGGCGCAGATTGCGCCACCCACATGAGTAGCTCTAAAATGGTGTCTCAGGCCTGCCAGCGCAGGGCCTGTGTGCAGTCAGTGGACTGCCATGTCCGCCTGGCCAGTGTCCCCACTGGCTGGGCTTAACCCTCCCCTGTCTGTGCACATCAGCCACCCCTATGGAAGGCTCCAGGTACCCCCCTGGGCAGGGTGCAGTGTATGGATAGGGGAGAGCATGTACTAGTGCAGGTAACATGCACTGGTGGAGAGCAGCAGCCACTTTGTGTGCTCACTGCTGTAGGGCTGTAAGGCTCCCTAGGGTAACATGGGGAGGCTGGTCCCATTGGACCCCAGCCTATCTCCCTGTAGGAACAAGATGGAACATCCATGAAAGATATCCCTGAACTCAGAATTAAATGACACATCTTTTAGTGAAGGTTGTTTTTGGATCCTGGGGTTGAGAATAGCACTTTTAGAAAGTGGCTGTTCTTTTGTTTAAACCTTTCTGTGTGCTTGGGCCTGTGTGTGTGGAATGCCTGCATGACAGGAGCTGCAGGGCCCCGGAGGGGGTTGGAGTCGGCCCAGGGGTGAAAGGCGACATCTGTTGCCCGGGGAAGGGGAGAGAGAAGCGCCTGATAGTGCTGGGCTGTGCCTGCCTGACCACCATGCTGGCTAACTCCCCTGCCGGCCCACTGTCACCCCTGGCCCTGAAGCTGTCAGGAAGAAGAACACCAGAAACATTCCAGAGCCAAGGACCCCCTTGCACAAAGAACTTCAAAGGCGTTCAGGGGTATAAGGGAAGGACCCCTTACAACAGAAGAGTAGATTCTAAAATTCTACAAGCAAGAAGGAACCTCTGCTGGAGGAAGGACAGCTGAAGAACTAAAGGAAGATTGCCTTGCTGTGTGCTCTAAGGGCTGACCTGTTCTGCTGTGGCCACTGAAAGCTGAAGAGGAGAAAGGGACTTTGCTGAGTGCTGTGACCCTGCCTGCTTGAACCTACCAAGACTTTGCTGTGTGCTGTGTCTTTACTGAATCTCCAAGGGCCTGAGAAGAGCTGGCCTCCTGTTGGGAACCCAGGGCCAAAGGTTCCTAAAGCTTTGCCAGAAAACAGCTGCAAAATCGTGCTGTTGTGACCCGAGGCGCGTGGCACTCGACTGCGGAGCGTGAGGAAGGGATCGGTGTGCTCATCGGCACATTCCCTGTGAGGGTTGGAGGCTTGTGGCGCCTCCCCTCGTGAAGTCCGCTCCAACGTGGTGGGGAGGTCGAGAGGGGGTCTCATCGGGACCAGCGCCCTTGAAAACCCTTTGCCGCCAAATCACCACCGCGGCCCGGGGCCAGGAACCCCCCCCGTAACTTGCCTAGAAGTCCAGGCGCTGCCGCGGCGAAGAACGAAGCCGCCGCGCTCCCATTGGTGGAGGGAGCCGAGCCCCCTCACTAACGCCGCGACGGGATTGGCCCGTGCGGCGCAGCGTCATCAGCAGTGCTGGGCCGTGATTGGCCTAGGGAGCGGAGCGTCATTGTTGCTTGTCCCGGGAGCCGCGCTGCCATTGGCTGACTCCCGGGGGCTGTGGAGGCTCGCCTGAGGAGCCGCGACGGGATTGGCTGCCTGCGGTGAAGCTGCAGGAGGTGCCGAGGAAGTGCCGTGATCACCGCCGGGACCGGGAGAAGACTGACCTGACCTCGCCGAGGGATTCTAACAGCGTCCCGCACCCCTGGCCTGCCGTCCCAAACAAGGTGAGCCTCACCTCCTCCCCCGCCGCTCGTTGGATTGTCGAGAGCGGGCGGGAGAGGAAAGGGGACCGGCCGGGGCGGGGACGAGGGAGATCTGCACGGCGCGGTGCGCCCGGAGCCTGAGAACGAGTGAGGCTGTCCCGGGGCAGAAGAAAGAGTCCCTGGGCCGCGCGGTGAGGCGCATCTGCAGCGCTTGAGGCCCATTGCTTTAGGGGCTGATTCTCTGGCATAGTTCAAACGCTGGCATTGTTTTCTTTGCTCGTTTTGAGAGCGTTCCAATTATAAATCAGTGGCCATATCTTCTTACCTACTGATTGTAGAGACTTGAGACTGTTTTGTTTTGATTCTGGGAACTGCCTATTTACAAGAACCATTAAGAATTAAGTGCAACCTTTAAGAAAAATGCTAAGTTGTCTACAGAAGTGATTATCATGCAACTGCTTCATTTACATGCTGAAACTAGATAAAGTTATATATTTTTATAAAATATACTTACCTGTGTGGTCTCAGTTTGTGGTGGATTGGGGATTATTGTTGTGTTAAGTGCAAATATTATCCACGTTGCCTCTGTTTAGCCTAGACTGCTCGCGCCATGCTACCTTGAGGGTGAGCGGGGGTTATCTCAGAGGGTTATTCCTTCACCCTGACTAGAAGCAAGGGTCCCTACTTGGTCTAAGGTACTTACCTGTGCCAACTAGAGACCCCCGGTTCTAACATTGTTGGACAGCGGTGCGGATTTTGAACTAATAATTGCACTTGACCTGCAGTGATTTCTTGTACATCACTAGTCTAGTTTAGCAGCACAGGTTGCGCAAGATTTTTTCTTTTTGGTGAAACCTTTTTGGTGAAAAGGTTAGGAAGCATCATGACTGAGAATGCGCCAAGTGTGAGGATAGAAGTGGAATTGGAATTCGAAATTCAGGAGTTGTACAACTACAAAAAGGGCCTCCTGAAGCAATTCTGCAAACAGCTTGGATGCCCAGTGAAGGGCAGCGCAAACAAGGAAGAGCTACGGAAAACGCTGAGGGCCTGGTGGGAGGCCCACCATGGGGAGCCAGCAGTTATTACTGGAGAGGGAGGCACACAGGAGAATGCTTTTGTATCTAGTGAGTTGCCCGTGCGGAAGCCAGCGTCTAGGAATGGCAGCAACCGCTCCAGTAGGAATATTTCTCCAGAGGAAGTGGAGGAGAATCAGAGAGCTAGGACCCATGAGATTGAGCTTTTTTTTTTTTTGAAAATTCTTTATTGTCAGGAATTCAGAAGAGATAGCATTACGTCATTATGGCATTACAGTAACATAACAGCTGCTCGATCCCCAAGCGGGGACAGTATGTAACACAGTGTAGAATAACAGTTACCGTACATATGTAGGGCCCAGTAATTGAGGTTAGGAAACAGATATAGGTAGCATAAGGCCCCGTGGATCCCCTTCCTCGACACCCCCTCCCGCCTACACGATTCCAGACAGAAGGCTGAGTGTTTTCTTACAACGCAGGAGCGGGGGTTCACAAATATAAAGAAAACCAAACAGAAAAACCAAACAATCGTCATCACGATATCAGAGTTGTGTACAATCGTCGATATCCTCTCACATGCCCACAATGTCAGCTTTGCGTTTAGAGTGTTGGAGCGTGCATTGCTCCTCCCGTCCCCTCCCCTGTGTAAAGTGGTCCACCATGGCCACTAATCATCCTCCTCCTCCGAGTCTGAGTCCTCACCCTCAGGCAAAGCTTCGCAAGGGTCACCTCTATATGTGTTCCATTTCAGCCACACCCGGTTCCATTTGCGGGGACAGGCCCTCAATACATACACTGCTCTTTCCTTAACCATGAGAAGGTCCATATTTCTCGTCCATCCCGCCACTGTTGGTAACTCCGGAGCCCCCCATTTCTGTGCAATGTCGCGTTTGGCCACTGTCACTGCTAGGGTGACCCACAATTGTTCATACCTGTTGAGGTCTGTTGGTTCCCAAATGTTCAGTAGGCACCTGCGAGGTTCCGGGAGCACAGACACATTCATGGCTTGAGAGACTGTTCGCATAATTTGACGCCATAGTTCCCTTATTTGTGGACATTCCCAAAATGTGTGTAGAAGAGTCCCCTCCTCCCCGCATCCCCTAAGGCAGTACGGGTGTTGCGCCCTATGTATTCTGTGGAGCAGTGTGCGTGTGTAGTAGGTGCGGTGTAGCACCTTGAGCTGTATCAGGCGGAACCTGGCTGAAATGCCCACCTCCCTCGGGGAGGCTAACGCCTCATTCCACTCCGTTTCATCCATGCCGTTTAGCTCGGCCTCCCATTTCTCTTTCAGCTTGTGTGTGGGATCTGGCATGTTATTAATTAATTTCTTATATGTGAGCGAGGTTGCCTTTTGCTCCATGTATTCAGTAAGCAGCCTATCCTCAAGGGGCGAGGACTCTGGGAGTGTCGTGTCTGGTGGGATGGCTCGCAGAAGCGCATGTCGAATCTGTACATAGCGGTATGTTTCATTGGGCCCTAGGTCGTATTGTTGCTGAAGGTGTTGGAAGGGAACAATCGTGTCCTTGTCCCAGAGGTCCCCAACCACCGAGATCCCTATGTCGTCCCATCTCGCAAAGCCTTTACAGGCCCTAAGTGAGCCCAGTGCCTTGGTATCCCAAAGGGGCGTTAGCCCAGTGATCTTCCCCTTCCATCCCAGGCGTGCCTGCGCCGTGTGCCAGAGTGTTGCTGTATGGAGTGTCGGGCCTAGCAGGGTCTTGACCTTCGCGAAATTATACAGTACTGAGAGCATGCCCTCAGTCCCCAGTTGCGACCAGTCTGCCTTGTATGCGGGGTCTTCCCTGGAAACGTGGATCCAGTGATTAATCACTTTTAGCTGTGACGCCCAGTAGTACAACTGGAGGTTGGGTAGTGCGATGCCCCCTTCGTACCAACTCTTCACCAGTTTTGCCTGTGCTATACGAGCCGGTCCGTTACTCCACAACAGGTTGGAGACCAACGCCGCCACTCGTCGGAAATACTGCGGGTTAACCAAATAGGGAGAGTTCTCCAGGACATACAGAAACCGCGGGAGAGCCATCATTTTGTAAAGAGCTGCGCGCCCTAGGAGGGTCAGTGGCAGCGAGGCCCAGTACTGGACATCAGCACGCAGTCGTTGCAGAGGCGGCTGCAGGTTTTCATCATAGAACTGTTTAGCACTTTTCGTTACATATATACCCAGGTACTTGAAAGAGGAGGCGGTCACTTTGAGAGGGCAGGTCGCCGGCAACACCGGAGCCGGGCCAGCAAGCACATACAGTGTCGACTTGGTCCAGTTCAGGGTATACCCGGATGCTTTACCATGGTCATCGCAGATCGCCAATAGGGCAGGTACCCCTGCAGTCGGGTCAGTCATGTATACCAACATGTCGTCGGCGTAGAGGGAGACCTTGTCTTCCCACCCGTCTTTCCATGCAATTCCCCTAAATAATGGCGTTGCACGTAGCAGGATCGCCAGCGGCTCTAGCACTATCGCAAACAACAGGGGCGATAGCGGGCACCCCTGTCTCGTTCCCCTTCCGAGTGGAAAGGTTGAGGATATACGCCCATTCGCAACCACCTGCGCCATCGGCCTGGTGTAGAGCAGCCGCACCCATGCCAAATACAGGGGCCCGAAGCCCATACGGGTTAATACAGCAAAGAGGTATTCCCACTCAACTAAATCAAATGCCATTTTGGCATCTAAAGAAAGTATCACAGCCTGTTCCTGTAGTAGATGCGCCTTTGCCAACACCCCGTGGACCCTCCTCAGATTAAGCGCTGTGCTTCTGTGTGGCATAAAGCCCGATTGGTCAGGGTGGATTAGGGTAGTGAGATGTTTGGTGAGGCGACTGGCCAGTAGTTTCGCCAGGACCTTCGCTTCCGTGTTAAGCAGTGATATGGGTCGGTATGAGGTACAGTCGGTTGGAGACTTAGACGGTTTCGGGATAGCCACAATGGTGGCCATGCGTTGGTCAAGTGGGAGCAGCGCCTTTTGTCGGCTATCATTGAACATGTCTAGGAGGGGCTTGGCCAGGATTGAGTCCATAGCCTTGTACCACTCCACAGGAATCCCGTTCGGGCCCAGGGCTTTGCCGGACTGTAACGCCTGTATAGCCAACTGCACCTCTCCCACCGTGAGGTCTGCCTCAAGTTCCTGCTGCGCTTCTGGTGAGAGCACAGGGATATGGATGTTGCTAAGGGAGGCCATGGCTTCCCGTTCAGTGACCGTTCGTGTCGGTGTGTAGATGTTCTGGAAGTGGCAGGCTAGGGTTTGAATTATGTGGTCTGGGTGGGTTTGCAGCGTGCCGTTTGCATCGTAGAGGCCATGAATCCCCCTGTTGCTGCCGCCCCGCTTGTCGAGCCATGCTAGCATCTTCCCGGCCTTATCACCCACATCATAGATTCTGTGTGCTGTATTCGCAAGGTGCCCTTTAGTGATCACGGTAAGGTGTGCCTGATGTTGCTGCTGGCGGAGCTGCAATTCATGGAGTGTACCAGGAGTGGGATCAGACATATGCGCAGTGTTCGCCGTGTGCAAGGCTACTTCCAAATTAGCCAGAGTGGCCCTCGATTCTCTCTTGTGCCCAGTAATGGCTGATATGGAAGCCCCTCTGAGGACCGTCTTATACGCCTCCCACAGAATTGAGGGTGAGGCAACCGATCCCGTGTTCTCAGCGAAGTATTGTGTTGTGATTAATTTAAGCTTTTTCTTGACGCCAGGGACCTGCAAATAGTTGGGATAGATCGGGTACAGCCTACCCCGTTTACAATCCTTGGTGGAGATATGAAGGGAGACCGGGGAGTGATCGGAAATCCCCCGTGGCAGAATGTCAATACTATCTACAGAGCTCAGTCCAACCCCCAGAGTGAAAAAGTAGTCAATTCGGGAGAGGGTGTTATGGGGTGCGGAATAGTGCGTGTACTGCTGCGCAGCAGGGTGCAGGTGACGCCAAATATCCGTGAGGCCCATAGCAGATAGGAAGCCCGGGAGTGCTGCGGCTCCCCGCGGGCGAGCTCGCTGGGGAAGAGTATCCAGTAATGGGTCAGTGATGGCATTGAAATCTCCCCCCATTATTACATCTCCTTCGGGGAGATCAATAAGGAATCGGCTAAGCGCCGGTAGAGCTATAGCGTGTAGGGCGGGGGGGATGTATACAGACACCACATTCACGGCCCTCCCCTCCCACTGTCCTGAGAGTGCTGCAAACCGGCCCTGGTCATCAGTTCTATGGCCAGTGACTAGGAAGGGGGAATTGTTCCTGTGGAGTATCCCTGTGCCCCTGGAGCCCGAGGTAAATTCGGAGTGTACTGCCATGGTGTACCCACGTCTGTTCAGGGCTTTACAGGTAGTTCCCGCTAAATGTGTTTCCTGCAGTAGTACTAGGTCAGACCGAGCACGCTTAACAGTTTGCAGCACCAAGCCCCGTTTTATTTTATCTCCCAACCCTCTAACATTCCAGGTGAGGAGCTTCAGTGGGGGAACTATCGTCGTTACAGGGGTACCCATCGCTGGTGTAGTGTGATCACGCTGTGCCATGTGTTACGAATCGTGTTCCCCATCATCAGGCGGAGAAAGGTGTCAGGTTGCGGAGGCAATGCACGCCGTCCACTGAGTGTATAGTATTTATGCCCTGTGAGAGTGCAACAAGGATGACGATAACCCTGAAACTTAACATTAACTTGAGTTCCGTAACTCCCATCCCACCACCCCCTCCCTGCTCCCCTGCGCCACGGACGAGTTCCCGCCCGCTTCCCCAACTTGGCAGAGTGCTTGTTACCCCCCCCTATCTGGTCTTACTTGCTTGTGGGGTTGGTGAGTCCCCTACAGGCACCGGCCATAACCCGCCCTACTCAGTTCCATCGGCCCAAGGTCCCAAGTGTAGAGTTCAGCGTTTGTTGCTTCCAGCGTTGTCATTCATCCCCTGCTAGATTGACCTGAAGCAAGGGGATCCCTTTCAAGATCGGAGTCCAGGCCCCCGGCCGCGCCCTGTTCAGTGGCCGGGCTGTGTTCGCGGCGCTCCGGCGTCTTGTCCTTGCGGTGATCCTGACGGTCCTTGCGCGGGCGCTGAGGCTTGCCCGCCGGTCTCCAGCCATCCAGCCATTCTCGTGCTACTTCAGGATTGTCGAAGAACCACGTCCTTCCCTCGGCCACAATCCTCAGCTTGGCGGGGAAGAGCATCGAGTAGGGCAATTCCCTGTCTCGCAAAGTCTTTTTGACCGCGTTGAAAGATTTTCGACGCCTTGCTACCTCGGCTGTATAGTCCGGGAAGAATGCCAGCGTGGAGTTCAGGATCTTCACCGGCGGCGCCACCCTGGCCGCCTGTAAAATGGCGTCCCTGTCCCTATAGTTAAAGAGTCTGGCCAGCACTGGTCGCGGTGCAGCCCCTGGTTGGGGCGTACCCCCGGGGACTCGATGAGCTCTTTCAACGGAGAAGAATGTTGACAGTCCCTTAGGTTGCAATTTTGACTTAATAAGATCCTCTATGTACAGGTCCAAGGCACCCTTTCCCTCCGATTCCGGTAGGCCCAGAATACGGACGTTGTTTCGTCGTGAGCGTCCTTCCTGGTCGTCCAGCTTTTCTTGCAGTAGCTTGGTTGTCTTTTCTAGCCGTTCCATCGCCACCTGAAGGTCAGAAGTGTCCTCAATAAGGGATTTCGTGACCACCTCCACTTGCGACACCCTCTCCGACATTTTTTTGAAGTCCGCTCGCATCAGGTTCACTTCCGTGGAGATTGTGCCCACCGTCGCCTGGACGTCTGTGAGGGTTCTCATGATGGCTTCCAGTGTGACTTTCCCAGTCCCATTGGTGTCAGAGGAAGCACCGGCTGAGTGCCTACCTGGACCTTGTGAGTGGTTGTTCTGGGCATAGGCAAACTTATCGAGTTTTGATTGCGTCGCCGTCATGCTCCTCGTGTTCTTGCCCGTCATGATGGCGTGCTCGTATTCAGCAGAGAGGTTGCCGCTATGCAGAGTGCGGCGCGCACAGGTCCCGGGCTCCGTACAAGTTGTCTCCTCCACGTGGGCCACCACGGGGAAGGCTGTCCTCTCCAACGGCAGTTCGGCAGTTCGGAGTAATGGTCAGTGCTGTCGCGGGGCCGCGCCGAGCCAGGCGTCGTCGGGCAAGGTGGAGCAATGCCGAGTCCTCCCGGCCGGAAAAGGTGCGCTTCCGGTCGGCACGCCCCCAAACTCAGGACCGGTGCTTCGGAGTCGCTGTAGGCCTCGTTTCACTATCGGTGGAAGGGGCACTTCCCGGCGTCGGATTTTCGCTGGAAGCGGCTCCTTTTGTGCCGCTCGGTTCCCGGGGCCGATTTCACCCCTTCAGGCAGGTTAGTATACGGATGTGCATGCGGATTATTGTGCGGGCCGGATTGCCTCGCGGAGCTCCCGGGTTAAGCTGCCGCCATGTTCGGCAGTTGGCCACGCCCCCGAGATTGAGCTTTTTAAACTCAAAGCCCAAGCAGAAGAGGTGAGACTGCGCCTTGAAGCTGAGAAGGCGTTGGAGGAGAAGAAACTCCAATGGGCTCATGAAAGGAGCATGAGGGAGCTGGACTTTAGAAACCGACAGGGGAGGTCCAGCCCTAATGGTGGCAGCGCACAACCAGTACAGGCGGGTAAGGTATACATACCAAAGGATCTGGTACAGAATTATCAGAGGGGTGAGGATATTTATGCGTGGTTCAGAGCGTATGAACTTGCCTTAAAGATGAATGAAGTGCCTGAGAAGAATTGGGGGGCAGGATTGTGGAAGCATTTTGAGGCCTCTGGGAGGGATGTCTTGGCACCCTTAGAGGTAGCAGGTACTTTATCCTACCCCGCCATGAAGGAGGCTTTATGCCTCAGGTATGGGCTCACTGCAGAACAGTACCGCCAGAAGTTTAGGAACTTCAAGAAGCTTGATTCAAGTACTTGGGTGGAGTGTGTGAGTATGTACACGCGTGCACTGGAAGGTTGGATAAAGGGCAGCAAAGTTACTAATTATGTGGGGTTGTGTCACTTGATTAGTAGGGAGCACTTAAGTAGTTTGTGTGTCCCCGAGCTGCGCCAGCATCTTTTGGATAGCAAGTTAACTGATCCTAGTGAGCTTGCTAAAGAGGCAGACCGCTGGACTAGCACCAGGGTCCACAAGGGGGTGGTAAGTACCCCAGCCAAGGGTGGACAGGGTCCCCAGCAGAAGAGTGGGGGGGACACGGGTAATCAAAAGGAGTCTTCTAAAGGGCCCCAAACTGGTTCCCAGGAGAAGGTGTCTCAACCCCCCAAGTCTAAGAAGTCCTGGCCCCGTAAGGGCAAGCAGGACAACAGGCCCCCGCCTACCTGCTTTACATGTGGGGAGGTGGGGCACATTGCCCCCAAATGTCCAAAGAAACCTCCAGCACCCTCTGGTGCTCCAGCACCGGCGTTGGCCAGTGTAGCTTTGGGAGGGGATTTGATTTCTAGTGGGGAGGAGGGGTTAGCAGTGATGACCCTTGTCTCTTTAGGAGACCAAGAGATGGCCCAGGAAGCCTTGCTGCCCTTAAACACTAAGAAATATGGGCAGAAGGTGACCATTAATGGAAAGGAGATAGACGCTCTGAGAGACACCGGGGCCAGTGTGACATCTGTCAGGTGTCAATGGGTGTCTGAAGAGCAGATCATTCCCAATGTACTCCGTCCTGTGGTGGCAGCTGACAGTTCAGTGCGCTACTGCAAGTTGGCACGGGTTCCATTCGAATGGGGAGGAGTCTCCGGTACATTGGAAGTTGTTGTAAGTGATGCCTTGCCTGTAGATTGTCTATTAGGTAATGACCTGGAGAGCTCTCCATGGAAGGATGTAGAGCACAGGACTCACTTGGAGATGTTGGGTTTGCCTGCGTGGATCTGTGTGTCCACCCGGGCCATGACAGCCAGAGAGGGCGGTCTAGCAGAGCTGGAGCCTGGAACAAAGGCCCAGGAACCTACCAAGAGAAGAAGGGGTAGAGGGCGCGGGAAACCGGCCCCCACTGTTCCCACGGTCCAGGAGGAGGCAGACCCAGAGGGGGATGCCCTGGAACCTACAGGGGAGCAGGTGGCCGAACTAGGGGAATTGCCTGAGCTGTCCCAGTGGCAGCAGGAAGGTGGTCCCTCCAGGGAGGAATTCTGCCAGGCTCAGAAGGAGTGCCCTTCTCTCGTTGGTGTGCGGCAGCAGGCTGCCGACCAGGCCGCAGGCCTGGGGTCCAAGGAGCATTTGATCTACTGGGAGGATGACTTACTTTATAGTGAGCCTAAGTTCGCTGAGCCCGGTGCAGCACGAGTGCTGGTAGTGCCCGAGCGCTTCAGGAACTTCCTACTGGGTCTGGCTCATGACGTGCCTCTCGCAGGACATCTGGGGCAAGACAAGACCTATCACAGGCTTGTCACCCATTTCTACTGGCCCCAGATGAAGAAGCACGTCGCTGCCTTTTGTAAGTCTTGTCAGACTTGTCAGGCCAGTGGCAAGAGTGGAGGGAAGTGCGTGGCACCCCTCCAACCCTTTCCCGTGGTGAGCACCCCTTTTGAGCGGGTGGGCATTGACATCGTGGGGCCCCTGGACCCCAAGACGGCCCTAGGCAACAGGTTTATCCTGGTCTTGGTGGACCATGCCACTCGGTACCCGGAAGCCATCCCGCTCAGGACGGTCACAGCCCCAGTGGTGGGCCGTGCCCTGATGGGAATCTTTTCCCGGGTGGGATTTCCCAGGGAGGTGGTCTCAGACAGGGGGACAAACTTCATTTCTAGGTATATGAAGTCCCTGTGGGCGGAGTGTGGGGTGACATACAAATTCACCACTTCTTACCACCCCCAAGGAAATGGTTTGGTTGAGAGATTCAACCGCACCTTGAAGGGCATGATCATGGGGCTGGAAGAGCCCATGCGGCGGAAATGGGATGTCTTGTTGCCATGCCTGTTGTTTGCCTACAGGGAGGTGCCTCAGAAATCCTTAGGGTTCAGTCCCTTTGAGTTGCTGTATGGCCACCCTGTCAGAGGGCCTCTTACTCTGGTGAAGGAGGGGTGGGAGAAATCCCGTGGGAAAACCCCTCAGGATGTGTTCAGTTATGTGCTGGCCATTCGCAACCAGACCAAGCGCTTCAGGAAGCTCGCTCAAGAGAACCTGGAGGCTAGCCAGGAGGAAATGAAGAGGTGGTATGACCAGAATACCTCTCTTGTGGAGTTCCAACCTGGGCAGAAAGTGTGGGTGATGGCGCCGGTGGAGCCTTGTGCGCTCCGTGACAAATGGTCAGGGCCATACGAGGTGGTGGAGCGCAAGAGCGAGGTTACCTATTTGGTTAACCTGAAGACTCCCAGGCAACCCCTGAGAGTGCTACATGTGAACCGCCTCAAACCCCACTTTGAGAGGACTGAAGTGACTATGCTCATGGCTACAGATGCTGGAGGGGAGGAGGATAGTGATCCTCTCCCTGACCTCCTGGCAGTCAAGGAGCAGGATGGGTCAGTGGATGGTGTGATACTCTCACCCACCCTGACCCCAGAGCAGCAGAAGGACTGTCGCCAAGTCTTGGGTCAGTTCGCCCCCCTGTTCTCCCTGACCCCAGGTGTCACCAAGTGGTGCGTCCACGATGTGGACACCGGTGACAACCTGCCTGTGAAACAGAAGTTTTACAGAGTGGCTGACAAGGTCAGGGCTAGCATCAAAGAAGAGGTTTCTAAGATGTTAGCGCTAGGGGTAATTGAGCCCTCCAGCAGCCCCTGGGCTAGCCCAGTGGTCTTAGTGCCTAAGAAAGCTGCTACACCTGGTGGCCCCCCGGAACTCCGTTTCTGTGTGGACTACCGCGGGCTCAATGCGGTCACCAAGACTGACGCGCACCCCATCCCCAGAGCTGATGAGCTGGTGGATCGGTTGGGAGCTGCCCGGTACCTGAGCACTTTTGATTTGACTTCAGGTTACTGGCAGATTGCCTTAACTGAGGGGGCCAAGGAAAGATCAGCATTTTCAACACCCGAGGGGCACTTCCAGTTTCGTGTCATGCCCTTTGGGATGAAAAATGCCCCGGCCACATTCCAGAGGCTGGTCAACCAGGTGTTAGCAGGGCTGGAGGAATTCAGCGCAGCATACCTGGATGACATTGCTGTGTTCAGCTCCACATGGGAGGAACACTTGCAACACCTCTGCGCAGTGTTGAAGGCTCTGCAGAAGGCAGGCCTCACTATCAAGGCCAGTAAGTGCCAGATAGGGCAGGGATCTGTGGTGTACTTGGGACACCAGGTGGGGAGCGGCCAGGTGGCGCCCCTACAGGCGAAGATTGAGACCATTCTGGCTTGGGAACCCCCCAAGACCCAGACTGAGGTGAGAGCCTTTTTAGGTCTCACCGGGTATTACAGACGGTTTGTCAAAGGTTATGGCACCATTGTAGCCCCTTTGACAGAGCTGACATCTAGAAATCAGCCCAGGAAAGTGAATTGGACTGAGGCCTGTCAAACTGCTTTTGACACCCTCAAAACTGCCATGTGCACAGCACCGGTGCTTAAGGCACCTGACTTTTCAAGTGAGTTCATTGTGCAAACTGACGCGTCAGAGCAAGGCGTGGGAGCAGTACTCTCACAGATCAATGAGGAGGGCGAAGACCAACCAGTGGCTTTCATTAGTAGGAGGCTACTCCCCAGGGAACAGAGATGGAGTGCAATCGAAAGGGAAGCTTTCGCTGTGGTCTGGGCTCTGAAGAAGTTGAGGCCCTACCTGTTTGGGACTCACTTCCGTGTTCAGACCGACCACAGGCCGCTCAGATGGTTAATGCATATGAGGGGCGAGAATCCAAAACTGTTGAGGTGGTCCATTTCCCTACAGGGGATGGACTTCACGGTGGAGCACCGCCCTGGTACAGAACACGCCAATGCTGACGGTCTGTCCAGATTCTTCCGCCTTAGTGATGAGGACTCCCAAGAGGTTGGGTAGTTCTCCCCACTTTCAGCTGGAGGGGACACGTGTTAGACCTGACATCCTTGGCGTGGTTCTTCCCCCATCTTTTTGCCTCTGACTCATGTAATTTTTGATGCTGTGCTGGATTTCGTTTTTGCTGGTTTAGATGCTTTGGACCCTCTGCCACTGCTGACCAGTGTCAGAGGGTAAGTGCTCCCTCTGTAAATTGTCATATTGATTGGGTATACCTGATTGGCATATCTGTATCACCATGAAGTCCCTAGTAAAGAGCACTGTGTGTGCCAGGGCTGGTGATGACAGATGCTACTAGTGGGCCTGCGGCGCAGATTGCGCCACCCACATGAGTAGCTCTAAAATGGTGTCTCAGGCCTGCCAGCGCAGGGCCTGTGTGCAGTCAGTGGACTGCCATGTCCGCCTGGCCAGTGTCCCCACTGGCTGGGCTTAACCCTCCCCTGTCTGTGCACATCAGCCACCCCTATGGAAGGCTCCAGGTACCCCCCTGGGCAGGGTGCAGTGTATGGATAGGGGAGAGCATGTACTAGTGCAGGTAACATGCACTGGTGGAGAGCAGCAGCCACTTTGTGTGCTCACTGCTGTAGGGCTGTAAGGCTCCCTAGGGTAACATGGGGAGGCTGGTCCCATTGGACCCCAGCCTATCTCCCTGTAGGAACAAGATGGAACATCCATGAAAGATATCCCTGAACTCAGAATTAAATGACACATCTTTTAGTGAAGGTTGTTTTTGGATCCTGGGGTTGAGAATAGCACTTTTAGAAAGTGGCTGTTCTTTTGTTTAAACCTTTCTGTGTGCTTGGGCCTGTGTGTGTGAAATGCCTGCATGACAGGAGCTGCAGGGCCCCGGAGGGGGTTGGAGTCGGCCCAGGGGTGAAAGGCGACATCTGTTGCCCGGGGAAGGGGAGAGAGAAGCGCCTGATAGTGCTGGGCTGTGCCTGCCTGACCACCATGCTGGCTAACTCCCCTGCCGGCCCACTGTCACCCCTGGCCCTGAAGCTGTCAGGAAGAAGAACACCAGAAACATTCCAGAGCCAAGGACCCCCTTGCACAAAGAACTTCAAAGGCGTTCAGGGGTATAAGGGAAGGACCCCTTACAACAGAAGAGTAGATTCTAAAATTCTACAAGCAAGAAGGAACCTCTGCTGGAGGAAGGACAGCTGAAGAACTAAAGGAAGATTGCCTTGCTGTGTGCTCTAAGGGCTGACCTGTTCTGCTGTGGCCACTGAAAGCTGAAGAGGAGAAAGGGACTTTGCTGAGTGCTGTGACCCTGCCTGCTTGAACCTACCAAGACTTTGCTGTGTGCTGTGTCTTTACTGAATCTCCAAGGGCCTGAGAAGAGCTGGCCTCCTGTTGGGAACCCAGGGCCAAAGGTTCCTAAAGCTTTGCCAGAAAACAGCTGCAAAATCGTGCTGTTGTGACCCGAGGCGCGTGGCACTCGACTGCGGAGCGTGAGGAAGGGATCGGTGTGCTCATCGGCACATTCCCTGTGAGGGTTGGAGGCTTGTGGCGCCTCCCCTCGTGAAGTCCGCTCCAACGTGGTGGGGAGGTCGAGAGGGGGTCTCATCGGGACCAGCGCCCTTCAAAACCCTTTGCCGCCAAATCACCACCGCGGCCCGGGGCCAGGAACCCCCCCCGTAACTTGCCTAGAAGTCCAGGCGCTGCCGCGGCGAAGAACGAAGCCGCCGCGCTCCCATTGGTGGAGGGAGCCGAGCCCCCTCACTAACGCCGCGACGGGATTGGCCCGTGCGGCGCAGCGTCATCAGCAGTGCTGGGCCGTGATTGGCCTAGGGAGCGGAGCGTCATCGTTGCTTGTCCCGGGAGCCGCGCTGCCATTGGCTGACTCCCGGGGGCTGTGGAGGCTCGCCTGAGGAGCCGCGACGGGATTGGCTGCCTGCGGTGAAGCTGCAGGAGGTGCCGAGGAAGTGCCGTGATCACCGCCGGGACCGGGAGAAGACTGACCTGACCTCGCCGAGGGATTCTAACAGCGTCCCGCACCCCTGGCCTGCCGTCCCAAACAAGGTGAGCCTCACCTCCTCCCCCGCCGCTCGTTGGATTGTCGAGAGCGGGCGGGAGAGGAAAGGGGACCGGCCGGGGCGGGGACGAGGGAGATCTGCACGGCGCGGTGCGCCCGGAGCCTGAGAACGAGTGAGGCTGTCCCGGGGCAGAAGAAAGAGTCCCTGGGCCGCGCGGTGAGGCGCATCTGCAGCGCTTGAGGCCCATTGCTTTAGGGGCTGATTCTCTGGCATAGTTCAAACGCTGGCATTGTTTTCTTTGCTCGTTTTGAGAGCGTTCCAATTATAAATCAGTGGCCATATCTTCTTACCTACTGATTGTAGAGACTTGAGACTGTTTTGTTTTGATTCTGGGAACTGCCTATTTACAAGAACCATTAAGAATTAAGTGCAACCTTTAAGAAAAATGCTAAGTTGTCTACAGAAGTGATTATCATGCAACTGCTTCATTTACATGCTGAAACTAGATAAAGTTATATATTTTTATAAAATATACTTACCTGTGTGGTCTCAGTTTGTGGTGGATTGGGGATTATTGTTGTGTTAAGTGCAAATATTATCCACGTTGCCTCTGTTTAGCCTAGACTGCTCGCGCCATGCTACCTTGAGGGTGAGCGGGGGTTATCTCAGAGGGTTATTCCTTCACCCTGACTAGAAGCAAGGGTCCCTACTTGGTCTAAGGTACTTACCTGTGCCAACTAGAGACCCCCGGTTCTAACACCCGCTTTTCCAGTTTCCAGCGCCTGGCCCTTTATTTGTTAAATCCTCGAATGGAATGAGAGGCGACTATCGCCAAGCAGGGTCTAAAAGGTTATCTATAAGAACTGCTTTTTCCACACAACGACATTGGTGAAGAGCCCCCGGTGGTCCACTATTGCCAGCACATTGATAGAATGTGTGTGCTTTCTATTGTGGTAATTGTGTGCAGTGTCAGCAGTGGGCACAAGTAGGACATGTGTGCAGTCAATTGCCCCTAACACATGCGGGAATCAAGCTATGGCATAGAAGCTTTGCTTGGTCTACAGCTGTTCCTGCACATTGTTTGGGAAGTATAGGTACTGGGGTGCGAGCTGATGATGGCATCCAGGTGCAGGGGTGGTGGGCCTGGGGATAGTGGCAGTGGGTGTTGTGGTTCTGTTGGGGCTCTGAGCTGCATGATCAGTAGCTCCATGTTTTCTGTTTGTCTTCAGGTGTGGCTCTGGGCTGGGTTCCCTTTTCTGGTGCAGGCTGTCGTCCGACTTTACACCAGGTCAGAGCAGGTGTTCATTTCCTGCTGCTAACACGACTTATCGCCTGTTTTGGGATCTTATCGCCAATCTGGCTGGTTGCTGAGAATTTTGCTGCTTTTGGCACGGGAACACCTACTTTGCATCACATTAGCGATAGTTGCTGGGCTCATCTGTGGCTATGTTTTTTGCGGCTGCTATCGCAGGTAAACTGGTGATATGGGCTGTTATCACCAGCTTGTGAATGGGGCGATAGTTGTACTTTGGCTGCGATAAAGTGCTGTTAACTCAGATTTGAATCCTTGAGAAAATGCCCCAATATGTATTAAATAAAAAGTATCTAGGTAGTCACTTGTCAGAACACTCCTTAGTTTGTGCAGAGTATAGTATCCTTAATTGTAGGTTGCTGGTTTTGGGCCCGAGGGAAACTTAGTTTTCCTGATTCCTGAGACCCTCTATAACAGACTGTTTTCTATTAAATGAGAACACAGAGGAATGGAACCGGATTCCCTGAACGTTGTAGTAAGGTAGCTGGTGGGCCCCAGAGTTGCTTCTATAATTATAAGGCTAAACATATTCCTGTTGAATAGGCAAAGGAACTGGCAGGACTACAGGGCTTTACTGGAGGTGTTGTCACATTGGAGAACCAACCTGGAGGCTCTCCATGCCGAAATACTTTGAAAAGGGATTACTATCAAATAGATAATTTTGACAGGCACTCCATAGGAAAAGAGACAAAGCAGGTAAATTATTAGCTTGGCTCCTAAAGAAATAACTAACGCAGACATGTATAACAGTGATCAAAGATGCTAGTGACACTCTTGTGTATAAATAATGGTTTGTATACTCATTTAAATTAAATAAAAACTCACATGATTTAGGCGCTGAGACATACCTGAATCATTGGCTAACACATGCACACAGAGAGCAACTGAAAATCCCAATGCCGCTAAAAAATAAATACAAACAAGACTCCAGGCCCTGATTGTCTACCAGCAAAATGGTATCAGGCCTACAATGACTAAATAGCTGGTAGATTTTTCCAAGAGTACCAAGAGGCTATAGAGAAAGTTATACTACCATTAACTTTGAGATAAGCACTGTTGATAGTCTTGATAAAGCTAGGGAAGGACCGAGCAGACTATAAAGTTTACCGTCTGTTACCGTGTGTTTTCATTTTTAAACACCAGCCGCAAAATATTAGGTAAGATACTAGCACTAAGATTTAAAAAGGTGGCACATCAGTTAGTGCACAAACACCACTGCAGCTTTTTACAGATAGGACAGCAGTTCATATTAGACTTTTATTTCACATTATGAGAGAAACAAACAGCATGGCTGAGTTGCGTCTGGTATCTTTAGATACAGGAAAATAATTTCATATTGTCTCATAGCAATACATGTTTGTGACATTTAAGGCCATAAATTCTGAGTGTGCATGTCTAGCTTGGTTAGGTAGATAGCTAGATATAGATAGACAGTCAGTAAGATATAGATATATGACCTACTGGAGATCGCCAGTAGGTAGTTATAGTAAGGACCTAGGGCCAGATGTATGACCCACCAATTTCCGACTCGCAAATTGCGTCACATTTGCAACTCGCAAATTAGAATGTATAACAGTATCTCAGACACTGTTAGCTATTCCTAATGGGGTCATAAACTGCATGCCTCATGAATAATAATGAGGCTGTCGCAATTTGCGACCCAATTAGGAATGGCTAGCACTCCCTGGGGTGGTGGCCTGCTGGGATCAGCAGACCACCATGTCTGGGACAGCTTTTAAATAAAGAAGTTTCATTTTAAAATGCATCCCGATTTCCTTAAAGGAAAAAGGGGATGCATTTAAAGAAGAAAAATTAAACGTTTCAGTTTAATTTTTTTAAGGGCAGGCAGTGGTCCCTGGGACCACTGCCTGCTCTTAAAAATATTTTCTCACATACTCACAAAGGGGAAGGGGTCCCCTGGGGATCCCTTTCCGTTTGTGAGTTATTTACCACTTGCTTGAAGTAGGTGGTAAACTGTGAGTGTTTTGCATCTGCAAATGCGGTGGCAAAACAATTGTACATAGCATGGTACTCGCTGTTAGGAAGGGATGCCCCTTTCTAATAGCGGGTGAAGCAAATGCTGTTTTGCGAGTCAGTGACTCGCAAAATAGCATTCGTACCTGCCATTACCCTTTTTTGTGGTCAGAAACGAGAAGATCTCCTGTTTGCAGCCGCAAAAAAACGGGTAGTACATCTGGTCCCTAGTTTCCATAGGAAAAGCATGTTTTGACTTGTATGTATGTATGTATAGGCATTTATATAGCGCACTACTTACCCGTAGGGTCCCAAGGCGCTTTGACCGCTGCGAAACCCTTCCTGGCTTCCCTGAGAGATGGTCCCTTAATGGGTATCTCCAGGATGAGACCAGGCATCCCCGGCGGTCTGGTGGGGCCGTTAGGGAAGAGGAGGCAAGCTAATGCCCAGAGTTGCCGAGTGTGATCGCTGATCAGAGTGGGCACCGAGGCGAGAGAATTATCGAGTCCGCTGACCCTGGTCCAGAAACCTGCTGTGCTGGGAATTGAACCCTGGTCCCGGGCCGTCCTCTGCTCTCGTGTCTGCCGCCTCTAACCAGTGAGCCACACTACTTCACTTGCCTATAACTTTGTAGTCATTTGACCAATCTTCATAAAATGTTCCTAAAAAAGTGGCAAAGTAAGTTCTGTGTGTCATGGAAAGCTTGAGGGTGATTCGTGCTGTGGGGACCGAGAAATATGGCTATGAAAAAAGGGTGTGTTTGTAATGTTAATTACCACAGGACCACATTGTCGAACCTACAGACCAAACCACTGGACAGAAATACACAAAATTTAGCAGAAAGGTAGGTGTTTTTAGACAGATTGTGCTTTTTGTTATTTAGTGCAAATCCATACAGTAGTTTTTGAGAAATTTAAGCCAAAAATTATAGATATATCTCTGGTTGCGGATATTGCACTGTGGTTTCACGATTAATCGCAGACGGGTGTAAATGTATGTAAATGTATAGGCATTTATATAGCGCACTACTTACCCATAGGGTCCCAAGGCGCTTCGACCGCTGCGAAACCCTTCCTGGCTTCCCTGAGAGATGGTCCCTTAATGGGTATCTCCAGGGTGAGACCAGGCATCCCCGGCGGTCTGGTGGGGCCGTTAGTGAAGATGAGGCAAGCTAATGCCCAGAGTTGCCGAGTGTGATCGCTGATCAGAGTGGGCACCGAGGCGAGAGAATTATCGAGTCCGCTGACCCTGGTCCAGAATCCTGCCGCGCCGGGAATCGAACCCTGGTCCCGGGCCGTCCTCTGCTCTCGGGTCTGCCGCCTCTAACCAGTGAGCCACACTACTTCACACGGGTGCGTCAATGGGAATGCTCTGATTGGCTGGATGCAACCTGAACAGAAAGTTAGGGCTGCCATTTCATCATTTAGTAACAGTTCCCAGGGCTGGAAATTTGTTTGAAAGCTAGTATAAGAGTTCAGGTTTGAGATACTATGACCCCATGTTTGAGAAATGGGTGTGTTAGTGACACAAGTTATGTGTCTAAAATAGATTTTTAGGATCGTGCGCAATATTTGCAATGACGCCGCTGCCGCCATCGTGGGTCCCTGTGTACCATTGTGGCGGCATCATGAATATTGCAAAGTCATCGCAAACATTAGTGAAAGTATATATAAAAAATATATATATATTTGCACACACTCACCGGTCACTGCCACACACTCATGTATGCACTCACATACTCCGTCAGACACCTACACACCCATTCACATATCCACTCACACACTTATACATCCAGTCACATACCCACTCAGATACTCATGCACTCACTCACATACCCATTCAGGTATTTATGCACCCACTTACAGACTCACTTGAAGAGTGACGCACCCATGTACAAACCCACTCAGAGACTCATGCAGGTACTTAGAGACTCAGTCATAGATTAATGCGTACAGTATCATACCTACTTAGAGACTCTTACACTCAATCACAGAACCACCTGGGCACTCATGCACCCATTCACAGACCCACTCAGATTCTCATGCACCCACTTTAAGACTCACTCAGAGAATCACACACCCATGTACAGACCCACTGAGAGACTCACACGTGTTGAATGTCTACTTTTTTTTGCAATTTTGCGGCAGGTTCGCAATCATCCCAAATAGTTTCGAATATAAAAAATCAAAAAAAAAAAACTCCACTTATTAATCCGCTAAAGGAAATACAAGTTTATCAAAATACTCCTTATGGAGCCATTTTAGAAAGAAAATACAATTTATAAACCTTAAGAATTTAATAAAAATATCTTAGGTTACATTGAAATAAGAGTCAGGAAATAAAATTTGAAAAAACGTAGAAATTCATAGAAAAAACCAAAGGTTACAGGAATGTTATAGCTAGAAATGAGCACTTAAAAAACTTAGAAATTCACTGAAAAAAACAAAGGTTACAGAGACGTTATAGTTAGGCTCAAGTTTCTCTCGTACGGAACCAGAGAAATTCAGTACTGATGTGATCAGCGATATCATTAACCATGTCATGAGTGATGTAATATGTGAGGTCATAAGCAGTGCACTGCGGGGCTCAGCTAACTATAACTGCTGATTTTCTGTTGTTTTGTACGAGTGAAACTATAACGTCTCTGTAATGTTTGGCTTTTTCTGTGGAAAAATATATATATATTGATATAGATATCTGTAGATACTGCATATATGTATGTGTGTGTGTGTGTGTGTGTGTGTGTGTATATATATATATATATATATATAACTATATATATATATATATATATATATATATATATATATATATATATATATATATATATATATATATATATATATTCAATGAAAAAACCATTGGTTTTAGGCCATATATAGTTAGGGATTTGCATTTACAAAACCCTATTTTACTCGCATAAAACCATTGAAATTCCATATATAGTTAGATGCGCTAACTATATATCGCGCACCCGCAATCCACTGCTGATGATGTCACATATTACATCATTCATGACATGGTCAGTGACATCACTGATGACATCACTGATGACAACTCAAATGACATCACTGACAACATCACAGATGACATCATTCATGTGTTAATACGATGAACCTCTACAGACTCTGATATAACCTTAGATACACTCAGTGAAAACAGACACTCACAGATTGTCACTCATCCATGGAGTTACTCATACACCTAGACAGTCATGCAAAGAATCAATCACACCTCCAATTCCTCAACTATACAGTTATACACACCTTACTTATTGAAACATATTCTAACACATATTTACTCTCTTATACAATCACTGATACAAGTTTTCAATGATCCATGCAGCCACTCACACATTCACTGGCTCTTAAACACAGTAATTTATATATGTCAACTCTCGCATGTACTGTGTTTTACATATGTACTTACTTTGACATGTAGCATTGAGATATCCAATCACTCACCAATACACTCATGCACACAGTCAACCACCCATACAGCTGTTTCCACATGCAGTTTTGAACCCATACATCTAGTGAATCAGCTGTTCACACATCTATGCACAGAGTCACACACCTCCCAGCCACTCACACATATACTCAGTCTCCCATACAAATACTTGGGCAACCAATCAATAACCCATATAGTTACTCATATAGCTACTGATCAACACATGCAGCAGTGTACAGAACAACAGATATAATGATGCACAAATTAATACAGTTTAATCACTAACCCATGCACTCAGTGAGACACATTTAATCACTACCTCATACAATCAGTTGCACCTACTAAATCCTTCATCCAAACATTTATACATCCACTCATTCTTCAATATGTAAGACATATTTTAACTTTACAGAAACATACAGTCACTGGATGTTGTCATCAGTGATGTCATCAGTGATGTCACTGACCATGTCATGAATGATGTAATATGTGACATCATCAGCAGTGGATTGCGGGTGCGCGATATATAGTTAGCGCATCTAACTATATAGAATTTCAATGGTTTTATGCGAGTAAAATAAGGTTTTGTAAATGCAAATCCCTAACTATATATGGCCTAAAACCAATGGTTTTTTCATTGAATTTTCAAGGTTTTGTAAATGCAAATTCCTAACTATATATCGACTATAACCTATGGTTTTTTCAGTGAATTTCAATGGTTTTTTAATAGCAAATATGAAAAGCTTTAAAATGTCAAGTACGTGATAGATAAAAACTTTTTCGTGTTTATGCACGCTGATGTGCTTTGAACGCTGCCCCCCTCCCCTCTTTTCTCTTAGTAGTACTCTCTCTTTGCAGATAGTGAAGAGTAGTTAACGCAGGCCTTTACCCCCGTTGTAATCCGTCCTGCCTGCTTGTCTCTCCATTTGATTGATTATTATCCAAGCATTTACTGTTTTACAATTGATTCTCTTTGGTTCATTCTCTATTTACAAACAAGCACAAAGTCGCAATACTCTGTTTAGTCTTTGCAGATCGTGAAAAATCGTGTAAAAAAATAAAAGTAATCGAGCAAAATCAGTAGGCCACTAATTGGATCTCTTTTTGACCTCGCTAAAATAGAAATATTATAAACAACCCTTCATGAGAAATACGAAAATAGTGAGATGAACTGAGCTCCACACCATGAGGGCTGCAAGACAGCTCGGCTCCGTCTCCCATCCTGCCCAAAATAACGACAAACCCTATGCAAATATTAAAAATATAGACAACACACCAGCAAAGAAACAGGGTAAAACATTTTATTAAATAACTATTTACATAACGTTGGTTTATAAGATGATGTCAGTAGTGGACCGATGTGTGCATAGGTCGGAAGCAGCACAAGGCGCCAAGATCCGGATGGCAAGTCCTGGATGTTGGGTGCCATAGTTCAGAGTTCTGAGATTGAGCCTTTTTCAATGCCTGTGCTTTGTTGTTTCCCCTCCATCAAAAACAAAAAAAATATATAAAACTGTGCAAAAATACAAAAAAATCAAAAAATGTTTACAAAAGCAGTGCTTGTAAGACTGTCTGAAGCTTATTTCCACCTACTGCAGCTTCACTATTCTCAAAGTAAGTGAGGGTCGTTTGTGGACCTGACTGCATTTGAAAACAATGTTATATGGTACCTCCCTAAACCGCTTGACGGAGGCCCCCGAGGGGCGGTGTGATGGCACGGACTCGGAGAAGACGCTTGGCTCCGACCCCCTCCCCAAGTCTTATAGCACTGGTGTAGCCTGAGATCGCCCCCGACATAGGCGGCCGGCTCCCGGGGTCCGGCGGAACTTTTTGCCTTTTGATGACTCTTCTATTCTGGACTTTGTCCCACAATCCGTTTGACCTGAAGACACGCTGTAGTGGGGCGCCCCTTTACCGTTTTAGTTGCCATTCCGCCCGCTTTTGCTACACTGTGCCTCTTCCGCCATTCAGCTGTTTACCGCCCGCTCTTGCGACTACAGCGTCTCGCTCACCATGTAGTTAAGTTGCTCCCGCTCTTGCGGTGCAGCGATAGGCGGCTGCCACAGGACTCTCAAAATGGCGGCCGGCTCTTCGGTTTTGGGCCTGGTCCACTAAAATGGCCCTGGGACACCTTGGAACTCGGACGCTTCCCTGATAGGGCTTGGGTCCCATTCTCGAAAGCGTCCCCTCAGCCGTGAAGATTCTACAAAAGTCTTGGGGGCCCCCGACTCCCGCAGGCTTCTGGTGGGGAGCGGCTGCCATGTCTGCTCGTGGAATGGCCATGACGGAGCTACGAGATGGTAGTGCTCTCATGCTGACGCCAGCTTTAGTCTGAAACATCCAGAAACACTGTAGACTACCAATTCGATCAGTTCCGGTAGCGCCCCAACATGACCCGGAAGAGAAGAACTTGCCCTCCCCTCTTTGACTGATGGTTCTTGTTGCCTGTCCCCTCTGTTGTCATTTAACAGAACTTTTTGGACTGCTGAAAGGGGTTGTGTTCCGAACGCTGGTTGGTGGAGACATTTTGACTATATTCTTGACCTACGTTGTCGCGTAATGCGTTATATGACACGCCGCGTTAGCGCACCCGGAAGTGATCCGGGGCGCGGCGCGCAGCGCGTAACGTAAGCATAACAGGTCATGTGACTTGTTAATAAAACTTTTCATTGGTTCATTTTACTTTTGTTATTTTAATGATGAAAAGCTTGGTCATATGACCTAAAAATTACGCTTTTTATTGTTTTCGAACATTATTTTTTTTTAAACATATATGTTATAACATTCCAGGCTAATGTACTTTCCTGGAAAATTTACAACTGTCCTGCAAGTAAAATATATTCCTTTTTCGAGAAAAAGGGCGTTTCTTCGTTCCATGACGGAGCCGTTGAGTAAAAGAGACTCGGCCTGCTGTCTTAGTCGCCGATACGCCTGATTATCAGATTCTTATCGATCACTTTATGTTGCAGGAGTGGAAAACACAACTGCCCTTGACCATTTATCTTTACTACGTTCCTACATATTATACCTTTTATCCGTCATGTAATTGGACTGCTTTATTTCACTTGCCTTTTACTGATTCGAAAACAGTGACTAAAAGTAAAAACTTTACCAATGTAAATACTACTACTGTGTTTTGTTTTAAAAACCTTTATTGTGAAAATGTCAGTATACAAATACGGGCCTATAACCACGTGGGCCGGCCACGGAGCAAACTGAAATCGTATATGATGAGGAGACATTTACACTGTAGAGGAACGTAACGAGCGGGCCATTAGGTTGCAAGAACTAAGGTGTCTAACAGTTGCGGAATCGGTGGACGTACATTTTGTAATTAAAATAAGACAGGGCCACTTACAATAACATTTTCTAGATATACATTTGCGGGCAAGGAGTTACGAGTCCCATTTATACCGGCGCCATTTTGGGCGAGGCCGGGCAGGTCCAAGATATAGTCAAAATGTCTCCACCAACAATCGGCCAGACCAGATCCCCTTTCGGCCCTTTATGCTACAAGATGGTGTCTTCCATTCAGAAAATATTGTTGGCAGCATTTTGAAAGGAAAGATAAACAGCCGTTCTCCTAGTGAGTCTCACATTGTTACATTTAGGAAGAATGTTGAAGAGTAATATGTGGAAAATCTGAAGCCATTTTTCTACAAACTCTCAATCAGCCTTGGATGGAAAAAAAAATCCTGAAGAATGTACAAACTGAAAACCAATTTTTGTCTGTATAGCATCAACAGCAACGCTTGAGTCAGCTTTGTGTCAAGCCGCCATTTTCATTCAATCGATAGCGTCCCCCTGCACACATTCAGGAACCTGGTCGTGTCTTCAGGTGAAACGGATTGTGGGACAAGAAGCAGAAAGGAAAAGGAAAAAAGTTCCGCCGGACCTCGGGAGCCGGCCGCCTATGTCATGGGCGATCTTTGGCCACACCAGGGCAATAGTGAAGCTGCAGCAGGTGCAAAAGAGCTTCAGACAGTCTTACAAGCACTGCTTTTCTAAACATTTTTTTGTATTTTTGCACAGTTTTATATATTTTTTTGTTTTTGATGGAGGGGAAACAACAAAAAACAGGCATTGAAAAAAGCTCAACAGTGCAGGGCGCCTTGTGCTGGTTCCGACCTATTCACACATCGGTCCACTACTGACATCACCTCATAAGCCAACGGGGCACCCCACACTGACTTTCGGCGCAGCATTGTAGGATGGCCACACCAGTGCGGCAACTTGCTGGACACCACCTCGGTGCCATCCGGATCTCGGAGCGTTCGAGTCACTGTACCGCAAGAGTGACCGGAACTCAGCTGGTCACGCCGTCTTTCGGCGCAGCATTGTAGGATGGCCATACCAGTGCGGCAACTTGCTGGACACCACCTCGGTGCCATCCGGATCTCGGCGCGTTCGAGTCACTGTACCGCAAGAGTGACCGGAACTCAGCTGGTCACGCCGTCTTTCGGCGCAGCATTGTAGGATGGCCATACCAGTGCGGCAACTTGCTGGACACCACCTCGGTGCCATCCGGATCTCGGCGCGTTCGAGTCACTGTACCGCAAGAGTGACCGGAACTCAGCTGAACACGCCGTCTTTCGGCGCAGCATTGTAGGATGGCCACACCAGTGCAGCAATTTGCTGGACACCACCTTGGGCAATAGTGAAGCTGCAGCAGGTGCAAATAAGCTTCAGATAGTCTTACAAGCACTGCTCAGAACTCTCAACTGAGGCACTCAACATCCAGGACTTGCCATTCGGATCTTGGCGCCTTGTGCTGGTTCCGACCTATTCACACATCGGTCCACTACTGACATCACCTCATAAGCCAACGGGGCACCCCACGCCGACTTTCGGCACAGCATTGTAGGATGGCCACACCAGTGCGGCAACTTGCTGGACACAACCTCGGTGCCATCCGGATCTCGGCGCGTTCGAGTCACTGTACCGCAAGAGTGACCGGAAATCAGCTGGACACGCCGTCTTTCGGCGCAGCATTGTAGGATGGCCACACCAGTGCGGCAATTTGATGGACACCACCTCGGTGCCATCCGGATCTCGGCGCGTTGTGCTGCCTTCGGCCTATTCGCACATCGGTCCGCTACTGACGCCGCCTCACGTGCCAACGGATTTTCTACGCTTTTTGTAGCCCTATGCCGCATAACAGGTCATGTGACTTGTTTATAAAACTTTTCATTGGTTCATTTTACTTTTGGTTTCCTAAAGATGGAAGGCTTGGTCATATGACCTAAAAATAACACTTTTCATTGGTTTAGAACATTTTTTTTTCCCAAACGATGAAATCCCCACCTTGTTTCTGGATGATTCAGACTGAAGCTGGCGTCAGCATGAGAGCACCACCATCTCGTGGCTCCGTTGTGGTCATTCCGCGAGCAATCATGGCAGCCGCTCCCCACCGGAAGCCTGCAGGAGTCGAGGGCCCCCAAGACTTTTGTAGAATCTTCACGGCTGAGGGGACGCTTTTCGAGAATGGAGCCCAAGCCCTAGCAGGCAAGCGTCCGAGTTCCAAGGTGTCCCAGGGCCATTTTAGTGGACCAGGCCCAAAACCGAAGAGCCGTCTGCCATTTTAAGAGTCATGTGGCAGCCGCCTATCGCTGCACTGCAAGAGTGGGAGCAACTCAACAACATGGTGAGCGAGACGCTGTAGCCGCAAGAGCGGGCGCAACTCAGCTGGATGGCCGCCACCTGGGGAGGCCCGTTCACGCCGCCTCCCCCACACCCACCCCCCCCCCCCCGGGCCGCCCCACGCCAATTTTCGGAGCAGCATTGTAGGATACCAAAACCAGTGCGGCAGTTTACTGGACATCACCTGGGTGCCATCAACATCTCAGCGCGTTCTGCTGCCTTGGGACTATTCGCACAACAGACCGCTACTGACGAGGCCTCCCTCCGCACCACCCTGGACGCCCCACGCTGTTTTTCTTTGCTGCATTGTAGGATCCCAAAAACCAGTGCGGCACCCAGGTGACATCACCTGGGTGCCGTCCAGAACTCAGCACGTTGTGCTGCCTTGGGACTATTCGCACAAAAGACAGCTTCTGACCATTGTTGCTTTTTTTTGTGAAAAATGTTTAAATGTTTTTACAGTTTTTGTTCCGTTCGTTATATTTAAAAGTTAATAAAGTTTTATAATCCTACTTTGTTGGAGTGTTATATATTTTTTTTAAAACGGGTGAATGGGGCCTTGAATCGGGTTATTGTCATGTGTGGGCTTTGCAAGTGTACTGCTACAGGATCGGACATTTCAAACTCAAATGCACGTTCTTTTTCTTACCTTTCCGAAGCATGGAGCGCAATAGCAGGCAGAGAAAGGGTGATGCAACTATTGAACACTGCCTGGCCTGGAAGTTGCTGGCAGTGCCCCCCCCCCCGCCCGCTCCTGAAAGAGGACACACACACACCGCCGCCCCGAGTACTTCACAGATCTTTAAAAGACCATGCGCTTGTTCATGAGGCTTAAATGGTTTATCACCCCTTCTAGAACCCCTGCATCGACCCTCTGACGTTTCCTGGAAGAATTACCACGTAACACAATACCAAGCCTTGTCAGCTGAAACCCCCGAGGAATCGTGGGGCATATTATCAAGGGGGTTTATCTCCGCTTTTTTGGCTTTAAAAGCCAAGAAAGCGGAGATAAAATTATCTCCCTATTACCAAGCTGTCGCTAACACCAGTTAGTGACAGCTAAAAGGAGATAGCGACCATCTTGGGCCCCGCTTTGCATGTCAGTGATATTTATCACTAATGACATGCAAAGTGGGCGTGCCAAGATGTTAGCGACTGGAAACAGTCCCTAACATCGCTATCTCCTATTACCAACTTTTGGAGATATTCGCGCTAAGCACGAATATCTCCAAAAGCTAACACCTGACCTGAGCAGTTCTTAGCCATGTTATCCAATGGGAGGTGGATAACATGGCTAAGAGCATTTGCTCGATAATACATGAATATCGCTGACTTTTCTGCGATATTCATGCATTGCGGCCGTTTTTTATCGCATTTGCGATAAACCTTGCTAATAGCAAGGTTTATCTGCGATAAAAATCGCCGATGTGCGGCGATAATTTTTAACTCTAAACAAGTTAGAGACAAAAATTATCGCTAGTTGTTGGTAATATGCCCCCCGGGTTTTTCCTTGCAGAAATCGGGAGGCGGGAGACTAGCACTGAAATCAGTAGTCTCACGCCTGAATCGGGAGGGTTGGCATGTCTGGATTCTCTACAGCTGGGGCCATAAACTACATCCGCAGGGGTAGGTGATAGCCTGGGACCAGCCTGGCATCTAAAATGGCTGCTGTGCACGACAAAATTGTGGCATTGGAAAAAAGGCAAGATGGCGCAGACAATGTTTATCAATAAGGATTCATTTATAACAAAATATTTTATCGCAGTGACAAATTGGCGGTCAACACTTCCTGATTTCCATCGAATCGAACGTTAACAGACGTCACGCAGCAAAAAAAAAAAAAAGCTCACGCACAGCCACTGGAAGAGATGTATCAACATATATGAGCCTCCTCAGCCACCCTCAGGAAACATAGGGGATTAGGATACGTCTCCCGCACCCCCTTATACCTAGTAATTTAATTAAAACGAAGCACAAAATGGCAAATTCCCGTTTCGCTACCAGTTTGCGGCCCAGTTCGCGGCCCGTGAAGCGCTTCTACCGTGAAAAATCATTTTTTTTTTATTTTCCCCACGGGACACTTTAATAACCCCAACAACATTCCTAGGGGGTCAAGAGGGGTATACCTCGCCCCCTTTCATTAAATTCCCCCTTCGTTTTTCACCTCTTCTTCTCTCTCGATCCTACCGAGAGATAAGATGGCGGCCGCTCCGGACTGTTTAGAATGTTGACAGACACCGGAGAGCCAATCAGCTTTCTGCGCGCAAAGTTCCGTTTCGCGAAAAGTAAGCGAACCGGAGCGCAGCCCGGAGCGCTGTTACAGATATATATCTTGTTTTGAACGTTAATTTCTCAAAAACTACTGGAGCACATATATTGAAACCTAGCAAAGGCACATCGGGCTAACAGTCCCTACAATTTTGCAAAGTTTCGTGCAAATCCATTCAGCCGTTCGAGCTAAAAGTGAGTCCAACCGCACTATGGAAATTAACATGGGAAAAACGCGTTTTGGGACCCCCCTTTTATCTCGGCCCCCCCACGACAAAACCCCCCCAAATTTTCAAGGGCTGCTCAGAAACAAAATGTGCCATTTTCCTGAAAATTTCAGCCGATTCCGTCCACAAACGCCAAAGTTATTAGACATAGAATTTTTAAAAATCCCATAGGGAATAAATCCTAACTATATATACCTACTGGCAATAGCCAGTAGGTAATATATATATATATATATATATATATATATTCTCGCTTCGTTGCACCAAAATCCGGGTCACTCGCAGGCGGGTGCCTCTCGTGGCGGCGCCCCACGTGATAAATCACAGCTCAAGTTTCTTTCAAGTCCCAAGAAAGAAATTACGGCACTCACAGGGAAAGTGTTCAGTATGTTTTTACTCGCTCAGCAGACAAACGCGTTTCGGTATTCCTTCGTCAGTGTCTACCATTGACACGGAAGGAAGCGTGTTTAAAAGGTTTACATCACCTTTGTGCATGCACATAGAAAGAGGACTGACGTTATACCTCCGTGAGAAACGCTATATACATAGTGAATTACTTTTTACATCAACATTTCAGTATTCACAATCATAAAGGCATATGAATTACGTTTCAAATTTTAAGGCACTTTGTATTTTGTGATTTACCAACATTTTAGCATACAAGTGTAAAGTATATTTGCCTTTGTTGTGTGGTGTAGGTTATTAAGCCGTGGATCGGCATTGTTCACGGGGTATAATGAATCTCATTTTTACAGAGCTCATGCTTTACCCAGGTGGGAGGACAATTCTTCATTTCTATTTAATCCCAGGGGGGCCTTAGTCTGAAGGTCGATTATGTAGCAGGATTCTAGTCTTCTTAAATACCGAAACGCGTTTGTCTGCTGAGCGAGTAAAAACATACTGAACACTTTCCCTGTGAGTGCCGTAATTTCTTTCTTGGGACTTGAAAGAAACTTGAGCTGTGATATATATATATATATATATATATATATATATATATATATATATATATATATATATATATATATATATATATATATACACAAAACTTCAGTTCGCGTGCATACCCGAGCCACTTGCAATGGTGGGCCATGCCAGGGTCGCGAACCCCTACAAATCCACAAAGTAGTGTGTATTCAGTCTCCTTGACACAATACGACACAGCCACAAAACAATCCTTTCAGCATGATTTATTCAAAATACCAATCCACTCTACGCATTTCGGAGCACCTTGCTCCTTGCTCACGAGCAGTGTATATATATATGCAAAAAAGAAGTAGAGAACTCGGGTAGTTCCCAAGTTTAGGTGGAGAGCAGCTCCTGTATAGAGCACCCGACAATACCAGCAACACTCTCAATCTTCTCACCTTAAATATCTGTTTTTCTGTCAACATTTTGCAGCATAGGATTAGCAAAGTGCTATCCACATCGACCTAGAAAGGGTCAACGCATTTTTCCATTCCTACAGCAAAGTCTAGGATGAGTGCAGTGCCCTTCATACTAAGCTGTAAAAAGGCGAACGCCTTTTACCACTCCATGCACAGTATTACAGCTTTGGATTGGCAAAATACCATCCAAGCAAATCTGTAATAAATAAAAGCAGCCCCAGACACACATTTCACTATCATTATAGCTCTTCAGAGAGGTTTGGCTTTGTCCAGACACAAGGGAGCACCCAGTATAAGCAAAAACAACACCCTTTAAGGCTTAGAGTGCTGCATAAATTATGCAAAAAAGAAGTACAGAACTCTGGGTACTAATCATGTTTATGGGGAGAGCAGCTCCTGTATAGAGCACCCTACAACACCAGTAGCACTCTGAATCTGCTCACCTCAAATGTCTGTTTTCTAGCAAAACATATGAAAAGGGTGCCCCGGTTTGGGCCCCCAATGGTTTGTAATGACTCGGGGTAGGGGGCTGCATGCTCCCTCCCCCTAATTTACCAAATTAGGCCTAGTCCACCATTTTGTTTTGTCCAATTTTGACTCTGGGGGATCCCACCTAGTCTCCCAATGATGCTTATGGGGGCAGGGTATCTCTACCTTTCCCCCTGTACCTTAGTTTTTCAAACATCGGGACAAGGGACTAAGTCCTCTGACCCGGTAATGGCGGCCTGGAACATTATTCTGATATTGCTGGCATCCAATTAGAGCACTTGCTACTGCAAGACCAAATAGGCCCAAGTGAAAGAAAGGTCCATGGGCTTATCAGGGTGCTCTGTTTTTGAACCAAGAGGAACAAAAGGGGTGGTGATGGACGGAGCATCTGAACCAATCAAATACTCACACCCAGGCAGTTCGGGATGGACTGTTCCCAGGAGGCACAGGGTCAGACTGATTTGCATATAGCCATGTCTGAACTGGGGTGGCAGAGTGGGCTAAAGAACAGTGATGGATTAAACCCAGATCTTTTGACTGGGTGTGAGTGTTTGATTGATTCAGATGCTCCGTCCATCACCACCCCCGTTTGTACCGCTTTTGGCCGCCATAAGTGTGGCAGGGTATGCTCAGACGTGAGTCCCTTGCTCACTTTGCCTCTGGATTCAAGCAAGCCAGGCTGAAGACGGCTGGAATGCCAGAAACCGGTCCTCGGAAGCTTGTTTCCAGTCCAGGGAAGACATGGCTTGGCAGTTCGGGCTGGACTGTTCCCATGAGGCACAGGGTCAGACTGGTTTGCATATAGCCATGTCTGAACTGGGATGGCAGAGTGGGCTAAAGAATAGTGATGGATTAAACCCAGATCTTTTGACTGGGTGTGAGTGTTTGATTGATTCAGATGCTCCGTCCATCACCACCCCCTTTTGTACCGCTTTTGGCTGCCATAAGTGTGGCAGGGTATGCTCAGACGTGTGTCCCTTGCTCACTTTGCCACTGGATTCAAGCAAGCCGGGCTGAAGACAGCTGGAATGCCAGAAACCGGTCCTCGGAAGCTTGTTTCCGGTCCAGGGAAGATATGGCTTGGCAGTTCAGGCTGGACTGTTCTCATGAGGCACAGGGTTAGACTGATTTGCATATAGCCATGTCTGAACTGGGGTGGCAGAGGGCTAAAGAACAGTGATGGATTAAACCCAGATCTTTTGACTGGGTGTGAGTTTTTGATTGATTCAGATGCTCCGTCCATCACCACTCCATTTTGTACCGCTTTTGGCCGCCATAAGTGTGGCAGCATATGCTCAGACGTGAGTCCCTTGCTCACTTTGCCACTGGATTCAAGCAAGCCGGGCTGAAGACAGTTGAAATTTCATAGCGCTCCCTGCATCGCAAAATGCGATGCAGCCCGCACTACGTAATTCATTTTATTAATTAAATTGTTTACTTACCTCCAATTATCCATACTCCGATTTTTAGCATCCCCCACCCTGCCCCTCCCCCGCCTCACCTTTCACCCCACCGCAACACCCTCTATGGGCCGTGGCTGCTCTCAAAAAGGCAAGAGGACCACCAAATATTTTTTTAATGTGATGGGGTACTGCAAGGAGTACCATTCTCTGCTAATTACCTCCCATCTTACATCACTCGTGACAGGCTTTATGACATTATTGATATTATGACAGTAACATCTGAAATGATATCACTGATAACAAGACTGTGCATGGTGGGAATTATAGTTATTTTAGGACATGAGTTCCTGTTACTTGAGAAAACTGTAACTGGTGAATTTCACTGGATTTGTCAGGTTAAAATTGCATATTTTAACTCACATTTTCACCTAACTACAATGTATATTTAACATTTGTTTTCACAGTGAATTTTTAAGGTTTTGTGAAGTAACACATTATTACAATTCCTAACTATAAAACCACTTTGTATACATATTCACTTGCAAAAAACAATGGATAAAGTGGAGTTATATGTAGGTCTTGTTATAATAAAAAACTACAGTTTTAAAACCAAAAAAAATGGAAATTCACCAATTATACATAAGCCTAACTTGTACCACCATAGATTTCAGATGCCATCATGAGGTAATATGTGACGACATATGCAGTCCATCATATATTTCATTGATACACTTATGCCAATTGCATGTAACAGATGAATTTCCCTGTATTTTTTGCTTTAAAACTGTACTTTTTATTATTACAAGACCTACATATACATCCACTTTAAACTCTGTTACTTACATATAACTCCCTTTTAACCTATGTTTTTTTTTCAGTCAATTTCTATGTTTTTTTAATGTAAAGTAATATGTTACTATTTATATGTCTGCGGCCAACCCCATATGGGCAGCGAACCCTCTCACCTCACTGCCTCATGGGGGGAGTGGCCCTTTAGGTGGCAAAGCAGCCCCACCCCACTTATTTTTTTCCCACAGGGCTACACATGGAGCCACATTGGCTCTCACAGGAGTCTCACGGATCGGTAATGATTGGAATTTTTTTTAAAAAACGTTTACATTTTGTGCCCGATCCTGCCCCTTTATATTATTTTCAAATGTATTTCTTAAGACTTGAGAACTGAGTCCCCCAAGTCCTGCAGTGGCAGCAGCAACATTTTTCTTCATTGCGGCCAGCAATGACATCACACGCTGACACGGGACCAGCTGATAAGAATCTTTTTTTTTTGTTTTTCCTCATGGGAGTCCCAGGGCAACAGATATTACTATTTTTCTAGCCTTTATTTCTGTGAAGCATCTAATTAGATGACGGCCAGATCACAGAAAGCATGCTTTCTGATGTAAAGATCTAGCTTTCTGCCAAATTTAGTGTAATTCTGTTCAGTTGTTTCCTCTGTATTACTGTCCAATTTACTCTATGGAAATTGCATATGGAAAAAAGTGTTTTTGGACCGCACTTTTTTCGGGCGCCAATCAGACGGATCACCACAAAACCTTTCAGGCAGTAGCTGAGGTGAGTGAACATTTGTTTTTTCAAAAGTTTAGTAAATATCCGTGAAATGGTACAAAAGTTATTAGTCAAAATTACTTTATTCGGTTATTATTAAAAACCATAAAAGTATTTTAAAAATACTCATCAACATTACAAGATTAAAAAGAATTATTACATAAAATTGTCCATAAATATAACATCGCCGTGCTTTGTGGAGAATGTGGTCGAAGATTCTAAAGTTCAAAAGCGGTTAACATTGAACAGAACCACTCCACCAGCTTCAGGGTTTATCCCCTCACCCATCCCCGAGTGCATGCTCAAGTCCAATGCTCTGCTTTCAATTCAATTCAAAATTCTTTATTTCAGCTTTGTAGCCATAAAAGAACAATTCATATACATTACAGATAAAAACGAACGAGGTAAAACGATACAGCATGGAACTTAAAAAACCATTGGCTAAAAACAGTTCATTTCATATTAGAGACAATCAATACACAACCAGCATTAAAATTCTGAATGGGCCCCCCGCAGATAGCTTAAAAATTTGTCAATTCTATCTCTGGACTTGATCCCGTTTACAGTCGATATCCCAATTTTTTCCTTTGGAAAAAAATACAATGTAAAAATCTACTAACACTAAATATTATAGGTTGAGTTGTGTTAGTTGAAAGAATTCTCAAAGCCTGTGTACATGATCTCACGCCTAACACTAGGCATATTGGTTTTATCCATCTTTTCCTGGCCTGTGCATATGCTGGACAGAAAAAGAGGATATGTTGCTCATTTTCTATCTGGTGGCTTCCACACATGGGGCAAAGTTCATCTATCACTGAGGTTGAAATATTTGAGGCACTAGCCCAACGTGCCAAGGTTGACCTTATTTGAAGATTTCCATATCTAAATTTTAAAAGTAAGGTTTTGGCAAGTGGGGGCTCTATTTCATCCAAAAAAGTCTCAAATAATGGTTCATCCTTAAAAGTGAGGAACTTTGTTACTAAGGTCCCACCAGTTGGAGCACTTTTGATCATGTTAATAATAAAAGTCCAGAGGGCCCTTTTTAATATTTGTTTCGAGTTGGATGGTAATTGGTCCGGGTTCTCCCAAAAATGTTTCAAACCTAATTTAATAAACCAAGTTTTAACATGTTTGAACCACGGGATAACTTTAAGGTTATCAAGCTCCATAATTTCTTTTAGCCCATCCCTATAATCTTGTAATTCAGCCTAACCCACAGCAGCAATGGGCGTATTATAATGTGGTGGTCCGTCCTTTTGAGGTTTAGGTCGAGTTGTAGGGGCACTATGGGAGTGCCTCTCGGGACCCTTACCAAACTTCTCATAAAATTATTGTCCAGGACACTGAAAGTGCCCTTGGACCCAGGGCCCCAAATTTCTGCACCATAAAGCACTGCTGGCTGTACTTTGAAATTATAGAGTTCGACCGCCGGCAACACGGCTTTACTAGTGCTCAGGCTTTGTTCCCTAAGGATGGGTTTTACATTCTGGGAAAATGTCATCTTACTTTTTTCCATTTGAGCTTTCCAGGAAAATTTGGAGTCCAATGTCACCCCTAAATATGAAAAATGGGGGACCGATTCTAATTTTGCTCCTTTTCAGGTTAGACAGCCTTTGTCTGATTTAGTAGAATTTAAGGACATACATTTGGTCTTTTTCCCATTTATCTCCAGTCCCTTCTTGCTACAATATTCACTGAAGGAATTCAATAATGCCTGGAGACCTCTTTTAGTTTGGGAAATCAAGATAGTGTCATCAGCAAATAATAGGGAAGTTACCTTTTCGCCGTTCAGTTTAGGGGAATCGTTTTCGCATCCCTCGAGGTATGAGGGGATGTCATTCACGAAAAGAGAAAAGAGTGTAGGGGCCAGTACGCACCCTTGGCGAACACCACGCTCAATGGGGATTTTTGGGGTTAGTTCTCCATTTGGGCCCCAACGAATTCTCGCGAAGTTACCTCTATGGAGCTCTTTAATCTGGACTATTGAATTGTTGGGCATCCCTACTGTGCTCAATACTTCCCATAGTAAATTGTGAGGCACTAAATCGAATGCTGCCCTTAAATCGACAAAGGCGACATATAATTGACCCCTTTTGATCTTTACATATTTCTAGTAAAGGCAGCAAAATCTGAAGATCTGGTCTATTGTACTGACTTTGGATCTAAATCCAGCTTGATATCTAGTTAAAATTGCATTTTCCTCCAGTCAATCACTGACAGCAAAACAGTAAACGATCTTCGTATGGAATCTCTGACTCTTGTACAACTACACTGTGGTGGCTGCCACTGTGTAAGATCCACATTTGATGGTCAGGAGAGATATCACATGGAAGCCACCAGGATGGGGTTAGTGGAGCTTGAACATGGCTGAGTGACCTAAGAAACGGCTGCTGCATGATTGGCTTACTGCTGCTGGCATACACAAACCTGCAAAGGATGAAAGGTGTGTAGAAACGCCTGTATGAGATAAGGAGGCAGCCAGGACGTTATGTGAATAGTGTGCTAAGTACATCCCAAGCCCCATCAGGTGAGAAGATCGAAGCACCCAATGCTGTGCATGCCAACGTCAAGACCATCATTATTAACTCAGAAAAGTGTGAACATTCTTCTGAACCGTGCATTGTACATGTCACATTTAGTGTATGTATAGCTCTGGGATATCATAGTGTGCCTACCGGGTGCGAGTCGCCCTCCCCCCAATAAAAGACATGAAGCAGGTTGTTGTTGTTCACCGCGTAGTCTTTTATTAAAACTTCAAGCAGTGTCATTAATCCTTCATTCATCTTGATTAAGGTAAATCTTTAAAATACTTGCTTATCAACACCACAACATTAAAATAATCTCAAAGTTATTTGTTTGAGTGGTGTAACCACTTGCAGTTTTGCTAACTTCTGAAATCTACCCACACACCTCATATTCAGTAGAAAGCTCTCGATTTGCATGACAATGATAACAAGATTTTGAAATCGCAATATAGCCTTCAAACTGTTATTCTTCATCTCTTTGCAAATTCTGAAGGAAGGAAAAAAAGAGGGGGAGGTAAATTGAGATGAAATAAAGAGTAGAATTATTCACAAGAAAACAGTTTGCAGAACATGTATTCTCCTAGGGCGTGGTAAACAGCAAGTAGTCTGACACAGCAGCAATATATGGTAATACTGTTATTAAATAGATCGTTTCAAAATATGGGAAAGCAAACAGAACGCTCTGGGATCGTGTAGTGTATTCTATCGAGCAATATGCCGTGTTAGGTTGAGGTTAGTAGGAACACAGTATCCTAAAGTGGCCTCGAATCTGCATACACTTAACAACTGCATCCTGTTCCTGTTAATACACAATAACGCTATGGGGTGCTGTGGGTGGACTGTAATAGGGGAAATGCAGTCCCTGATTGGGTTTTAACCAGCTGCACTGAAGGAATCTCGCTGCCATCCTCCAGCAGACTGGGCATCTCAAGTGACATTTATACCAGTGGAAAGGCATGCAATATGTATACTGTGATTTAATTGTCTCCTAATGAAACAATATACATTTAAAACTACCCATTAAATATAAAACAGCGAAGCCGTTTGCAGATTCTCCTACAGCATAATAAATTAAGCATGGTGGGCACCAGGAATGCAATTTGCAGTCATTTATAATGCAGCATTTTGTGTTAATAATTCAAAAATCACATGCTATTTGAAGACACTTCTAATTAATGTATTTATGAAATTATCAACTGTGACTAGTTCGGTTCCTTTTAACCAAACATTTCAGTAGAATGTGCTTGTTGTTATTTTGTGGTAGCCGGATTCAACTATACAAATAAGTGAAACGGGGTTATTTTTCTTTCCCCGCAGAGTTCTCCTGATCCTCTCTAAAGATAATGTGCATTATTTAAGCTGTTTTCTTGACCCTGGTGGCAAAACCCACACTGGTGTGTGGTGGGAGAAGAGGGGAGGAAAGAAGACTTCCTTGATGAATAATACATTTGGAGAAATTCAGGTCTTACGCCTCAAATCTTTTAAAAATGTATTTCTTTTTCAGTGTAAAGTGGAAATTAACTCTAATTTAATTAAAGTTCTATGTTAAGTTATTGCTTCATTTCTGGAGTAAGTTATTCTGCTATTGAGGGCAACAAAGTGGATGAGTTTTATGAAAGATTTTTTCACCTCTCCAACCCTACTTCTCTCTCGCCTAAAAGTTACACAAACCCTATACATCAAGTTTACCATCTAGGAAGATCTTTGTGAACAGCCTTCTACATCTGTTGGCCACTCTACCTCCCTTTCAGTCTCAGAGTTGCATTCCACACACACTCTTCCCTCCTGATATCAGTTTTCTCCACACTGTCGTAACTCACTCCGCGCTGTGGCAGAGTATCCGACCCACACCCTTCTCCCTCCCTTATTTTGTATGCCCTATATACTGTGGTACATCCAGTTTGCATTCAGTGAACTGGGCATGCTCTACCAACCTATGCTACAAGTGGACCTTCTGTTAATCTTCATTTTGGAAGGTGCTGGGATGGAAAAGTCCCTCACATGGTAGTAGACGTGAACCCTTGATCTGAGCGTCCCAGCTGCAGTAATATCTGAACGTTTTTTGGTCATGAGTGAACATGGATCATGCATGTTTGCAATGACCTAGGCCTGTCTCACACAACTTGATCTGGTTCAACCGGCAAGGGCACACTACTATCCAACTTCCACATGCATACCATTTTTTATAGTGAGTGATCAAGCAATATGGCCAGGCCCTTTGACCTGTGTCATTGGAGTGCGACCCACCCATAAAGTTCTGCTGCTTTGTGCTCATGTGTGAGATGCACTGCATTTGTATGTGCATGAGCCTGAGCGCTGCAATACTTAGCGACAGTGCATGCATGTGTGAAGTGCACTGCGCTGGTATACGTGTGAGCATGAGTGCTACAGTACATTGGGACAGTGTGTGCATGTGTGAGTGCACCGTGCTGGTATGTGAATGAGCCTAAGTGACCTACCGTACATGGAGACAGCACATGCTGGTTTGTGTGCCTCTCACTTGTATGCGCGGGTGTCACGAGTGGTACAGCACATGGAGATCTATATGTGTGTTTGCCTGCAGAGCTAAGGATGCATAGGTGCTTGTGAGCGGTACAGTGCATGAGGGCCGGATAGTTCCCTGTTAGGATCCCCAGGGCCTGCTGGAGGAATACATGGAGCTAGAGGAGCCCCCTGACATATATTTAGCTTGCTGCGTTTCTGAGAGCAGGGTAAGACACACACACTGGAGAATGGGAGAGCCAAGTTCTTCAGCATACTTCAGCAGAGATCTTTGATTCTGACACATCTCAGGGAAAGAATGGGGCTAATAAGAGAGTCATAGAGAGTAGAACTGGGGGTGTTCTAACCTTTTGATACACATAACACTGAGGCTGACATCTAGGTGTAATCCTCTAGTCATTGCCAAAGCCTGTGGTTGGGGCTAGCATATGCTATGATAGACGGCACTCTGGAAGAGGAGCACAACAGATAATGAAGTATTTCAAAGTGGGTAACCCTAGAATACGAACCTCAAAGACAGAGACACTAAATCACATTTGTGTATGGATATGGTTTATAAAAGTGGAGGTTGTCTGAAATTGTCAAAGTAAACTGTATATCAGCATGGAGAAGCTTGGTACAAGTTCTGTTGTTTTGACCCCAGGGGACTAATGGTCTTCCAGTCTGCCATGGTTGGTGACATCACCAAGGAGAATCAGGAACACTCACCTTCGCCCTTGATGCCGCACTGTAGTGAGATAAGTGCGGTGGCCCAGTGCAGTGCTATGAGCTGCAGAGGGCCAACACCAACGTGTTTGTGCAGTTATTGTACCTGTATGCCAGGTGGGGGCCACAGTGAGTATTTAGGGTCGGTGCCCTGGTACAGCGCTAGACCAAGTGGAGAGCTGTTGCACTGTGTGCCACTGTAACCTGAAGGGAAGTCGACCCTGTGTGTCTGGACGGGTCTATGATGAAGTGAAAGAGCCATTGCCCTGAAGCAGCTTGCAGTCGTGAAGAATGAGCAGTCTGTGACCTACGGAGGAAGGGCAATGATTCAAATCTGAGAGCTCCCAATGCCTTACTCAGAGAGAGACTTACCCCTGACTGGAGGAGCGCTCATGGACACCTGCATCCTTGACCACAGCATCCAGCCTTCTGCTCACTGCCGGGCCACAGACATGCAATTGGGGACTCCGAACCGCCTCTCCAGCGAGAGCAGGTAAGATTGATTACAGGTTTGCTGTGCCTCTGGGGAAACTTGCTCTGACTACCGCGTGGGGACACTTTGCCTTCAGAAAATCCATTGTAGATCTTGGTGCCAGCTTGTGATGTTCCCTCACATATCTGGGGAATAACCACAGTCCTTAGAATGGGAAGAGGTTCTTGAGAGCTGACCCAGGTAATGGTAGCGTGCCTTCCTTATCAAGATTGTGTATAGTTTTTCTGGTGTGATGCATTATACTTTGTGTTCATATATATATATTCTACCTTTTACATAAAAGCAAGTATTTAAATGGACAATCATTTATTGAGATTGCTGGGTGTGTTCTGAGTTGTGAACCTGTGTTCACCCTATAGCTACCTTCTCTTTGAGAAGCCTTGGACTGCTCAACCCGCGCTACCACTGAGATTCAAATGGTGAAGGGGTACTTGGCCCAGTTGCTGTGAACCCATAGTAGGCTGGGTCCCGGGACATTACGAGTGAAAGAACTCAACCCCACAGTTGGCTCCAGTAACACCTGCATGTCCCGTGGCCCTGTAAAGGGATTCTGACAGAAGAGTAGCATATTTTCTTGATCATTGCATTTAGGCCTGTCCTGAGAGCACGAGCAGCCAATTGACCATTCCTTAGATTTAGATATTACTAATATGCATCATCATTTATAGGGGTCTTTTGAAAGCTTTGCTAAAATATCTTTTGAAACTATGCTCCTATGTCAACTGTGCATATGTAGACATTGGCTGTTAGATCAGTTTTACTCTTTCCATTCTTTCTTCTCATGGCTTGCATTCATTTTTAGAGACAATATATGCTTACGTGTTGTACATTGTTGGGATTTATTCTTAGTAAGCTCCTAGGGCTAGATGTAGGTAACTCTAATTTACCGACTCATAAATACCGAATTTTACCGATTCGGTATTTATGAATCTGTAAATTAGAAAGAGGGAGATGTAGCTAATTTGTAATTTTGAATTACCGAATCGTTAACATTCGGTATTTACCGATTCGGTAAATACCGAATCGGTATTGCCCATTGATTCCTATGGGCTTTGAAGCCATAGGAATCAATGGGAAATACCGATTCTGTATTTACAGAATCGGTAAATACCGAATCCTGCAAGGGTGCAGGGGGTGTCACTTTGACACCCTCTAGCACCCCAAGTACAGGCTTGTGTGCAACGTGGCACACATACATGCCCTAAGGGCATGTCTGTGTGTCACATTGCATAGGTGTGCATGCACAGATGTGCATGCACACCTGAATTCGGTATTTTACCATCCAATAGGATTGGGTGGTAAAATACCGACTCTTAAGGGCCTGTGGCACTCTTAGGAGTGTCACCTACATATGGATTTACCGAATCGGTAAATATACCGATTCGGAATTTTACCGATTCTGTAAATTTACTGATTCGGTAAATTTACTGAATCGGTAAAATATAGGCCCCCTACATCAGAAAACCCTAATACCGGTCGGTAACGGCCGAATTCGGACGTTACCGACTGGTATTAGGGTTCCTACATCTGGCCCTAAGTGCCCTTAGCGCGCAAATTTGTGCCTTTTTGACTGCTGCTTAATGGGATCATGTTAGACTTTTCCTCAGCAGCCTGCGTACAGGTGTTGTGAAGGCAAAAGGGAAAAGAGTTTATAGAGTGAAGCCTGAACTGAAAAGGGATGTGAAGTGAATGAGAACCATGGAGAGGATGTGAGTAGAAGAGGGAGGGGGTGAGAAGTTACAGGTAAGTGGTGGGGGCCAAAATAGTCAATGGGTGGGATGAGGAGACAGGGAGAAGTGTGTGGTGGTGAACGAAGCACTTGAGAGGTAGGATGAAAACAAGGAAGCAGAGGAGGAAGTAGCTGGAGTAGCAATCATTTGTGCAAGATCTAATGGTCCAAATCGGGATGATCCAGAGCCTTTGACTTGTTTGGTATTAAACTTACCTAAATTCCTTTCATTTTTTGATTAGAGGAGAATTTAATGTCTTACTTAAGACATTTCTTGACAGATCCACCAAACATCATTATACTAACATGTTAAATGTTTGTGGTGCATTAAAGAGCATGATGCAGGATTTTGGGTTGTGTGACGGGATGCAACAACGTTGGAATTCAGAGAGGTTACACATTTTAGAGCATACGTTCGACTTTTCCTGAGCAGCCTTTGAACAGGGGTTGAGAAGACAAAAGGGACAAGAGTTTACAGGACAAGATGTGAACTGAAGAGGGGTGTGAAGTGGGTGGTGACAGAGTCACAGGAGTAGTACACAGTAAAAGTAAAGCTAGAGATGGAGGGGGTTTGGCTGTTGAGAGATAGGAACATGAGATGAAAAGAAGGAGAGTCAGGTTGACATGATGACCAAGGTGCAAGGGGTGGCAGTTAGAGACCGGGGGTGAAAAAGAGAAACATGCACTTGTTGTAGAAATGAGAAGAGAGGTTAAGGTAACAAGGCAGTACAATGGCAGGCCGTGATAAGAAATGGCCTAGAGTGAATGAGAACCATGGAGAGGCTGTGACTAGAAGAGGGAGAGGGTGAGAAGTTATGGGTAAGTGGTGGGGGCCAAAATATTCAGTGGTGGGAGGAGAATACAGGGAGAATTGTGTGTGAAACATGGTGGTATGGTTAGTTGTAAATCCTTTATTTTCTTGAAGAAATAAAGCACAGAGGACCAGACATCGTCTGCACAGTAAGGCACCAACCTCCTGTCCTCCCTCTCACCTCCGCTTCCCCACTAAATTCTACATTCTGTGCGAGGCAAGAGCTCGGATACAACCTATCTTCCCCCTTTATCAAAACAAAGAAAGAAGAAAACACCAAAATTATACATAGAACAATAGATACACAAGCTTTATTCAAGAAAATAAGCAAGCAAGAATATAAATATGTAATCCCTGCAAAGGGTTTTTGGAGGAGCAGGAGAGTGGCGCTCAAGCAGTTTAATAGGTATAGTGTACTAGGAGTATGAGGAACAAGTGCTTCACGGTGCAACCAGGGCAGGGGTGGACCCTAAACCCCTGTATGAGTTATGAGCAAAGCCCCTAACACTACAAACATACAACAAGTCCTGGGCACACGTATAAGGTATACAGTTGGTACAATGATGTATTCATATGAAAGTCGACACTGGTAGTTCCATGAAAGTTGTTTTATGTAGGTGATATTCGTAAGAGAAAACAACGCCAGCCGACACATGTTTCGTCAACAGGTCACTACCTGTGACTCTTCAGGGCTGATAATTGTGCTTTGCGTTTTTCGAAGAACCAGTGATAATTCCGACCCGGTTTACGGGTACAAATAGGAGCCGCGGATGGGGCAGTCTGAGTAAATACATTTCGCACGGGCGGGTGCATCTGTGTATTGGCAGAGCCTTAAAATGCAGAGTCCAGCCTGTGCTCGACTCTCCGTGGAGAATGATTGTTTTCTCTTACCAATATCACCTACATAAAACAACTTTCATGGAACTACTTTCATATAATTACATAATTGTACCAACTGCATACCTTATACGTGTGCCCAGGACTTGTTGTAAGACTATAATTATGACAGTTTAGTTTATAGTACTTCACCCATTCTGGACTTCTTTTCACTCTCCTAGATAACCTATCATACATGAGGAATATATGACATTACAACACATGCAATTACAACGGATGTTTTTACAATGCAGTCTTACATTGCAACTATCATTACATTGCATGATTTTACAACGCATGCCATTACAACACATTTTTAAAAACTACCATTACAATGCATTCCATTACAGCGCATACCATTGCAACACATACCATTACAACGCATAATACTTTTAGGGCAACACTAGGGCAACAATAGATAAAGTGTTGGATAGTGCAGGGGTATACATTACTAAGTGTTGGATAGTGTAGGGATAAAAATCACTATTCCCACTCCAGTGACTGAAACAGTAGGGTAAGTGTTGGATAGTGTAGGAGTAAAAATTACTATTCCCACTCCAGTGAGTGCAACAGTAGGGAAAGTGTTGGATAGTGTAGAGGTAAAAACTACTATTCCCATGTACCCCAAAACCCATACCCACCCTAATACTAAATAAATCTCCATTACTTACCTAATAATGCATTGTAATGGCATGCTTTGTAATGGTATGCGTTGTATGGCATGCGGTGCAGTGACATGCGTTGTAATGGCATGCATTGTAATGGCATGCGATCTAAAGGCAGTTACGTTGTAACAGTTGCGTTGGAATGACTGCATTCTAATGGATGTTTCCCATACATGAGCTGTCCATCACATTGCCTAGAGGATTCCATGGATGTTCCCTTTCCAAGTTTTAACTCATCATTATTTTTACCACACTCTTTATCATCCATCATGCTCTGCACTTGTGGGTTTGAATCCCATCCGGCAGGTCACAGTGAATCGCAGAAATGAGAGCAGGGCAGGCAGAAGGGGCAGGTTACAGGGAATGCCAATGGGTGAGCAAAAAGGAGATGACTGTGTTTGTTGGAGGAAAGCGAAAGACTTCTTGAAAAAAATGATAGGGTTTGCAAAATTAGGGTAGGGGAGAAAAGAATGGAATGACGTGAGAAGAAACAAGTAAGATAAAGGTGTGGGGAAAGGAGAAGTGAGTTATGGGAAAATGTGAGGCAGCATAATTTTTTATGTAAATAGTGATCAAATGTAGGCTCTGGGAGAAGCAAGTAGAAGATGTGTTAGACAGGACTGCAAGTGCAATGTTCCGAGCCACATTGCTAAGAGAAATTAGGAGCCAAGGTGAAATTGAGATTTCTAGCAATGTTAAAGATAATGTGAAGAAATTAACTGTATAATATGAAGAAGGTAGAATATATCAACAAACTAATAAGGACTATAAGGTATAGCATGAGTCAAACCCTGATTTAAGGAAAGCATCAACTACAAAATATCAGCTGTAGAGGAAGGGGAGGAGAAGTAGGTGGGACACATAAATCTACATAGCCTATGATTCACAAAGGTAAACTTACACTTTTGTGTAAGTTTACGACTGTTTTCTATTCACAACATATTTTACTTTTTGTATTTTAACGATTGTGGAGTCTTTACACATAAAAAATAAGCCAGTCCTACACCTTTGTGAATCAGACCCATTAAGCTTTACTACAAGAATCCTACCAGAGAAGAAGACCTCTGAAAAGGGCAAATCGACAAAGAAAAGAAAAGGTGGGTGTCTTTAAGAGGGGCAGCAGTCGTTGGGAAATATATTGAAAAAAGTTTAAAGAAATAAAAAAAAACATCTTATCTGACAATTACACAGTTGCAAAAAGCACAGTTGATGGACAGAATGCAGAACAATGTAGCCATTGTCTGACCTAGGGTGGTGTGGAGTGCAAAAAAACGATGGATTTAGGCCCAGATCTTTGTACCTGGGTGAATGTAAGACATTGTTCTGCATTGTGTCCATCAACTGTGTTTTTTGCAAATTACACAGTAGCAGACACTATGTATCATCACGAGAAGTTGAAGCAAGCAAGAAGGGAAGAACATGAGCAGTGTTAGAGCCAAAGAGGTAAAGTTAATGACATGGAATATGAACGGATTTGGCATTAAGAGGAAGCAGCTCACATTCAGGAAGGCCCTTAAGACCTGGCTCTTTACACGCTAACTCCCTTGCCCATGCCCACTAGCGATCAGTCAGCACCAGGACACCTTCGGGTAACAGTGCGCTTTAAAAATGTCAAAATAAATAAATAAATAAATAAGAATAATCATACAGTACTTAGAGGTCTAAGAAGCCTAACTTTGTGTACCATAAGAAACCCATCTAACCCTTTTGGAGTTTAAGGGGCATATCTATGAAATTATCACTCAGCACAGCACGTCACCTTGCCAAGCTGCGTGATAGGAAAAGGGTCAGAATGTGCTGCACTTAACAATATATGGCGCATTCCTCTCATTTCCCAAGGCTAATGCATAATATGCTGCCTAGCGTCAATGCAGGCATCCTTGCACCATGATGCATAGGTGTCTACATTGTAAGCACAATTGTTTTTCTGCAGGAAGGGACACCTTACTGCACTAAAACAATCCCCTGAGGCATTTTCCTTTTTCTATGTGTGCTACAGAATGCAGCACACATAGAAAGTGGAAAATAACAAGGAGAAATAAAGATGTTGCTCCTCGTTACAACTCACCTAGGAAGGCATAGCATTTTGACGCATTCCCAGATTTACCAGAGTTGGTAAGTCAGGGAATACACCCGAATCCATGGGTGGATACGTGGGAACACCCAAGCTCCACCCATAGAACGCCTTCCCAGGTCAGAGTGACGCAACACAGTAATTTGCGCCTCATTGCATTACTCTGGATTTATCAAGCCTTGCAGGGCCACGCATGGTGACCTTGCGTTGCTTGATAAATCCAACTTAGGTTTTGCATCTCCCATGTGCCGACTTGCAAGGGTGATGCAGAACCTACACAAATATGCCTGAGGTCTTTATTTATTAAATATAGATGAGTAGAGCAAGTTGCATGCATAGATCAGCTAGGTATCTCCAAATGATTTACCCTAATTATAAGGACAAATACTGGGATAGAGTTTGTAGATTATAAAACAGATGCTCAGGTAGATGGATCATTGGTAGATTTATGTTTGTGTAGAAAACAATTACCGTATTTTCCGGCGTATAAGACGACTTTTTAACCCCTTAAAATGTTCTCCAAAGTCGGGGGTCGTCTTATACGCCGGGAACCAAATTTTTAGGTGTGGAAGCAACGCTCCACCGACTTTGAATATGGAGAAAAAATCAAGTAGAACCAAGTCAGCACCCTCGAGCCCTCCAATATGGCCTCTGGGCTCCTGCTTCACACTCCCTGTGCCGTCGCAGATTGTGGCACTCTGTTCGGGGCCCTGCTACTGATCTCCCTTATATTTGTGCTTACAGTACAGTATGTGAGTCATACTACAATCCTCTCTAGCTGTACTTCATTTACCGGAAGCAATGTTATATAGCGCGGACTTTACCCGATGTCAGAGCGCTTCACAATAGGACTAGTAATGATACACGAGGAGAAAATTACAACAGAACAATTTACAAAAGCAAACTTTAAGTTAAGTTACGGTACATGAATAAAAAATTGTACAGTCTCTTACAGTCTCGTAGTGCCGATGGGAGCAGGCTCTCACGGGACATTTTGGTATTTTCGAACTGCATGCTCAGTCTAGAGACACAGGCGGGCGGGCACATGCGCTGATCTGGCGTCTCTCTCTGCGCTGATCTGGCGTCTCTCTAATCTCTCTCTCCCTGCTACTGATCCCCCTTATCCCCTATTCGTGCTTACCGGTATGAGAGTCATACTGTAATCCCCTCTAGCTGTACGGTACGGTACTTTATATACCATATGCGATTTTATATAGCGCGGACTTTACCCGAAGGTGTCAGAGCGCTTCACAATAGGACTAGTAATGATACATGAGGAGATAATTACAACAGAACAAATTACAAAAGTAAACGTTACGTTAAGTTACGGCACATGAATAAAAAATGACAATAGTGCGTAGTCTCTTACAGTCCTGTAGTGCCGTAGTGCCGATGGGAGCAGGATCTCATGGGACATTTCGGTATTTTCGAACTGCGTATTCAGTCTAGAGCTACAGCGGGCACATGCGCTGATCTGGCGTCTTTTTCTCCTTCCGATGTGGCCATAAATCTCACGTTCATCGGAAGGTGAGGAGCGTCAGTACCGTAAGTCATCTCCTCAGTTCATGGGCATTGAAAAGGGACTGTAGAAAGTTCCCGCCGGCAATACAGAACTGCGCTGGAAGTGGGGGTAGTCTTATACGGCGAGTATAGCATGAAACCTACATTTTATCAAGAAAAGTAGGGGGTCGTCTTATACGCCGGGTCGTCCTATACGCCGGAAAATACGGTATTTGTGCAAGATGTAATGGCTAAAATTGCAATGATCCTGCACCTTTGAATTGTTTGCCATTAAACCTATTTGAATATTTCTTTCCTTGTTTGATCAGAAGAGACTTTAATGCCTTAATTAATAACGCATCAAGATTTTGGGTTGTGTGACATGTAGTGCAGTAATGTTGGGATTCAGAGAGGCCACACGATTTATAGACTGGATTTATTTCACCTCGACCATACAAAGTTAGGTAGGATAAAAGGTTTTAAGCACAATGTTTACACCATTCTGCATAATTTTATTAAATTCTGAGTTTACAGTTTACAGTGAAGGTGGATCCTGAACCACAGATTGTAATTAGACCCAGAAATTATTCAAAGAATCGTAGAAAATATTGTGCTTCCAATATGGGCATGTCTTATTTGAATATGATAACAGACATATATTAGGGGTATAATCAGTAAAACATAACAAAAAAGATCTCAGAGTCCATGAACAAGAGAGGCGACTGGAGCAGGATATCAGTTCAACGGAAAGAGCGATGCAAACACAAAAACCACAAGTAATTGGAACTAGATCAAAACAGGATACAGAGAGTGAACAGTATATATGTAAAGCAATGGTGGAGGGAAAAATAAAGCTTGTTGGCAAGTAAGCAGATTACTTCATTTTGAATATGAGGAAAGAGGAGGACTTGAAGCATGGAAAACGAAAGTAGGCATAAGTAGAAACTATATTAAATTAGCTGACAATGATGTAGGATACTAAGTAAGTGAGCCACAGGAATGTAAGTTCAGATGCTTAAGGTGTTTACCCCCACATGCATCAAGCATTTTTAGAGTCGCAAACGGTGCAATTCCTTAAAATCGGCCGTTTGCGATTCCAAAAATGCTTTTTCAGATGCATCATTATTTTGTGATGGAAATCGCTAATTTTGCGACTTTCCAGAATGCGATTGCATTTAAGGAATCGCAAATTTGCGATTCCTTACATGCAATGCATCATTCTTAAATCAAATTGCGAATACAAAGTTTGCAAGTGCAAATTACCACGAGGTTGAACCTCGTGGTAAATTGCGAAAAATGTTTAAAATGTTCTAATTTACTTTTTAAACAATGTCATGTTACAGACACACATGTCTTTAGGACATTTGTGTGTGAAACATCCATTTAAAAATAAATTTCAGGGGTGCAGGGGGGGTCCTTTGGACCCCCCCCTGCACCCATGGAATGCATCAACATTTGCGAATTCAAAATTGCGAATTCGCAATTTCCATTGATTCCTATGGGCCTTTTGGCCCATAGGAATCAATGGGAATAGCGAATTCGCATAATATTTGCGATTCGATAAAAATTGCGATTTTTACCGAATCGGAAATATTATGCACTTTCTATGATGCATCCCGTTTTGCGAATCTATATTTGCGATTCGGTAAAAATCGCAAATTTGGAAACGCAAAACGGGAGTTTGATGCATGTTGGGGGTAAGTTCCTTGTATGACAAAACTATCACCCCAGTTTCTCCTAGGAAAAATCATGTGTGGAAGAAAGGCAACTGATTGAGATTTTATCAGAGCAAGGTCTAGCTTTCGCTGAGGAGATTACTGATGGAGAAATAATAACACAAATTAAAATATTGAAGAATACAAAGGCATCAGGAACAAATGAAATGGCACTACAGGTGAGTTCTGCAAGCGGCTACAGGGGATAGTGTTACCAATTTGGAAATTCATGTTCTACCCAATCTATCTATAGAATGCCTCCCTTATGAATGAAGCCACCATAGTGTTAATACAAAAACCTAATAAAGATCTGAATAGATCTCTATAGATGTATTTCCCAACTATATTGTGATTACAAGGTTTTTGATGGCATCCTTTCTAAAAAAAACTTGTGGATGTTGTCCCTTAACTTATACACTTTGACCAGAAATTATTTATACCAAGTAGACAGCTACATGACCTGACACATATCTACTAATAGGATCCATTGACATGGTAGTTATGTACACAAACATTTGAGCAAATGTTACATTTGATGCAGTCAAGGCATTTGATTGAGTTAATGGATCTACATTTAGAATGTCTTGTCATCAATTGGGCTAAATATAGAATTTAGAAACACATTAAATAGTCTATGTAATTCTCCTAGTGCTCGGATTGCGGTTGGAAATGTAAATTTAACTGAGAAGTTCAATATCACTGGAGGGACGAAGCAGTGGTGTCCATTATCTTCACTGCTATTCAATATTTATATAGAGACATCCTCCCCAGGTAATTAGATGTTATATGGATATCATCCCTTATTAATTCTAGGGCTTAATAAACAACATCACTATGCTGATTACATCATTCTGAATACTACAGACCCAATTAGAACAATTCCGAAAGTCAAAACTAAAACAGAGATAATATCTTGGAATCTAAAATAGGACAAAAAGAAAGTCTGTAATGAGATAAAATAATTGGAAATTATAATCATGCATGAATTTATTTATTTATTTATTTATTTCAATTTAGATAGTGCATTATCACCCGGGGGTCTCTAAGCGCTTGTACCAGGCAAACAGACAACTCCATAGAACAGGCAGCACCCCTACAGCTCTCCCCAAGCTTCACGAAACAGTATTGTTTTTAGCATCCGACAGAATGGCAGCAACTTTGGTTCCTTACGGAGCTCTGGTGGAAGTTTGTTCCATGCTGCCGGGAGCAAAGTAGAGAAAGCTCGACCGCCCTGGGTCGACAGACGATAGCGAGGATTAGTCAGAAGCGTAGCCTCTGAAGACCTCAGTGCTCTACCTGGAATGTAGCTCAATAGTCTACTTTTAATGTAGTTTGGTGCGTTGCCATAGATAGCCTTATGGGAGATGCACAGGCCTTTGAACAATGCCCTCTGTCTAACAGGAAGCCAATGCAGCTGGCGCAGGAGAGGAGAGGCATGCGCCTTCCTAGGCTTCCCCTAGATTAATCTTGCTGCATCGTTCATCACGGTTTGAAGCCTCAACAGTTGTTGCTGGGGCAGACCTAAATACAGCGCATTCCTGTAGTCCAGTCGCCCCAGAATCATAGCTGTCACAGCACTCCTTAGAGTAGAAAAGGACAGTAGATTAGAAATTTTGTGAAGTTGCCTAAGGAGGCCTATGCATGTACCCACCACTGAGGACACCTGCTTTCTCATGTTCAAGTTGCCATCAATAAGGATGACCAAGCTTTTTACCACAGTAGCTGGAACCGGCGTCCTGCCCAACTCCCTGGGCCAAAATCCATCGTGCCAGGGGCTGCCTACGGTGGTAATTGGGAGCACCTCTGTTTTGTCAGGATTGATCTTCAGGGAGTTGGCAGTCATCCAGTTTACTGTGTATCTCAGAATGTTATGCAAGCGTGCTTGAGCTCCGGGAGTGTCCTCTATTTGAATGATGATCTGTGTGTCGTCAGCGTAGTTATAGACCTGACAATCCATCTGATTGAGCGCTGAAATCAGGGGCTGGAGATAAATATTAAAAAGGAGCGGAGAGAGCGCCGACCCTTTGTGGCACTTCACAGGTGATGGCCGCTGCTGCTGATACTAGGTCTGAAAGCTGTACTTTCTGCGATCTATCCTGCAGAAAGGAAGTAAGCCAGCCTAGTGCGGTTCCCCCGATGCCTAAATCTCTCACACGCAACAGCAGTTGACTATGACACACAGTGTCAAATGCCGCGGAGAGATCAGGCAGCACCAGGGCCCCGGAGATCTTTTTATCAGCTCTGCATCTTAGTTCGTCCAAAATGGAGACCATCACCAGCTCCGTGCTGTGATGTACCCTAAAACCAGCTTGATTTCGCTCCAACAGATCATTGGTCTCCAAGTGCTTGGAGAGGTGTGTCAATACATGCTGTTCTAATACCTTCCCCAAGAATGGCAACTGGGAGATGGGCCTGAAGTTCTTTAAGATCTTAACATCCGCTCCGGGTTTCTTAAGCAATGGAATCAACCGGGCCTCTTTAAGCATGGTCGGAACCTGTCCCGTTTCCAGTGATTTATTTAGGAGGTTTAGCACATCCTCCTCCATCCCTGGCATGGCTTGCTTAAACACGCTAGGGGGACAGGGGTCTACCTTGGAGCCTGACTTCACCTTCCCTACCAAGTTAACTAGCGGCTCCTGCTTAACTAGGGGTATACTATTCAAGGGGTTCTGAATTTTAGGTCTGCAAGGGATAATTAGCAGTGGGCAGTCTAACACAGGGGAGCTCAAGATTTCCAGCAAGAGCTCCTCAATTTTGTTGGTGAAAAAATCAAGGAATTTATGACAGTCCTCGAGAGAAAACTCGGGCCTCTGTTCCCTGTTCTTCCTTAGTTCAGAGAGCACTTTAAAAATTTCTTTCTGGGGGTTTTGGGCAGTAGCAATCCTTGTCTCAAAGAAGTCTGCCTTGCGTACAAGGATCGCTCTCTTGTATGTATCAAGCTCCTGCGCATACCGTGAGTGTGCTGCCGCATTGTAGTCCCTTCGCCAAGCTCTCTCCGCCTTTCGAAGAGCTTGTTTCCTGGCTCTCAGAGAGTCGTTAAACCAAGGCGCTCCTGCTCCTTTGCCCGCCATTTTCACCTTTCTTGCTGGTGCCACAGTTTCAATGGCGGCTTTCAATTTGTCAACTACCTTATGACAGACTACTTCGATGTCAGCATCTTGACCCGATTGGGATACTGCATTTCGTAAATTAGTTACCAATTCCACCTCATTTATTGAGTTCCATTTCCTTACCATTTTCCAGGTGGCCATGGGTTCCCTCCACCTTTAGACACCACTCTCTGGCCCCTAATAAGGTAGTGATCGGACCATGCACAGGGGCTCCCAATTACCACCCTTGAGCCTGGCTCAGTTGACTATACCAAGTCCAGGGTGTGGCCCTTTACGTGCGTTGGCCCAGCCACCTGTTGTGTCATCCCCAACGCAGTTAATGCTTCCTCTAAAACAAGAGCCTGTCCTTCTTTGGGGATGGTCTCCCAATGGAAGTTAAAATCTTCCATCACCAACATATCCTTGTAACGGGATCTGAGGTCATATATCAGCTCAACGAAGCTATCCATGAAATCCGGTGTGGCCCGCGGGGGCCGATAGACAAACAGAATAACCAAACATTCAGTGCCAAGCTCAAATTTAACCCCTAAGATGTCTGCGCCCCCATAGCACTCCGCGCAGATTCTTTCAGCCTTCCAGCGACTGTTAAACAGAAGCGCCACCCCTCCACCTCTTTGGTCCTTTGGCCGGTTTTGGCAAATAGGCAGGTAGTTGGGGGGAAGAGCGGCCACCACATCTTGCGTGGATGACTCTTCTAACCACGTCTCCGTTAGCCCTAGGATGTCTAACTCACCCTCCTGTAACAGGGTGAACACTTCCAGGTTATGTTTCTGAAGTGACCGAGTATTAAGAAGACCAAAAGAGACTTCTGTTTTTGTTTTCCTGTATCTCCTCCCCTCCTGTGTCAGCGAAAGGTTCAGCAACCCCTCCTGCACACAGTCATGTCCTAGCTGCGGGTTACTTCTATGTAGGTCCATCAATTCCTTCCTACTATACCTGGTGTTGGAACCAGGGGAACTGGCCCCGGGTCCTGTCTGGTCGTGGATGGGCGTAGGCGCGCCCACGGCGCAAATTGGATAGTATAACAGTGAAAAACTCAAGGAACTTAAATAAGATAGCTACAGAAATGTATCACCTGGAGAGAGTTTGGGAGCAAGATGGTGACTACGAAGAGCGTCGCTGTACTCACCTGTGATTGCTCCAGTGATGTGGTATCATCTTTGATGTCAGGAAAGAATGATCGTGCGGTGGTATCCCTGAGTGCTATCTGATATGCTACGGACTCCCTGTTGCAGATTGTGCATGTTGGTGGGGCTCTTTGCGCGATGGAGGAGAGAGATCGTATTACTGCTGGTTGGGCTTCCGCCATGGAGCGGAATCTCAGCTCTTGATCCTACAATGCCTGTGTGCATTAAGTTGGCTAAGGTGAAGGAGAAGGAGCGGAGGGAGGTGCCCCCACCTCCCCTCTACAACTCGTCCAGCCACGGAAGCAAGAAATAAAGGGTACAAGAATGAGGCGGAGGGCAGAGGAAAAGTGAAAACTGCCACCCCCTCTACTAACCCGATAGAGACCTCAAGGTCAGCAAAAGAGATCTGGGTCACAGATGGTAGATTCGCGCAGGCTGATCCAAAACAGCGTATTATTCCCACTATCTTCAGCTGTACTACCCGGCACATTGGCCACGCCGAAGAAGGGGCAGGAGGAGGGCATCAGACCCTGCATGCGGCTATCTGCCTGTCTGTGAGTACTGAGGCTATTGACAATGCTGTTGATATTGGACTAGAGGAGGGAACCATACCCAATTCTATCACAGGGGAAAGGACTTGCAGACAGGTGGGGGGTCAAGTGACAGAAGTGGATTTAGGAGCGGAAGGGGGAATGATTGTCAAGGACCACCAAATAATAGATAATACTAACACCCCTATTTCCCCGGCTCCGCACGGTGACACAGTACTTTTGTCAAAAATATCTGTATCTGCACTGTATTAGTCACAAGATAGTTTAGATTTGAGGAAATTATGTTCCCTCTATCAGGGAAATATATTTTTTTCCCTTACTGATGAGTCCGACGGCTCAGCCGTAATGGAGGATCTCTCAGAAGAAAGTGCTAAATCTGGAGGCTCAGATAGTAGTAGACCTGATTGCCTTTTTGCCTTTTTCCCCCAAGCACTCAAAAGCGTCTTACAATAAGAAGGAAGACTAGGAGTAGCTTTCCCAGCAAAGGCCCCTCATGTATTGAGACTAATAATATAGCCGCAGCTGTTCCTTCTCAACTGATGTGGGATTATTCTGCAACCCAACAGATCTATGAAGATACTCGGGCCCAAGACGCTGCTGCACAAGCCTCCCTGGAAGCTCCCACTATGGGTCTAATATACTCTACCCTAAAACAGCTGCAAGGTGAAGCTAGGGCAGAGACTCGCAAGGCCTACTTGGCTGCAAAAGAAATTCAGGGGGCTATTCGTAAAGTAAACAAATGCTGCTCGGACATGGCTAGGTTGGCAACCTTGGAAACCTGGACAGTAGCTGTAGAGGAGACTTCATGTACACTTCAAGCTCAAGTAGAGAACCAGGATTCTCAACTAGTAGATGTTCTATGGAAGTTGGTGGACTTTGTGAATGTCTATCAACAAAGAGAGAGGTAGGGAGAAGCGCGAACACTCTTAGTCCCCAATAGATTAACAGAAATTTAACAACAAAAGAGTGTTCTAGTGCAGGTGGGATGGGGGTCTGCACTGAGCACAGGGAGTCAAACACAAGCCCATTCGGTTTGTTAATAAAGCCCTCACTCACCGACCTGGTCGGTGACTTGCTTCATCATCGGGCCCCACCGGGTGTGACCGAATGTCACCCCGGTGTGCTGCAACGCCAGAGTTACTGCGGAGCTGGTCTTGTGAGGATGGAGGGGCTATGTGATAGGTAACGTGAGAAGTGTAAAGAGTGGTGGTTTAAAATTGTCTTGTATGTATCAAAAAATTCTTTATTAACTGATCATCAAGGACAAAGTAAAAAATGTGTCGATAAACAAGGCCAACTAATTGGATGGTCTTGTACCGATAACATTTATGTGAAAGTGTGGTTGGTCAACATGTTTCTGCCCTAGCGGTATAGTTAACCAGGCATTCGTCAGGACCTAAAGTGTAAACCCCGGCGGTATGAGCACGCTAAGGCCCACCCGACCGTAGGTCTTGAAAGTGAAAAATTCGTGTCTGTGAAGTAAAAAAGAGGGGGGCTACACCGGCCAAGGGCGGGAAGCACACACCCTCAGGTTTCCAAAATTACGGAGACCAAAATTAAAACTTCACAGGGGGTGGTAATACACCCCATAGACCTCGGGAGGGGGGAGGCAGCGCTTTTTGGCACATCGCCCACTACGCCAGTCTCCCGCTGATACACCTGCTCAGCCCTCGGAACCGGGTCTCGCCGGGTCTCGGCGGTACAAGACCATCCAATTAGTTGGCCTTGTTTATCGACACATTTTTTACTTTGTCCTTGATGATCAGTTAATAAAGAATTTTTTGATACATACAAGACAATTTTAAACCACCACTCTTTACACTTCTCACGTTACCTATCACATAGCCCCTCCATCCTCACAAGACCAGCTCCGCAGTAACTCTGGCGTTGCAGCACACCGGAGTGACATTCGGTCACACCCGGTGGGGCCCGATGATGAAGCAAGTCACCGACCAGGTCGGTGAGTGAGGGCTTTATTAACAAACCGAATGGACTTTGTGAATGGCCAAAGGCGGAGTAATTTATGTTTTTTGGGTATAGCAGAGAATGTTGAAGGCAATGATGTCAGGGACTTTATTATTAATCTGCTTAGAGGTGCCTTCCCTGACCTGGTTAACTGGAACTGGGAGACTGAGATACAATGGGCACACAGATTCCCACTCACTTTACGGAATAACGGGCAGAGGGGCCTATCGGAAAAGCCTAAAGCAATTTGGAGGGTTTTGGAAATTTTTTGTTGCATCAGGCCATTTTTGAAAAAGCACGACCCAATGCAAGGCGCTTATTTGATGGCCATTCCTTTTTCGTGAGGCCTGATTTCTGCCATGCAACAGTGGAGAGGAGGTGGCGTCTGCGACAGATGTGTTCGGTGTTGCAGAGCTCGGGTTGCCAGGTGTTTCTCCTCAACCCTGGCAGGCTGAAGGTTTTCTTTAACGGTAGGACACGTTTCTTCACCTCCGAAATAAAGGCATAAGAATTCCTGGATGAAATCTGCACTGGCCGAAATCAACCTGAAGGTTAAAAAGGGGTTCTAAGGGGGGACACACTGGCTGAAGATGGAATGCCAGTTCAACTACAGCATTCTTTGACCTTATCGAGAATGCCCTTTTGGATTTTGTATAGAGGATACACCTGAGAAATGCTTCTTTGCTTTTGTTGTTGCACTGTTCGGGTTTTTTATTCTTCCATCTTTTTTTCTCTCTACTCCTTTCTCTTTTCTTTTGTTTCTTTTTTTTCACTGGAGCCATGAAGGGGTGGGTCAGGCTTTTTTTGCAGGAGCCATAATCAGGGAGTTAGGTGACACGCTGCTTCGATTGGGGGTCTGGGGCTGGGGAGGCGGTGGAGGTTTGAGACAGGGGGAGGGAGGGATGGTGGGAAAGGGAGGGGTAAAAGGGGTGGCGGGCAAACAGACTATGCTGTATTTATAAGCTCAGCAAAATGTTTAAGTTTAGCTTAGGAATTACATTTCATGTTCTAGTTATATCTCCTGATCAGGTCTATCACTTGAGCTTGCTCTTTTGCTTCTTTTTTTCCTTCCTTAAATGATTAAAATCTGTATTGCTTCTGTAAACATTTGTGGGCTTAAGGTAGCCCGAAGCTGCAATGGATTGCTTTTGATTTAAAGATTTTGAAATCTGATATTGTATGTATACCAGAGACACACACAGAGAATTTCCGGAGACATGTACTTGATGGCTCAGATAGTTTCGGGACAATGGGTTGTCACTGAGTGTAGTATTGGTAATAGCTCCCTTATGATTTGCCCTGTATATGGACTGGTACTGGATGACCCGCCTTGTTTAATTGGTTAAAAAGCTGACTGGTCTCCTGGCCCCTATCTCTGATAATCTGTGGTGATCTTAACATTAACATGCCCTGCACCGCTCCCACACAACAGTGCAGGAAGTATTGTGGGAAACCAAAAGTGCTTAGGGCTCTCAGTGATTTAAAGTACACTCATGGACTGGTTGATGTATGGAGGGAAACCATGAAGGCAGATCCCGTCGTCACATTCTTCTCCGTCCCCCAAAAGGTCCATGTGAGATTAGATTATTTTCTAGTCTCCCAGGGCCTGGTCACACATTCGAGTATTTCAAGATTTCCAAGGGTTATGTCGGACCACTATCCTCTTGTTTTGGAAATCAAAATGCCCCAGTTCCTGAAAGTGGACCGCTCTTGGTCACTTGAAAGGGCTCTCCTTCTAGGTTCACAATATGTGAGCCAGATTCGGGCATGGATTCCTCAGTTCATACTTGATAACTATGGCAGCACACCAATTAGCATTGTTTGGGACACTTTTAAGGCCTGTCTGCGGAGGGAAACTACAGGATATAGCCTTGAATGCCAGAAAACAGAAAAAGAACTAACGGAGGGTGTTAGAAATTGGATTTTTGGTCAGAAATACTGACATATCTGTAACTCCTTGCGACATGATGTGTCACACAGTAAATATGACGCATCAATAATGTCGTAAGGAGGGCTCACTGAGAAGTGACGCATCGCTGCTTTCACGCAGCGATGCGTCACTTCTCATAAATGAGGCCCCTACTTTTTAAAAGTAGTATTTTCAAACACAGAATGTAAAAATCACCCTTACTAAAAGATGCATCTTTAGATTCTGAGTCCAGGCATACTAAACTTGGCTTTACTACCTCGTTCCCAGGGCCAGTTATGTTTATAAGATGTTATAAACAAACGTCTCATTCTGTCCTATGGGTAACAGGTAGCCTTGCAACAGTGAAAAACGAAATGGGCTGTAATTCACTATCAGGACATGTCACACACACCAGGGCATGTCCTACATTTCGCATACACTGCACCATGCCCACAGGGGTACATAGGGCCTACTTTAGGGGTGCCTGACATGTAAGAAAAGTGAAGGTTAGGGGCTGACAAGTGTGTGCACTGGCCAAGTCGACATGGCAGTTACAAACTGTGTGCAGACTTTGCAATGGCAGGTCTGAGTTACCTTTTCAGGTCTACTCACGTGGTGGCACAATCAGTGCTGCGGGCCCACTAGTAGCATTTGATTTACAGGCTCTGGCACACTCAGTGCACTTTACTAGGGACTATCAAGTAAATCAAATATCCACTCATGGAAACACCAATCCATAACACAATTTATACAGAGAGCATATGCACTTTCACACTGATCTGCAGTGGTAAAGTGGCCAGAGTCATAAAACCAACAAAAACAGGTCAGAAAACGGAGGCTAAAAAGTAAAAAGTCTGAGGGACTATTCGCAGGCTTAATAAAAGCAGAATTAAAATTAGTTGATCTCTTCTGGGGACAGTCCCGACACTACTCTTCTGGAAGTAGCGACTGCCAGGATAAGGATGGTTGAATTATCCTTAAAGAAGGCAGCAGATAAGTATCTGGTATGGTGCGAGAAGGTTTATGAATTTAATGAAAAGAGTCGGCAACATCTAGTCCTTAGAACAAGACAGTCTCTTGTCAAGGTACCAGATAATGGAAATAAAGGACACTCTGATTGGTATTAAATGGGATTAGGTAGAGATTAGGGCGGCCTTTCAACACTTCTATTAACATCTATATTCCAAGGAGATTAATGAGGATGCTTTGACCATGGGGGAATATCTTTCTGAACTTGGTGAAGAGACTCTCACGGTAGAAGACAAGGAGGCATTAGATTTGCCCATCTCTATAGCAGTGGCGGCTCCTTCAGGGAGTGCTGTGGGGCGGTAGGGTAGGGGAGGGGCAGGGTGGGGGGTAGTAAACTCCGGTATACGGACAGACGGAGTTAAGGAAATAAATAAATTAATAAAACGAATTACATTGTGCGCACTGCAACGCTCCCTCACGGAGCCGCTACTGCTCTATAGAAGAGATAAGTGCTGCCATTGATGGTTTAAAATCCAGAAAGGCTATGGGTATGGATTTCATTCCTGCAGAATTTTATAAGATATTTGCAGGGGCATTGGAAGGGTTTTTAACCGAACTATTCCAGGAGGTCCAGAAAGGGTTGCCCCCACCTGACAGTTGGTCCACAGCCAAGATAATGGTGTTTTAAAAAAAATAAACCTTCTAGGGAGTTGGGCTCATATTGACCCATCACACTTAGCAATAGCAATCCCAAGATCTATGCTAAAATCTTATCAACAGTTATTAATCGGCTCACATCCTCTGTGCACCTAGTTTTATCCCCGGTAGGGCCACCGGATGTATGACGTTACAACGCATCCCATTACAACTACCTACCATTACAACGCGACCATTACAACGCATACCATTACAACGCATAGCGCTTAGAGGTGCTGGATAGTGGTAAGTATAATTTACTATTCCAACTCCAGTCCCCGTGGACACTAGGGAAGGTGTTGGATAGTAAATTAAACTTATTCCCTATCCTAGAGCGCCCCCCAGCGCAATGCGTTGTAATGGTATGCGTTGTAAAAGTTGCGTTGTAATGGTAGGTAGTTGTAAAAGTTGCGTTGTAACAGGTGTATACCAGGGCCACCACCGATCACATCCGGCAGGCGATTACCCTTTTTGATGCGGCAGGAGTTACTCAAGATACTACGGCTTTCATTTTATTGGATGCCAAAAAGGCTTTCAATGGGATCTCCTGGCTGCTTCTTTGGACAGTAATGTCATATAACGGGATAGGCTGGGGATTTCTTGGATCAATGAAAGCCCTTTATCACCAGCCTAGAGCTAGGATCTCCCTTATGGGGGCATGTCCAAAGAGGGGGTTATCTAACGGGGCACCAGGCAAAGGTGTCCCTGCTCCCCCCTTTTATTTGCGCTTTACATCAACCCCTCGATCAGGCAAGTTCATCATAACCATGCAATCATACCCCTTTAATCCAGAAGGCCTAACAGGACTTCGGAGATGGAACAATCTGAGGTTGTCCCTGATCAAAACGATTCTGGTTAAGTAAATTTACACAAAATGTCAATCCTTTCTAAATTAACTTTTCTTTTTAACACTACTCTGGTCACATTCAGTAAGGATGGTATTTTCCTATCCACTGGTAAGTAAAATTTTTCATCTGGGCATAAAAATAGATACGTTATAGATGATAAAAAACTTTTCTTAAAGTTCGTTGGATAAGAGGTCTGATGCTCCCAGATCTCCAACTCTTCTGTTATGCCTTCCATTTTAAAAATTGATAAATGCTACTTACCTACCCAGATAACACATGCAGTGGAAACGTATTCACTGCAATACTCACAAAAATTGGGGCAAGACAAATTTTTATACAAGTTTTGAACTTCAAATCTTTTAAGAGACTTTTGCTTGAAAGTTTTCAGAACTAGGCTAAATCTTTCATTTAATCTTAGGCAAATTTTGGGCATCTATTATTATACTAGTGTTACCCCAATCTGGGATTCCCTGTGCACTTCGATATTTATGGAAGAGGAGAGACAGAAGTAACAGTGGACAGTTTTAATCTAATATCCTGGAATACAATAAATGGCTTTACGGAAGGAATTATTTCTAGGTTCAAAATTCTTTAGATGTCATTGGGGTGGCCCACACAAAAAACGTGCTATGAACAAGATTTTTGGGAATATAAGGAAAGGATCCAAGATGTTACTATATTAAAGAACAAAGTCTATACATGGTTCTTTATTCTGTTTTCAAATCTACTGCTCCCCCAAAAATCACTTCTGCACTAGATTTACTGGACCCATAAAAATTGCCCACATTTTACAAGGAAGACATCCCTAGATGCAAGAGATGTGGTTTCCCTTAGGCCGATAGTAAACATATATTTGTAAGCCATTATTTAATACTGTTTGGGGCTGTTTTGCTTAACACTTTCATACTACCTTCACAAAAGAAATATTTCTTGTATCTGCTTCTTTTAACTAAACTAGAGATTTTCAAAACTTGGTTGTCACCAAATCATGGCAGAGTGAGTGGTAGAACATTATGTCACTGAGGGGGCCCCAAGTTCTGAGGCCAGGCTGCTGAAGCTCTTAACATTGCACCATTGTGGTTAACTGTGGCAGCAGCCATCATATATGTAGTGTATCCTAGACAACTGCTGCGGAACTGGCACTAAATGTGCAGCCCCTACGTGATCAAGCAGTACCCTGGTGAGAGGTTGGTGCCCTTCTGACACCATATTTCAACAGACTCGCTCTGAGCGAGGGCATTTTCCCCCATGTCCTCTGCTCCAGTCCCAGAGATTGGCAGAAAAAATCCCAAATTTACCAATGGTGAATCACTGGCCATCCCCTAAGACCTATATACACTCCATTGGACGTCAACTGCATATATTTAGACATCAAGTGGGTGAGTGGTATGGGGCCGGCTCTCTTCTCCCCTTGCACAATTTCTGAATGACTAAGTAAATAGTGGCAGAAATGCCCCTCACGTGTACCACTTAAACCCATTATCACAAGTTTTTTTTTCTTCCTGGCCTAACTGCTGTACTCTTGGAATATCATGTTACAGTACTCCCACCAGACACGGTAACAACCTAATGGATGACAACTAGATCATGCTGGACACTTTGTTGTTAACTACGGGGAGAACACTACCCCATCGACAAGATTACCCCACAGTCATATCCACCTGTCTGCCCCAGTTTTATTTGGGGCTAAGGGAGGATTCTCCATTAGAGCTCTGGGGCTGGGCCACACTGAAATTATTTCCTTTAAATTCTTATACAAATATTAAATAGATCGATTTAATTCGAGATATAATTGTATCTCTAAACAAGGCTGCCTGTCCCGACTCGCTCTGAATCAGGGGACGGAAGACAGGCAGTAAATCAACTTTCTGAATTGGGACACGCGACTCAGGGCTTACTGTTCTAAAGCCCTTCATAACGAATCATGGCCATTGTAGTCTATGGCAGTATTTTCTATAGGCCAGTGATGCTGACATTGGCGTCTCCCTGTGTGAGAGCAGCTGTCCATCATTCACTGGCATACATCCCACCCTTTCCCATTCGTCACACGTAGGAGTGGAAACAAGCACTGGTGCATGTGTGTTTTGGTGCCTTGTTCTTGGTAATGGTAAGTGTTTGAATCCTAATCTTCTATTATGTATTTTGTTCTGAGACCCCCTTGCCATGCTAACCTCCCCCACTGTGACACCCCTGGCCCTGGCTGCACGTTGCTGGCTCTGTTGGAAGTGGAGCGGCAGCATTTGTTCCCCCGTGAAAGGGATGCAAAAGACGAGCAGGCCAGTGTTCTTGTTCCCTTGTGAAGTTGATGCAAATATCCGAGTCAAGGGCAAAGACGAGGTATGTGCTTACAATAGGCATTTATCAGCTGTATGACATTAAAACTGGCCCGATCTACATGCCCTTAACAACTTTAATGGATTGATTGATTTATGAACAATGAGTGCTGAAAATGTTAATGCAATACATTTCAGTAATTTAGTTCCTCTCTAATTTCACGTTTTACTTAATCTTGATTCCCTCGAAAGTTAGCTATTTAATTATGTTGTATTTCTTACTGTATTTTTGTCCGTGCATCCTTTGAGCTGTGAAGTTGTTTATAAGGGTCTTTGATGGAGAGCTCTGACTCTGACCCTTAAGCCAGAGTAAAGTGCATGTCAGTGGGTTGGCCTCTCTGCAGAGCACACAGAACAATGGTCATGTATTCCAGTTGTAATTGCAATCTTGTAAAAATGTGTGTGAAGGAGATACACAGATGGCAAAATATTTACAGGGCAAAAGTAAAATAATTTGCTTAAATAGGAGTTAGTGCAGTGCAGGTTTGGACGTGGAGAAGTGAGGGAGATACCAGGAAATGCATTTGGGGAAGAGTGCAAAGAGGCTGCTAAAGATAAAAGAGAGGGGGTAGAAGATGTGCAGATCTTTTTTTCAATTTGTTTTTCTGGAGGAGGCTCCAGCCTGGACCCCACGTTTGTCTATTAAGCTTGCCCGCGTTGCTCACTATATTAAAGAAATGCCAAACATTTATGCCTCACCGCTTTCCAATATCACCAGCTGCCACTGTATGGGGCCAATCTTTATCATCCTTTCATGAATTGGGGTATACCACCTCTTTGACAGGCAGAGTGAAGGAACATATAGTGAGGCCTCTCAACTCTGCATCCATTTACCATCCCTTCTAATGTTAATACCAAAGTGTTTCTGCCGATTACCCTCCTCTGAAGTGGTCAATAACTCTAAAACCACAACTCCTCAGGCACCAGACATGTTGGGTGATACGCAAATTCCATCTATTATTATTATTTGGAATCTTGTATAGCGCACGGTACCCTCGGGCATCCCAGCGCTCGTTCATGACTCAAAGGAATGGAGCTAAGAAGACAGCATTAAGCGGGAAACAAGTGGGTTTTGAGTAGCTTTCGGAACCGAATAGTACCAGTCTCTATCTGTAAGTTCAAAGGCAGCGCATTCCATAACTTGGCTGCGTTCACCGAAAATCTTCTACCACCCGTCCGGGCTCTTTTCACTCTGGCCACTTGTAACAAAGATTTGTGGGCAGAGCGAAGGGCTCTAGTAGCCTTGTAAGGGAGCACCATATTACCCAAGATGGGAGGACCCTTCCCCCGCAGGATTTTATGAGCCGTACAGAGAGATTTAAATGTTATCCTCTCCCTTACCGGAAGCCAATGCAATGCTCTTAATGCCGGTTTTGCTGACTGTCTCCTTGGAATATTCATCAGCAGCCTTGCTGCTGCATTCTGCACTTGTTGGAGTTTATTGAGCGTTGCTTCCGGAGCGCCCAAAAAAAGTGCATTGCTATAATCCAACCTCGAGACAATCAGCTCCTGGATAAGAAGTTTCCTGGAGGTCGGAGGGAGAAGGGGTAAGATCTTACGGGCTCATCGGAGCAGAGCAAAACAGACTCTGGCGTTTTTTTTTGCATGGGTCTTGAAAGACAGGTCTTGTTCAAGCCACACACCCAGGCTTTTGATCTCCTTTTTGGGGCTAGGAGGATCGCCAAGACAGCTCGGCCAGCTGCCTGGCGGCGTAGATTCCCTGCGTGTCCCGCAATGGACATCTTACTGCCAGTATCAAATCCTCAATAAACGAAGTCAACACTGTGGTAACAAATAGGACAGCTGAAGTTCACCTTTTGAGGGCAGATATAGCTGCTTTTCATAAACGGGTGGATACTACAGAGTCCAGAAACTCGATAAGATGATTTGCCAGACTGGGGCTTGGACATTTGACACATAAAACAAAATCTGATAGACGTAAAGGATAGGAGCAGGAGGGACAATGTAGGTATAACTGGACTCCATAAGAAAGCAGAGGGAGACAATATCTTGGTTTTCCTCTCTCAGTTGTTTTTTTCCTAACCTCCTGAATCAATCCTTCGATCCCCCAGTGGAGTTACAGAGGGCTCACAGAGTTAAAGTGGCAGGGAGTTGCTGATGTGGAGACACATAGAATGCCACCTACTCTGAACCTCCTCTGACTTGACACTACTTTGCACAGACCTGCTACCAACCCCATTTTGAGGGCCGCCATGCATGCCTGGTGTAGAGCACACTCCCAACTTGGGACGTTGCCATGGATCCACTCTCATGTTCCCATATAGAGAAATAAAATGATCCAGGTTTGGTGGGTTGAAACTGAATGGTAATTGTGATTAGCTACAAGGATGCTTATCATGAAAACTTGATACAGGACAGAGATTTACTGCTGTTTTTGACTCTTGCTCAAAATGTAACTTACCACCCTCCCAACACTGGCAATACATACAGATGGCTCACATCCTCAGAGCCACTCTTGGAACTAGGCTGTACACTTATCCACCAGATGAGATCCTGCAATAAATCACAAGATGGAAGGATCACAGGGGTGTTTTATCTGGGTTATACTCAACACTGAATGAAGCCCTTTTTTCAAACAACGAATTAGCATTTCTGTGACGATGGTGGTCTGCAAGGATTGGCATAGATTTTGTGGACGGTGACTGGCTCAACATAATGGAGACTTATGACAAGACATTTTTTTTTATTTCAAATGTCTACACCAATGGCACTGGTCCCTTGCCAGACTTTTCATGGCAAACATGACACAAGATTCCATCTGCTGGAGGTGTCATACGCCACTGTGTGACCTCATATATATAGCGTGGAATTATGTGATGCTTTAGAATTTCTGGAGAGATGTGTGGTATTCATTAAAAATTACTCTAGGGATTTCTCTCCCACTAACAGGAAGAATAGCTATCCTATCTATTCAACTCTACACGCCACAACTGCCCCCACTACCCCATCATTTGATTAGATGGTTTGGAAATGCTCTAGCGGTGGTTAGAGTGGGGGATTTTGCGCCACTGGAAATTCATTGTCGTACAGCTCCATCAAACTTGGTTGACAATCATGCATGCAGTGCACTCTTATGAAAAGATAATCCACAAAGTGGATGATGGAATACCACAGTTCAATGAGCTGTGGTATAAATGAGGTTTGTCCTGCACTGTTGAGAAATGTTAGTACATAGATAGGATATACTGTTTAAGGTGGCTACCAATCCTCAACTTTCCTGTAATGATAATACCTATAATGTTAACTAACTTGATGTGATTCAGATACGGAAGTTTAGACGCAGGAAGAACATTTTATATTATCACTGTTATTTACTGCATATACTCTTTGAGTAAGTTTGACTTTGAGACTATTAGGATGGCCTCCATTCTCCCCCATTTTCCCTTTTGCACTCACTCCCCTCCCTTTTATTTTTCTTTCTTATTCTGTTGCCAGATTTTGCTGTATTTATACGTGTAATAAACATGTGTTTGGAATGTTCTGCATTTGTTGGCTAGAATATGTCAAAAAGCTAATAGAGAATTGATATATAAAAATAAATGTACAGTGCTCACCAAGGAGCGAGAATACTTGGATTCTCAGGGAAAGGAAATAGAACAAAACAAAGAAAATACATTGTTAGCTTTGCATGCATTTGAGGGTGAGGCACAGAAGAGAGCTATTAAAATAATGAATTGAGTTGACCCACATGTGACCCATAAAAGGTCACCTTGATCAATAGGCGAGATCCCATAAAAAGACACCTCGATCTGTAGGTGAAATCCTTCTGACAGCAGCGTTGGACTGAGACAGAAAAAAGACCTAGACGTCAAAATAAAAGTGGTTCACCATTAGTGAATAAGCTAAAAAAAACTGGCACATGTTTTCAAATTGGGGCAGTTTTGACGTATAAGTGTTTTGCAAGGTATGGGGGACTGCAAAGATTTGTGCTAGCTTCAGGCAACGTTTGTTTTAACATCTTGGAAATCAAAAGAAAAGACCTGTCATGCAGACTATTAAACAGGCCCACAAACAGCCAAAAAACAGGCCACACACTAACCTGTCAAACCAGCCATCGGGCACTGCCTCATTGCCATATATGCCAGTCCAATCCTGTCAGACACAAGAAATCGGGCAACCCAGGGATTGTGATCATGTATTTGATGCACTGAAGAATTGAGTTATGAGCAAACTCTCATTTTGACATTCATAAATGCTGTATAGCTGGAAGACTCCTCAAAAGGGGATGCCATCTGGTATCTCAGGCCCTAGGCGATTTCTTTAGCATGTTTTTCACAGAGAAATTGGACATTCTTGATCATGATTGTTGTCTGGTCACTCATCTGACATCGTGGTAAAGATACACATATCCAACACATCCAGAGCAACCAAACTCAACATCTGTGTGAGTCTCATCAAGGAACCTGTAGTCTCTGAGCACAGAAAATTCCAACAAAAAAGCCACTGGCCCAGACAGCACACCTTATCTCCACCCTGAGGATATTCATGGAGAGAACCCAAAACTAAAACTGAATGGGCAATGAACGAAGAGCAAAGAAACATAACCATTCTTCAAACATCTTCAACAGGTGCAGGAAATGCATTATTGTTCAATAGTGACCCATGTAATTGGGTTCAGAGACTTCAAACTAAACAAGGTTACAAACACACAGGCATGGACTCAGGCTATGGGTCACATAACCTACACTTCCATGGGAGATGTAGCTATTTTGCCTCAACCAATCACTAGATCAAAAACACTCAAACTGCTATGGGGTGATAGGAAATGACGGGCTTTAAGTTACACAAAGCTCTGTTACATGAAATAACACAACATTTCCTCATTCATACATATAGTTCACATATACTACTGCACCACATTGGGTTTTCATTTAAAATATGTTTTAATTATTTTCTAATAGGAAAACAAATAACAAAAATGTAGACACCATTACACATAAAGGCACCATTTGGTTCATTGCAGTCAAACAGGGTGGACACAAAATCACAATAGTCTGAAAACTGCATTCCTTACCTTGCAGGAATGTGTTGTAGCATTGTCATGGCTGTCCCTGTGTAAGGCTCTTGTGGTGCCCAACAAATCAGAATCCACACAGTTTGGTTAGAGTTGATAAAATTAAATGTATTCCACAGATAGGGTCCCTCCAACAGCATTTCCCTTCATAAGCAACCAGGATCTCAACCGACCAGCCTGGAGCTTCCAGGGCACTAACATTCCAGTTTACCGACAACCATGGATAAGTAATGGTGCAACATATACCGTAGCCTAGCATAACACACTGAAGGCAAATCATTTTATAACAATATCATAGGCAAAATATATATATGAACATATATATATATCTACATTACCTTCTGGCGGTCGCCAGTAGGTAGTTATAGTTAGGATCTACTTTCCTTAGGAAATCCGCAACATTCTATTGGGAATAACTTTGGCGCCGGTGGACGAATCTTCGCAAATTTCTCAAAGTTCGTGGCCCGCTCCGCTCCTTCCCTGAAAATGTGGGGGGGATTCGTCAAGCGGGGGCCGAGATAAAAGGGGGGTCCCAAAATGTGTTTTCTCTGTGTTAATTTCCATAGGGCGGTCGAACTCACCTTTAGCCCGAACGGCTGAATGGATTTCCACCAAACTTGGCAAAATTGTAGGGACTGGTAGCCCGATGTGCCTTTGCTATGTCTCAAGATATGTGCTCCAGTGGATTTTGAGTAATTTAGGTTCAAAAAAATATATATATCTATGGAAGCGCCCTGGTACGCGCACCGGGGAGCGCTCTGGGCGTGCCACGCGAGGTGCGCACGGAAAGCTGTTTGGCTCTCGGGTGTCTGTAAACATTCGAAACAATCCGGACCGGCCGCCATCTTGTGTCTCGGTAGGATAGAGACACAAGAGGTGGAAAAAAAAGGGGAAAATGACCATAAGGGGGCAGGGTTGCTCCCCCTGACCCCTTAGGTTTGATGTGGGGGCTATGAAAGGGCCCAGCAGAGCAAAATATATATATATATTTTTTTTGATTTGCGCGGGGGGAGCGCCCGGTACGCGCACCGGGGAGCGGACCAGGGAGCGGCCCATGGGGAAAGAAGAATGACAGAGTTTTAAAAAAATGTAGCCTTTTTTTATAAATTGGAGGTAGTTCTAAAAAGAACTGTTTTTTTTCTTCTTTTTGTTGTTTTATTTTTTTAATTGTTTTTTTTAACATTATTTACTTTTTTGGGTTTTCTGAACAGTTTTATATTTTTTTTGTATTTTTCATGGGGAGAAACGAAAAAACAGGGAATTGAAAATGGCTCAACTGGAGCCAAAAAAAAAAAGAAAAAAGTAGGGTTTTTTGGGGCATTTGTGGTTGTCCCCAGCAAGGACTATGAGCTTTATGCTCAGTTCACCATAAGAGATGTTCTTCCCACAATGAATACAAGTAAATCGGAAATCCGCAAACCGTGGCTGAATGGAAGGGATTGTCTCCCTTGCCTCTGGTACTGACGGAGTGGGTTGCTTTCTTTTGGAGGTTGTGCTTGTAGAGTGGGGAGGGTTACTGGCCAGTTCCCTCATCTCTGCAGCAGAATAGAACATCGGATGCTTGCGCTGCATGTGTCTTATCATGGTGTTGTTTCCGAATGAATATTTTTTATTCGGGTTCCCCCTAGAAAGTTCCATGCCACAGATTAGGCAAGTCACCTTCGCCGCATTGACTTTTTTCTTCCCCTCTGGGATCGAAAAAAACTCCCATACAATGTGTGGTCTTGGCTGGTATGGGGTATTGTGTTCTTCAAGCCATCTTCTCCTCCCCTCCTCCTCCTCCTCCTCCTCCTCTTCCTCCTCTTGTTGACCACCAATGTAATCTTGTGGTGGTCCTCTTGGTGGTTGTGGTGGTGGTGGTGGTGCAGATGCTCCTGCTGCTGCTGCTACTAAAGCCATTTTATAGTTCAAAAAGGTACAGAGAGGTACAAACAGGTCTTCCTCAGTCAAAGGACAAAGTCAGAATAAGGAAAAAAGGTGGGGTCTTTCATCATTTTGAAAAAAAAAAAGGCCTGAACCAATGAGAAGTGTTATTTTCAGGTCACAAGACCAGGGATTTCATCATTATGAAACCAAAACTGTTCTGCACCAATAAAAAGTGTTATTTTCAGGTCACATGACCGACGCGCTTACGCGTCGCGCCCCCGGGCCGCTCAGGGGCGCGCCCTGGGTCGCGTCGCGTAAGCGCGTCGGATGTTTATGTTGCGTGATCGTATTCGCTCGAGTGCTTCCGGGTGCGCTTACGCTGTGCGTATCACGCGGACGCGGCTACGCGATACGTCACGATCATGTTTTCGTTCGCGACATTGGCGCTAACAGGACGCTTTCCGGTTCGCGCACCGGGGCGCTTCAAAAGACTACGCTCTCCGGGGCGCTCACCGGGGCACGCCCCGGGAGCGCTCCAGGGTAAAAAAAAAAAAAAATTTAAATAACAATTGTTTTAAATACAAATAAAATATAGGATTAATTAATTTAAAAAAATATTACATTTCATAGCTATAGACATTTGCTATTAACAACATTTTGAAATTCAAAGAAAAAAACATAGGTTTGGGGCCTTATATATAGTTAGGAATTAGCATTTAAAAAACCTATGAAATTCACTGAAAAAACCATAGGTTTCACACCAGTTAGAGTTAGGAATTAGCATTTAAAAATCCTAAGAAATTCACTGAAAAAACCACAGGTTTCACATCCGTTATAGTTAGGAATTAGCATTTAAAAAACCTATTAAATTCACTGAAAAAAACATAGGTTTCACACCAGTTATAGTTAACTGGAAATTTTACTGACATAAAACCATTGAAATTCTACGTTATAGTTAGTTGGACTCACTATAACTTGCGCGCCTGCAATGCACTGCTGATGACGTCACATATTACATCACTCATGACATGGTCAGTGACATCACTCATGACATCACTGATGACACCATCCTTGTGACAGAGTGACAGACCTCCTTTCAGTGTAATGTAACCCTTAAAACACATATTTGAAAATAGAAATTAACATGTTCAAAAAAATGGAGATATCCATACCATTTACAACAACCAATTCAGTAATTCCACCATCTATATATACATTCTCTCATTCACCAACAGTTCTATATAGTCACTCATACATATACTCACTCATCATATGTAGTGATACACCTATACATCCTTTTACACACCGACAGTCATCCAAAAGTTACTCACACACATACTCACACATGCAAATAAACTATTGAACATCCATTTATTTGCATATACAACTATAAACACACTACCACCTTACTTCTAAGGAAACTTACACATACTTACTCTCTTAAACAATCACTTATAGAAACACATACTTATTTAAACAGGAACTCTTACAATCTCACATATACTCACTTATATACATCAATACTCAGATATACTAGATTAAAACATATGTCGTTACAGATAAAGACACTAGTGAGACAGTCATTCACTCACTAACACACACATATACACACTCATCCACCCATACAGTCCTGCACATATGCTGTCTTCAAAACACATACAAACAGTGAGTCAGTCATTGATGCATCTATGTGCTAAGTAATGCCCCCACCAAGCCATACAGACACTCATACTGATACTAAAAAAACATCTAATAACCCATATACACACACATGTAGCTACTCACCAACCCATGCAGCCACTTATACACAAAGTGAAACACTGATACATATATTTAAATATTTAAACATTACTCGCTAATATATGTATTCACTAAGATACACTTAATAAGCCAGTTAACCAATCAATTTTTTTTTTAAACATTCATTAAAACACTTATTTAAACATTAATTCTTCCATCGACCTTTACATATACATATATACAACATATTTATTTTTCAGAAAGACACAAATTAACTGGATGGTGTCATCAGTGATGTCATGAGTGATGTCACTGACCATGTCATGAGTGATGTAATATGTGACGTCATCAGCAGTGCATTGCAGGCGCGCAAGTTATAGTGAGTCCAACTAACTATAACGTGGAATTTCAATGGTTTTATGCCAGTAAAATTTCCAGTTAACTATAACTGGTGTGAAACCTATGGTTTTTCAGTGAATCTATATCTATCTATCTATCTATATATATATATATATATATATATATATATATATACATACACATATATATATATATTCACAGAAAAAACCATAGGTTATAGACCATATATAGTTAGGAATTTGCATTTACAAAACCTTGAAAATTCACTGAAAAAACCATAGGTTATAGACCATATATAGTTAGGGATTAGCATTTAAAAAACCTTATTTTATTTGCACAAAACCATTGAAATTCCATATATAGTTAGTTGCACTAACTATATATCGCGGACCCGCAATCCACTGCTAATGATGTCACATATTACATCATTCATGACATGGTCAGTGACATCACTGATGACATCACTGATGACATCTCAAATGACATCACTGATGACATCACTGATGACATCTCAAATGACATCACTGATGACATCACTGACATCTCATTTGACATTACTGATTACATCACTGATGATATCATTTATGTGATAATACATCTTCAGACTCTAATATAACCTTTGATACACTCAGTGTAAACAGGCACTCACAGACTGTCACACATCCATGGAGTTACTCACACACCTATTCAGTCATGCAAAGAGTCAATCACATCTCCATTTCCTTAACTATACAGTTATACACACCTTACTTATTCAAACATATACTAACACATATTTACTCTCTTATACAATCCTTGATACAACTTCACAATGATTCATACAGCCACTCTCACATTCACTGACTCTTATGTTCAGTTATTTATATATGTCAACTCTCACATGGAGTGTGTTTTACATATGTACTTACTTTGACATGTAGAACTGAGATATCCATTCACTCACCAATATACTCATGCACACAGTCAACTGTCCATACAGCTGTTTCTACATGCACTTTGAACCCATACACCTAGGGAATCAACCGCTCACACATCTATGCACAGAGTTATACACCTCCCAGCCACCCACACACACACTCAGTCTCCCATACAAATACTTGGGCAACCATTCAATAACCCATATAGTTACTGATATAGCTACTGATTTAAACATGCAGCAGTTTACAGAAGAACATAAATATTGATTGCCAAATTAAGACACTTTAATCACTAACCCATGCACTCAGTGAGACACATTTAATCATTCTCTCATACAGTCATTCATGCACCTACTAAATCCTTCATCCAGACACTTATACATCCACTCATTCTTCAATATGTAAGACATATTTTAACTTTACAGAAACATACAGTCACTGGGTGTTGTCATCAGTGATGTCATCAGTGATGTCATTTGAGATGTCATCAGTGATGTCATCAGTGATGTCACTGACCATGTCATGAATGATGTAATATGTGACATCATTAGCAGTGGATTGCGGGTCCGCGATATATAGTTAGTGCAACTAACTATATATGGAATTTCAATGGTTTTGTGCAAATAAAATAAGGTTTTTTAAATGCTAATCCCTAACTATATATGGTCTATAACCTATGGTTTTTTCAGTGAATTTTCAAGGTTTTGTAAATGCAAATTCCTAACTATATATGGTCTATAACCTATGGTTTTTTCTGTGAATTTCATTGGTTTTTTAAAAGCTAATATCTATAGCTGTAAAATATATTCTTTATTAAGTGACGTATCACGTAGCCCGTGAGACGCCTCATGATGCATCGCATAACCGTGACGTATCGTCTCTGCAGCGCAAACCAAACCCAAAACGTAAGCGCGCCAGAACACGCTTAAAGATATATATATATTTTTTTAACCTTAATTAGACAAAATCCACACGTGCACATATCACAAACGTTCAAAAAACACAATATGTCGCACTACCGTTACGCTGCCGGTTAGCTGCCCGGTTAACGTACCAGGAAGCACCTTTACCGCGAAAATCGCAATTTTTTTTTTTTCACCCCCCAGGGAACTTTAATAGCCCCCTCATCAATCCTAGGGGTTCAGGAGGGGTCTGCCTTACCCCTTTCATTCATTTACACCTTTTTTTTTTCCACCTCTTGTCTCTCGATCCCACAGAGAGACAAGATGGCGGCCGCTCCAGACTGTTTACAATGATAACAGCCAATCAGCTTCTCCTCAGACTCCCGTTACACTGCCGATTAGCTTCCCGGTAGCTGCCCGGTTAGCTGCCCAGTTCGCGTACCAAGACGCGTCTCTACGGCGTTTGTTTTTTTTTGGCCCCACGTGGCTTTATAATATCCCCCTCATAAATCCTAGGGGGTCAGAAGGGGTCTACCTTGCCCTGTTTCCTTCATTTCCCCCTTTGTTTTGGCCTCCTCTTGTCTCTCGATCCTACCGAGAGACAAGATGGCGGCCGCTCCGGACTGTTTACAATATTGACAGCCAATCAGCTACTCCTCAGACTCCCGTTACACTGCCGGTTAGCTTCCCGGTTAGCTGCCCGGTTAGCTGCCCGGTTCGCGTACCAAGACGCGTCTCTACGGCGAAAAAATCTGATTTTTTTTTTTTTTTTTGGTTACACTGCCGGTTAGCTTCCCGGTTAGCTGCCCGGTTAGCTGCCCGGTTCGCGAACCAAGACGCGTCTCTACGGCGAAAAAATCGGATTTTTTTTTTTTTTTTTTTGGGCCCGGCGTGGCTCTATAATATCCCCCTCATCAATCCTAGGGGGTCAGGAGGGGTCTACCTTGCCCCCTTTCCTTCATTTCCCCCTTTGTTTTGGCCTCCTCTTGTCTCTCGATCCTACCGAGAGACAAGATGGCGGCCGCACCGGACTGTTTAGAATGTTGACAGACACCGGAGAGCCAATCAGCTTCGCTTTGCAAAGTTCCGATACGCGAAAAGTTCGCGAACCGGTTAGCTGCCCGGAGCGCTGTTACAGATATATATCTTGATTTAAACGTTAATTTCTCAAAATCCACTGAAGCACATATATTGAGACCTAGCAAAGGCACATCGGGGTACCAGTCCCTACAATTTTGCCAAGTTTCGTGGAAATCCATTCAGCCGTTCGGGCTAAAAGTGAGTCCAACCGCCCTATGGAAATTAACATGGGAAAAACGCGTTTTGGGACCCCCCTTTTTTCTCGGCCCCCCCTTGACGAACCCCCCCCAAATTTTCAGGAGCTGCTCAGAAACAAAATGTGCCATTTTCCTGAAAATTTCAGCCGATTCCGTCCACAAACGCCAAAGTTATTAGACATAGAATTTTCAAAAGTCCCATAGGAAAAAAATCCTAACTATATATACCTACTGGCTATCGCCAGTAGGTAATATATATATATATATGTATATATATATTTATATATATTTATATATATGTATATGAATATATTTATGAAAATAACACATCTCCCCCTTTTAAGCACAGACATATACAACCCCCTAAAGTTTTAAAACAACCCTAAAACAAAATGAAGAAAGAAGGAGTTACATTTCATCTTTTTCAAAATATTTAGGCTTAAATCTCAACCTTTACTGTCTTTGAATGGATATACCAACAGACTGAGGTGCAACAACCTCCTTAGCAATCCCCAATTCCGCATTCAAATCTATCCCTGCATTACACTGCTGCAGTTCCACTTGTTCCACCTCACAACCTTCTGCAATCACTTGTGATTCAGTGAAACTCTTCTTCGCACACACAGGAGCACTTGCACAGGGCCGCCAAATCCCAGGGGCTGCCAAGCCAATATATATCCTTAATATTATAATCCTCTGAGGATGGGTACATATTTGCGTGGCGGCCCCTGGTAGGGATTTGGCGGCCTCCGGCTCTGTTCCACTTCCAAACACCTTGACCTCCCCCTCTTCATTGGCCTCTGCGCCTGCATTCCTCCGGGGGCCCCCTACCTACGCTCGCTGCCCAGGGCCTCCATGAGCCTAGAGCCGCCCCTGCTACACGTGCTGCCTCATTAATAAACTCACTTTCTTGACAAATCCCTGTTTCCTCCACCTACCTCCTTTGACTCTGGCCACTCTCCATTTACTCCACCACTTGCCACCCAAAACCTTCACTGCATGCTTGTCAACCTGAACAATTTTTTCTCTGGGTAGAACTTTTTGACCAGCTTTCTTAAATGGTCTCCTAATTCTGACACATTCACCCACCACAAAATCTTTTACCATAACCCCTTTGGTATCATCATGCCTGACTTTGGATTTAGCTTGACTCATCTCTACAGGTCGTCTCACTTGGGGGCATATGTATCATCCGCTTTTTTAGTCGCAAATGCAATCTGTAAAAAAGCAGCGTTTGCTTAAGGAATCGCAAATTGCGATTCCTTAAATGCTATGTATGAAGCACCCAAGTTGTGCGATTTCTCTTCAAGAAATCGCAAATTACCACCAACTTGAAGTTGGTGTTAATTTGCGATTTCTTTCACAAATGCACTTTTTGCCATTTGTGAAGGTGCCATGTGGAGCACATACATGCCCTTAGGTCATGTATGTGCGCCATATACGCACACATGTAAATATCAGGGGTGCATCAGGGTGTCCTTATGACACCCTTGCACCCTTGAAATTATTCTCAATTTGCGATTCTCAAATTGCGAATCGCAAATTGAGAATAACTTCCCATTCATTCCTATGGGCCTCCTGGCCCATAGAAATGAATGGGAAAGTATTCCTTAATTGCGATTTTGCAATTTGCTAATCGCAATTAAGGAATATTAAGAAATCGCTAGAAAATTGCGATTTTTTACAAACATCCCTTTTTGTGTTGATACATATGGCCCTTGATCACTCCTGGGTATATGATCATCAACTCTGGAACGTGGTACTACCCACTCTGGGGACAATTCATTAAAAGAGTGTCTCCCCCTCAATGAATTAAACGGAGTTACCCCTGTGATAGCGTGAGACGTGTTTTTATACGACCAAACTCTCTCACTCAATGCATCCTGCACCCCAAACCGGAGGAACTAGCCAACTACACCATGTCTTTTAACATACGGTTCACTCTCTCGACCAAACCATTCCCTTGGGGACTATAAAGACCAGTGGTAAGATGTTTAACCCCAAAATTCACCAGAAATATTCTCATGCTATTCGATATAATTTGCACTCTGTTGTCAGTAATTAGAAATGCAGAAATCACTTCTGACCGAAACGAATCTTTCAATAATTCAATGACATTATCAGTGTTGGTTTCACTCATGAACTTAAAAGATACCTATTTAGAAAAATAGTCTGCAACAACTAAAATATACATGTATCCACCATTCAAACCCCCAATGTGCCAAACAAAATCCAGGCCAAGTTTCTCCCGAGGCCGTTGTGGAAAAGTAAAGTTTTATATGCACGAAGTGACTTTTGAGCTTGACCACACTCCGTGCCATTGCCCGCCATTGTTTCTACAGAACTGTCCATGCCTGGCCACCAGTAATACAAACACAATTGTTTCTTAGTTCCTGTCACTCCTACCTGTCTCTTATGTGCTAACTCAATTAATGTACTCCTTAAACTTGCAGGAAGAATCAACATAAACCCAATCATAAGAAAAATTCCTTCCACACTTACCTCTTCCTTGACATTGAAATAAGATCTGAATTCTTCTCCAACTTGGCCTTTTCTAGGCCAGCCACAAGTGACATACCTTCTAATACATTCTGGCAATAATCTACTGCCAACACAAACTTATCAACTAAACCAATGACAACTTCTTTGTCCACCTCACTCATCTCATCAACACTTATATTGGAAGGGCATCTAGATTAAAAATCAGCTCTATAATTCTTTCCACCCAGAATATGTTTCATAGTAAAGCTGAATTCATACAGCTTTGAAAACAGGCGAATAAGTCTCAGACTAGCATTGCCCAACCTATTGTCATTCCACATAAAGACTAACGGTTTGTGAACAGTGACTACTACAAATTCTCTCCCCACAAATATGTTGTGAAATGATGAACACCTCACACACAGGCTAGTGCTTCCTTCTCAATGGTGCTGTAGTTCTTCTCTGCTGCAGACAATCTCCTAGAAGCTAATACCATGGTGTTTTCTACACCATCAACCATCTGACTAAGTACAGCACCCAGGCATTAAATGCTGGCATCAACTGTAACAACAGACATAGCATTATCCTTATATGGTTGTAAATCTGGTGCTTTGATGATCAGATCTTTTTGGTTGTTAAACACCACCATTGGTTCAATTTCCCAGTTAAACTTAACTTCACTTCTGATCAATTTTCCTAACGGTTCACTCTTCAGTGCAAAATTATGTTCAAATTGCGAAGAATATTCGCATAAACCTAAAAAAGTCAGCAACTGGGTTGAACACAATCACATATTGCTTTTAAAAGGTCTTGTTTAGGTCTAATGCCAGTTGAAGAGATAACATGACCTGAATACTCAACTTCCTTCACAAGGAATTAATACTTTTGTTTCTTCACTGTTATAACATGATTTTCCAAAATACCAAGAATTCTGTCAAACTTGACCAAGTCAGATTGAGTCAGATGAAATTAAAATATCATCTTGATATGTTAGAACATTCTTCTCTTTCCCCAATAGATGAAACATCAACTTTTGAAAAACTGAAACCGCCGAAACAAGGCCGAACAGCTTTCTACAAAGTTGGGCTACCATGTCCTAAATACGTGGCAGGGAAAAACAATCAACTTGAATATTTTTATTCAATGATCTGAAGTCAGTGCAGAGCATAAGTTTGTCTGACTTCTTTTAAAAGTAGATTTATTCCAAAGAGAAAGTCAGCATAGGAGTCCCTCCAGCAGCATATCCCTTCATCAGGAACCAGGATCTCAACCGACCAGCCTGGAGCTTCCAGTGGTGCCTGCACACACCCATTTCTTTATGGGAGCCGGTATTACGGATGGTTTATTTGATTTAATGTAAAAAATGTATAACCGTGCAAATGTTTTGTTTAAAATTTTGAAAGTTATGCTTATTTATCAATTTAAGTAAATCATTTAAAATATATTACAAGTTTAACATTTTGAACTTTTGCTAAATTAATTTTAATGTACCTTGTATAAACATTTCTATAGTTAATTAAAAATCATTTGGAATTAGTTAATTTTTAAATTAAAATATTCTTTTATATTATTTAATGTAAATATTTGTGTACATTTCTTCAATTACATTAGTTGAGAAATGTTAAAATTGTACTTTGTAATGAAGAAGCAAATATTATCTCTATTGAAGGGTTTTTAATAACTCAGGAAGTATAGTGCTCTGCCCTGTAAACACGAGCATTAGTGAGATCTATTGTGTATGGTGCAACCAGGTAAGGGGAGAATCCCTTTAAAATAGCCGGGTCAGAATTATCACCGGCGGAGCGACTACTAAGAATATTTTCTTCAATATTCAGCCCTGAGGAAGTCGCAGTAATATTTCCCTTTGCGACGAAACACGTGTTGGCTGGTTTCTTTTGCTCAATTGAAGATGGAATAAAGACAAAGAAACTTTTTACCTACAAGAACATTGACCTTTTCTTATGAATTGACTTGAACTGTGCCAATACCACTTTATTATATAATTATTTTATGTGTGCCCAGGATTTTGATGCATAAGCACATATTATATGTTTTGTTTTTTCTTTAGAAACATGGAATATTTTATTTGTATTATTAATAAGTTGTGCTTAAAATGTTAATATTTTAAATGTTATTACAATGAATGTATGATTAATACGTTAATTGTTATTTTGTATGTATTGTATTGAATATGTATGAAAGTTAATGTACTTATAACAAAATACATTCATGTTTATATTTTATATGTCTTATCATTTACAAATACACAACAGTTTTTAATATTAATAAAAAAATATCTATATGTAATTGCTTTAAAATATGTAATTGAGAATATAATCTATATTTTTTGTTTTTTACTGAAAATATTTCAGAATTATTTAACCTGTTAAATATTTATTTTTATTTTGAATTTTAAAATATTTAATGATTTTATTTATTTGTGTATGTATATATTTATTTTTATTTTGCTTATTTAAATTGTGTTATATTCATAAATATTGATAATGTTTATTGTTAAATAAACCGCTGGTCGGAGGCTTTCCCACCGAAATTGTAGGTTTAAAGTCCGACTGTCGTATTACAATGACGGCAGTCAGAGTTTAAACCGGCTGGAGAAACCGACTCAAGGAGCCCGTCGTCCAGTCGGAATGGCCTCATAATCCCTTAAGGACGGCATATCTGCTGTCTAGAGTATGATGTTGGCTTCCGGCAACCTTTCTATGTCTGCCGTTCCGACATGCAAATGGTGTTGGAATGCAACTTTGGGGGCCCCTTTTCCCCTTTCCCCCTGCCCATCTGCATGTGGCTCTAGGGGGTACCTGTGATGCTCCCCGGAAAATCCCTGCACCTTGTGGCTGGCACCATGCTGGGATTTTCAAAAACTCCCATTTCTCAATGGGAGCTTGGGCTGCCTGTGGTTTCCACACGCAGCACAAGCTGCCATAGAGAAATGGGTGTGTGCCACCGCACCATTTGCGGTTGCATCGTAATCAAGTGTGCGGAACTGCCGACCTATGTTCGGGTGGTTCCCTCACCGGAACAGTGTTAGTTGGAGGCAAATCCGACTGACACTGACATCAGGCCCTTTTTGTTAGACTTTGGAGTTATGTATCATATATGTAACTTTTTCAGTGTCCGCCACCTTCTCCAATGTGGTTTTGATTGGTGTGGTAATAGTAAATGAAACCCTTTCAGTGTACAACACCATTCCCAAAATTGCTTACTTTGAAATGGGAATAGAAAATATAACCCTTTTAGTGTTCAATACCTTCCCCAATGGTTTGCAATGGATTGAAAATAGTAAATGTAACCCCCATACTGTGAAACACCTTCCCCAAAATGGCTAAGATTAGAGAAGGAATGATAAATGTAACCCTTTTAGTGTCCAGTACCTTCCCCAAAATGGTTTAGATTGGAGTGAGAATTGTGAATGTAACCCATTTAGTGTCCAATACCTTCCCCAAATGAATTAGATTTGAAAGGGAATAGTAAATGTAACCCCTTTAGTGTTCAATACCTTCCCAAAAGTGGTTTTGATTGGAGTAATAATAGTAAATCTAACCCTTGTAGTGCTCAACACTATTTTTAAAATGGCTTTGTATAAAGTAGGAGTAGTTAAGGTAATAAGTATCCAAGATTTTTTGAAAAATAGTTCACATAGAAGTTGGCTGTCTACTTTTTACATCCAATATTATAAATTACATATTTGTTTTTAATAATGGCAGATAACACAGTTTTCAATTGCTATTACTTCTTCATATATTTGATGTATGTATTTACATTTTAACACATATATATTTACAATATAAACACATTTTATAGTGATATATAAATTATATTTCATACACATTTAATTTTTAAAAAATCATTCAAATTTTATTTAAATAATATTATATGTTTTCATTTTTTCTGCACTTTTTTCCCTTTGTTACATTCATTTTTAAACATGAGTACATTTGCTACCAGTACTTTTTTGAAAACAAAAATTATATAACAATTTTAGTATTTATATATATTTTAAATAATAATATTTTTATATTATTAAACTTATACTTTAGATTTGTTAACACTTTTGTTTACATCTGTTACATTTTTGGAACTTTTTACCTTTTCTTCAACATTTGTGAAAGGTTTTTACAGAAAAAAATCAAAAACATTTCTATAGGGAGATATTCTAATTTTTTGTTTCATTTAGCAGCCATTTGTTTCACTGCTAACTTCTATTTTGTAGACCATTTACCTGCAAGTAAGTTGCGGGAAGGTGCTGCTGTTAGTTCGAACAGATAAGACCCTGTTAGCATTTTTGTTTCGGGTTTTGAAGGTAGTGGGATGTAGGGGATACTTGTACATATTAGTTATAGGGGCTTATTATGATGGCGGACGGTTGCAGTCTGTCCGGCATTGTCCCGGGGAATGGAAATCAGCCGCCTATATGGCGGCGGTCCCACACATGACATTACAATGTGACCTCCACAGTGGCGATCGCATTGTGCACATTTACCATTGAGGCGGGTGCTGCTGCCTGCCAGTGGCGGGTTCACTGCCATCACAATCATCCCCATAGTTTTGTTTTTGTACTTTTGGTTGATCTGGTCATACTCTTTTTAGGTATAATCATTAGTGTTTTGAGCTAGGTTGACATAGAGTTTGTTAGTAATGTATTGTTATAATATGTTATATTATGTTATGTGCTTTGTGTTGATTAACTGTAATGTATTAGCTATGCTTGAAGCTGCTGTTTTTTGTTGGTGGGTATTGTTTTTTTAGAAGTGAAATCAGTTTTGGCTTCTAGGAAACCAATCTTTTTAACTTTGATTTCTTATCTTTTTTTGGGTTCCAGGTGGATTTCTTTTTTAGACACTTTTTTATTGCTTGTGGTTTGCTTATATGGAACTCTACTGGAATAGTTTTCTTTTTGCATTTGTTTGGGCTATTTGAAATATATTTTTCCATTTTTGGTGGATTATACTTTTTGAGCAGATAAATATGGAGGAGAATCTGCAGCTCAGACAGTAAGCTATATTTAAGTACAACTAACTATATAGGAGCAATTTCAATGGTTTTGTATGAGTGAAATGTCCAGCTAACTATAACACCCCTAAAACTTTTAGGGGCAGATTTATGAGGCCGTTGCGCCTCTTTGCGCCGCAATTGCGTCACTTTTTTTGACGCAACTGCGGCGCAAACAATGCGCCCTATTTACAACGTGACGCATCTAGGAGATGCGTCACGTTGTAAAGCACTGCGCCATAAGGAGGCGTTCCTGCGCAGGGGGGGAGTTCCTGTGCAGGAACTCCTCCTGAAAGTGGCTGAGTGAAATCTATGAGATTTCACTCAGTCACTTTCAGGGCAATGCTGCGTCAAAACCCTGCGCCTGCTTGAAGCAGGCGTAGGTCTTGACGCAGCATTGTGCAGATGGTGTACCCCCGAGCCTTGCTGGAGCTGCGTCGCGCTTGCGATGCAACTCCAGCAATGCGCCACATTTCCGGCACAGATGCGTCACGCATCTGTGCCGTTTTTGCACCATGGTGCGCCGCATTATAAATGCGGCGCACCTTGGGTGGCGGAGCTGTGGCGCACTGTGGCGCACGTTAACTGGCGCATCCCTGGGGATGCGCCAGTTAACATAAATCTGCCCCATAGTTTTTTGAGTGAATTTTAAAGGTTTTTTAAATGCTAATTCCTAATTATATAAGGCCTGAAACCTATGGTTTTTTCAGTGAATTTCAAAGCTTTTTTAAATGCTAATTCCTAACTATATAAGGCCTGAAACCTATGGGTTTTTCAATGAATTTCAAAGGTTTGTTTAATGCTAATTCCTAACTATATAAGACCTGAAACCCCACCAGGAATCTCCAGTATGCGCCAGGGGACTGCATTGCAGAGAGGTGTAATGAAGCCATGCCCCTTTTTACACCTCTCTGCAACGCAGCCCCCGGGCGTGTTTGCAGAGGGGGAACTGATTCCCCTTGCATACTGAGGGTCCCTGGGGGCCAACTAGCCCATCTTGAACCTGCAGTGTGCGCCAGGGGGCTGCATTGCAAAGAGGTGTAATGAGGCCACACCCTTTTTTACACCTCTCTGCAACGCAACCCCCATGCATGTTTGAAGAGGGGGAACTAATTCCCCTTGCATACTGGGGACCCCTAGGGGCCAACTAGCCCACCTGGAACCTCCTGTATGCACCAGGGGGCTGCATTGCACGGAGGTGAAATGAGGCTATGCCCCTTGTTACACCTCTCTGCAACGCAGCCCCCTGGCGCGTTTGCAGAGGAGGAACTAATCCCCTTGCATACTGGGGATCCCTGGGGGCCAACTAGCCCACCAGGAGCCTCCAGTATGCGCCAGGGGGCTGCATTGCAGAGAGGCGTAATGAGGCCACACCCTTTTTTACACCTCTCTGCAACGCAGCCCCCGTGCATGTTTGAAGAGGGGGAACTAATTCCCCTTGCATACTGGGGGTCCCTGGGGGCCAACTAGCCCACCAGGAGCCTCCAGTATGCGCCAGGGGGCTGTGCTGCTTTGCCCCAGAGGGTGGCGGTCCCCGGGGCAGTGTGGGGGGGATTGGGCACCCCCCACACTTCTTTATCACTATGCCCCCGCGATTTGGTCCCCCTGGGGGGTAAGTTTTAAACAACAACGGGTTTAAAAAAAAATAATAATTGGCCTTGGGGGTCTCTGTGGGACCACCTTAACAGGCCTAGGGGATCAGGGTGTTTCCACCCTGCCCCCTTTTTGTGTTCTACACGTTTGTTTTTCTGCTTTCTTGTGCCTCAGTCTAATGAGCACAAGATGGCTGCCAACACTTCCTGGTTTGGAGTGTTGACAGCCAATAAGCATGCACCTTTCTCGGAAAGGTATGCGCACCGTACATTTTTGCCTTGGGGGGTCCTAGTGGGACCTCCTGAGCAGGCCTAGGGGGTCAGGGTGTTTCTACCCTGCCACCTTTTTGAGTGCTACACGTTTGTTTTTCTTCTTTCTTCTGCCTCAGTCTACCGAGGCACAAGATGGCTGCCAACAATTTCTGTTTTGGAGTGTTGACAGACATTGGCAGCCAATCAGCATGCAGCTCGTGCACGCGAAGGTCCGCGCACGTCCGCGCACGTATATATAAATATATATATATATTATAGTTAGCTGGACATTTTACTCATACAAAACCATTGAACTTCCCCCGTTATAGTTAGTTGTACTCACTATAACTTGCGCGCCCGCAATCCACTGCTGATGATGTCACATATTACTTCATTCATGACATGGTCAGTAACATCACTGATGACATCATCCAGTGAATGTGGTTTGCTTTGATATTTAAATATGTATTATAGATACACTACTTTGCATTGAAGAATGAGTGGATATATAAATATAAATGTGTGGATGGTGGATTTAGTAACAGTGTCATTGATTGTTTCCTTGACTAATTTGTAGAGTCTCACTATATATAATGTGTAGTTACTAAACTGTGTGAACGTTTTTATTGCTTTGTCTTAATTGCTATGTTAAAGACTATATTTGTTATTGGTTTCCTAACTGAGTATTTATATGGGTGAATGAATGTCTATGTGGTTTGGTGGGGGGTGTGTGATTGCCAAAAAATGTGTGAATAGTTCATTCAGTAGGTATATGAGGTTAAGACTACATTTAATAACAGTTGTTTCAGTGAGTGTATATGTTTATGGGTGTGGTGGTGATGAAACATTTCTCTCAATGGTACATCTCCATATAAACTTGAAAAAAAAGGCAGTGTATGTGACAGTTATATCTAATTAAGTGTGCCTAAGACTTAGTGATTGTATGAGTCACTATATGGATAACTGTATACTTGTAAAAGTGATTTTATAACACACTAAGTGTGAGTTACTATCTATATAAATAGATGAAGTGGTGTTTGTATAAGTGTGTAGGTGAGTAAATGTAAGTATAATCAATTGTTTGCATAAGCCAGAAGGATGTCTTTATAAGTGAATACAATGTGTGCTGGTGTGTAATGTTGAAATAGGCGTATAAGTATATTTGATAGTGTTCTGTTGATTATTCAAGTTCAAGTTTGGCATTTGTATAGCGCCCTATATACCCAGAGGGTCTCAAGGCGCTTGGGGAAGGGGAAGTTTATCTGTCTAATATCCAAGTTTTTAGTTCTTTTCTGAAGGTGAGGTGGTTCTGGGTAAGGTGGAGATGGGTGGGGAGAGAGTTCCAGGTTTTGGCCGCTAAGTAGGAGAAGGATCTTCCACCCATGGTGGATTTATGGATGCGTGGGATTGCTGCGAGGGCTTGTGTGGATGATCGTAGTTGGCGGGGGGGGTGTAAAAGGACAGGCGTGTGTTGAGGCAGTCGGGTCCTAGGTCGTAGAGAGCTTTGTGTACGTGGGTAAGGAGGCGGAACGTTATTCTCTTGTTGACGGGAAGCCAGTGGAGGTCTTTTAGGTGCTCGGAGATGTGAGCTCGGCGGGGGAGGTCCAGTATAAGTCTGGCTGAGGCGTTTTGGATGCGTTGGAGTTTTTTCTGGAGTTTGGCGGTGGTTCCGGCATAGAGTGTGTTTCCGTATTCCAGTCGGCTGGTCACCAGTGCGTGGGTGACTGTTTTTCTTGTTTCAGTGGGGATCCAGCGGAAGATTTTTTTAAGCAGGCGTAGGATGTTGAAGCAAGATGAGGTGACGGCGTTGACTTGTCTGGTCATTGAGAGGGAGGAGTCTAGGATGAAGCCTAGGTTGCGTGCGTGGTCAGCAGGTGTGGGTGCATTTCCCAGGGCCGGTGGCCACCAAGAATCGTCCCAGGCGGAGGGGGATGAGCCTAAGATGAGGACTTCAGTTTTGTCCGAGTTTAGTTTTATGCGGCTGTCTTCCATCCATTCGGCTACTTCTTTCATTCCTTCGTGTAGGTTGGTTTTGGCGGAGCTGGGATCGTTGGTGAGGGAGAGGATGAGCTGTGTGTCATCTGCGTAGGAGATGATGTTGAGGTTGTGTTTGCGTGCAATGGATGCGAGGGGACTCATGTATACGTTGAAGAGGGTGGGGCTGAGTGAGGATCCTTGTGGTACACCACAGATGACTTCGGTGGCCTCTGATCTGAAAGGGGGAAGGCGGACTCTCTGAGTTCTTCCGGCGAGGAACGAGATTATCCAGTCTAGTGCTTTACCTTGTATTCCGACGTTGCTAAGGCGTTTGATAAGGGTGGTATGGCAGACTGTGTCGAATGCTGCGGAGAGGTCAAGTAGGATGAGTGCAGTTGTTTCTCCATTGTCCAGTAGTGTTCGAATGTCGTCCGTTGCTGCGATGAGGGCGGTCTCCGTGCTGTGTTTGGCTCGGAAGCCGGATTGTGAAGGGTCGAGGGATTTATTGGATTCGAGGAAGGCGGCGAGCTGATTATTGATGGCTTTCTCGATGACTTTGGCAGGGAAAGGAAGGAGTGAGATGGGTCGGTAATTCTTGAGTTCGGTGGGGTCTGCTGTGGGTTTCTTCAGGAGGGTGCTGAGTTCGGCGTGTTTCCAGCTTTCTGGGAAGGTGGCAGCGTTTAGGGAGCAGTTGATGACATCTCGGAGATGGGGTGCGATAACGGAGTCTGCTTTGTTGAAAATGTGGTGGGGACATGGGTCGGTTGGTGATCCTGAGTGGATGGAGTTCATCAGACGGATGGTTTCTTCAGTGGTGATTGGGTTCCAGGCGCAGAGGTTGTTAGAGGGGTGTTTAGGTTCAGGTGAGGGTGGTGGGGCTTGGATTCCGGTCTCATTTGCGAAGCTGTTATGTATGTCTGTGATTTTGTTGTGGAAGAATGAGGCTAAGGAGTCGCAGAGGTCTTGGGAGGGGGTGATGTCGTTCGTGCCGGCGGGGGGGTTGGTGAATTCTTTGACAATGTTGAATAGTTCCTTGCTGTTTTGGGCTTTGTTGTCGAGTCGGTCTTTGAGTGCTGATTTCTTGGTGGATCGGATCAGTTGGTGGTGTTTGCGGATGGTGTTCTTGAAGGCTACTTGGTTGTCTGAGGTTCGTTTTTTTTTCCAGGCTTTCTCGAGGGTGCGGCAGGTCTTCTTTGAGTTTTTGAGGTCCTCATTAAACCAAGGGGCTTTATTGTTAATTTGTTTGGATTGCTGTTTTTTCAAGGGTGCTAATTCATCCGCGCTATGGGTGATCCATTGAGTGAGGTTGGTTGCTGCAAGGTTTGGGTCAGATGATTTTGCAGGGAGGTTTTGTTGCAGTGATGTGAAGAGTTGGTCGGTTGTAATTTTGTTCCAGTTTCTGCGCGGAATTGGTTGAGGGAGGTTGTGGGTTGTAGTCTTTTTGTAGCTGAAGTGTACGCAGCTGTGGTCCGTCGATTGGTGGGCTGTGGTGTGGTCGAAGGAGATATGCTTGCTGGAGGTGAAGATTGGGTCGAGCGTGTGCCCTGCGTTGTGAGTGGGGGTGTTGACAAGTTGTTTGAGTCCGAGATTGGCGAGGTTGTCCAGGAGGGTGCTGGTGTTGCTGTCATTGTTCTTTTCTAGGTGGAAGTTGATGTCTCCTAGCAGGATGTAGTCCTCGGAGGGGAGGGCGTGAGGGGTGATGAATTCAGTGATGTCTTCGCAGAATTGTGCGCGGGGTCCTGGTGGTCTGTAGATGAGGGTTCCTCTGAGTGTGGACTTCGGGTCGGTGTGGATCTGGAATTGGAGGTGTTCGGCGGTAGCGAGGTTATCGTCGGAGCTGGTAGAGATGCGGATGGTGTTCTTGTGGACGATGGCGATGCCTCCTCCTGTTTGTTTGGTGGTGCGATCTTTTCAGATGATCTTGTAGCCATCCGGAATGGCAATGGCGATGTTGGGTGCTGAGGAAGTGTTCATCCAGGTTTCTGTGAGAAAGGCGATGTCCTGCGCTGTGGTGTCAAGTAGGTTCCATACTTCGATGGCGTTACTGTGGACCGAGCGAGTGTTGAGCAGGATGCACTTCAGATGGTTGGGGTCGGAGCGCGGTTTGGAATCTGAGGGTGTGGTGGGTTTCTTAATGCAGTTGTACTTGCAGGAGAGGCAGGCGAATGGTCCATGGGTGCGTCCAGGTTCGGCTTGGTAGCAGTTTGGTGATCGGCCGGGATTAAGGGCTGAGAGGGTAGCTGCATTGTATGTGATGCGGGAGGGGTGGTGTTTGCGGGGACCAGGGGGTCTGGCGCTGGGCGCGTTCCAGGCGCGGACGGGCGTAGACGGGCTTACCTTTGGCGCACCTTCGGCGCGGCCGCAGCGCGTGGACGCTGCGCGTTGGTTCATCTGCTTCAAATGGAGAGTGGAGGGGGCGGAGCGTGGGAGGGTCAGCTGGGAGGCGGGATCTAGGTGCAGGGAGGGTCTGGGACGGGCCAAGGGGTCAATGCAAAATGGTATGTGTAAAGTTATATGAATAACTGAGTGGGTGTTTAGAAATTTCTATTGGTGTGTCAATGGTTTCAAATATGGCACTTTCTATTTTACAGTTAGTGATGAAAGATTAAACTAGTGTGTGATGAGGTGTATTTGATTGTCACATGGATGATGTCATCAGTAATGTCATTTGAGATGTCATCAGTGATGCCATCAGTTATGTCACTAACCATGTCATGAATGATGCACTTTTTGTGACGTTCCGGTGGCGCAGAAGACTGAGTGATATTTATCAGGCAGGACTAAGCCACTTTTTGTGGCGTAATCCTGCCTGACAAATATCAGTCCTTTAACGCAGTGTCCTGCGTTAAAGGGGTGTGCAATGGGTGTTGCTGGGGGCGTTCCCAGCAGCATCCATGGACTTTAGTAATTTATAGCATCCTCAAAGTCAGTCTTTCAAAAATTCCAAAGAATAGGACATTATAATCCAAATCCAAATGTTTCTCAAGAAAAGTCATAAACCGTGTCCGTGGGTCATATCTGCCCAAACGCCGATATTCCGAACTATTGACAATGACTTTTCTTGAGAAACATTTGGATTTGGATTATCATGTTCTATACTTTGGAATTTTTGAAAGACTGACTTTGAGGATGCTATAAATTACTCAAGTCTGCCCAAATTGTGTGGGTAAAATTGATACCTAGTCACTTTGAATAAGAACGTACTTACGTCTCGTCTAACATTTGGAAGAACTATCTAGTTATATGACAAGAGGATACCGACATAACTTGAAGGAAATAAGAAAGCCCTGAAGAAGTTCTATTGTACAGAATGAAATGCGTCGGCTGGCTGTGGTACATAAACTTAAGGAAAATAAAAGCATTTGAATATACACCAAGATTCAGCGCTTCAATAAGGACTCTAAGTGATATCATTTGATTGGACTTGTTGTGCAAGTGGTGCTGTGCCAAACTTTGGAATATTCTCCACTACTCTCTACTACTCACTCTCTACTACTCCACTACTCTCTAATACTCACTCTCTACTATTCATTCTCTACTACTCTAGTACTCTCTACTACTCTCACTCGACTAATCACTCCCTACCACTCACTATCTACTACTCTCTACTACTCACTCTCTACAATTCTCTACTACTCACTCTACTACTCTCTCCCTACTACTCACTCTTTACTACTCACTCTATACTACTCACTCTCTACCACTCTCTACTACTGTCTCTCTACTACTCTCTCTACTACTCTCTACTACTCACTCTCTACTACTCTCTCTACTACTCTCTATTCCTCACTCTCTACTACTCACTCTACTACTCACTCTCTACTACTCTCTGCTACTCACTCTCTACTACTCACTCTCTACTACTCTCTACTAATCACTCTCTACTACTCACTCTCTGCTACTCTCTACTACTCACTCTTTACTACTCTCTACTACTCACTCTCTACTGCTCTCTACTACTCACTTTACTACTTACTCTCTACTACTCTCTACTACTCACTCTCTACTACTCACTCTCTACTACTCTCTACTAATCACTCTACTACTCTCTACTACTCACTCTCGGCTACTCTCTCTACTCCTCTCTACTACTCTCTACTACTCACTCTCTACTCTCTATTACTCATTCTCTACTCTCTACCTCTCTACCTCTCTCTACTAGTCTCTACCTCTCTACCTCTACCTCTCTACCTCTCTCTACACGCACACATATACACATTTATATATGCATATATATGCATATGCATTTATATACATGTATGTGTGTGTGTATATATATATACATACACATATAAACATACGCATTTCTATATAAATACAAATATAAATGCATGCATACATATACATATATGCATACATATGCATGTTATTTACATGAAAGTTTGAAAAACACTAATAAAAGCAAAGCTAAAAAGCCACCTCATTACAAACAGAATGGCTTTAACTTAAACGAGGGCGAGATCTATTGCATTTTCAATGCTTGTTTACTTTAGTTCCATCAAGAAGGCATTCAGATGTGTCACATATTTGCCATAAATTCTGAATGTTAGCACTCTAGTTGCTCATTAGATCACTGTAGTAAAGCTACCACCCACCAGGGAAGTCTGCTGCTGGTATTCAAAGTGCATGTTTCAGTCTGCATGTCAGAATTTTTTTAATGAAATAGAAGAGGATTTGAGAAGTCACTCAAAATGTGCCCTAATTTTTCATTCTGCAGTACTAATCATACTTTCTATGGCAAAATGAACCCCCTCATTTTGTTCCTTTTTAAATTAAATGTTTTCAGACTTACCACTTCATTCCAATCAAGATGGCTTCTGGTGTGCCATACTTTTGTCATAAGTAAGACTGTTAGCGCTCTAGTTGTTCTTTAGAACACTCTGGGACATTCTGTCATTGGGCTATACTTGGGCTACATCTGGGTGATATTTGGGCTGCATTTGGGCTCTTTTGTCTCTGGTGACCATCTTGGGAGACTGCATGTCAGAATTTTTTAATGAAACAGAAGAGGATTTGAGAAGTCACTCAAAATGTGCCATAATTTTTCTTTCTGCAGCATTAATCATACTTTCTATGGCAAAATATACCCCCTCATTGTGTTCCTTTTTAAATTAAATGTTTTAAGAGTTACCACTTTATTCTAATCAAGATGGCTTCAGGTGTGCCATACCTTTGTAATAAGTAGGACTGTTAGCGCTCTAGTTGTTCTTTAGAACACTCTAGGAGGCTGCAGGAGAACACAAAGGAATCAACTGATAGTCTCTGATCTTGTTGGATGTACATGTTTTACTGAGAATGTCAGACTTCATTCTCACATGACTGAGAAAGATAATGTGAATTTACAGAAAATATGCTTTCAGTTTAGCTTATAGATCCCCTTCCAAACCACTGTGGGAAATGCATTAGATAATAGTTTTCTTTCAAACATGATTCATGATATCCCAGCAGAAGGTTTTTTCACATTGTAAAATTACCTTAGAACACACCACTATTCCTAAAATGAGTATGGTACCATCAACAAATGATTTATAATGTAACAAAGTCTTAAAACCTTCTATTAACTGCAATGCTTTTTAATGAGGTGCTTTCATGTACGCGTACCCCGCGATTTTTTAAAAAAAGTAATTTTTTGGGGGGCCTGGGGGGTCCTTGTGGGACCCCCTGAGCAGGCCTAGGGGGTCAGGGTTCTTTTACCCTGCTCCCTTTGCGTGTTTTGCACCTTTGGTTTTCTGCTTTCCTGTGCCTCAGTCTACCGAGGCACAAGATGGCTGCCAACACTTTCTGGTTTGGAGTGTTGACAGACAATGGCAGCCAATCAGCATGCAGCTCGTGCTCGGAATGGTACAGAGTACAGTAAGCTTACAGTAAGTTTACAGTAAGCAGCTATAAATATATATTTTTTTCTCTTTTGATTTTCTCAGGAACTACTGGAGGGATTTACACCATTTAAACAAAAGTCACTTCTGCGTACCAGTCCCTACAATTTGGCCAAGTTTGGTATAATTCCGTTCAGCGGTTCGGGCTGTAGCCGTGTCTAAACGTCCTATAGAAATTAACATGGGGAAAACATGTTTTGGGACCCCTCTTTTTTCTCAGCCCCTGCTTGTTGAATACCCCCATAACTTTCAGGAAAGGAGCAGAACTGAGCTGGCCAAAAGTTTAGAAAATTGCACGCAAATACCTCAATCGACGCCAAAGTTATTCCAAATAGAATGTTGCGGATTTCCTAAGGAAACTAGGTCCTAACTATATATACCTACTGGCGACTGCCAGTAGGTAATATATATATATATATTCTTCTGTCCCACGAGAAAAATGGACTTGGCACAGACAAGGATAGATTTTTATCTATACATTCGAAAAATCAAGCTGGCAAAACACTTCCTTGAAAGAAAAAACAAACCTCAGATTAACAGAATCCCACAGAACCCATCCTCAAAACTAAGTGTAAAAGATGCAAATGGCTATTGAGCACTCCTAAATTTAGATGTGGAAGAAGAAGATGAAATAACTTTGGAAACAGCAATACCACAACTGGGAGCAGGAATTAGTAAAATGAAGGCCAAGTCAAAATTCTACCCGCAGCTTACCCCAGGCAATAAAATTGACATCTTCCAGGAGGTAGTAATACATGAACTCTATAACATCTCCAAAACACGTTACAAAGACAATTTATCCCAACAAGAACGAGAAGCATTGTCTACTCTGACCAATGACCAAGAGTTAGAAATAAAAATGGAAGATAAAGGGGGCAACGTGGTTATATGGGACAAGGAACTTTACACTGCAGAAGCTATGTGTCAGTTGACAAATCCCCTGTACTATGAACAATTATCAAAAAAAACCCTTGATGAAATAAAAAGAGACATTGACCAAAAACTAATAATCTGGGAAAGGAAAAATCTGATTGACCATGAGGAAAAGAAATATCTAACGGTAGATTTCCCACGTACAGCCACAATGTACTTCTTGCCAAAGATACACAAATATCCCACTAGACCACCAGGGAGGCCGATTGTATCGGCAAATGGCTCATTGATGGAACCAATGGCAAATTTTATTGATTATTTCTTGAGACCCTTTGTTGAGGAGTTAAAATCATACCTTAAGGATACAATAGACTTTTTATGTACACTGTCGAATCTGAAATGGCAAGAAAATTATCTCTTGATATCTATGGACGTCATCGCCCTATACACAAACATTGACAATGACTTGGGTTTGCAGGCCTGCAAATACTTCTTGAAACAGCGAAACATACACTACAAGGAACATAACGAAATGTTATGTGAAATGATCTCTCTGATGTTAACAAACAATATCTTTCTCTTTGGTGAACAACTTTATCGTCAGTGCAACGGGGCTGCGATGGGTTTCTCATTCAGCCCAAGCTATGCTTGCATAGCTATGGGCTGGTGGGAGGAGGAGGTAGCCTGGAACACACAGAACATGACATTCACCCGACACATTATACAATGGAAAAGATTCATTGATGTTTTGTTTATAGTGTGGGATGGAAGTGAAAAGGAATTTGATCAATATCTCGAACTTCTGAACAACAGCACACCGGGATTAAAATTCACATGCACAAAAAGCAAGGAGCGAATATCTTTCCTGGACACAGAAGTTTATATAAAAAATAACCAAGTGGAAACAACACTGCACAGAAAGGTCACGGCCACAAATGCCATTCTTGAAGCCACGAGCTTCCACCAACCTGCCCTGATCTCAAGTATACCCTACGGAGAGTTTCTTCGAATCAAACGCATCTGCAGTGAAAACACAGAATGGGAGAAACACAGTGCAGGAACGATAAAAAGATTCCAATAAAGAAAGTATGGAAAAAACCTGATAAAAAACTGTTGGGAGAGAGCAAATGAAAAATCGAGGTCAGACTGTTTGAAACCATATGGCTGAGATACCCGCCACCCCCTCTCAACACAATCCCCAAAAGGAGGGAAACCGGAAACAGTTCTTGAAGTTTTTGGATGTGGGATGGAGTGACCATCCCGGCCGTATTTATTAAAACAAAAATTAAAACATTAAACGTTTTCATGTTATGTACAATTTCATTATCACATTACGATGTTTGGCTAACCTTAACATAATCTCTAATACAGAGGTTCTCCTAGCCGAACTAGCATCCTACAAAACATTCTCTAAGAACACTGAAATTGTACATCCTAACGTTTAAGGGCCAACGGCAAGGTCATAACCGGTGTCAAGATCCCTAACCAGACTTACCCCTCCCACTTAGGAGGGGCGATGGCACAGGGGCTTACCACAAGTGCAACTACTAACAATTTCCCTTGACTTGACGGGGGCACTTAAGACTCGACGCCATTTAAAGGTCGTTCGAACACTTGTGTGTGGTATCTAGAAGGTATCGTTGACCTCTCCCCACCCCACACAACTTACCGCATCTGCCGTCGCAGATGACACTAGCCCCGGGAAATTCCCCAGGAGGGGGCTGTAACCCCTCCTACAAAGGAAGGGGCCTTGACCGCCTTTCCTTTACTTCCGGCGACCCGCCCTTAGACGGGACCGCCTCCCCACTGAGGGGCCAATGGCCACCTCTCCCGAGCGCTCCCATCCGTGTTGGGTGACGCCCACTCATAGGGATCTACCAATTAGTGCTCACCGATCATGACCTTACCGCCTACCAAAAATAAATACGACAGTTCTTCAACCTATGAAAACATTGGTCGCTACGACCGAAGGAACATGCTAAAAATGCAACATCACATCAAATCACTTTAATCGTAACAACCTAAACGATATTCACCATCTTTATTAACCACAAACTGATACTGTTATAGCCTGTAAACGAAACGGAAAAACAAACTTATCAATTCACTTTATTGCACAACAACTTTGCTGTCCTCAGGGGCTGGTGGGTGGGTCAAAATTGGCTCTTCGTTCCGTCCCGAGCTCACGTGTAGCGAGGAGGTGCAGCTTCGGAGCACAAGAACAAGAGGACGTCTTCTGGTCTTGCGCCTTCTTTTATCCGTCTTCAGGGCGGGCGAGAACCCGCCCCTGCCTGCCCCGGGGGCGTGGCTGGCTGCGTCGGTGTCTAGGCCAGCCCACTCTAGGGCGGGAAAAGGCGCGCCCCGGCTACGCCGCTTCGGGCATACCAGCCGAGACGCGCCTCCCGCCCAAAAATGGCTTCCCGGGGGGATCGAGGCACTCATCCATACGTTCGGGGGGACCGAGTGGTCGCCCCTTTCCATATGGCTGAGATACCCGCCACCCCCTCTCAACACAATCCCCAAAAGGAGGGAAACCGGAAACAGTTCTTGAAGTTTTTGGATGTGGGATGGAGTGACCATCCCGGCCGTATTTATTAAAACAAAAATTAAAACATTAAACGTTTTCATGTTATGTACAATTTCATTATCACATTACGATGTTTGGCTAACCTTAACATAATCTCTAATACAGAGGTTCTCCTAGCCGAACTAGCATCCTACAAAACATTCTCTAAGAACACTGAAATTGTACATCCTAACGTTTAAGGGCCAACGGCAAGGTCATAACCGGTGTCAAGATCCCTAACCAGACTTACCCCTCCCACTTAGGAGGGGCGATGGCACAGGGGCTTACCACAAGTGCAACTACTAACAATTTCCCTTGACTTGACGGGGGCACTTAAGACTCGACGCCATTTAAAGGTCGTTCGAACACTTGTGTGTGGTATCTAGAAGGTATCGTTGACCTCTCCCCACCCCACACAACTTACCGCATCTGCCGTCGCAGATGACACTAGCCCCGGGAAATTCCCCAGGAGGGGGCTGTAACCCCTCCTACAAAGGAAGGGGCCTTGACCGCCTTTCCTTTACTTCCGGCGACCCGCCCTTAGACGGGACCGCCTCCCCACTGAGGGGCCAATGGCCACCTCTCCCGAGCGCTCCCATCCGTGTTGGGTGACGCCCACTCATAGGGATCTACCAATTAGTGCTCACCGATCATGACCTTACCGCCACAGGTCCGGATAGTTGACCGGCTATCCGGACCCCCCACAAAACTCCTACCTATAGGTCATGCTTTAAAGATTTTAACCAGGCTAGGAAGTCTCCTATGAGTAACTCGTTCCCCGCCCCCGACAGATGCACACCATCCCCCAGATACATACTATCATCATTAATACAATTATGCGAGATTGAATGCAATGTCTTGGACCGGAACAACCTACTTACTTTGTTATTCAATTTTTTAACCGAATGATTCAAAGCAGGGATCGAGATAGCCCCCCGCCACACTTTTCGTGGGATCATATGAGACCACGCAATTAGGCACCCCGGAACTCTCCTCGCTAACCAACTTACCGTGGAAAGCATAGCCTCCAGGAGCAGTCGTCTACCGGTGGTGACCAAATCATTGCCCCCCAAATGTACTATGACTATGGACGGCGGTGACCTCATCCGCCCTAACAGGCCCTCAAAAAATTCCTGAAACTGGTCAATACAGAGACCGCCCCTTCCGCAGAAGGACACTCTGTACCCGTATTCCCCAGCTATGTGAATCATGTCACCTGCTTTGAATACGTCTGCGGCCCGTCTCACGTATGAGTGGCCCACGACCCACACCTCCTTCTTCACAGCCGGTGACGTGCGACCGCTGGCCTGGTGTTGGGTCGACTGCTCAGTTTGCCCTGCCGCGTAAGCTTGCACAACTGAAAATAAACAAAAGACAAGAGGCGTGAGTACATGAATACAGCTTCACAACATGTGCAATCGCACGTACCTCTTATAACAATTGGAGGACCAACGCCCCACACGTTTCACTTGTTCTACATTAAGACCCCTGGCTGTAGCTTCAGTGGCAGCCCCTATACGAAAGGAGTGGGTCCCAAATTCGCCCGGGTCCAAGCCCGCTGCGGCAATGGCCATTGCAAGCACCCGTTGAAACTGAAACCTCGTCAGCGGGGTGGCGTCTGCATGCCTCAACAACGTCCCCCCCCATGATGCCACTCTCTGTGCTAGGTAATCTTCTAAGCACTGTACCGGACACATGGATGACTCGGGGTTCCTGCGAATGATCGTACAGTCCCCTCTCCCATCTTGGTCAGTCTTAGACCGGGGAAAGGAGACAATCATCGCGTCCCCCCTGATCTGAACATGCTCCCTGCACAAGCCCCCCGTCACATCCTGTTTGTTCCTTGCAACCAGCTCACTAACTCTCATAGCCCCGTGAAATGCCAGCGTAAATGCAGTCCGGAACAAACAGGTCTCGAACGGGGACGAGCATGTGTTCGGGAGCGTGACCAGTAACTGGGACAACCTGTCTAGACCTATCGGTCGACGTACATCTACTCTGCGACCCTCTAGACGTTGCCACCCACGTAGCGCTTTTTGTACCGTAAAAGACGCTGTTGGGTCCAGGATGCCATGGGCCCTGGCAACAAAGGAAATGGCGGCACGATGCCTTTGGGCCGTAGCCACCGATTTCCCAGCCCTACGTAAGGACATCAGAAAAAGTACTACCAACTCCTCCTGACCCCAAAGTCCTCCTCTCTCTGCCCCCAAAAAGGCTAAATAGGCCTGGAACGCCCCTTCATATGCCTTCCTTGTCCTGGGTGCTAGACTCTCTCCCACGAGGTGACGAAGTTCGGGGCACCGAGAGACCAGAGAGCTTCGGGGAAGGGTGCCGGCTCCGGGTCCGCTGAAGGAAGGAAACCCGAGAAAGCCTGCATGTGAAAACGAGACAGTGCATCAGCAGCCTGATTCATCACCCCTGGGACATGTTTTGCTCTGAATACTACGTTCAGTTGCATACACAGTAAGACAATTTCTTTGAGGAGCCTCAAAATCAACTTACAACGGGCTGCCTGACTATTGATGCATTCTACCACGGTCATATTATCGGACCAGAACACAACAGAATGATCTCTGAACCCTTCTGGCCAGGTTCTCAGGGCCACCAGAATGGGAAATAGTTCGAGGAAAGCGATGTTACTTGTCAGCCCCTTCTCGTGCCACCATAGGGGCCACTTTTGTGCCGACCATTTCGTGCCGAAGATGGCGCCAAAACCTACGCTTCCTGCTGAATCTGTCCATAGCCCAAGCTCTTCAGAGGAGACGGCTGGCTTGTTCCAGACGACCCGGCCATTGAAGTCCGCCAAGAATGCTAACCAAATCCGCATGTCCTGGCGGACCTCGGCCGATAACCTTGTGCGATGATGACCCTCCTTTAAGCCAACCATTGCTTGGGCAATTGAGCGGGAAAAGGGGCGAGCCATTGGTATCACCCTCAAGGCAAAGTTCAACTTTCCCACTAACTGTTGCAACTGATGCAGTGTAACTTTGGATGCCTTTAAACATACTTGGAGGGCTGCCCTGAATTTCGACACTTTGCTAGCTGGTAAACGGAAGCACCCCTCCCTTGAGTCCAACTCGATCCCCAAAAACTCGAGGCAAGTCGTGGGACCCATAGTTTTACCTGGTGCCAATGGCACGCCAAGATGATCCATTAACACACAGAATTCAGCTAAGGCCCGGGCACATTCGGGAGTACCGGCGGGGCCAAGGAACAGAAAATCGTCAAGGTAGTGCATTACATTTCGGAAACCCGTTTTCTTAGTGAACACCCATTGCAGGAAAGTACTGAATTTCTCAAAGTAAGCACATGATATAGAGCATCCCATTGGCATACACCTATCCATGTAAAATGACCCCTGGAACCCGAATCCCAGAAGACGCTGATCGTCTGGGTGTACCGGAAGCAACCGGAACGCTGACTCGATATCAGATTTCGCCATCAACGTCCCGTGCCCCAGGCGATTCAAGATGGCTACCGCCTCATCAAAAGATGCGTATCGCACCGAACAAACTTCTGGCTCAATTGCGTCGTTCACCGAAAGACCATATGGAGCAGATAGATTATGAATCAAACGAAACTCACCCGGGTCTTTCTTGGGGACCACCCCTAACGGAGAACAAACGAAATCCGGTACCGGGGGCTCACTAAACGGGCCGGCGACCCGTCCCCGGCTAACCTCTTTCTGAATTTTTTCTTGCACTACAGATGCATGTTGTAAAACGGAAAGTTGATTTTTGCACATCCCTACACCCTGAAAGTCCCCTACCGGGATGCGGAAACCATGTGTAAAACCGTTCCGCAGCACCCCGGCAGAAGTACGATCCGGGTATTCGCTGAGCCAGGGAATCATTGCCAAGGTATCAATCGGGGTTGGTAAAGGCGCCCCTCGGCCTAGTTTAGACCTGTTTGGCGCCTCCCTTACCCCCATTCTCACTCGTTCTGGCTCTGCACGATGACTCAGGATGGGACGACCCACACGTACTACACTCATGTTTGAATTTACACGATCCCGGAGGCCTGGTACACTTCCCCTTGTTAAAATTAAAACAGAAACCCTTTCTACCTGTATTGCCTGCGGGCCTCGACTGGTCGTCGGTGCTCGTACTTGGTCGAAAGGGCGTCCCCACATTTTGGCGGGAGTAATCAAAAACAGTGCTCCCGACCAATGGCATTCTTAACATTCCCGATTCTTTCATTTTATCCCATGTTAAAGAATCGTAACAATCCCAAGTCAAACTCTTGTTATGTTCCTTTTCTTTCCTGAACAAATTGTCATAACAAAACCAATGGTTACCTTGATACGCTGTCGAGTAACCCATAATTCGTGATTGATAAACGGGAAACTCAGGAAGCAACTCGGGCCTACGTTCCCCCAAAATTGATGTGAAAATACCCCATGCATTGCCCCAGTTGCCAATGTTCTCATTGACCTTAAAGGTGGCCATCTTTGCGCGCCAAACACTCGGATGCATTAAGTCCTTCTGACTTTTTACATGCTCCACATCATAATGATCAACAAGCAGGGAAAAAATATTCACGTACTCCCCCGCCCAGATCTTTTCCTTTATAGCTAAAGGCACATGTTGTCCTAATCTCTCTCTACGAGAGGGTGCTGACTCGTCCCTTGCAATCGGCAATGGCCGCTTACCTGCACCGGACGCAGCTTCTGCCGATTGCGACTTGTCTATCCCCGCCAACGGCGTAGCCACTCTAGCTGCCTCTTTCTTCTCACGAAGCCCTTTTATCAGCGCCTGTGCTTCGGCAGCCGTGGCGCCATCACTACTATCCCCCAACCATGCTGCTAGCTGTGCTGCCAGCTCGGGGGGCATGTCTTCCTTGGATGTCGGGGTGACGACAACGGGGATTGGATTCCCCTCCATCGGTACTGGGGTCGGCGCCTCGAGCGGGGCAGAGGGAACCGGGACGGCCCCACCGGCTGGAACCTTTCTCGGCCTCTTAGGTCTCCCTCCAGCCGGCGGGGTGCCCGAACCCTCCTCCCCATCTCGCTCCGCCAACCGTTTCTTTATGTCGGACACTTCTTTGCAAAGGGCCCGCACCATCTGTTCGGTCGTCATTCTTTTTGCGCCTTTCTTGGGCATCTCTCCGAGGAAGTATCTAGAAGACAAAGAAAAAGATCAAAACGCTCAAAATTGGCTCTTCGTTCCGTCCCGAGCTCACGTGTAGCGAGGAGGTGCAGCTTCGGAGCACAAGAACAAGAGGACGTCTTCTGGTCTTGCGCCTTCTTTTATCCGTCTTCAGGGCGGGCGAGAACCCGCCCCTGCCTGCCCCGGGGGCGTGGCTGGCTGCGTCGGTGTCTAGGCCAGCCCACTCTAGGGCGGGAAAAGGCGCGCCCCGGCTACGCCGCTTCGGGCATACCAGCCGAGACGCGCCTCCCGCCCAAAAATGGCTTCCCGGGGGGATCGAGGCACTCATCCATACGTTCGGGGGGACCGAGTGGTCGCCCCTTTCCACAAACAAAGGAGAAAACATCAGAGGAACCAATCAGGTTAATATTGGATTACAGTAAGGAATTGAGACAAGTAATCAGAATTCTTAAAAAGAATTGGCGAATTCTAAAACTTGTTCCAACCATAAGCCAGAAAATGGGAGATCACCCGGTAGTGACATACAGAAGAACGAAAAATCTAAAGGATCAATTGATACACAGTCACTTTGTCAACAAAAAGAAAAAAACAACATGGTTAAAAACTACTGGATTTACTAAATGCTATAACTGCAAAGTGTGCGAGATAGCAAAACCCACTAAACAAATAACCATGGCAAACCAAAAGATCTGGAAAATAAGAGAATTGATTACCTGCAAAAGTCAATACACCATTTACATGATTGAATGTCCTTGTCAATTACGTTATATAGGCGCACAATCTGTGAACTGAAAAAGCGTATTTTGGAGCATGTACGGGCCACTGTAAACAAGGACAGAGGAAATGCAGTGGCCAAACATATGGAGACACACCATAACGAGAATTGGAAGCTTTTAAAATTCCTGGGATTGGAAACGATGTCGCTTTCAGATAGAGGGGGACACCACGAAAAACTGTTACGCCAAAAGGAGTCACGGCATATTTTGAACTTTCGAACGATGACCCCTTTCGGACTCAACCAGTCGGAAGAACTCTATGTACATATATGACAGACTCAAAATATATAAACTTCTCGACAAAATCTCCACAATTATTCTTCTTCCCTAATCCCGCACAACAGGTTCATCTAGAGATGAACATTATAAAGAATCTGGGATCCATAAAAATATCATGAAATAGAACATTCTCATATATCAACTGAAAAAAGCAATTGAGAGATTCAGAACTCCAAAATTAATGTCAGCCCACTTGAGGGCTTCAAACTGATAAACAGACAATGCTATTGGTAAAAAAATGTAATGTACCCTGTACTCCCTTCCCTTACCGCTTCTTTTACTTTTGTAAATCGGTTGAAACCTAAGGTTGGTAACAATGAATAACATCTAAAGAAAAGCGCAAAACATGTGACTTTGATGAAAAAGAAAATGTGAAAATATGATAATTGTTGAATACTTAGAATAAGAAGGGAAACAGGGAGTAAAACTGTAAATAATTGGGGGAAAGTTTTGAAATTATCTGCACTTGATAGAGATTTGGACTACATATCCCAGAATCCAATAGTGAAATAAAACATATGGATGTCATCACGTGACTGAGGTGGGCGGGAACTCCCAATTTTAAAACACAACCAGCAAACAGTGTTTGAAACAACCGTGATCAAGTTAGTGGGGAGCTAACGAAACGCATGGTTTTTTTGCTGTGAATATGCTGCAATGGATTTAAGAATAAATTAAGTGTTGTCCCACGTAGAACTCGAGTGGCTGGAGTGGCGGCTTCTTTTGTTTCCCATGGAATATTGTGTTCTACGGGATACTCAGTTGTAATATATATATATATATATATATATATATATATATATATATATATATTCACTGAAAAAACCATAGGTTTCACACCAGTTATAGTTAGCTGGAAATTTTACTGACATAAAAGCATTGAAATTCCACGTTATAGTTAGTTGGACTCACTATAACTTGCGCGTGTAATGCACTGCTGATGACGTCACATATTACATCACTCATGACATGGTCAGTGACATCACTCATGACATCACTGATGACACCATCCAGTGAAAGTGTGCCTTTCTGAAAAATAAATATGTTTTATATATGTATATGTAAAGGTCGATCAAAGAATAAATGTTAAAATAAGTGTCTTAATGGATGTTTTTTTAAAAAAAATTGATTGGTTAACTGGCTTATTCAGTGTATTTTAGTGAATACATATATTAGCGAATATTGTTTAAATATTTAAATGTTTGTATCAGTGTTTCACTTTGTGTATAAGTGGCTGCATGGGTTAATGAGTAGCTATATGTGTGTGTATATGGGTTATTAGATGTTTTTTTAAGTATCAGTATGAGTGTCTTTATGGTTTGGTGGGGGTATTACTTAGCACATAGATGCATCAATGACTGACTCACTGTTTGTATGTGTTTGGAAGACGGCATATGTGCAGGACTGTATGGATGGATGAGTGTGTATATGTGTGTGTTAGTGAGTGAATGACTGTCTCACTAGTGTCTTTATCAGTAACTACATATGCTTTAATCTAGTATATGTGAGTATTGATGTATATAAGTGGGTATATGTGAGAGTGAGAGATTGTAGGAGTTCCTGTTTAAATAAGTATGTGTTTCTATAAGTGATTGTTTAAGAAAGTAAGTATGTGTAAGTTTCCTTAGAAGTAAGGTGGTAGTGTGTGTATAGCTGTATATGCAAATAAATGGATGATCAATAGTGTATTTGCATGTGTGAGTATGTGTGTGAGCAACTTTTGGAACACTGTTGATGTGTTACAGGATGTATAGGTGTATCACTACATGTGATGAGTGAGTATATGTATGAGTGACTATATAGAACTGTTGGTGAATTAGTGGAGGTGTATATAAATGGTGGAATTACTGAATTGGTTGTTGTAACTGGTATGGGTATCTCCTTTTTTTTGAAAATGTTAGTTTCTATTTTTGAATATGTGTTTCAAGGGTTACAGTGAAAGGAGGTCTGTCACTCTGTCACAAGGATGGTGTCATGAGTGATGTCACTGACCATGTCATGAGTGATGGAATATGTGACGTCATCAGCAGTGCATTACACGCGCAAGTTGTAGTGAGTCCAACTAACTATAACGTGGAATTTCAATGGTTTTATGTCAGTATAATTTCCAGCTAACTATAACTGGTGTGAAACCTATGGTTTTTTCAGTGAATTTAATAGGTTTTTTAAATGCTATTTCCTAACTATAACTGGTGTGAAACCTATGGTTTTTTCAGTGAATTTCATAGGTTTTTTAAATGCTAATTCCTAACTATAACTGGTGTGAAACCTATGTTTTTTTCAGTGAATTTCAAAGTTTTTTTTAAATGTTAATCCCTAACTATAAGTCTCCGTTTATAAGTAAGAATGTTAGCGCTCTAGTTGTTCTTTAGAACACTCTGTGACATTCTGTCATTGGGCTATATTCGGGCTACATCTGGCTGATATTTGGGCTACATTTGTTTTTTTTCGTCTCTGGTGGCCATCTTTGGGCTACATTGGGCTACATTGGGCTACATTTGGGCACGGCGTAAACGCACCCGGGAGCACTCGAGCGAATACGATCGCGCAATGTAGGCGTCCGACGCGCTTACGCGACGTGCCCCGGGGCACGTAGCGTAAGCGCGTCGGGTCATGTGACCTGAAAATAACACTTTTTATTGATTCATAACAGTTTTGGTTTCATAATGATGAAGCCCCTGGTCATGTGACCTGAAAATAACACTTTTCATTGGTTCAATACATTTTTTTTTCAAAAGGATGAAAGACCCCACCTTTTTTCCTTATTCTGACTTTGTCCTTTGACTTAGGAAGACCTGTTTGTACCTCTCTGTACCTTTTTGATCTTTATAATGGCTTCAGTAGCAGCAGCAGCTGGTGCATCTGCACCACCACCACCACCACAACCACCAAGAGGACCACCACAAGATATCATTGGTGGTCTACAAGAGGAGGAAGAGGAGGAGGAGGAGGAAGAAGGGAGAAGATGGCTTGATGAACAAAATACCCCATACCAGCCAAGACCACACATTATATGGGAGTTTTTTTCCATCCCACAGGGGAAGAAAAAAGTAAATGCAGCCAAGGTGACTTGCAAAATCTGTGGCGTGGAACTTTCCAGGGGAAACCCGAGCAAGAAATATTCATTTGGAAACAACACAATGATACGCCACATGCAGCGCAAGCATCCAATAAATTATTCTGCTGCAGAGATGAGGGAACTGGCCAGTAACCCTCCCCAATCCACAAGCACCACCTCAAAAAGGAAGCAACCCACTCCGTCTGCACCAGAGGAAAGTGAGACGATGCCGTGCATTCAGCCACGATTTGCAGATTTCCGAATTATCTGTAAATATTGTGGGAAGACCATCTCCTACGGAGAACAAAGCGTAAAGCTCATCGTCCTTGCTGGGGACAACCATAAATACCCCAATAAACCCTAATTATTTTGCTCCAGTTGAGCCATTTTCAATTCCCTGTTTTTGCGTTTCTCCCCATGAAAAATACAAAAAAATATAAAACTGTTCAGAAAACCTAAAAAAAGTACAAAATGTTAAAAAAACAATAAAAAAATATAAAACAACAAAAAGAAGAAAAAAACAGTTCTTTTTAGAACTACCTCCAATTTATAAAAAAAGGCTACATTTTTAAAAAACTCTATTATTCATTTTTCCGCATGGGACGCTCCCCGGTCCGCTCCCCGGTGCGCGTACCGGGCGCTCCCCCCACGCAAATCAAAAAAAAATTTTTTTTTGCCCCGCTGGGCCCTTTTATGGCCCCACATCAAACCTAGGGGGTCAGGGGGGGGTCCATCCCTGCCCCCTTATGGTCATTTCCCCCTTTGATTTTTCCACCTCTTATGTCTCGATTTTACCGAGACACAAGATGGCGGCTGCTCCGGACTGTTTCGAATGTTTACAGACACCCGAGAGCCAATCAGCTTTCTGTGCGCAAGTCGCGTGGCGCGCCCGGAGCGCTCCCCGGAGCGCGTACCGGGGCGCTGCCATAGATATATACATTTTTTGAACCTAAATTACTTAAAATCCACTGGACCACATATCTTGAGAGATAGCAAAGGCACATCGGGCTACCAGTCCCTACAATTTTGGCAAGTTTCGTGGAAATCCATATAGCCGTTCGGGCTAAAAGTGAGTTTGACCGCCCTATGGAAATTAACATGGGGAAAACGCGTTTTGGGACCCCCCTTTTATCTCGGCCCCCGCTTGACGCATCCCCCCCAAACTTTCAGGGAAGGACCGGAGCTCATCGAGGCCATTTTGAGGAAATTTTCAGGCAGATTCGTCAACCGGCGCCAAAGTTATTCCAAATAGAATTTTGAGATTTTGCATTGAAAAAAATCCTAACTATTACTACCTACTGGCGACCGCCAATAGGTAATATAAAAACACACACACATATATATATTTTCTTTCTTTTGGAGGGAAGTGGTTCTTACATATATATATATATATATATATATATATATATACTTTCACACACACACACACACACACAGACTACAGTGGGAGACATCGATCTAATGAACCGGACACAGCAGGGTATTTGTGTCTTCTTTTCTTTAATCATATGCTCGCATCATTACAAGAACAAAACACCAGCCTTCAACTGGGCAACCTGTTTCTGCTTCCCACCATCAGATGTCAGTACTGCATTCCTATGTCGTATAGTATAGAGACACATTACAATCGATAACAATATATGTAATATCATAGGCCCTTTCAGAAAAATCAACATAACTCTGGTAAAATCGAAGATGTCATATATGTAACACAGTGTTATAAATCTATGTGCACAGCTCTTAATTCGAAAGGATCAGTCCATGTTAATACACAGTACCAAGTTCCTGGCGTTTTGTTGGCTTGAAAGTGCAGCGAATATATGCGCAAATACACAGGTCTCATGATGCTAAATCCAGCTCATATTCTATTGTGCCCATTCAGCTAATGTATACAGGTATCTGTGGTCAGTACATATACTTTGCAACATCGAACCAAACATTTAACATCAAGACATTGAGAAGAGAGCTGACGCAGCCTTAAAGTGACATTGTGCATATGTCCAAAAAGCTAAAGTGCAAATGCGCAAGTATCATGCTACGTAGTCAAAATATTTTCATGTTCAGTCCATCAAAGTGGATATGCATTTTCAGCTTCGCTGCAATGCTGGAATATCACTGTGCCTATGTGCAAATAGGCAAAAGTGCAGCATCTCAAATGTACCAAATAGGATATGTATATATAGCCACATATGTATAATAACGTGTCATTGTGCCAATGCTCTATAACAACAAAAGTGCAACTACAAACATCACGTACCATATCATAACGGACAAAACTTAATTATGGGGCCATCTTAGAGCAGAACATTTATATTTATTTTCATCATGTAAAATGATTATAATGTGTTTAAAATATGTATGTATATTTTACATTTTTATTGTCATTTTGTTAACATAAAATGTTGGTCTTGTTATGTTTTGTCATTATAATTTCTTTTTTGGGCTATATTAATTCAGCCGATATTGTGTTAGGTGATATTTTTGACTATGTATATGTTTATTCGAAAAGTTACCATATTTTTATTTCAGATATGGCTTCTCTGCTTTCAGAAAAGCCTGGAAAGGCAAAGACGAACAAAACTGTCTCTTCCTCCTCACTCATTGCAGCAACTGAGGAGAAGAACACAAAGTCTTCAATATTTCTGCTGTGATATGTTCATCAGCAAGGGCACTGAATGTCAATAGGATGCATTGAATGTCATTAGAGGAGCCCAGCCAGGAGAGGGGAACTGCCAGATGCTCTGTAGATGAAATGGGTAGCCTAGCAGGAGGAGTGTGAAACTGCTGGGCACTCTGTATGTGAGTAGAGTGACCCAGAGGGAGAATGCAGAGAAACCTACAGGTGCTATTTATATGAATAGAGGAACATGGCAGGAGGAGAAAGGTAATAGATGGTTGATCTCTGCATGCATCGGAAGCCTGGCAGCAAAGCTCTGAAGCCCAAGAAGGACTCCTTCTGCACAGCAGCGGCCCGTGGAGGGAGTTCCTTTGGGGCAAAAAGGCAGGGTGGGGGAAGGGCAGGGTGGGGGGTGCTAAAAACTGGAACATGGATAATTGGAGGTAAGTAAACAATTTAATAAATAAAATGAATTTCGTAGCGGGTGCTGCATCTCAAAATGCGATGCAGCGCACACTACGAAGTTCGTTTTTCTGATTAAATAGTTTACTTATCTCCAATTATCCATATTCCGGTTTTTAGCACCCCCCACCATGCTCCTCCCCCGCCCCGCCTTTCTGCCCCACCGGAACTCCCTCCACGGGTCGTGGCTGCTTCTGCAAAATATCTAAATATGCAATGCTCCTTTAGGGTGAACCAAATATGACAGACACCTTAACCGGCCAAAGTAAAAATAATGTTGACCCGAACAAAACAATGGCTGAAGGCGACTCTGTTTGATTTGAGTGCTAATGGCATGAGCTCTGGAACAAATGTGTTTATTTATTTTGATGGGTTTGTATAGCGCGAACGAGACCCTTGCGGGTATCAGAACGCTTTACAGGCAGATGTGAGTAATTGAGGCACACAAAGTAAAAAATATAGTTTAGCATAAAACAGTAATAGTAAAATAATACAAATATACAGGATACACTAATAGTGCAGGTGACTTTGGCCTTGCGAATAGATTTCACTTATTTTTTGAATAATGCCGTGGAAGGGTTCCGTCTCGTTTCTGGGGGCAAGGCATTCCAAATCCTGGGGGCCATTCCTGAGAAGGTCCGATTGTAAGTTTTCTTCTTAGCAAATCGTTGTGGGTCCAGTAGTTTGTTTTATTTAAAGTTGCCTTTAGGCACACCTAGCCAAACCTAAGATAAATGAGCTGGTATTTTAACTATGTGGTGCAGAGAATAATTTTAGATTAATCTAAGGAATTTTGAGGGCCTCAAGTATGTGCACTTTGTCTCCTGTTCCTGGTAACAATAGTTGCATATCCTTCAAAAGTAGATTAATGATCGCAACATATCACAGTGGATGATGTCTTATCCATATTTAAATGACTTCCTGATTTAGTTCAGTGAAGGCTGGTTGATCTCAAGTAGGAGCTGCATGAGTTTGAGACGCTATGAAATATGGTTCTAGCAGTCACTTTACTCTGGTGCATCTACTTCGAAGAGGACTTCGATGGAATATATAGAATAACAAATGAACTTCAGTAAAGCATCTTAGATGAAAAGGCACAAGAGACCTCGCTGCTGAGATGAAGTTATCTCTTATTACCTTCTTTCAGAAGCAGATCACGGAAACAGATTGCAGACTAGCAGTAATTTTCGAAAATAATGCACTTTGGCATGCTCGGAAAAGAGAAGTACAAAATTGCTTGCTCTTACATGCACTAAAAGGCTAAAAAATTGTAACAAATAGATGATGTTACCATGGGAATCGCTTTGTTTTTCCTGTTCTTTCTGTTTTATTTAGGTGTATTTTTAGTGTAGTTCGTTTTATGAAGAATCATAAGACTTATTTCCATGTGGCGCAATCATCACGCATTCACCTGCCTATATCTATAATATTAAATGAATTTCAAATATGACACATACATTAGTATTTTTGGAGAGCAATTGTCAGACTTGTGCTTTAAATGTATTCAAGTATTGCTGACTCTGGAATAAATAATAAAGGATAAAACCAGGTCCCCAACCTTTAAACCTCCATGGAGGTTTCTTGATCAACTCCCTACCCAAAAAGCTTCAATTTCCATTTAAACCATTAGGATTATCGAAGTCTACCTTTAAAAACATGTTTGATTCTAAGCCACTTTTTCATTTGTCGATACGGTTTGAGCAAATGTATAAATATAGAGGGTACAACATTAAAACTAAAAACAAAGACAATAGGGGCATATTACCAACAACTAGCGATAATTATCGCTGTGTTGGCTTAGCGGGAATATTTCTATCGCCGCCCTTCACCTGTTTCTATCGCTAAGATACCTTGCTATTAGCAAGGTTTATCTCAGGAGCGATAAAAAACAGGCGAAATGCGTGAATATCGCTGTTAATACAGCGATATTCAGGCATTACCGTGACAATGCTCTTAGCCATGTTATCCACCTCTCATTGGATAACATGGCTAAGAACTGGTCAGGGCAGTCGTCAGCTTTTGGAGATATTCGCGCTTAGCGCAAATATTTGCAAAACTACGCCTGTGTTGATCATAGGCGATAGCGATTGCAGCAACTGTTTTCAGTCGCTGACATTTTGGCACGCCCACTTTGCATGTCATTAGCGATCATTATCGCTGACATGCAAAGTGGGCCCCTAAATGCCCGCTATCGCCTACAAGCTGTCGCTAACTGGTGTTAGCGACAGCTTGGTGATAGGGCGATAAAATTATCACCGCATTAGCGGGTATAAGTCCTGCTAAAGCGGCGATAATGGCCCTTGGTAATATGCCCCATAGTCAACAAAGAAGAAAAGCGGGAGAGTATAGGAGTTGTTGAAAGCAAAGGCCAAATGGAATGCAGGTTTGGGCCAGAGTAAATAGAGAGATGCAAAACATTTCATTTGGCGATCGGAGAGAAAAAACAAAAAATTTGATTTGTCACACGGGGGTTCACAGAACCAATCAAGTTCTAGGACACAACAACATTCTGAAGTGCATGCAGTGCGCACTCAAATGAATGTAAATGCTGCTTTACTGTAAGCTTATGACAAAGGCTCCACTTAATTCCAGAAGTGCCAAAAGCAGCTGCTGAACTTCTTATGTGCCTTTTCAGGACTTCTCCCTCTATGAGCGAAATAAGAAACACAAAACCTAGGCTGCGACTTAACAGATCAGACCTGCATTACACTGAAACTTTGGTCAGCCATTTGGCTGAGTCCATTTGTTGTGTTTCCGGCCATGAGATACATACTTTATCCCAAGATTTACTAAAGATTTGAGATGGATTTGCATTACTTTTGTAACACAAACGTGTCGAAAAGTGTTAATGCTGGGATTTACTATCCAATGCAGGATTAGGATTTGGGATAGATCGTTTCCCAAAGTAATGCAAAGTTATGCTGTATGCTGCTTTGTGTTACTTCACCTCAAGTGGGTATTCCATGAGTGGTACATGGGCATTCCCTTAGAAAGAAGGCATGGGCTTTGATGCAAATCCCCATCTACAAACATTCATAGACAGGGATTTACATCAAAATCTTTCAGCTTCTCGAGTCAGGCGTAGCAAGGAGAAATCTTTCAATTTCTCCTCGTTTTTCCTATTATGCATGAGTGCTGCAGTGTACTGCACACAAACAAAGCAGAATAAGAGTCAAAAGATAGCTTTGTATTGAGAGGTCCCGTCTCTGCAAAAAAACGTAGGGGCATATTACCAAGCAATAGCGATAATTATCGCTATTGCTTGGTTAGAGACAAAAATCTATCACCGACCTGTGGCGATTTTTATCGCAGATAAACCTTGGTATTACCAAGGTTTATCGCAAATGTGATAAAAATCGGCTGCAATGCATGAATATCGCTGAAAAGTCAGCGATATTCATGCATTACCGAGCTAATGCTCTAAGCCATGTTATCCACCTCCTATTGGATAACATGGCTAAGAACTGCTCAGGGCAGTTGTTAGCTATTGGAGATATTCACGCTTAGCGCGAATATCTCCAAAAGTTGGTAATAGGAGATAGCGATGTTAGCGACTGTTTCCAGTCGCTAACATCTTGGCACGCCCACTTTGCATGTCATTAATGATAAATTTCTCTGACATGCAAAGTGGGGCCCAAGATGGTCGCTATCTCCTACTAGCTGGTGCTAACTGGTGTTAGCGAAAGCTAGGTAATAGGGAGATCATTTTATCTCCGCTTTCTTGGCTTTTAAAGCCAAAAAAGCGGAGATAAACCCCCTTGATAATATGCCCCATATTTCTTGCAGAATGCACACACCTTTGTGATAATGAGCAACTGCGTGCATTGGCTCACAGCAGCCTAAAGAGTGTGTAATAACTTGCGAGACTACTACAGAGTGCCAGTGCAAAAATGGAGAAAACAGCGCCATCTCTGAGTAGGTATGGTGCTCTTCTGCTTTCTCCCTTTCAGGCTGTAATGTGCAGCAACTGCAGTTGCTGAGCTACAATGCTTGCACTTTTTTAAACTTGAACCTTGGTCTTTAATGCACCCTTGAAATGGTGGCTGAGCTTTTAATTTGAGGCTACGTGAAATAAGTGAAGGCCGTGTCTGGTCACTAGGTAATGTGTTTAGGCATTGGCTGGGCTTGGATATATTGAGCTGTGCCTTGGTATGTGGGCCTGTGCTTATGCATGTGGGGATGTATCCCTGCTGGCTGTATCTGGTTAGAGGACCATTACAAGCCTGACATACCAAGGCAGCACTTCTGGCATATGACTGCACTAATAGCATATCATGGCACTACATGAATTAATGTATGTGTTATACAAAAATAGATTTGTAACTGCTTTAAAAAGGTTTTGCCGTGAATTCATTTAGCATGCAATGATTTCTCCTTCATTTACTGGTATTTTTTTGAGCAGGGGCAGCCGGCACGGTTTGCAGGTGGGGGGGCGGGCATACGGGAAGTATGTTGCACTGAAATAAATGAAAAATAATAATGCGTACCTTGCCGCCGCCACTGGGTCCTGTGTCTTCTCTCCTGCTCGCCTCTGTCCGACTCCAGGTTGGAACAGGAAGCAGGGAGCCAGGCTCCCACCCCATAGCCACTCACAATGCTGCAATGCAGCGCTGTGATTGGTCTGAGCGCCATGACACTGTGCTCAGCCAGGGGCTGTAGGAGTGGGCATGTTCTCCATGCAGGCTGTAATGCAGCCTGTATGGAGAAGGGGGAAAGTGCGCATGACTGTTTTGGGCAGCCAGAGATGGCCAACAAAACTGTTATTGTTCACATGAGTATTCTACCACTCCTCCCCTGCAGCTCCGCCCCGCCCCCTCACACACTGCCACAGCAGGAGGACAAAATAAAATGATAATAACATTCTGTTATTATCATCTTATTTTTTCCTTTCTTTTGTTGCTTTCCGGCAGTTTGGCGATGCGCCTCCGCCATAGCAGAGGAGCTGGCACTGATTTTGAGTTTGCAGTTTCACTATCTTAATGCCATTATGCAAAAGTTCATGTGACAACACCTTTTGACAAATTATCAGGGTTAAAAGGCCTTGTGATGTCACTTTCTGTGATGTCATCAGCGGCTGACCATTTGGATGATATCACTTCCTATAGCTGTTATTTTTGTGAATTGAAATCCATGAACTAAAGCTGACAAGAGGATGGGTGGGAAGGAATTGCTTGTACAGGGTAGTAGTCCAGGAAGTACAACAAGTAGTTTGTTGCGTGGTGGCAATTAACCGGAACATCATGCTGGCCCTTGATGCTCTGCTTTATCATCACAAACTCCCCAACAAGCACCTGCCATCATTCAAGCAGTTGATGACCTTGTTAGTTTCTTGCGAGCAAATATATACTAAGGAAGGAGGAGGAGGACTCACACATAAGGGATCGGGAGGGACTGAAGTTAGTCACACCCTCAGCTGTTGCTTTTCCTGAGGGAACTCTTTTTTGGACAAGGAGGGTTGCGAAGGGTGCCTCTGGTCCGATGGCTGTGGGAATTTCACACTACCCTGGGAGGTATACTAAGGGTCTGATGTCCACGAAGCTTGGTCTTGGGACACATGGTGTAATCCTGGATACAATGGCTGCTGATGTCAGTGTCCTACTTGTAAGCGGTGTCCAGGGTGACCACCTTCTGTGTGCTTGACGTTTCCACTTGGAGACTACTGTGCCTCTGAATGGGAACACTTTTAGAAATATGGTTTCAGATTGGCAGAGGTATGCACCCTGTCCAAGCAGGAGCCACAAACTTGGTCAGGGTATGTCAGACACAGCCCATAAATTAATTTGTGATCATCCTCTTGTAGTATGGCACAGAGGAGGCAGGCGTACATTGAGAGGAAATGTGTAAAGTATTTTTGCAACACTTCAAACAATAAAATAGTGAAACCACCACAAAAAGACTCCAGAGCAAGTGAGAAAAATAGAGTTTACTCTTATGAACAAAACAAGAACAAAATGACAAAGTCCAGTAAGCATAACCGCAGTTCTTAATTTTTAAAGAATACATGAAATGTTAGTGCTTACAACAGATGGGTACTCTCTTGGTGGAGGAGAGGATGGGTAGAGAGGACGACCTGCCTTCAATATATCTGCTTGCCATAGGAAAGGAAGCAGAAGGGTTGTTTCTTAGACAATGGGAGTCGAGCTACTGTAAGAACATCTGCTTTAAATGCATTAAAGCGGCCAGGTCAGTCTGGATAAAAGTCAGTAAGCCTTTGAAAGTTCCCAAACTTAACATATATACACCGTTATGGGAGACATCATTGTTTTCAGGAGAAATAATGAATGGTATTGCTAAGGACTGGGAGCGGGCAGGGATAACACGGACTCTGTGTTTATATAATGGAGAAGCGCAGATAATCCCTTTCTCAGATTTAGTAGAGGAGTTTGGAATTGATAAAGGGACTTTCTTTAAGTATATCCAAATGAAGGGGTGTCTAAAAAGCTTGGAAAGGGGATCGTGTAGCCTAGGAGCAATACCTATATTGGATAAAATATACCGAGGGGGCCCGGATTGAGAATTTCTATAACATACTGTTGGAAACTGCACCAGATGATTTAGGCAAAACAGAGACACGATGGGCAGAGAAAGTGGGGGATGCAGAGGTAGATCTAGACATGTCCTTGGAACTGGGGAGTAATACTCTTTTGGCGGCCAATTTAAAGACACAACATTATAAAACTATCTTTGATTTGTACTATACCCCAGCCAAGCTTTATAAGTGGAGGAAACGAGAATCGGGAAAATGCGCTAGATGTCACCAGGGTCCCGCTGATATTATTCATATGTTCTTTTCATGTAACTCACTCTGCTCATTAAAAAAGGGAATTGGGAACTTTGGGCAGGAAACAACTAATCGTATGATTACTATCACCCCATCTATGATGCTATTTGGGTATGATAGCCGCACTGACCTTCTTACAATTCATAGAGATTTTGTGTTTATTACAACTACAGTAGCCAGACTTTTGATAGCCACAGTCTGGAAAGATGCAGAACCCCCGTCATATACTGCTTGCTTTATCGAGTATTACATATTCACGTTCCGGAAACGGCATTATATATTAACAAAGGTTAGCGTGCAAGAGGGAAGGGACGTAGGATAGGGACCTATAACCAACTGTTTTAAAAAAGGCTCCATTGAGCAAGTAAATAGGACAGGAATCGGTTAAGCCCTGACAATTTATAAATATATGTATATAATGTAATAGGCTTTCTTTCATGTTATTGGTTTGTGTTATGTGTACCGGCCCTGCCATGATAATAACAAGGTTTTCGATTGTATGTTAGAGATAAGTGAATCAACTTAAAGGACCGTAAGAAAGGAATGTTAATAATGAAATTAAGTCATATGTGATCAAAATGTACCTTGTAGCAAAACAAAAGAAAAAAGAAAATAGTTTCTCTTTCAGATGTTTTTAAAAACGTGAGATAGTGCATTTCATTAAAGGTGATTGTTTTTTTTACAAACATGTTTTTATACTTAAATCATACTTGCCTTTTTCAGTCATGAAATGTTCAATCTTCTTTGCAGTCATTGGACATATTCGTTAATTTATCAGGTGTCTTCTAGGTTTCTTTTTCAGGAGTCTGTAGTGGAAATATTAGTCGACTAAATTAAAGACTGATGTGAAGTTTATTACATTTATTAGGTTGCTTTAGTTTTGTCTTTTAAAAATGTATTTAACATTCATTAAAAATATAATGCACTTAATTTTAAAAAAAAGAAAAAAAAGAAAGAAAATGAAATTGTAGTGCTTAAAAGCTTAAAGTGCTAGCCAGGGCTATCTGGTTGCGCTAGACCGGGTGAAATCTGAAAGTGCAGGTTGACTCCAATGGAGTACGGATTGGATACAGGGACCAGCCTTGGCCTACTGAAAAGTACTTTAGATGAATCATCAATGTGGCAAAGATGCTAGAAGTAAAAGGTGATGCGTCGTAGTCGAAGTTCAGGATTTTAGGTGCTGCGTCATCGAGTCACTCACCACGTCTTCAACAAGGCCGACGCTGTCATCGCACCCCACCTGCAGGACATCATCAACACCTCCTTCGACACCGCCACCTTCCCGGAGAGCTGGAAGCACGCCAAACTCAGTGCCTTACTAAAGAAGCCATCAGCCGACCCCACCGACCTCAAGAACTACCGCCCCATCTCGCTGCTCCCGTTTCCTGCAAAAGTCATCGAAAAGACCGTCAACAAGCAGCTAGCCGCCTTCCTCGAGACGAACGGATCCCTCGACCTCTCTCAGTCTGGCTTCCGGGCCAACCACAGCACCGAGACCGCCCTGATCGCAGCCACCGATGACATCCGAGCCCTGCTCGACAACGGAGAAACAGCGGCCCTCATCCTCCTGGACCTCTCTGCGGCCTTTGACACGGTCTGCCACCGCACCCTAGTGCAGCGCCTCAGCAACGTCGGAATCCAGGAGAAGGCACTGGAGTGGATCATCTCCTTCCTCGCCGGAAGGACACAGAGGGTCCGCCTCCCCCCGTTCAGATCAGAAGCCACCGAAGTCATCTGCGGCGTTCCTCAAGGCTCCTCGCTCAGCCCAACCCTCTTCAACATCTACATGAGCCCCCTCGCAGCCATCGTACGCCAACACAACCTCAACATCATCTCCTACACCGACGACACCCAGCTGATCCTCTCCCTCACCAACGATCCCGCAACCGCCAGAGCCAACCTACATGAAGGGATGACAGAAGTAGCCAAGTGGATGATGAACAGCCGCCTAAAACTGAACTCGGACAAGACGGAAGTCCTCATCCTGGGATCCTCACCCTCCGCCTGGGATGACTCCTGGTGGCCCCCCGCCCTGGGCAGCGCACCCAAACCAACAGACCACTCACGCAACCTGGGCTTCATCCTGGACTCCTCCCTCTCCATGACCAGACAAGTCAACGCCGTCTCCTCATCGTGCTTCAACACCCTGCACATGCTACTTAAGATCTTCCGGTGGATCCCCACCGAGACCAGGAAGACGGTCACCCAGGCCCTCGTCACCAGCCGACTGGACTACGGCAACTCCCTCTACGCCGGAACCACCACCAAACTCCAGAAGAGACTCCAGCGGATCCAGAACGCCTCAGCACAACTCATCCTGGACATCGCCCGTCGCAGCCACATCTCCGGACACCTGAGAGATCTGCACTGGCTCCCGGTCAACAAGAGAATCACCTTCCGTCTCCTCACCCACGCACACAAAGCCCTGCACAACCAGGGCCCAGCATACCTCAACAGCCGCCTCAACTTCTACGCTCCCACACGCCAGCTTCGATTGACCAGCCACGCCCTCGCCGCCATCCCCCGTATCCATAGAGCCACCACAGGAGGAAGGTCCTTTTCCTACCTGGCCGCCAAGACTTGGAACTCCCTCCCGACTCACCTCCGCCTGACCCAGGACCACCTCGCCTTCAGGAAGCAGCTCAAGACCTGGCTGTTCGAGCAGTAGCGGACCCCCCCCCCTAGCGCCTTGAGACCCTCCGGGTGAGTAGTGCGCTATATAAATGCCTTGATTGATTGATTGATTGATTGATTGTTGTCGAATCGCATGATGTAGGTGAATATTCGGGAGCTATAGTCAATGCGATGTGCAATTGGAGATGCAATGGCTTCAGTCCTTGAGGCAGCTGCGATGCGAAAGTGTTGAGGGAGTTGCACTGGTTCTGATCGGCCTATCTAATCAGTGCAACGGTGTTGATGCATGATTTCCTGCAATTGCAGCACTTTCTACACACTTCTAAGATCCAAGGACTGGATTTGTACCACTTGGCAGGCTAAGACATGCAGCAAGCAAAGTCCAGGTGCTTTTGCAGGTTGATGAAAAGTCTATGATTTCCCTGGGACTTAGAACAGGGGGTAAGCCAGCATGTCCTTGGAGTCACTCTGGGTTCAAGTAAGATGGGTCCAGTCCTTTTCAGCAGGGCAGAAGGTAACAGGGCAGTACAGTACAGCAGAAAAGCTGTTCTTCCAGAATGGCAGTCCTTGTAGCAGCACAGAAGTCCTTCCTCCTGGCAGAGCTCTTCACAGGTACAGTAGTGTACTGAGTTGGTAGGTTCAAAAGTCCAGTTCTTGCACACAGTGGTGCCTATAGAGTGGAGGAGACTTCAAAGAGTGGCTTTGAAGTGCACAAAGGTCTCCCTTCCTGCCATGCCTCTAGACTCACTATAGGAAGTAAAGCAGTCCTTTGTGTGGGGACAGGGCACAGCTTATTCAGGTGTATGTGGGGGGCTGTGGCTAGCTCCTCCCTCCCATCCTGCATAGGATGGCCCATCAGAATGTGTAGGGCATATCAGTCACACCTGTGTTCCCTTTGTGTGTGACTGTTCAGAGGAAATGCAGGAAGGCCAGCTGTCACCCGTCCCAGATAAGTATTGGAGACAGGCTGCAGGCACACAGGGTTAGGAGCATACAGCTTAATAGATGTAACAATGAATCCGCAATGTTAACCTATGGGAAGGGTAGGCCTCACAGTAGTGAAAAACGAATTTGGGAGTTTTACATCACCAGGTCATGTAAACTAAGCATGGGCGAATTTTGCGAATTCGCGATCCGCAACTTTGCGGATTTGCAAATTCGCGATCTGCAAAATTCGTGAGTTCGTGCGAATTTGCTGATTTTTTTATTTTTGCATGTTCGCGGGGTGCTTTGCGTGTTCGCGGGTGTTCGCGGGGGGCTTTGCGTGTTCGCGGGGTTTTTTTTTTGCCTGGTTAATCACTGCCACCCTCTCGTTTTTTATGCCCTGCTGCCCTCTGTACCACTCGTTTCTGTGCCCTTCTGCCCTCTGCCCCACTTATTTTTTGTCCCCTTCTGCCCTCTGTCCCACTTTTGTGCCCTTCTGCCTTCAGCCCCACTTAGAATGGCGCCGGCAAGCTGCCAGCGCCATTCTAAAATAGCTACAAAGATCTTCAACACGAAGCACTAATAGATAAAGTAAAGCAGGTGCTCGAGTTGAAGGTCAAATTAAGTTACACAATCATTAATCACCCCAAGTGTGGGGTGATTAATGATTGTGTAACTGAATTTGAGCTTCAACTCGAGCACCTGCTTTACTTTATCTATTAGAGCTGAATATATGACGTTATCCCGCATGAAATGATGAACCATTAGAGCTTCCTGTTGAAGCTGATTTTTGTAACTATTTTAGAATGGCTCTGGCAGCTTGCCGGCGCCATTCTAAAAGAGTTACAAAAGTCAGCTTGAACTTTTGACCCAATCCGTTCCGCTCGCGGATTTTGCGGGAAATTCGTGAATCTCGCGGATTGCGAATTTTCCGAAAATCCGCGAGCGGTACGGATTTTCCGCCATGCTTAATGTAAACCTCGAAATTACATACCCTACCCTTTATTTACACAGCACCCTGCCCTGTGGGACATCTAGGGCTACCATATTAGGGACTTATAGGTAATAAAAGAGGTGTTTAAGGCTTGGCAAGGGTGTTTGTTAATGACAAGTTGACATCACATTGCAAACTGTACATGCAGGATCTGCAATGGCAGACCTGAGCTGTGTTTTAAAGGTCTACTTAACACCTTGGCTGCTTGGGATACTCTCCTCCTGTGCTGAAGGTCAATGGAAATGGGTGTGGCTGTGACGAGCTCAGCTCGTCATGAGTGCAGCTCAACTGTGCCTCATGACGAGCTCTGCTGCTGGCCCACTAGTCGCATTTCATTTACAGGCCCTGGACACTTGTAGTACACTTTACTAGGGACCTCTGTGTAATTATAAATATGGCAATTGTGGATAAGTCAATCTAACCATGTTTAGGGAGAGAGCACAACAACTTTAGCACTGGTTAGCAGTGGTAAAGTGCAAAGAGTCCTAAAGCCAACAAAAACTGATTCAGCAAAAAGGGGATGATGAAGTCAAAAAGTCTGGTGGTGACCCTGCAGAAAGGGCCACTTTCAACACACATTCTCCCACTTGCTGCTACTACCTTCATCCTCCTCCTCCTTCTTCTTTTCTTAGTTGTAGTGTGTGGTGGCACATACAATGCAGCCAAGGTCCTTCTCCTCTTTGCTCATATGGATGGAATGGAAAGTGTCATATGGATAGATATATGGAAAGATACATTTATGCCTGAATAAATTAGTAATTTGTATGTAGATGTGTGATAATGTTATAAGAGTTAGTTTGGTTGTTTCATAATTGTGGTGTAACAGAGATGTTTCAGGATAGTCTGTGTGGATGGTGGCATAGTCCACCTTTCCTTATGTACTCAACACTGTCCAACCACTGTCATGTAGCAAACAAACCAGTATCTTAGCTGAAATATGAGACCACCAATCAGACATAAACATGCAAACCCTCATCTCTGGACAGTAATAGCCACCTAAGAACCAGTATGATGCCACATTGAATGTCTACTTATATGGCAATATTTTACCAAGTGCAACAGGCGTTTGGGTTCCCTATTGTATTTCTTTTTAAGCTGTCCAGTTGACATTCAGAACAGAAAGAGGAAATTGAGAGAAAGGCCATATTCAGGAGCATATGCGCACAAATACATGTGATACTTGAGTTGCAGTTGGTAACATGAGAATGCTCCATACATTCTATAACTCATGCTATCATGGATGTATTGGGATATAAGAAGTTATTAGTGGATACCTTTGTGATGCCTTTCTTGAGGAACACATGCAGTTTGATGGTGAGGAAGGTTTGCCTAACTATTAGATGCATTTTACCAAACGTCTGGTAGCCAGCTGACATGCACTAGCCAACTGGTGGGAAATGTAATTGTCGTATTTGCACTTCGGGAAAGCAACATGCACATATGTTAAACAGACGCTGCCAGTGCAGCCAGTTTACCCACAGATAGAGTGCTAGTGGTTTCTGTTACAGAAACACTGCTCACTGTGGCATGATGGCTAAAGTGAAATATGTGGATACCGCTGCACTCTCTGGGTAATTCAAATTAGAAATAGTCAAAAAATTGTAAATACTATTATGGGTGCTCAGAGTGGTCACCTCCTAGTCCTTGAGGTGCGGGACTGAAATACAAATGAAAAGCCTTACTCCGTGTAAGGACAAACACTGAGCACGCTCTTGGCGACTTGGCGTGTATTGACAGTAATCAAATCTGTGAGTTGATTCAAAGAATTCTTGTTTTATTTTTGAAACATATTCATGTCACTCTTCTTCATATTCCATCATATGATCAGTGCATTTAAAGCAGTTTGCATCAATTGGATGAATTCCAACATGAATTCCAATATCGATAAATATTTGAAAACAGCGTGAACTTTATCCCCTTTACATTTCGTGCGATGCACTTCATCAGGGGGAGTCTGTAAAGAAATAGCAAAGAAAACATGTGTCCATCGCTGATCTGTAAAGAGGGGGGAATGCTTAGCGCAAATTCTAACTCACAGGTAGCAGAAAACATGCGGTGAAGGTATTAGAACAGTGAAAGTCCACAGTGAAAAAGATTCGCTATGTGCATATCCCAAGATAAGAATGAAAGCAAACATAATCCGTGTTGGTCAATAAAGTGAAAAAAATAACTAGGAAGTGTTATAAAAAACAGAAACATGCGACGTGCCGAAAAAAAAGTCCGGATGGCATGGTAAATGTGAATGGACTTGTAACAGCTTACACTAGAACATGCAATGGTTAAAATAGAAACCTTGAAGATGCGCGATACGTTTACCAGCGTAGGCTGAAATTGACTCAAGACCCGTACGGGAAGTTAAGTAATCTGTAACCATGCAAAAACGCAAAGTATTGCTAGAATACTGTGCTTGCCAAATGATAAAGCCTACCCGCTAGGTGAAGTTAAACCCGGTACGTTGTTATACGCGAGTGAATCCGTGGAAAATCCCGGAAGACGCTGAGAAGCGTGCGCATGCGTATAATAGCTAGGTGTTGTAAACACAGAAACAGGACTATAAAAATGTGCCGACAACGGGTAAATTCGAGTAAGTCTCAGTGCACATATTAAACTAGGCAAACATTTAAAAGTCAACATAGAATAAACAAGCACGGAAATCAAAAGGTAAAAATAGAAACTGATAACAGTGAAGATAATAAGAATAATAGAACGGGGAAACATAAAAAAAGACATAGAAACAAGACTTAAATGATGTCCAAAAAATAAGGATTGAGAAAATATAGTATAGAAAAGAATATAGAGAAAATGGGAAAGGCTGAGAGATGTAAATTAAGTGAATGTGATGACAATACAAAAGAGATAAAGAAAGTGAAGTGACCATTAAAGTATGGTGTATCTATACAGATGTACAGTGGGAATGAACCCAGGGTGACAGCAAAGAGAGAAATACGAATTAATATTAAACATTTATCGCAGGGTTGTAAATAGAAGTAGAAATGTCAATCAGTGTCATAGGTGACAGCTATACTCCAGTCTTTCATTGAGGCCTTTGGGCTGTAATGCGTTAAGTCTGTGTATCCAATATAGCGCACGCTGGAGCAGATATTTGTTGTTGTTTCTGTCTGGCAACTTTTCAATCACTTCCAAAACCAAGAAACGAATTTGGCTGGGATTGTGAGAATTTTCAAAATAGTGTGCAGCTACACATGATTTTAGATTTTTTGTCCGAATGTTGCTGCGGTGTTCCGTTAATCACAGTTGTTGTATATTTTTTGAACGTTGGTATGCAAATATAGGAAAATTAGTAAAAACATTTTTGAAGTCATTTTCTAATTGCAAGAGTGGCCAATGTTTACGTATCGTGTCTTTGATTTTATCACTTTGCCTGGAGTACTTGGAAACAAAGACCAATCGTGAATCTTGCTCTGTACGTTTGTCTTTAGGCTTCAGTAATTTTCTATTTATTCTATCTTAGTTACTCGTTCTTCTGCTGATTGGGTTATGTTTCTGGGGTAGCTGCGTTGATGAAATTCCTCAATGATTTTAGTGCTGTTTTCTTTGAAAAGATCTTCGGTGGATGCGATTCTTTTGGCCCGTAGTAACTGAGAATATGGTAGATGTTTTTTTAGACTGGGTTGGTGAAAACATTTGAAATGAAGGTAGTTGTTACGGTCAGTAGCTTTTGTGAAAATAGATGTGACCAACTGGTTGTCGATGAATCTGATGTGTACGTCCAGAAATTATATTTCAGATCTGTTCATGGTATGGGTAAATTGTATTCTGTCATCCACTTTGTTTGAGATTCCCAATAGCTGTCAACAATTGAATTTCACTTCACTTCCACATAAGGAAGATATCGTCAATGTAGCGATAGTATGCACATATATATGGTTGCCAATTTAAGTTATTGAGGATATGCTGAGTTTCGTATTGGTACATGAACAAGTTCGCATATGCAGGAGCGGCACAATTGCCCATGGCTACTCCGGAGAGTTGGATGTAGTGATTGTTGGTAGGGGTTTTGAAATAACTGTGATGAAGTGTAAATTGCATGAGTTCCATTAGAAAGATCTATAAGTCTTGAGGTTTGTCAGTCTGAACAAGAGATGATTCCATTGCTTCAAGTCCCAAAGTGTGGGGGATGGAGGTGTATAAAGAGTTCACATCAATTGTGCAGAGGATAATCGGATGATCTTTGGGAATGCTGATGTTATGGAGTTTAAAGTTCACGCTGTTTTCAAATATTTATCGATATTGGAATTCATGTAGGAATTCATCCAATTGATGCAAACTGCTTTAAATGCACTGATCATATGATGGAATATGAAGAAGAGTGACATGAATATGTTTAAAAAATAAAGCAAGAATTCTTTGAATCAACTCACAGATTTGATTACTGTCATTACGGGCCAAGTCGCCAAGAGCATGCTCAGTGTTTGTCCTTACACGGAGTAAGGCTTTTCATTTGTATGATGGCTAAAGTGCCACATGGATACTATTGATTGCATCTAACACCCAAGGGCAGGGCCGGACTGGCTACCGGGCAGTTTGGAATGCTGCTGAGCTGGGGGCTCATTTCGTTCATGGAGCCCTGCGTGTGCTAAATGAAATTCGTTTTGCTTTAATTATTTTGAAGCACACGCAGGTCTCCATGAACGAAATCAGCCCCCACCGCAGTGAAATCATCCCCCAGCTCGGCAGCATTCCAAGCTGCCCGGTAGTCAGTCCGGCCCTGGCCAAGGGGACTGGACAATGCCATCCTTTGCCTCTCTAGCAGAGACTGTGACATGGAGACATAGTGGTGCACTAGCCAGGAAATGCTTTACAGTACCTAGCACCAGCATCAGGACTGATTTGCCTCTAAAATTCCAACTGCATCCCTGCTAGTCCTCTGAAAAGATCCAGTGGCCGGGGAGTGGAGTGCAGTCACTATTTTTAAAAAAGCAGTGATGACACAGGAGCTGGTTGTAAGTGAAGTGGGCTATTGCTCCCACTGTGCAACCATGCACAGGATCACATCTGGATGGAAACAGATTTGTGCCAGTACCGTCTAGTGAGAGACATACAAAAGGCAGTGCTCCTTTGCTTATATATCCTCTCTCTCCTCCTCAAGAAATTGATCTTCAAGATGAGGGCTGAGGGACTAATACATTCACCAACATGGAGTATGCATTGGTGTGGCTGGCTTCATTATGTGGCCAGAAGGTGTGGGTTTAGTTGATTTCACCTTGTGATGGGTGTGGGTGAGTCATGATTGATGATTCCCCACCTTTTTCAGTGACAGGTGTGTTGAATGGGAATGGACTATGTTCGGTATCTGTAGCCCACTCTGTTTGAAGTGGTTATTTCCTGTGCATGTTTTGTTTTATGTGCTTGTATGTGTGTCTATTTGCTTGCATGTGTGTGTGGAATTGTTATTAATTATCTTTTTATATAATTTTAATTCTTCCCTTTTATTTCATTTTAATCCATACATAGGTAGATAGATTTGCTGTTGTGTGGGTTTATGTGGTCTGTTGTTGCAGTTTTATATTTGTAGGGCTACTTTCCCTTGGCGAAGGTAGTGTTTATGTCTTCATTGATTTAAGTGTTATTATCTGGCAGATCCTCTGACGGGTCCTTTGTGGTGTGTTTAGCACATGTTTTGGTGGTAGTTCTATTTGAGCAGATGTGGGTGTAACTTTACTGAATTGCTACTGACCAATCAATTTACAGTTGTGTTTTTTGTATTCTCATGTCTCTCCTTATGCTTCTCATAATTTTCCTTCCTTTCTCCTACTTTGTAGTAGATATTAAACATTTTAAGCCACTCCTTGCTACTCCCACATTTACACTTATAAGGTCTGAAGTTCTATGTACTCACAGTGGAAAACTCCATGCATAAGGTAAAGGACCTGCGCCAGTCGACCACATCTTTGTGAATGCAATCATAAGTCTGCAGCAGCAGCCTTCTCCATATGGGCTGAGGGGCCACACACCCACCTTCTTCCAGGCAGGAAGAGTGTCTGTCAGGCAGAAGAAAAGTTAGTCTGACAGACACTCTTGTTGTTCAGGTCAGGAAGGCGGAGTTAGACATGGGCTAAATGTGCAGGCTCCCGGCTGCCTAGCTGTGAACATTGCCAGGCTGAGGATTTCACAGTAGTGTGGGTGAGACCTCCTCAGATTGGTAAAAGTGCTGAGGGGGAGTGTCACTGTTTGCCGCAGACCTGGATGCTTCAGTTTTGAGTCCCAAAGTGCTGAGGGCAAAGCGTCAGTCTCTCTTATCACATCTCACTCTGTGACAAGGTTGTGACAGTCCCAACCCTAGTGGGACCTCCGAGGATGTCCTCCAAGAGAGCTGCAGTTATGGCAATTTTTGTGTGTTTTTTTAATGTTTGTTGTGTGTATGTATGAATGTATGAGTATTTGTTAATGAGTGTTGTGCATGGGTGTGAGTGTGTGTGCATGTGTGAATGCTTGGGTATGAGTGTGTGCATGTGTGGCCCCCCAACTCCTGCCCTGGTACAATTACCAGCTGCCACTGTAAGTATATGAAGTAGCACTAAAGAAATATTAGAAAACCTACTCATAAATTACTTTTTGAATTGCCCGAAGTGTGCTTAAGTTCTAATTAGAGAGTGTAGCAATACACCTGAGAGTTTAACGTTCAGGGAAAACTCTCAACAGTAACTCAGCTCAGTTTCAGTTTTAGGAACTTAACTATCACCTTTACTGTGGGGCAAGGGTGCAGAGGATGATGAGTGTGAGGGGGCCTAATAACCCCACTTACAACTATCCTTCACTACCAAACCAGGTGGGAGATAGGCACATTATACTTTGCCCTAGGGCCCATGGCACTGTTGCTACACCATTGTTAAATTTTGTTATTGTACATACTTTTTTTAAATTCAAAACATGTTAACAGTAAACAGATTGGACTTGTATACAACAATATTGAGGCAGAACATTATTTGACAGCAACATTTGAAGTTTGCCATTTGCCTTGGTTGCACTTACTTCGATGATTCCAGCTCTAGGCTTCTGAATTTCATAGTGGGAAGGATAATTAAGGTGAATATTACACAGGGACGAGAGTAAAGGCCTCAACATACCCAGCAACCATGTCAATTCGGTGGCATTTAACTGTTTCTACCCTGCTCATATGTCTTTCTTGAGACCTGACTCCTAATCGACTTGGGTGATTGGGACAACATTGCGTTATAAGCCACTCTTTCCTAGTGCCTCCTTCATGTGAGGGGTGGGCGGTGAACTCTGCTCTGCCAGGGGAGTTTGTGGAGTTTTGCCAACTCTGCACTCTACAGGGAGTGCAGAGATTGGCAAAAAATGTTGATTCCGCTGTGTGGCGAAGTTTGCCCAGCCGCCCACAACTACGTGGGGGTGGGCGTAGTTTGCGGAGTTGCGCTATGCAGTATTCCACGGAGGTGCATAAAAACTCAGTGGAATACCACCTAATCCACACCAGCAACACAAGGGGAATAAGTAAACGGAAAACAGCAGTGCCTTTTTACTTTGCACTTGCCGTAGACAGAACTGGCATGGCTCACCACCGTCTCAACTAACTCACAATACCGGCAACAATACTTAGTCTCAGCTGCTAATCCATGGAGACTCCTGCAAGGAGATAAGCTACTCGTCCATTCGCTCCCACTCCTGGCTGGTCTCATCTTTTGCCATGTTACTGTTCTAATCTAAACCCACTGACCGAAAGCAGCCGCTGAGCCTCCACATCCGGCCTTACCACCATCTGACATCCATTCTCCCGTACCGCTGCCAGTCAATCGCCAGCCAGTAGTGACTGATTGGCAAAACTGGTATGGCTCCCAGTAAAGTAAAGCCCAACAGGTGTCCCTAGCAACAAACCACATCATGTGAAAAGAACATAAGTGCCTATCTGAGCTCATGATCTCAGGTCAAGTTTGGGGACCACGCTGCTCCTAAAAGGTTGTGAAAAGAAGTGACATGTCTGGAAACATCAGTCCTCTCTTGATGCTAAATCCCAGTGGCACCTAATCTCTAACAGCTATTCTTTGATGTTGTAAAATAAATTGTTTATTTTACAGTCTCCTTATAGTGGAAGAGCAGTCCAGATGAATTGGTGCAATTCACCTGCTTGTAGGATGGTGTAGAAATGGCTTTTTGGAGACCCTTCCCCCACTAGGAGAGTTAAAGCCAGTGGTGCAGGGGACACCTAGAATCTACGGGTTCTTCTTGCTTAAATCATACATTACCAAAGAGACCAGGACAACCAGCCGTGGAGGGAAGTAAGTTATTTATTGGCTCGAGCTAAGGACAGGGTCCCAGAATGGTACAAAGACAATTCTAAGGAGACTGCTGCTTCAATCCGTAGCACACACATACTTATAGTACTAGCCACGCCCATTTGCACAATACATAGTTCCACATTTTGATAAGTTCCTAATCTGACAAGTTCTTCGTCAGTTTTGTGGTGCAATCGTGGCCAGGGGACATCTGTCTCTCCTTGCACAATGTACACGGCCTCGTGCTTCCTTGCTCAATTGTGTGGTCACAGGGTGCAGCCTTGTTCTTCCTTGATCAGATGGTGTGGTCACGGGGCACAGTCTTGTGCTTCCTTGACCAGATGGTATGGTCACAGGGCACAGGAGTTAGTCACGACAGGCTGAGTTACCAACAATGGACAGGATGTGGCTAAGTCTCTGACACAACTGGGGGGGTGAGGCACACAGGCAGCTTCTCGGAATCGGCTCGACCACAAGGAGGAAGGAGGGTTGTGCAAGTTTCAACAGGGACGTGGAAAGCAATTCTTCACCAGGTTGCTGAGAGCATGGCAACACAAAATGGAGTCTCGTGGGTCATTTTAATTACAGTTCAACAATGGGAAGGGCATTACCTAAAAGGAGGCGGTCTGCGTTAGCCTTTGCAGGGCGCTGGAAGGGGTGTGGATCCCCAGCCGGCAGATAAATACAGTTTCTCCTGGGACATCACAGAGATTGCGGAGGGCCGCTGCATGCAGCAGACTGGTGGTGATTTGTTTACCTCTAGCAGACGCCAATGCTTTCTGAAGCAATCTGCGCATGCTCATGTGTGAGGTCAGGGCAAGAGATGGTAATCGCTCTGCAGAAATATGCATTTCCAGCCTTTGAGAAGATAGGAGCCCAAATTCCCTGCACACCCAACAATGTAATAGGGGAGTGTAAACTGCTGCTTTATTCGGTGGTCCATATCCTGCGGCCCTCAATTGTGAGATATGGTTACCAAGTGGTACAACTGAGATCTGCCTTAACAACAAGCTTCCACTCTCAAATACATTTTGGGAAATCTATTATCTATGAAACAAAAGGTACTTACGCTGACAAAAACTCCACTCAGCTCTTCATTGGTTTCACTGCATTGAAGTGAGAATGTCTTCTGTGTTATGGTACTTAACAGGCCCGGCTCCAGGAATTTTTATTTGGTTGGGCCAAGGGTGCATTTGGGTGGGCCACTGCGGACTTGATTTGCATATATGTCTGGACAGGCCTGCTTCAGGGCCCTCCTTTATCTCTTATTAGTCTTACAAGGCTCTGTAAAACGCACTCTTTTCCAAATCTCTTTCTAAATATTATCACTCTCAAAAAGTGTTTTTTCCATGTAATGTTCCTTTGATGGGAAGAGGAGGTTTCTGAGGTGGGAGTATTAGGAAGTGACACTTCTCTGGCTTCTTCTGTACGAACCTTCAGGGAGTATCCCTCTTCATTACTACCTCCACCTGACCCCGGACTCTGCAACGCTCTCCCTTACAGGCTTGATTATCCACTTCTCCTCTCCAGTGCACCTTATCGCACAGCTGACCTTGGGCCCCAGCCCCATATCAGGCACCATCGGGCTCCACATTCATTTTTCCCAGTAAAAACATTAGTAAAATCGCCTTCAAACTTAAAACATTGAATATAGCAGTAAATATAATTAGCACGCACTTTAAAGTATGTTCCACAGAAGCCCTTATGACCCGACTGCTAATTAAATAAACAAACACAGAAAGGTCATGACAGGGCCAGCTTTCGCTCTGTGCAAAAGTCCTTTTTGGTGCCCCACCACTGACCTCGTTCTCCGTAAATACCTTTACTACCACCTTCCAACAGTACCCCTCATCCCTCCATGGGCCCCCCTATTGACCTCCTCCTTGGATTCTCTCACTGCCACCCTCCACTGGTGCCCCACATCTCTCTGTAGACCCTCCCCCTCATGACCTCCTCCTCAGACTCCCTCACTACCACTAGGGTGACCATCTGTCATGGGTGCAAATTTAGGACGGTGAGTGTAAAAATTCAGGAGAGGGGGTCAAAATTCAGGACAAAAATTCAGGACAGAGGGTCAAAATTCAGGACAAAACTTCAGGACAAAAGGCACGTTTTACAGACACATCAAAGGAGGTCGCGCAATACCATATAAGTAATCCCATTTACATCCAAACATATTCATCCATTTGCAAACCCATCCATTGTGTATCCTTCCAGCCATCTTTTCACTCATCCATCCCTCCATCCACACTTTCACTCATCCATCCATCCCTTTTCACCCTATCCATCAGTATACTGATCCATCCACTCTTCCATCCAACCATTTACCCTTTCACCCATCCAGCTATCCTTTCACTTACTCATCCATCCAGTCACTCATCCTTCCACCCATTCACCTTTTCAGTCATTCACCCATCCTCCCTTTTTCTCTCCATTGGCCCTTTCACTTACCCATCCTTCCTTCCTTCCATCCATCCATCCATCCATCCGTCTACTCATCTACTCATAAATCCATCCATTGGCCCTATCACTCATCCATCCTTTCACTCATCCATCCACCCATTCATTCACCAATCATCCACCCGTTCACTCATCCATCCATCCTTTCGCTCATTATCCATCTATTCACCCTTTCATTCATCCATTCACCCTTTCACTAATCCATCCAGCCATCCATCCATCCCTTCACTTACTCACTTGCCCACCTTTTGATATTAATTACGAGCTGAGCCTTTGTCTGCAGAGTTCCAGACAGAGGAGACCCATCAAAAATGTCACCCTCTCTGTAGCTCCTAAAGCAAGGGGTGGGGTGGAGGAGGGCTCACTTTGCCCCTGCACATAGACAATCTGAAAAAGTGGAAGTCATGAGTCATACATGATGCCCAGTGCTTGGACGTGAGGCAACTGCAACAAGGTGTTGTTTCCAGGGCATTAAATGGGATGAAAAAAAGGGGGGGCGTCTCTCAAAAGGAGGTGTCCGGTGTAATTAAGGGCGCGGCTTAAAACACCTAAGCTAAAAATCTGTGTTTAGCATAGTGTGCCGCCGGACTGGTATTTTGACTCTTTTGTCATTGTATCCAGATAAATAACAAGTAACGTTACACCTACAACAAGCCAGAACTATTGGCTTTGTCAATGGTTGTTAGATGCATAAAATAAAAATGCAGCAACCATGGCTTTGTTGAATATAATATTGAAACTGCACTGTTCTAAAATGATGAGACTGAAAGAACTCTAGCCAGGGCCCCTTCTTTTCAACTTTTTTCACCAGCTTCTTTGAATGAACTGGATTCTGTAGCAGCATTTGCGTGTTTGCACATTTCTTTCATCTAACACAATGCGCTGCCCTCGACGAGGCAGGAGGAGGCCCACCCCATGCAGTAACACTCCAGACGGGCTCATTGTCATTCTGTATGTGGCAATCATCAGTCGCATACAGAATGACAATGGGCGGGGTGATGCTGCACTCGTGCACCGAGGAGGAGTGCGAGGCACCCCGTCACGGAGTTGAGGCTTCATGCAGGGAACAGGACTGTTCCCTGCAGTGCCCAAAATCATGGACAAAAGGCGTCCGTAAAAAGGATCCTCATGGACAACGGACGTGAGGTCCAAATTACGGACGGTCAGTGAAATTTACGGACGGTTGGTCACCCTAACTACCACCCTCCACCAGTGCCCCTCATCTCTCTGTAGCCCCTCCCCCTCATGACCCCCTCCTCCTACACCCTCACTACCACCCTCCACCAGTGCCCCTGCTTGCTCTGTAGCCCCTCCCACTACCTCCTCCTCGGATTCCCTCACTGCCACCCTCCAACAGTGCCCCTCATTTTTACGTAGTCCCTCTCTCATATGCATTTCATTTGTTGTATAGCGCTACTCATATCAGTGTAGTGCGTGTCAGTACTTTACACCACACACACTATATACAGAGACAATGAATCATACAAGTATGTCAAACAGTCTACAGGGAATGTCACATAAGCCAATGAGGATTACAAGGTGTAGGAATCATGTGTCATCCATACTGGTGGGCAATATATTTTAAGAGGGTTTGGTCTGGGGAAACACAACCTTAGGATTTAAAGAGTATTCCATGTGGGTCAGCTTTACTGATAAAAATGTATATCTGCCCAAACATACTAATTTTTCCAATATTAGAATAATGAAAGCCTGAGGAAGTTCAAACTATATCACAAAACAAAAAAAGCGAAGTTCTAACTATACCATTCATGTTTGTATGTAGCTCTTTGGTGACAGTTCATTGGTCACTGTCTTATGTTAGGATTGTAACTTCTGAACTGCAAGTAACACAAGGATCTCTATGACAAAGGCAGTGACCCACTGAGCTTCCTCAAAAAATACAGTTCATCTGCATTTAAAAACTACTAACAGACAAGTGATTGCTCTCCAGCAGGATCATTAATCACCAGGTTCACTGGGTGTTTGTATTGCCTTATTGTTGTCCTGCATCAGCCATGATAATGATAAAAACTGTTTAAACAAAGCGCATGAAGTATGTGTTGTGCTGGGCCTGTGCTGATTTTAAAAAGAAAAACAAATAGTATCACATTCTCTTACCTATTACTCCATTAGTCAAACATTGTGTCACAGCCTTATGTGATAAGCAGCTGCAGGGGTCAGGAAAGGTGAATAGGAATAAACAAACTTCTTTTCTCCTGCACTGCATAGAAAAAGAAATTTCCACCCAGCAGAACAGTAGGCAAAGGTTATCGTTAACAGAGAAAGGATTTGTCCTTTGCCATGTGGAGATGAAGGGGTGAAAAATAAACAAAGCCTCGTTAACATGTTAATGGTCTTTTAAAAGACCTGTGAAGTGCTCGGGTGCGGCTGTGATAATCTCTAAAACTATCTGTTTCCGCCTGGGAAGCTGTCTCAGCCAGGGCAAACACACACACACACAGACAGACCTTTGAACCCAATGCCATTGCGCACCTGCCTTCAAGCCCTCACTGTGAGGGCCAGGGCTCCTATTTGGGTGGGCCAGGTTCATGTTTGGGTGAGCCTGGCCCACCCGCTAGAACCAGGCCTGGTGCTTAATAAGGCATAACAATTTATTGGGCAAAACATCAACTGGGGACAGCAACAAGCAAGCGTTGGGCATCTACATTTTTGGCGCACCAGGGACACATAAGGTCTAACATATTTTTTGCTGTCCTGTCACAATCCTTCTGTTCCCTCGCTCCTGGGCAAGCCCTCAGACACTCATGTATGGTTACTGGTGGGCTGGAGTGAAAATGAATTCATACACCATTTGACCCTTGATGTCAGAATAAATATAGTTAAGATTGTTGTTGCCTCAGAACCAGCGCCGGTCTGGGAACCCAAAGCGGCCCTGGCAATTCATTGGTAATAAGCACAGAAAACAAGGAAGTAAAAGATGGGAATTACTTTCAGAATACATTAGTCAGATTGATTAAACCTTAGGGCTTGCAAAGTAGCAGGTTTGCAAGGAACAATATTTTGATAGCAATTGGAAGTGGAAGCCAAGGTTGCAAAGGTTTCTACTGTGTGTTTCTTGCTGCTAAGGACAAGGGGGGAAAGGCTGGCTTTTACTGGGCCATGTCTCCATAGCTCAGTCATTTATGCGCTGGGCAAGTCGTAACTGGACTAGAGCATTTCCATATCCTTGGCAGCTCGAGAAATTTTAGGTAGATTGGTATGTTAAGCAAGGAGTGATCATATCATGTCCTTCCGTGTTGAACTACCAGAAGATGAACATTTTTTAAGGACATGACTTTTGCATATAAAGCTATTTTCATAAACTCACCGGATTTCTTTATGTCTCATTTCATAAGGTATGTCCTTAAACGGTCCCTATACTCAGTGCAGTTTACACAGTTGTCCATCCCTAACACTCGAAATGAAAGAATGGGGTGTAAAGCATTTCCAGTAGTCCCTGTCAGCTGTTGGAGCTCTCTCATTGACAGTGGTTAATGAACCCACTATTCCTAAAAGTAGGAAGGAGGCTACTTTAACCAGACTGAGCGATCATTAGTCTTTATTCTTGACTTGTATGGACAAGTAGCTCCGAGATATGCGCTTTAGAAATTCAACATAAGGTGTTGGGATGGGAATTTTCCCTGCATGGTAATCAGGTGTATATCGGATGTATGACGGTACAACGCGTACCGTCACAACGCATCCCTTTACACCGCATCCCTTACAACGCAAGTCGTTACCACAACTTGCGTTGGGGGCGCGTATTTCGAATAGTATAATTTACTATTCTAACACCAGTCCCCGTGGACCCTAGGGAAGGTGTTGGGATAGTAAATTTACTATTTTTAATCCTTTAGCGCCCTCCAGCGCAAGTTGTGGTAACGACTTGCGTTGTAACGGCCGCGTGGTAAAGGTACCGCGTGGTAAAAACTTCGTGGTAAAGGATGTTTACCGTGTATATCCATACTCTGAGTGACCCAACTGCGTACAATATCTGGTGTTCTGACTTTTTTTGGTTCCAGCTCGCACGCTAATCATGCGTATGCACCGACACCTAGGTCCAGAGACTTGTTTTGAGACCCAGAGAGGAGCATACACATGTTCTCTACCTGTCATTAGACTGCAGTCAATGCCTTGAGCTGTTACCATTAAGTAGTGGTAGCAATATTCCAGTTTATTGATATTAGCTCTGAACCACCCATTTCCTCTGATTAAGAAGGCACGTGGTTCTTACTGGCTCCACTCGACTAAAGTTCTGTCTGTATGTGACACTCTGTGCTGGGTTGTATAACAGAAGCATGCATGGCTAAATCATGTGTGCGTCAACAATGCGGTTGCAACCATAAATGCATCTTAACCACTCATTCCTACAGCATGCATGCCTTTGCCTCACATGCCTTTACAACAAATTTAGTAAAGGCATGATTAGTAAAGGTATATGCGTAGTAAACATCATCACAACAAAATACCGGTTATGGCCTAAATTCTGCCTGCCCTCCGTTAGTCACAGACGTTATCAAATGTGCTCACTCTTTTGGGCCAACCAAGAAAAACAAATCTATATATACATCTCCACAGTTTTGAGGAACACACTCAAACTTTTCATGAAAGAGTCCAAAAGGATCTTTTTGTAAATCACAAAATTGTATACACTGTTTACACTAAAACAAATGACAGCAAAGAGTTTTTATTGGTCATATGACACACAGATTATGTTCACCATTCAGATTGTTTTTCATCATCTTTATTCAAGAATTACTCAAGTATTAAGATCAAAACATGATGGCAAATCCAAGATGAAAACAGCCTACGCGTTTCGTCCCTATTCATGGGATTGCTTATGGGCAGCACTCAAAACATGCTGGAAGTCTTATCTTCAACCACCAGTTTGGATACTGCACAATCCTTGTGCACTAATGCAACCTCATATATCACCTCTTTAGAACCAATGCCTCCTAGGCATACCATCAGCACAATCAGTTTCAAACGCGTTATCTTGTTCCTTTACGCTCTTTCTTTGTTATCCCCCAATTGGATCTACACAGGTGATATATGAGGTTGCAATAGTGCAAAAGGATTGTACAGTATCCGAACTGGCGGTTGAAAAGACTCCCCGTGTTTTTTGAGTGCTGCCCTGAAGAAGTCCCATGAATAGGGACGAAACGCGTAGGCTGTTTTCATCTTGGATTTGTCATCCAGTATTGATTTTAATACTTGAGGGTTTCTTGAATAAAGGTGATGAAAAACAATCTGAATGGTGAAAATAATCTGTGTGCCATATGACCAATAGAAATCTTTTGCTGTCATTTGTTTTAGTGTAAACAGTGAATAAAATTCTGTGATTTACAAAAAGATCCCTTTGGACTCTTTCATGAAAAGTTCTATTGTGCTCCTCAAAACTGTGGAGGCGTTGTAAACATCACACTCCAGCCCCCCTTCCTGAGCCCTAAAACCTATCCCCATCTCTGAATCTTTTCACCCCAGCGCTCAAACAGAACCCCTGCCCTGCCATGAGTCCTTAAACTCAGCTTCCAACCGTAAAACTTTGCCGACCCCGCCACGACACCCTAAGCTCTAAAACCCATCCCACAGGCCTAAAAAGTACTTGATACCCCCCCTCCCAGCCCTAAAACCAACCTCTAGCCCTGAAAATTACCCCATGACCCACTTACCAAGCTGCATACTGGAGCTTCCTCTTGCGATCCTTCCTGTTCCTCTTAACGCCCATCCACACATCTAGACTGCTCGCTGCCTTCATGGTTTTGGCATATGCATGCTTCAGCCAAGCGTTGCTCTGCTTGCATGGAAATGGCACGCATGGCTAAAACGCGTTGTGAAGGCCGTTTCCCCTTGGGCTGTCATCCTGTGTACATGTTGAGTGCATATTGTGTAAAGGGTATATTGTACCAGGACTCCGTGTGGATATGATTGGAAGTTTGCTGAGACTGAGAGGATCTATTTTGGGCTGCCCTTGGTTTTACATGCCACAAGATGGTGGTTGTGATAAGTCTCGCTAGACAGTGTTGCCTGTATTCTTGAGCTGAAAGGTGTAACCCTAGACACTCAGGCATAGAATGCTGGCGGAAGGGCTGCCTCTAACAAATCTATGGGTACCTTTTCAACAGATGAATGCTGTTTAGTCCTTAATGGGCACTGCCATTTAGGTTTATGGTGAGGGAATGAGGGTAAGTAAGCAGATTTTGTTGTTAGAGAGAGGGAAGCTTTTAAGTATGGCTTGTCCCTTTTGTCTTTTGCCGAGTGCTACTTTAGAACGGCTGATGACATCTGGGCACAGAGGTTTCACAAGTCACTGTGTTCATGTTTTGGTACCCTTGCCTGCAGACAGCATTGCCACTCACTGCCATCTATGAGAGACATCCCCTTTTACAAAGGGATTACTATGCATATTTTTCAAGTGAACAATTAAAATAAACAATTGCAAGAGTAGCAATTTCCCTTGGAATATACGTGACTATTGTGAATCAAAACAATGAGTATATGGATGTGAATAGTAGACATATGCCTAGATAGTCCTAGAATTACATTACTCTGGGGCATATTACCAACAACTAGCGATAATTATCACTATGTTGGTTTAGCGGCGATATTTTTATCGCCGAGCTGCGTCGATTTTTATCGCTTAGGAACCTTGCAATTATCAAGGTATATCTCCTAAGCGATAAAAATCGTCCAAAATGCATGAATATCGCTGAAAAGTCAGCGATATTCATGCATTACCGAGCTAATGCTCTTAGCCATGTTATCCACCTACCATTGGATAACATGGCTAAGAACTGCTCAGGGGCAGGTGTAAGCTTTTGGAGATATTCGCGCTTAGCGCAAATATCTCCAAAAGTTGGTAATAGGAGATAGCGATGTTAGCGACTGTTTCCAGTCGCTAACATCTTGGCACGCCCACTTTGCATGTCATTAGTGATAAATATCACTGACATGCAAAGCGGGGCCCAAGATGGTCGCTATCTCCTACTAGCTGTTGCTAACTGGTGTTAGCAACAGCTAGGTAATAGGGAGATCATTTTATCTCCGCTTTCTTGGCTTTTAAAGCCAAAAAAGCGGAGATAAACCCCCTTTCTGTTCTTAATTTGTAAGAGAATAAGTGCCGGTCCCCAAAGTTCCACTCAGAGACCCGCTGACGGTGTTCTTAAGTGTCGGAGAAGGATGTGTAGTCTTGATTCCATCAGATGCCTCTTTAATCCACAAACAGACTTTCTCTGCATTTATATCACATTCCTGCAGGTTCCTGCTTTGTCCTCTTATGAAAAAATGTTTTGTCTTTTTCTTCCTCCATCTTTCCAGTGTGTTTGTTTTTCCCTCTTTTGCTCCGGGTCAATAGCTGATGAGGAAAAATGTGCTCTTGTCTCCAAAAATAAGCACTGGAGGTCCCAACCCGCAACTACCGGCTCCAATTAAGCACTCAACGTACTCCTTTTAAGTTAATCGGACCCATAATAACCTAGAACCTTCATCCATTTGCGTGAGGTATCCTGGTAACAGCAGATTGTTGAAGGTGCATGCTTTTAACAAGCTAGCTGATGAAGTCAAGGTCAGCGCCTAGGACTTTTCTGTATTAAATCAACTTATATGCATTGCAGATTCCCTGCCCATGAGATGACCTGTCTGAAGCAATCTGCACCAAGTGACAGGGCTGAAGCACAGGCTGGATAAGATGCGTGTGGCAAATATTCATTTACATTCCAATAACTTATGCATCATCTACTGCGCCCTCCCTACCACCCGAGAGAAAACAAGCTCTTAATCGGCTCTTTCCAAGGGGATCAAAATGACTTCCAAGTCCCCTCTCTATGCCCTTTCTATAATACCCTTTCAGCAAGTTACATTGTGCTGTGCTTATTGTCAGTAATAGTATATGACATAAGATAAAAATCACCACACTTTTACTGGGCATTACAAATGGTCAGTGCTTTATTTGTAAAAGAATAAGTTCTGAGGCCCAAAGTTTTGTGCAGAAGCCTGTGGCCAGCTCTGTCGAAGGTTGGGGGGCTCTGCATATTCTTGATTCCACCTCATGCCTCTTCGACCCACCCATGGACACTCCCTGCCTTATCTCACTCTTACAGGTCCTTTTCCATCCCGGGTTCTCCCTCTGTCACTGTTTTACCGTCTTGCCCCTCCTTCTTCTTTTCCCATCCTGTGTCTTTCTCTCTTTTACTCTGGATCAAAGTCTGTTGAGGAAAAATAAGTGCTGGTCCTCAAAAATGAGTGACTGTTGCCCCCACCTCCAGGCCACTGGCTCAAATTAAGCAATGCAAATAAAAAATTTGAATTCACAGCAACTGCCTCAAGAAAGTGGCTGGCAATGCACTGCAGGCTGGGCCCCTACATGCAGTCCAGAGAGTCCTGGCATCACAAACCAACCCGGGCACTTAAGACACTATGAACAGGATTGTATGGAGTTTAAAAAAATATACTATTGATGTAAAATCTAAACCTAAAAACAAATGAAAGAAATACAATTGTAAATGATTAGTAACTAGACTATTTTCCCTCTGAAACTAAATTCATATCAACTTCACATTTAGAATCGAATCATGGTGAAAACATTCATCTAGATTAAACAGCCTTGCAAATCTATCATCATATGCGCAGTGCCTAAACCATGACCACATAATTGCAGTGGCAATTACATAAGTTACAGGCACATTTTGCACCAGTGCCATTGTTGTTATTATTCATTTGTCCCCTTCAGGTACAAAATCAATGATAGATTTGAGGCAGACACTTTTGCACTAAGGTGAAAAGGTAGGTTTGTCGCGTTGACAGCCTGATTGTGTACCTAGGCTAGTGAGCGACCAGAGCATAAAAAGACAGTGCCATATCTCTGTAGATATGGCTTTTACCTGCTCTCTATCTCTCATGCAATGCAACAACTTTGGTTGCTGCACTGTGTTGTAATACATGTAAGTAACTATACCTCTAAGTCTCAAAGGTGTACCAGACACTAAATCAGTTTGATGCGATGTTTTAATATTTGTGCCAAGACTTCCCTCCATTAACAGGTGGCAACAACAAAGGACGTTGAGGTAATGTCAGATAACAAGTGTGCTAATTATGTTCCAATAAGGGGAGACGCTTCGCCTGAGAAGCAAGGCGCAACGCTGGGGGGAAGATAAACTTACTTTGTTGGTGCATTGAGGCCCAGGAGACCGCAGGGCCAACACCGGAACGAGGCTCCGCCCCCTTTTCACCGGGGCATTTAAAAACTGCTAGCGTCTCCCGCTCCGCGGGGGACGCTTCGCCTGAGAAGCAAGGCGCAACGCCGGGGGAAAGATAAACTTACTTTGTTGGTGCATTGAGGCCCAGGAGACCGCAGGGCCAACACCGGAACGAGGCTCCGCCCCCTTTTCACCGGGGCATTTAAAAACTGCTCGCGTCTCCCGCTCCGCGGGAGACGCTTCGCCTGAGAAGCAAGGCGCAACGCTGGGGGAAAGATAAACTTACTTTGTTGGTGCATTGAGGCCCAGGAGACCGCAGGGCCAACACCGGAACGAGGCTCTGCCCCCTTATCGTCACTTCTTTATAAGTAACAATCTCCTCCCGCATCGCGGGACGCGCGCGGGCTAAGCCCGGGCAAAGGGCGGGCCCTCTGTGGCCCTCAGAGGACCCGAGGAGGACGGGACGGGCCACCCCACTTGGCCCCATCAAAGGATGAGGTATAGAGACACTTTACCCTTTTCTTGTGCGTTGTGATTTGTTTAGTGACGTATTGGGGCCCTATCGTAACTTAACTACTATGTCTGTCTGGGAAGAACTGAATGCCTTGTGTGGCACAAACTATGCCCCTGATATTTCTACTTCCCCTACAGTGGACAGAGATACGGATCTCATAAACTGCACTCCCCAGGCCCCTGAAATAATCCTACCTCTATCTGATACACCGTTTCGGGAACCAGTCAGCAAAAGGCACAATGAGGTTACCCCACCAAATGCCGCCCGAATGTGTTGTAGCCCCTCTTTTTCCTCCGTCAACCCAAGCGTATCAACGCCACTTAAGACAGTGATCACATCAAATGACTCTGTTTCCCCCTTCCAATCGACCCTACTGGCCCATATTGAGCGACTGTTGAATGCGGCTTTATCACCTTTGCTCTCAAAAATTCAGGATCTGGGAAATAGGTTGTCTGATGTTGAACAAATAGTACAAAGGATTCTACCATCACCTGTAAATACTGTTATTCCCTCTCGTCCTACCCTCTCTACTAACCTTGTGAACCCCAAGTCCATCGAACACAGGAAAGAACGAACAATTGATCCTTCTCTCAGCACACCCATCCTAAGCGGCAGTAAAGTTACTTCTAAGCCCACTCGCCCCCCCTCTTAAAGCCCTTAGGCTCCCTCAAGAAATAAGACATCGAATGAATTTACCCCCTGAAGCCGCCCCCTATGTGACTGTTCTCTCCGGGGTCCCTGAACTTAGTCAGGACAAACATGAAACAAGCCAGGATCTGCTGAATAAAGCCATCTTTTGGCTCAATAACAACAGACCGCTGCCACCTGACCTAGATGGCGGAATCCTGAGCGTCAGGAGGGTGGGATGGCTAGGGATGTTGCCCAAAGACATTCCGGGAGACCTGATACTAATCAAATTCAAACACAGGAACATTGTCCCATTTTTAAGATTTTCCCAGCCCAAAATTGGAGATGGCCCTATTTCTATTTGGGACTTGTTTGATTTTTACCCTGGCCCCAGAGCATTGAACTATAACACTTGGTGAAAGGGGACTCTGTCTACCATGCGTTTTTATTTTGCACTAGATTGGTTTTAGTTTGTTTTAAATATCCGTAATGAACTGTTGATTTTTATATACATGTATGTATTTCTTTTTGCTGCTTTTATGGTTTTAAACTCAAAAACCGAAATAAAGCTTATTTGAATGAAATGTTCCAATATGTTTGCAAAAACAATGACTTTGTGTGAAAAATTGGGTTGTTGGTTGACTGGGGTGTGAGCCCTGGTAAAGCAACACACACAATCTGTGGCAGGGTGACTCGCAAAAAGTCTCGAAATTAACCTGTGCTTAACCCTGGGTAACTTGGCACAAAAGCAGCAAGGCGTGAGTTAGAAGCAATGTGTAAAGTATTTATGTAGCATACAAACATTAATAAAGAGAAAGTACAACACAAGAAGAATCTCATTCCAATTTAGAGAAATAGAGTAAATTTCAATAAATTATTTGACACCAAAATGACAATAATTCAATTAGTAGAAGCAGAGTTCTGCATTTGTATAGTTTTTAGTAAAAAGTAGTGCCTAAAAGAAGTGGATGGAGCTTGGTCTGTGCTTACCTTTGGACTTAGAAGGAATTTTGAAGAAAAGTTTCTGAGAAGGTAAAGTACAGCAGGGAAGGCTGCAGGTGGTGACCGAAGAGGGAGTATTGTCATAGGGGAGCCTCTGGACAAAGTCGCAGAAAAGATTGTAAAGGTTTTGACTATTAGTCACTTTTTTGGAAGTCGAATATCAGCAGTGGGTTGATGCAGATGGCTCTAACTGAAGACAGTTCCATGACGTGGGTCCCGTGCTCACTAGGCCACTGGAGTCAAGCTATCCTGGCTGAAGACGGCTGATAGCCAGAAGCCGGTCCTAGGATGCTTGATTCCGGTCCAGGTAAGACATGGCTTGGCAGTTCGGGCTGGACTGTTCCCACGAGGCACAGGGTCAAGACTGATTTGCATATGGCCATGTCTGAACTGGGGTGGCTTGGTGAGCAAAATAATGATTCATTAAACCCAGATCTGTGACTGGGGGTGAATGTTTTGCCATAGTGCAACATTCCGTCCATCATCTTGTTCGTTTTGCTGTTCACCCTATGTGGGAAGGGTATGCCCAGACGTGGGTCCCGTGCTCACTAAGCCACTGGAGTCAAGCTATCCTGGCTGAAGACGGCTGATAACCAGAAACCAGTCCTAGGATGCTTGATTCCGGTCCAGGGAAGACATGGCTTGGAAGTTCGGGCTGGACTGTTCCCATGAGGCACAAGGTGAAGACTGATTTGCCTATGGCCATGTCTGAACTGGGGTGGCTGGGTGAGCAAAATAACGATGGATTCAACCCAGATCTGTGACTGGGGGTGAATGTTTTGCCATTGTGCAACATTCCGTCTATCATCTTGTTTGTTTTTCTGTTCACCCTATGTGGGAAGGGTATGCCCAGACGTGGGTTCCGTGCTCACTAGGCCACTGGAGTCAAGCTATCCTGGCTGAAGACGGCTGATAGCCAGAAACTGGTCCTAGGTTCCTTGATTCCGGTCCAGGGAAGACATGGCTTGGCAGTTCGGGCTGGACTGTTCCCATGAGGCACAGGGTCAAGACTGATTTGCATTTGGCCATGTCTGAACTGGGGTGGCTGGGTGAGGAAAATAAGGATGGATTAAACCCAGATATGTGACTGGGGGTGAATGTTTTGCCATTGTGCAACATTCCGTCCATCATCTTGTTTGTTTTGCTGTTCACCCTATGTGGGAAGGGTATGCACAGATGTGGGTCCCGTGCTCACTAGGCCACTGGAGTCAAGCTATCCTGGCTGAAGACGGCTGATAGCCAGAAACCAGTCCTAGGATGCTTGATTCCGGTTCAGGGAAGACATGGCTTGGCAGTTAGGGCTGGACTGTTCCCATGAGGCACAGGGTCAAGACTGATTTGCATATGGCCATGTCTGAACTGGGGTGGCTGGGTGAGGAAAATAAGGATGGATTAAACCCAGATATGTGACTGGGGGTGAATGTTTTGCCATTGTGCAACATTCCGTCCATCATCTTGTTTGTTTTGCTGTTCACCCTATGTGGGGAGGGTATGCACAGATGTGGGTCCCGTGCTCACTAGGCCACTGGAGTCAAGCTATCCTGGCTGAAGACGGCTGATAGCCAGAAACCAGTCCTAGGATGCTTGATTCCGGTTCAGGGAAGACATGGCTTGGCAGTTAGGGCTGGACTGTTCCCATGAGGCACAGGGTCAAGACTGATTTGCATATGGCCATGTGTGAACTGGGGTGGCTTGGTGAGCAAATTAACGATGGATTAAACCCAGATCTGTGACTGGGGGTGAATGTTTTGCCATTGTGCAACATTCCGCCCATCATCTTGTTTGTTTTGCTGTTCGCCCTGCATGGGAACGGTATGCCCAGACGTGGGCCCCATGCTCACTAGGCCACTGGAGTCAAGCTATCCTGGCTGAAGACGGCTGATAGCCAGAAACCGGTCCTAGGATGCTTGATTCCGGTCCAGGGTAGACATTGCTTGGCAGTTCGGGCTGGACGGTTCCCATGAGGCACAGGGTCAAGGCTGATTTGCATATGGCCATGTGTGAACTGGGGTGGCTTGGTGAGCAAATTAACGATGGATTAAACCCAGATCTGTGACTGGGGGTGAATGTTTTGCCATTGTGCAACATTCCGTCCATCATCTTGTTTGTTTTACTTTCTAAACGTGGCATTTTCAAAACTGTAATTTAAAATCCAACTTTACCATTAAAGAGGATTTCTCGTTATAATTTCATTGAAAAGAAAAATGAAATGCCTACCTAGTCCCAAAAAAACGTTAGCACTTATTAGACAGAGAGAAACGAGACTGCTTGACTGCTAGGCAGCTTCTTGCTTCGTGGATTTTAACTTGTGACACTTTTAAAACTTGCATGAATTGTAGAAACCGAATGTGATGTATGATCTTTAAAAACTGAATTTGAATATCCTTGAACTGCAAATCGAATTGCAAAACCCTGAATCCAGCATTTAGCACAAAGCACTCGAGCACTTTAAACCCGTAATACACTTCGTGACTGACTGATTTAAAGTCGGCTTGTAGCTTTATTTCATTTGTGCAGCGCCGCGCCCTGCTGTTAGCTTCTTCACATACAAGTGTTAATTGTATGCTACAGACAACCTAATTCGGCCCTTGAATGCAAAGTGGACCCGATCCGTTTCGGCTTTTGCCGCGGGCACGGCGGGCTCTTTCATTCCCTCACGGCGCTTCCGGTAGCCTACACCGGTTAGCGCTACAGACTCCCCGGAAGGCGGTGCCGCCCACTCCTGCATATAGCGGAGTGCGAAGAGCGGACTCGCGCAGCGACGCGCATGCAGCGCGCCAAAGTCAAGCCCTCCCTGTCTGCGCCTGTCCGCGCCAGGCATGCAGCGCGCCTAAGTCGCGCCAAAGTCAAGCCCTCCCTGTCTGCGCCTGTCCGCGCCAGGCCGCCGACAGGCCACCTTTTCTTCCTGACTTCCTGACAGGCCATCGGCTTCAAACAGGTACTAAAATTGCCATAAATATAATCTCTCAACATGATCACCTATACCCGCGCTGAGCTCTTGTCTCTTAATTTGTGCCACCCAGCCATCGCTGCACCGTTTATCAACCCGGGCCCCCCGCCAACTCGTAAACCACTGACATGTCTTTATGGAAACGTGCGATCACTCCCTAAACATTCCTTAGAGATCTGGGACTTACTCGATCATGAAACCCCAGATCTATTCTTCATAACCGAGACCTGGCTATCAGAAACATCAGACCCTGACATAGCAGTAGCCCTGCCTCCCAATTATAAAATAGTCAGACTAGATAGAACTGGGAAACGAGGGGGAGGGACCGCAATAATCTATAAAATGGAGATTGAAATCAACATCATTACCACCTATCTCGAGACATGGGGAGAGTTTTTAATCTTCTCCCTTATCCCCACTGGAAATGAGTCCTGGAAAGGAGCCCTAATCTATCGACCGCCAGAGACCAAAGCTAACTTTGTCGCCCAACTAGTTGACATCCTGGCTCCCCATATACTAGCCTGTAAAAATTTCCTACTGCTAGGTGATTTGAACTATCACATGGAAAAGAACAATGACCCCTACACCACTGAAATAAGGAACAGTATTGAGTCCCTAGACCTAAGACTACTCGAAACCGACCCTACTCACAAAGCGGGTCATACGTTAGACATTGTATGCACCAACTTCAAGGATACGCATATCAATGAACTAATTCCTGTCTTATGGTCAGACCATGTAATAATCAAATTCACTATCAAAATAAACGAGTCCCTACAGATTCACTCTAAAGAAAAAAAGCTGAGTCGCACATGGAAAAAGATAAACTTAGTAATGTTTACGAAAACGTTTGCCCCCCGAAAGTAACTGAGGACACAGTGCTTGACAGACTGGTCTTAGACTTTGATACTGCAATCAGTAAGACTCTGGACTCTATAGCTCCTAAACGCCTAATAAACTGTCCGAAACTGAAATCGCCGTGGTTTACTGATGAATTGAAAATTATTAAACAACTCACCAGGAAAGCCGAACGGAAATGGCGTAAATCAAAAAACATTGATGATAAATCACACTATAAAACTGCCCACAAAGAATATATGAACAAAATCGCCCATGCTAAGAAAAGCTATCTTGGGGAAAAAATTAAAGCAGCTGGAAACTCACAGAAAGAGCTTTACGCAATTGTAAAAGATTTTTCAAACCCCACGGCCTGCCAAAAGGTCATTCAGGAATCTCAAGACTGGGCCGACGAACTAGCCACCTACTTCAAAGACAAAATTAACACAAATCATGAATCATTTCCCACAGAAACAGGCACAATTAATGAGCCATGCCGTGCCGATCCCTCCACTATAAATCCCATACAGCAAAATTTAGCCGATTTCGGAACAATCACTGAGGACGAAGTAGCCAACATACTAAAAAAGGCCAAATCAGGTTCCCCCAATGACCCAGCGTCCGCACCAATTTTAGCCAAACTAGCACCTGCCCTGACTCCCACATTGACCTCTATTTTTAATATGTCCCTAACGCGTGCCTTGTTTCCCACCCCCTGGAAGGAAGCCATTGTGAGGCCAATCCTTAAGAAAAACAATGCAGACCCCAAGCAACCGGTGAACTACCGCCCCATATCTTTGCTACCACTCTTTGGTAAATCAATGGAATCTATCATCAATGCAAAACTAGTAAAATTCCTTGAAAGACACTCGCTACTAGATTCCTCTCAGTCAGGATTCAGAGCTTCCCATAGCACTGAGATCACACTGATAGAGGTGGTTGATAATATCCGGCTGGCACTAGACTCCAAACAGTCGGCTGTTCTCATCCTGCTAGACCTTTCGGCGGCCTTCAACACCATCTCCCACAGAGTTTTATTAAGACGACTGGCGGAGATAGGTGTCGAGGGCAAAGCCCTGGGCTGGATCCAGAGCTATCTCACAGACCGTAGCTCTAGGGTCAAATCAGGACCTTTTTCATCAGATGCCATTGATAACGACAAGGGAGTGCCCCAGGGCTCAATATTAAGCCCAACCTTATTCAACGTCTACGTATCACCATTGGCCAAAATAATTAGGGATTTCGGCTTCGACACTCTGTCGTATGCCGATGATACCCAAATTCTTAGAACCCTTGGCTCTGACCCAGCAGCGACCAAAGTGAGATTCAGCAATTGTATGATAGAAATAAAAAGCTGGATGACCAACAACTTTCTAATGCTAAACGCAGGCAAATCCGAAATAATGCTTTTCGGAGCGGCCAAATCCATCTGGTCCCAAGAATGGTGGCCACCGGAACTTGGACCCTGCCCATCTCCAAAAGACACTGTTCGGAACCTGGGCTTCATCCTCGATGACAAGCTGTCCATGGCCCCCCATACGAACAAATTAGTACATACTTGTATAGGCCTCATGAGGAGCCTGAGGAAAATATTCAAATGGCTGCCCTTGTCCTATCGTAAACCACTGATTCAAGGCTTAATTACCAGCCGCCTTGACTATGGTAACGCTCTCCTTGCGGACGCAAACGAGGGCACACTAAGTAAATTGCAGACACTTCAAAACGTAGCAGCCAGACTTACCCTTGACTTACCCCCACGCACCCCCTCTGCCCCTTGCCTCAAGAAACTGCACTGGCTTCCAGTCCGAAAGCGCATAAGATTCAAGATCTGTTGCCTAGTGCACAAATCTTTGAATGGACAAGGCCCGAAATATTTAAAAAATAAACTTCAGGAATACTGCCCGGAAAGAACATTACGATCTTCAAATAAATATCTCCTAAAGACACCAAGAGTCCGCACTGTCAGAAATGGAGACATGAGTTTCTCGAAGGTGGGCCCCACGGCATGGAACTCCCTGCCTATGGCCTTAAGATCCAATCAAAATCACAAAATCTTCCGAAAAGATCTCAAAACTCTACTATTCAAGGCACCAGCATAACAACTCCTCTCTCTCTCGCATGACTCATATCCTCTGCCAGCGCTGTGAGACCTACCGGTGATATGTGCGCTTTATAAAAATAAATACATACATACATACAAATTATGGAAGAATGTTGATATCTCTGCTTTCATTGGAACATTAGCATCTTCCTGTCCTCTTTTAGATCAGGATACTGAAGAAATGGAAGCTGCATTTTCTAGGTGGCTACTTCAGGCAGCTGATGCTTATGCTCCTTGCACTAACTTTTCCCGCTCTCGCCCCAATGACGCTCATAGGTGGTTTACACCTCTTTTGAAAAATCTTAAACTTGAAGTCCGTCAAATGGAGCGCAAGTGGCGAACAGCCTATCTAGAAGAAGACAGAGTCAACTATTGTAAGACACGTAAGGACTACCAAAAACTCATCCAGGAACATAAAACTGATTACTTCTCCAAAAAGATCCTTAATGCCCATAACAAATCCAAAGAGTTGTTTAACATCGTTGAGAATTTGAGTGCTAGCGATAGAACGTCTCTCCCGGTAGTTCCTACTCAGGAGCTTTGTAATTCCCTGAACTCATTTTTTTCTGATAAAATCAGCATTATCAAACAAAGTATTCCCATTACTCAGCCTCCGCCCTTACTGACTGACACTTTTCACAATACTGCGACCCTAAGTTCGCTCCCCCCTGTTGACAGCACTATGCTACTCAAACTCCTTGCCAAAGTTAAATCAGGCTCCCCTGATGACATCTGCCCCCCTTTTATTTTGAAAGAAGTGGCAACCAGTATTCCTGAGGGTATACTTTCTTTATTGAATGGTACGCTCACTCAGGGTAAAGTCCCTGAAAACTTTAAAAAAGCCCTTCTCATTCCCTTGATAAAAAAAGCAGGAGCTAACCCGCAGGACCTGCAAAATTATAGGCCCATATCCCTGCTGCCCTACTGTGCCAAACTTTTGGAGGCTCATGTCTGTAACAGCATCTCCAAATTTTGGGAAGAATCAGAGTATTTTGCGCCGAATCAGGCTGGTTTCCGCCCATGTCACTCTACCGAGGCGGTTATTCTCTCGGTACAGAACACTCTGAGACGGAATGCGGATGAGGGAATACATCAGGCTTTGGTACTACTGGACCTCTCGGCTGCATTCGACACGGTCGACTATAACATCTTGGTCGACCGTGTCGAGCAGGCAGGTCTCAGGGGCCTGGCACTGAGCTGGATTCGCTCATTTATCACTGGGCGCACTCAGGCTGTCAGACTGGGACCTTTCACTGCCCCCACCATACCTTCTACCTGCGGAGTCCCGCAGGGCTCTTCGTTATCTCCTCTGCTTTTTAATTTATATCTACGCCCCCTCCTGCACTCCCTTAGGAGGGCCAAGGTGACAATTTTCAACTATGCAGACGATTTGCAGCTCATCTTTCCTTTAAACACTAAGGACGCTGTGGTTGAATTTCAAAATACTATGTCCCACATCTTAAACTGGATGAACTGCAGTCATCTGAAACTTAACCCTGGCAAGACTGAATTGGTCTTGCCGGGGCAGAGTGTTCTTAGTTGGAACCTTAGCTTTTGGCCTCCCAGTTTGGGAACTCCTCCATCCAAGTCCTCTTCGGTCAAGAGTCTGGGAATATACATCAGCGAGGAACTTTCTCTCAAAAAACAAGTAGGAGCAGTTGTTTCAGCTAGTTTCTTCCAGCTGAAGAAGATCAAGAAAATTGCCAGCTTCTTTTCCCCAGCTGCTCTCACCCAGATTGTCATCTCCCTGGTTCTGTCCAGACTAGATTTTTCCAACAGTCTCTATTTTGGCATTCAAGCTGGAGAGCTAAAACGCCTCCAGCTGGTTCACAATCAGGCTGCTAGACTCCTCCTGAACCTCTCTAAGAGGCAGTCTGTTAGATCTGGCCTGAAACAGCTACACTGGCTGCCCGTGGAGCAGCGCGTGGCTTTTAAAACAGGGTGTATTTTATTCAAATCTCTGCACGACTCTGGCCCCCTTTTCATCAGAGACATGTTTAAAAGATACACTCCTTCCCGCAATCTCCGGTCCATCCACAAATCCCTCCTGACTGTCCCAACTTATAAGAGGAAACGTCTTGGAGGCAGCTGTTTTGACCATCTTGCAGCTGGCTTTTGGAACTCCCTTCCCCTTCATCTGAAACTGAATGACAACATCCTCAGTTTCAGACACTCCCTGAAAACCTGGCTCTTCACTCAGGCGCATTGCTGAGCTGCTCCCTCTCTTCTGTGACCTTTGCGTTCGTTCCTTTCTACAGCGCCATGAAGCCCCCGGGCGTACGAGCGCTTACAAATACCTACTAACATTAACATTAACATTAAATAAGGTGACCCAATGTTATCTTACAGGACAGGTAGGCCTCACAGCAATTTAAAACAAATTTAGGAGTTTTTCAATAGCAGGACATGTAAAACTCAAAAGTACATGGCCTACCTTTCAATTATAATGCACCCTGCCCTATGGGCTACCTGGGACTCCCTCAGGGGTGACTTATATGCAGTAAAGGTGGAGCTTATGGCTTGGGAAGGGGGTTATATCGCCAAGTCGAACTGGCAGTTTTAAATCTGCATGCAGGTGACAGTGGCATACCTGGGACATATTTTAAGATGCTATTTAAGTGGGTGGTACAATAGTTGCCAGAGTCCCACTAGTATCATTTAGTTTACAGGCCCTGGGAATATGGTATACCACTCTACAAGGGACTTGTTTATTAAATTAAATATGCCAATCAGGTGTTAAACAATGTAGCCATGTTTAGGGGAGTGAGCAGAAGTACGTTTGCATTAGTTAGTAGTGGAAAAGTGTGCAGAGACCTACAGCTAACAAAAACTAATTTAGCAAAAAAAGTGAAGGGTAAAGGAGAAAAGTTTGGGGCTGATCCTCCAGATAGGGCCGGGTCTAACAATTAGAATGAAAGGAATTAACACTCTAACCACAAACTTGGGCCTGGATTTATCAATACGTTGTGCAATGCATGCCATCAAGTAAAGTTGCTGTGCTGCTTTTTTTGTGAAAGAGTGACAGCAGAACAGTGCCAGAGTTACCAAAATGTGGCTCTGTTCTATTCTCTTCCCGTACTGGCAAACTTTAGGCAGCTATATTATCTGAATTATAGGTTTTTACTAGAATGGGTCCCTTCAGTACAAAACCTATGCTTTAACACCTTCGCTGCTAGTGATATTTTCCTCCTGTGCTGATATTTCATGACTCCCATTGTTCATGACGAGCTCAGCTCCTCATCAGCACAGCTCCACTGTGCCTCATGACGAGCTGAGCTCGTCATGAGCATCGAAGGGGTTAATGCAAAGTGAGACAAATGAGGAGAAATTAAAAAAAAAATCTGGTTGCCCCTGCCTCAAGGAGGCATAAGATTTTGGTGCAAATGCCTGTCCGCAATTTTTGTAGATAGGAATTTGCAAGAAATCCCATGGGTGGGTACATGAAAACGCCCATGCACCACCAATGGAATGGCCCCTTGAAGCAAAGTAACAAAAGGCAGTGCATTGCACAACTTTGCATTACTTTGGGTTATTATCCAAAGTGAAGATTTGCATTGGATAGTAAATTCCACCTGAACACTTTGTGTTAGAAAAGTAATGCGAAATATGAACTAGGGGCCCATTAGGATGTCGGGCGGATTGGCCCCGCCAGGCTGGCGGTAGCCACTGCCAGCCTGGCGGGGGCAATCCGCCTGACGTCCTTCCCTGAATTCCCCCCGCCATATTACAATGGCGGGGGGACTGCAGTGGAGAAATACACCGCTCGCCACTTTTCCGGCCCAGTCGCCTTGCGGACGGGGCGGAAAATGTTTAATATGGTGGCGGTGTCTATTAGACACCACCAGCCATATTGCAATGGGCTTTGGTAGATGCCTTTCTGTGGCGGCGATGCCAAGGTGGCTGGGCACATCCGAATACTCCCCACGGGGCCCCCGCCCTTATGGTGAGCGGTCCCTATTACCACGAGGATGGCAGGCGGGCAAAAGCCGCCCGCCATCCTTATGACCCCAAAGTAACAGGAAAATGAGTCTGATAGAAAAAGGAAAATTAGTCAACTAAATACTGATTGCTGTTATAGGTGACTGACCGAAAGACGTGATTCTGACAAACCAAAGTATTAGTAATAATCTAACAAGACTGAAATGTATTGTGGATAACCCATTATTGAGTATCAAGTGCATGAAATAGTTACTAATTAATAATTCTTCAGGCCGGAATGGTCTGGTATAGTAAATAGAAACGTATACTTGCCCTGCATGAGCAGAATGCACGTGGAAGTGATTTTCTGATTTTTGTTTGTCCCAGCAGAATTGCTAATCTTGCATGTGTTCTGCGGCCTAGGGCTGTCATTGATGAATCTGCATTCCTGAACTAGGATTTGGCTGAGAGTCTAAAGACCTCCACCGCTCTATGCGGAGTACCGCAAGCATCAGAATGCGTTAGGTTGCACCGTTCACGCTGATTTTCAGCACCTGGTGTTTGTCCCGCACTGGAAAATCAGTGTGAACTGCCCCATACACAGCGCAAGAGGGCGCTGCTTATTTCTGCCGCTAGAGTAGATGTTCTACTCGAACGGCAGCTTCCTCAACGTGAATGGATGGTTTGTCGACGCGAGCGTTCGCAACCATACGTAACCGCCCGCACTGAGAAATCTCATTGGGAGGTGGTTTAGTGTAGTGATTTCCTCACTCGCCAACTTAACGTTGGCAAGCGCGAACAAGGAAAAAACTCAGAGTGTGGAAAACTCTGCCAACTCCACAAATGGAGCGGAGTTCACCACCCAGGCCTACCCAGAACCTGTTCTCTGATCTGGAGGGTTGCACTAAAAGTGTCAGCTGCAGTGGAGGCAACATACAGATGTATATGGATTAGTAGACCCGAGCAAGCCTTATTTTTGACCTTGGAGGAGCGTGGTCTCACAGCCACACTCATGTAAAAGTTCTGCTTAGATGCACCAGACCCTTGCACTGATACTCCCTCTGTGTAGCAATTGAGCGTATTTATAGTGTAGATTATAGCAAGACTGTAATGCGAGAGTCTGATTGTTGGGTTCAATGGGATGCAGTTTGGATTGTCCTTGATTTAACATAGCACACAATGGAGGATGGGATACGGCTCCCCAGAGAGTTGAAGTATATTTCTTGCAATCTTGAAGCTGTCGTGGTGCCCAGAGACTGAAGTCAGAGAGGATGGAGACAAGGTTAACCTTTTAAATTCTATCAGCAGTGAATTGCTGAATAGTCTCACCTGATCACTGCTATTTAGTGGCTGTTCAGAGAGAGAGGGATTGAGTCAACGGTTCTTTTGTTAAGGTCAAGGAGGTTTTCAGGCAGCGCCTGCCCTTCTGTCTTTCCAAGATTACTGCTTCAGGAAGACTGATGAGAACCATGTACTGAGTGTTCACATTGGATCAAGCCAGCATCATCACTTGAGAGAGCCATCATCTTGCAGGAAGACTGTGTCTGAGGAGTAGCCAGAAAATGCCATTTGAAAAGGAGCCATCTCACACCGGTTTCAGGACCATTGCCAGTGGATCAATATCCTCTATCTGGAACATGTGTATAAAAGTAGGATCCGAACCACCCCACTTTCTTTCCGGTTCCAAACTGTTCTTGATGAATGAAAAGAAGAGTGCTCTACAGATTTCTTCAGATTTTCCTGTGAAACCATGGTTGGTGTCTCCATGGCAGACAATCTCCCTGAGGTGAGGGGTCGTCACCTGAAGTCTGCACAACTTCCTGGAAAACCATTTGCTCTGCCTTGAGTCTAGAAGCATGACTGCCTGCTCAAAGGGGGAAGAACGGTACCTGGCCCTGCAGGAGGAGGGAATATCCGCGAGAAGTAGCCTAGCCATGTTCCTTGCAAGTTGAGGACCCAGAAGAGCTGACTGACATTAGGGGATCCAAGTTGTGATGGTTCACCCGACCTCCCTGCATGGTTGTTGTGGTGAAATACTTGAAGTAATTTGAAGTCAGATCAACAGTGTGCCATCCAGCACCCCTGCAGCATAACAGCTGGGACCTTTAATAATGATGTCTCAACCTGCCCCGGGATCAACCAACATCTCCATCATAGCTAAGGCCCTATCCCATGGCCAGAAAACACTTGTACTGCCATTACCTGCATTTGTAGTAACCCACTGCCAGGATCAATGTCACTGCCAAAAAAGAGGACCTGTATCATGGACCAAAGCCGTAACTGCTGAAGACATTCACCGCCACCCAGGCCTGTTTATTTCCAGCTGTCTGATTGTGAAGGGAGGCAACAATTCACGGTCATGCGGCGCTGACTAAGATGAGGATGTTGCAAACTTGACAAGTGCCCCGTCTTGTGCTACACCAAGTCAACTCTCCACTGAACAGTTAACAAGGGGTCTGAGACGGAAAGACCACTATTAACCTGTGTGGTATTTCATTTTGGTGTGACATTGAAGCACTTTCATTTAAATAAGACAAGCACAAGGCTGGACAGTGGATTACTGTGTCTGTTCTTTATTTGAGTTCTGAATCTCTGCCCTCCCACACTGCATCTGTGAGAATAATTTGACAGCTCTACTCTGAGAAGGAAGTGTGGAAAGGGTGCACTTGGCCTAGTTTGCTGCAATATAGTACGGTGGACCCCTAGGCACCAGAGGCTACAATCATAGGTGTGGACTATAGCTCCTTTCTACCCTGTGGCCCCCTGAATGCAGTCTGGCAGTGATTGATGAAAACTTGTGATTGTGATACCTGTGAATGTATTAATTAATAATGAAAACATTCGAGAACTGATATTTAAAGAAATGTACTGTAATACCAACAAAATAGAAGGAAACCGTGAGGGAGATTTTTGCTAAGGGTTTTGCAGGTGATTGTGCAGCATTGTGTAATATTATTCTGCACACGCAGGTCTTTATAATTGTAAGTAAATACACGCAATGCCTTTTGGGCCATATGTATCAAGCCTTTTGTGAATCGCAAAGGCCGAAATTCGCAGAATTTCGGCCTTTGCGAATCGCAAACGGCCTTTTTGCATGTTTTAGGATGTATGAAACATTCACAAAATAAGGAATAGCAAAGTTTTGCAATTCCTTATTTTGCCATAGCATTTAAGGAATCAAAATTTTGCGATTCCTTAAATGCTATGTATGTAGCATTTTTGTGTTGCGAATTATGGTTAAGAATTCGCAAATTACCACCAACTTGTAGTTGATGGTAACTTGCGAATTCTTCAAAAAATGCACAATTTGGAATTTTTGAAGGTGGCATGTGATGCACACACATGCCCATAGGGCATGTATGTGCACCATATGCACACACATGTACATTTAAGGGGTGCAGCAGGGTATCTTTGAGACACCCCTGCATCCTTGAAATAATTCTCAAATTGCGATTAGCAAATTGCTAATTCGCAATTTGAGAATTATTTCGCAATCATTAGGCCCATAGGAATGCATTGGGAATTATTCCTTAATTGCGAATTCGCAAAATGCGAATTCACAAATAAGGAAGATTAAGGAATCGCAAAAAAATAGCGATTTTCTTCATACATACCATTTTGGGATTCCCAAATAGCGATTCCTAAATAGCTATTTAGGAATCGCAAAAGGGTTTGTTGATACATATGGCATTAAACACCACACAAACACTTATGCAACATCTTAGTAAATAACCCACATATAGTTCAATGGGATTTAAAGGTGCCACACTTTGCTATTGCCATGAGTGTGTGCATATCCAAATCTGGATAGAAAATGTCTCTCCAATGATGTGATTGTGCAATGTTCTGTGCATGCACAGCTGCCAAGCTTGCCAAGTCCTTGCATGATGTGCTGCCCTATGCCGGGTTTTTTCCCTTTGAGTTCTGGCACTTGCAGTTCTATTTTATAATGGAATAAACAATATTATAAATCCCAGTATTCAAATTAAACACCTAGAGTGGAGCAACAAATCGCGCATGGACCTGGGAAACTTGGCAGGGCTTTACATGTGGGCCCCAACATTTCTTAAATCATATCAGCAACTCTTTTTAGATGTATTTTGTAATATATATGCTATGTTACTGTAACTGACCTATCTGTACAACTGGGTTATGTTCAATTGCTCTGTTACATGCCTGCTCATGTTCATGACAATAAATTAAATTAAAGGAAGCATTGGCAAAGCCAAGAGGTCTCAGTTTTTTTAATGAGCACCTTTATATGCCCCTGATAAAAGATTGAATTACCACTTTCATGATGCAGATTGAGGGACAAATTTATCAAAGAGTTGTTTCGCCCTTTCATCACTCGAAGGGGCGCAAGAGCGATGCAACACTTAAGTTAGATTTATCAAGCCATGCAAGGCCACCTTGCTTGGCCCTTTGTGGCTTGATAAATCTAAAGTAACACAACGCAGATCATTGCGTTGTATTGACCCAGGGAGACATTCCATGGGTGGAGTGTGGGTGTTCTAACGGATCAAGCCATGGATTCTGGCGCATCTTCAGATATGTACCATTACTGATGGAGCCAGGAATCCATCAAAAAAGGACGCATCCCCAGAGGACTGGGGGTGAGTGTTTGAAAAGTTTCAGCACTCCGTCCATCATCTGCTTGTGTTTGCTTTGTTCGTCCTAATTTGGCAGGGTATGCCCAGCCGTAGGTCTCTTGCTCACTTTGCCACTGGATTCAAGGTAGCCTGGCTGATGAGGGCTGTTAGCCCAAAACCGGTCCCAGGATGCCTGTTTCTGCTCCAGGGAAAACATGGCTTGGCAGTTTGGCTGGACTGTTCCCATGAGGAACAGGGTCAAGACTGATTTGCATATAACTGTGTCTGAACTGGGGTGGAAAAGTGAGCTAAAAAATGATGATGGATTCAACCCAGATCTGTGACTGGGGGTGAGTGTTTGAAAAGTTTCAGCACTCCATCAATCATCTCTATGTGTTTGCATCCCCAGAGGAGGCGTGACAAAGAGGCATATCTTTATTTCTCCTCGTTTTTTTAGGTCTCGCCTCTCAATGCGCAAGCGCATTGAGCAGAGCGAGACTATAGCGTCTTAAACAGACTTTACTTAACTGGGCGATTTGGTGCTGTGCCCGTGGCTTTTAGGTCAATGCTCAAGCGCATTGACCTAAAATGCGCGTGCACATCATCAAATCGCCGTCTGTTCCCTCGGCCGCACTCCTCCCACACCTTTGAAGTGAAGCTTAGCTTCACTTCAAAGGCCCCTGCTGCTTCACACCCTCATCGCTGCTCTCCCTGCTCTGCCCCCTGCTGCGGCCGTGTGGCATTTCTCCTCCCCCCTGCAATGCCCTCCGTCTTGTTTTGAACGTCTTCTCCGTGCTTTCCTGTCAGTTTCAGTGCCTTTCCCTTTCTTTTCCTTCATTTTTAATGAGTTGTCCTCGCTTTTTCTCATTATTTTTTCTCATTATTTGAGTGCCTTCTCCTTGATTTTTGCCGCTGCTTTCAACCTCACCGACGAGGATCTGCTTCTTAGGGAAGAGAGTGAATTTAGCAAACAACCCGAAACACAACTTGTCATGTGCCGGCAGAGCCTGTGAACTTGCTGCAACGAGTGCGAGGAAATTAGTGTGAAATTACATCACTGATGGCGGAGAAATATACTCCCACTCGCCCACGTCTCATCAGAACCCTACATTACAGAAAGATGCAACCACTGAGGAGTGTTGTGAGGGAGTCTTTGCACGGTAGTGAGGGCTATACATTTTTCTGCAGATTCTAGTTGAATCCGTTCCCTTACATGCGTTGTTGGGAAGTGTAAGGCGCACAGTAATGTAATAGTTGGCCTTCCATTTTGGTAATTAGATATCCGATTTTAACCCTCATTTCAAAATCCTAATTGTTAGGTTTTGCATATTTTTCGTGCACATTTCTGAATTGCGCTCCACATTCTTTTCAAAACTGTTCCTTCTTCTAGAGAACATTGTTAAGATAAGTGCTCATTGAAGATGAGTTTAAATGTGTAAACTCTCCGAAGATAATTAAGGAGTTACCACTCTTGAAATGAAAAGGGAAGGGATACTTTCTGCCCTGCGACATTTTCAGGAAACCGATGCGAAAGGACAGAAAAAGCTGTTTTTACTTCCCCGCATCCGACAGTTGGCCAGTCCAGGTAGTGCTGTTTCTTTCCCTTTAAACATTTTAAGTGACCCTTTGTTAACTAAGACATCGACAAATTGCTAAAGGGTCACTTTCGTGTTTACTTCCAGTGTGTGCAAGGCCCACTCAACTACTAGTGAAGAAACGCACAGCTTCGGCCTTGTCTGCTTTTAAGGAATGAAGTTAAAAGTAATTGCTTTGTAAAATTTACACTCGATTATTCGCCTTGAATTCGTGTCTCGGACTAATGATTTTTTTTTAAATAAAAAACTCCTGTCACAGTATGATGACGTTTCTAAGCATGCAGGGCTGTCATATGAACTCTTTATTACAGAGATACTTCCCAAGGACCGCCTCATAGCAGCATATGGCTATCAATGCCATTTGGCTTTCATGTAATTTGGTAGACTGGCTCTCGCGAGATTATACCATTTCGTGATGATTCGGGAACAATCATTGTATCAATTTCCATTAGTATCTCAGCACAGCCGCTATACTCGCTCTGAAATAGCTCAATGGTCTACACGCTGACTGGGGAGACCTGTATCCAAACCTTCATATTATTGGCCATTATCAAAACAGTAACTTCTTCAGTTAATGAACATACTGATGATGTGTGTGTAAACCTGTAGATCCCACAATATGTCCGAAAATTAGCTCAGTAGATAAATGTCCCTCTTCAACTGCTCTCTGTATAAACTGTGGGTCACTTGATACCAGTACACTTTCATCCTCAGCAAAGTGCACAAATGTGACAAATGCTGACAATTGGGGCAGGAGGGGTCTGAATGCCCGAGCCGCCAGTAGTCGGAGATATCAGGCACCCGGTCTGATGACTCCTAGTTCCATTTCGGATTTTGATTCTCCCTACCGCAGTCTCTATCCTGCCCTGCTCCCTGATTGGATCAGGGCCAAACGCGGGAAGTATATATATAATAATATTAATAAAAAAAGCTCTAATACACGCCAGGTATTTCCGGGTTTGCTGTTTTCCACGCATCACTGTTCGGCGATGTTGTTAAGGTATGGGAACTTCGCTGGCCTGTTTATTCGTGCCGCATTTATATCTTCCTTTTGTTAGTGGGGGTCCAAGGACGTGTTATTCCATCTTTGAAAACGTCCGTTCCTTGGGTTTAAATGGGGGAAGCGTGGGTCCATGTCCCTTAACTTCAATCACAAGTACGGACGTGTTATTGTTCTATCTTTTCACTTTGGCCCCTATGTTCATTTCATGATTCAAACTACGAGCGGGAGGGCTTCGAAATGTTTGCTACTTATGTCTCGTCTCGTAAAAATGATTTGGTTCCGGAGAGATAGTTCTGTTTTCTTTCTCCCCCCCTCACCCTCACAACCCTCACTCACCCTCACAACCCTCACTCACCCTCACAACCCTCACTCACCCTCACACCCCCTCACCCTCACACCCCCTCACCCTCACACCACCTCACACTCACACCAGCTCACCCTCACACCACCTCACCCTCACACCCCCCCACACACCCTCACCCTCACGCCCTCACACTCACACACCCTCACTCACCCTCACCCCCTCACACCCCCTCACACCCCCTCACCCTCAAACACTCTCACCCTCACTCACTCACCCTCACACACACCCTCACACCTTCACCAGCATAGCATAACAATACATAGCATAACAAAACACAGCATAGCATAACAAAAAAAGCATAGGATAGCAAAACATAGCAAAAGCATAACAAAACAGCATAGGATAGCAAAATAAAACGTTGCATAACAAAACAAAACAGCATAGCAAAACACAACAAAGCATACCAAAGCATAACTAAACACAACAAAACATAGCATAGCATAACAAAACATAGCATAGCATAACAAAACATAGCATAACAAAACAAAGCATAGCATAATATAACAAAGCATAGCAAAACAAAACAAAGCATATCATAACAAAACATAGCATAACAAAACATAGCATAACAAAACATAGCAAAGCATAGCAAAACATAGCATAACAAAACAAAACATAGCATAACAAAACAAAACAAAGCATATCATAACAAAACATAGCATAACAAAACATAGCATAACAAAGCATAGCAAAACATAGCATAGCATAACAAAACATAGCATAGCATAGCATAACAAAACATAGCATAGCATAGCATAACAAAAGAAAGCTTAGCATTGCATAACAAAAAATAGCATCACAAAGCATAGCATAGCATAACAAAACATAGTGTAGTGTAGTTCCTATTTTCCCAATAGGCCCTGCACATTGGAATAACATAAACAGTAGTATGGATGTAGAAGTGTGGATCTTCCAGGTCTCCACTGACTATGCTAAACTTAATTGGGTTTGTTACCAAATAGCTCAGAGGTCACTGGACACTTTCTTATCTGAAAAGGAAGTGATCAGCTTCCCTGGTACAGACAAGAAGGGATTCAGTTTTCCAACAACCGCATAAACATGCCCACTTTGCTCCTTAGAATAAGAGTCAATCTCTAGAGTCGTGTGAAACAATAGACAGTTATTTTACTCAGTCAGTTTTGTGCAGATTACTTTCACCTATATACGGAGAATAGAGAGACGGGTGTTTTCAATAAAAAGGTATTATTTATTGAACAGTCTTTCTTCTCGTACAAGAGAAATGAATTGCCACAATTGCAAGACTAGTTATTATAAAATGTGCGTACAGTAAAATGAGGGTTGCGAAATAATACTGTAAAAGCATTGATATGGTTTCTTAGCCATACAATGGTTTAAAATGAATAAAACATATATACATTCATATATACATTAGGCTAACGTACTCAACTGGTGCTTCTAACTACGCCTACCCCAGTGTACCTGACCTAAGCCTAATACTTGGGAGGGGAGTAAGTAAGTAGCTTTAGTTAAGTTGGTTTTGCCAAGGTTTGCTTCAAGAATTCTCTCTAAGGGTTTAGTCAACACCATACCTTTGGAATAGAATGTTGAAGGTCTGGTATCTCCTTCCAGGGACTCAATATCCCAGTCACTCGCAAGAGTAGGCTGGAAACGCCGGAGCTGGATTTCTCGGCAGGAGAAAAGACAGCGTCTCTCTCAGCGCGTCCAGGAAGAGGAGGAGGGGCAGCGTCCGCGGGCAGCTTGCATCTGCTGGGCTCTTCAGGGGGACAGCTGTTCTGCTCCTATGTGCACCACACCATAGTTTGCTCGTTAGCTGCGATAGCAGTAGCGATAGTAGCAGCTGTGTTAGGATCAGCTGCATCAGCCTTTGCTTAAGGCAACGTTGGTAATATTTATACCTGAAAGGTGCCTGGTTTGACGTAAGTTTTTGAACATAAGACGTCAATAAAGATGTCACTAGGAAGTGATTGTCTCTTCGTGCTCATTAGAGTTCTATTACTAATCAAAACATAGCAAGTGGGGCTTTCCCAGATTGCTGAGTTTTATCTTGTTGAAGAACTCGGAGTGTAATCTAGGAATCTTAGATAGTGGCTTCTGCTGTGTCATTTGCACTAATGAGCTGCAAAGGAAGTTGCAGAGGAAGTGATTCTGAAATGTGGCTCTGATCGTGTGAGGCCAGAGACGGGTTTCTGAATATTGCATTTGATCGGTTATGCCAATATAGGGGTACAACGGGATTATAGCCGTATAGGGGCATAAAGGTCACAGTATCGATCAGGGTCCAAGATTAGAACGCGACACCCACTCCACGAATTTATGTCCATCAAATTACTAAAACTATAGCAAAAGATGCATGTGTAACATTACCCACCCCAAAATACATTTTTGCATTTGAAATGGCGTATTCGAAATACATGGAATGTACTGTACGTCTTTAAGCATAGTAATCATTCAAAATTAAAGCATATCTAATCAATGAACGATTTTGCGAAAAAATTACACATGAAATATCTCTGAATACAGAAAAGAAGGTGCGAGATAATTTCATCACATATAAATGCATTGCAGTAAATGTGCTAGAGGCTGGTGTAAAGTTATTATGTCTCTAGATTTACCTAAAAATAGAAGTGAAAGTTTCTGTTCTTTATGAATAGGTCTACTTTAAGCAAAGAATTTTCGTGCCAGAAAAAGGTGAATATTTTTAAAGAGTGTTCAATTCAAAAAATTGTTGTTGAACGGGGGAATAGAGTTCCAACGCTTTTTAGCAGTTTTTGTTGATCAAAACTGAAGGCCAAATTCAGAGTTCATGGGAACACTGTGTGTCGGAATGCTTTTCTAAAGTTATTGTTTCTCTTCGGGTGAGAACATCATATCAGACAGGCTCTCAAAGAATTGGTGTACAAAATCAGGTGACAGTTCGACCAAGTTCGATAGTGCTGTAACTTGGCAGGTGTGAGAATTATTGCTATCATCAAAGTCTGGATCAGCAATGCTCACAGATGGTCGTATCTGGGTGATGTTGCTTTTATTTCTCGCTCCACTGTCACCACCTAGTCGTAGCACAGGAGTCTCAACGAATGCCGTCATCAGGATTGGTAGCAGCTGGGGACAACACAATGCGTGAGCCGTTATCGGACTTAGCAAAGTATCGATATCCATTGGTACTGCTGATGGAAGTGCAAGACAGATGTCCAACACACACTCATCTCCGCATAGCATACATCGAAGCACATGTAAGATGCAGGATTGCTATATCGGTCTGAATGAAAGAAACCAGGTCTTGTTTAGATCTCTCAGCCTGGCCAATCCAAGGACTCTAGTTATTCTGTCCCGGTAGCGTATTGCTAGGATTGTTTCTTCCATCCTGGTGGGAGTCATGTCTGAGGTTTGGCTTGCCATATCGGAGCAGGAGGGTCAAAAATAAAATCCCTGCTACAAGTCCCAAAAATAGGGGTATGCCGCCAAAGACTGAATGGACAAAATTAAGAATGATTCCCAGAATTGCTTGAAATGGTGTTAGCAGTCCGGTAAAAAACGTCTTTAATACGCCTGGGATGCCTATGGCACTAGACATGTTAAGGATTTGGCTAAGCATTTCTGCGAAATGCACGGGGCAATTTGTTGATAAAAGGTCATGAATCTCTGTAGCTGTCCTTGCAACTAGGAGATCATACGTCTCTTTTGATGACGTGATGGGCACTGTTTTCTGCAAAAACACAGACTTCATTCTGCTTAAAGTATCAATTCGTATAGAAGAGAAATTCAAACGAGGCCAAATGGGAGTCTCTGTGTCTCCAGGGCCGTTTGGAAACAATGCTTGCATACAGCATTTGACCATAGATGTTACGCTTACGAGATAGGCTTTTCCTGGCAAAAGGCCACAACATCTGTGAACCGTTATTAGAATGTAACTCCCATTTGCGAGTTGCATAAAGAAAGGCTCTATCTGCATTGCAGGTGTGACATGCTGGTGGCATGAAAGGTTGTTTGAACTACCTTCACAGGCTCCGTGTAAATTAATACCCTGGCACAAAAGTATACCGCTTAGTTAACGTTTACAGTTTTCACCACTAAGAAATATATTTTTGTTGCTGTCACTATAGCATGTGTGTGTATATGGTAATTTCCATGTTGACTTAATGTAACCTTTAACTAATTGTTCATACTGGCCAGTAGGTATGTATTCAAGGCAATTTTTAAATCGGAAAGTTGTTATCGGAATTATGATAATCCCATGTATTATCCATTCAATGGCAGGACTTTCTGACATTGTCAAAGGTAATCTCTCAAGTTTTTCGATGCTCAGGATTGTATAGTCTGCTCCTTTCTGTGCCAAGCTGATTGGTTTATCAGTAAGGTTAAAGATGGAAAACAATGACGTTGTGTTGATTAAACGCCAAGGCACATAGCCTGAACGAAGATTTTGCAGCGTCCAGCCTAACTGTACAATAGAACGCAATTGCGACTGGCCATGCTGTAACATTAGCAAGTCTTTGTCTATTATATCTATGGCAGATGATACAATACTGTCCAGTGAATATATTCTGGAGGACAGAGTCATTAACCAATTGTCCACTACAGAAAGTGATTTTTCCAAATTAATACGATCAATTTCTCGTATTTTTTCAGCTGTTTCAATTTGTGTGACTTTCCAAGCCTCGTTGTATGCCGCATAGATGCTGGCTGCTATGAAGCGTTTTTGACGCTGTTTGCGTGGTCCCATAATAAAATCGCGCAAATCAGAACCATCTTTAAGTAAAGATAAGTGTTGCTTAATTTCAGCCAGTGTGGATGATTCTAGCCATTCAAGGCACAGCTTCCCTAAACTGTATGTTGTTATTATCCCTGGATGTTGTCTCTGGGAGTATCTAGGGTCTTGTCTGGTCATTGTTAACCCCTGTGTTTTATTCAGGAATCTATCTTGACAGTTGTTTGTGTCAGTAGACCAGACTAACCACTTTTTCCAATCAGGATGTGTTCTGTTTATATGTAAAATTTTAGATACGTCTATCTCAATATCTGTTGTTGCATTATCAGGTATTGGCTTTGGAATAGACGGTTTGTTAAGGTATTTGATTTTAGCTAGGCCAAGACAGGTTGTTTGTTGAATTGTTTCATTTAAAAACATAATTTGTTCTGGGATCATTCAGGCTCGAAATAATTCTTCTAATCCTTGTACCTACCACTCTTTTGTACCCCATATGGTTTTTGTTTCAATGTTATTTTTCCAATAATCAAAACCAAATGTCATCATTTTTTCATAAAATGCTTCTGAATATATCAATATAGTATTTGTCAGCATAGTTTTCCATCCTGTTTTATCTAACAGTTTATAATAAAATGTTTCTGCATCACTGGTGTTAAACCCTGAGAAGTACTTGAATTTCTCAGAACTGCTTTTAGGTGGTGTAGCACAATGTTCCCAATGATTATACTTAAAAACATTTCTAGGCTGCGCAGATTTATACAAGTAATGATCACCATAGTGTGTGTAGCAGAACATCTGTTCATAACTAGACGAACCTTGTAAATAATCATGATCTGTGAATCTCGCTGACATTACTAAATCAGACATCATATTATTAATACTTTCAAAGTCCCAATCATCAGAGAATGTACTAGGTTTTACAAAGTCGCTTAAGGAAACCTTAAATTGATGAGGATACTTCAGGATCTCGACCGGACCATAGATTTCATAGTCAGTTTTTTTCCATACTACCCCACCGGGTATTGGAATGGCTGTGACATTTACTGTTGACAGTTCTCTTTTCTTCACGTGGGATGATCTGTGTGGTTTGAGGACTAAGTTGATGTTCTGACTTGCTGTGTCCATTGTATTGTAATAAACCTTCCTAAAATTAAGACTAAAATTCGGCATAGTAGGAGTATGAATACCCCTGAAATAATCCAATGCTCAATCAATGGTGAATCCAGATATACTTCTTTGATTTGTTGTAAGAGTTCAGTTGCTTTTTCTTTAAAAGTCTTTTTTGTTTCTGGCATCACTTCGGGGTCGGTTGGATCCACAGAAAGGTTATCGAAGTTGATGAAGTAGCCAGAGGCAGTTCTGTCAATTGTTGGGATTGTTCTTTCAATTTGTCTTTCGGTAGCATATTCTGATGCCACATCATTGTAGACTAGTGTTTCTTGACGAACTGTTTCAATCTGTGTCTCAAGAGGCACGAGTTCCATGGCATTATTGCATAGTCCCTCTCTGTGCACTGTAGGCTGATCGAATGTGATTAGTCTTTCAGTTTGAACCTCTTGGATTGTTGCAAGTTTGGGTATTCTGTTGTTTCTCGGGAGTCCACTGGGCCTACTGTTGATTATAGGCCACATGCTTGTGGTTTTGCCAGGTCGATTGATACAACTCTGTTCTCCTTTTTACCAGCAAGGGGCGGTAGTACTACTGATCTTGTTCCGTTGATTGCTAAGACAGGTACTGCTTTTCTGTAAGAAGGCCCAAATTCCTTCTTCACCGCTATTTTTTCTCTGACTAGATCCCCAATCTTTGGAATCCAGACAGGCCTTGCTGGGGCTGGTGGGGCCTCGTCAGTGGTAGCTGGCTGTTGCTTTAACTTTATGTTGCTTAAGGATTTTCTTGTTTCATTCAAGTCCTGTAAAACAGCCAAACGATCTTTGATGTCAAAGTCTGTTTCCTTATCTTTTACCACTGATACCTGACTATCTAAGTCCTGAGTTTGTATGGGCTGAAACCTTTTAGAGAATTTCTTGGCAAGTCGTTTAGGCTTAATTGGACACTTATTAAATGTTTGACCCACCCAGCACCTGAACCTAATACCTTTGCTGTTATAGATTGCTTTATGTCCCGGTTTTTTCTTTCTACCACACTGTTCCCTTCGGGGTGTGATGGACAAGAATACCGCAAGCCAACGCCCATGCTGGCCATGGCCTCCTTATAAGCTCGAGAGCTAAAAGCAGGACCCTGGTCAGAATGGAACATGGCAATTGCGTATGTGCCGATAAAGACTCGCAGATCTTTTATAACCGTTCTGGCGTCAGCCGAACGCTGGGGGCCACATCCATATGAATCTCGTACAGAAATCCACTGCGACCATGATATATTTATAGTTGCCGTCCCTTTGTAGGGGACCACAGTGGTCCAGGTAAACACATGCAAATGGTTTATCCGAGATGAGAAGGGGTGTCTGCGCTGGTCGTTTTACTGTTGATACTTTCATTCTTTGGCATATTTCGCATTCTAATACATACTTCTTAGTTTGTATTCTCATGCGAGGCCACCAATATCTCTGTTTAATAGTGATATTGTTGCGAAAACGCCAGCGTGTGCAGAGGCAAGCCCTTCGTGTGCCGCTTTGATTAGTCCTAACCTGTGTTCCATGTTTGGAATTACTCTATCCCCCACTCCAGGGATTCGATCAAAAGGAACATTATTTGTATCTGTTAAATATAAGTACTTTTCTGGAAAGCCTTTTGGGAGTGTTTTCTTATCATCTTTTACTGACGCACTGACAGCTTGTAGAATGTCGCTGTCTATTTTTGTTTGTGACCGAGTAAACGCAGCTACGGAAGCCATTTGCACAGCTGCCTTCGCGGCTTCATCAGCCAATGAATTCCCTGCAACGTGAACGCCATCACGTTGATGACTCAGAGTGTGTATCACGTGAGTCTTTTGTAGTTCTTTCTGTAAAAGAACTACTTGTTCCCAAAGCATTTTATGCTTTATTGTGCCACCTTTTGCATCTTTGTAACCAATTGCCACCCAATTCTCCAAGTATTCATTATAAGATTGTACGCAATACTAGGAATCGCACCTATTAGTGTGGGGAATTTGCGATCAGTATTTTCTAGCGCCATCTTAAATGCTACCAATTCAGCTCGTTGAGCTGAGCAATCTCCTAGAGATTGTGTTTTAGTGACCATTGGTCTAAATTTTCCTTTGTGCCAACGACCTTTAACAATCGCGCATGCAGCACTGTAAGCTTGTTTGCCCCCAACTGCGGGTTGTGCTGATCCGTCAGTATATATAATACTTCCATATTCTTCTAGAGGCAGGATTTCAATTGGCAGAGGACATTCATATTCATATTGTAAAAATTCCTGTGCCTTTAAGTTAGGATCAAATTCGTAAACTACGTCTGTTGCAGCAAGAGAATTAACCCACTGGATCCATCTCGGATGCAAAGCTTTAGCATTAGGAATGCTTGCTTTAGTTACCGCTTCTAAAGCCGGTATGGGTGTAACGATTATTATTCTTTTGCCTTGTGCTAGGGCCCTTTCTTTCGCTACAGCAGTCTGAACCGCAGTTAGAATTTTTCTCAGTTGAACTGAATTTTATTTCAGCCTTTGTGTACAAATGTGATTTGTAAGCTATTGGTACCTTTTTTCCCTCATTGGAAGTCAGGTACGTGAATCCGCATCTTCCTGGGATGACTAGGATTACAAGATCGGGTGTTGTCACGTGTATCTAATTTTGTTTTTGCTAACATGTCTGTTTGCAGTGATCTCAAAATTTCTGTGTGTTTTTGAGTCCAATTGATTGGTTTAAAATCAGGATTAATTAGTTCGTAGAGAGGTTTAACCCTCTCTGCGTAATTTAAAATGTAAGTTCTTCCGAAATTCAGGAAACCTAGAATCGATTGTAAATTCTTCAGCGTTTTTGGTGCTTGGAGTACAGCGCACTTCTCTAAGAAGTTGTCCGCTAGGCTTTTCCCTTCACTTGCTAATTCGTATCCTAAAAATAATACTGTCAGATGGGCAATTCGGGACTTTTTAAAGTTGAATTTGTGACCCTCTGCTGCGAACCCAAGTATAATGGTGTTCACTCTTTTCAAGTGAGTCTCCAAGTCGTCGTCTGTGAGATAGATATCATCTACGTAAGATAATGCCTCATCATCATATATCTGTAGTAACTCTGTTACTCTGGCTGAGAATAGTCCTGGGCTGTTCTTGAATCCCTGTGGGAGCCTACAGAAATTTGTTCTGTGACCACATTACTGAGAAAGCGGTCAAGTATCTGCTTTCTGGTGCAATGTTTTGACAAAAGAAACCTTTAGATATTACTAATGTTGTTTTATATTTTTACCTAACTATGTTGTTCATTAGTGCAACACTATGCGAATTCTGTACTGCAAATGTTTTGCAACATGCATTAAGGTGTCTGTAATCCAAAACTAGACAATATGAATTGTCTGGTTTGGAGACAGGAAACAAAGGATTGTTCATTTGAGAGGGGCATGTTTCAATCACCCCCTGGTATTCAAGTTGATCTAAAATCTCCCTGACTTGTTTTTTAGTTTCTTGCTTAATGGGATACTGCCTTTGGGTAGTCGGTTGACTTTTTAACTGGATTTTGTGAGGAGGAGAGTCCTCATCCCATCCTACATGTTTTTTATATAAGGCTGGTGCCTGGGCTACTGCCCATTTCCTTGCATATGTATATTTTTTGTGAATCGGAATGTGATTCGAGAAGGCAGGCATAATCATTTCTTCGCCACGAGGGCACTCCCTGACAAACTCTGGGGGCCAATCCTTTTCAGCTAACAGAATATCATAGCCTTTTGAGAGTTTATCCCAAAATAGACCCGTTATTTTCCTAGTCTTATCACCCTCTATACGCAGTGTTATTTTGTATATCTTATGGGGCTCGCTAAGCCTGGTGTCGGCAGTTTCAACCTGAATGTATTCATTTGTGTCCACTGTCTCCAGATGACTCATCAGGATCTTGCGGGCTATAGTGATTTCTGCTGCACTGTCTAGCATTGTCTGTGCCCACTCCCCGTTTTTCAACTGTGTCCTCAGTATTCTCGGCATGTTCGATTACTCTAATACTGGCTACCTTCTTTTTTTTTGGAAATTGAGATTTTTTACTCTGAGCAGGTTCCTTGTCTTTGGACTTGGTGTGCTCTCCTGGGTCTGACCGTCCTCTTCTTTCCGATTTCTGCGAAAAAGATCGAGAGGGACGTGTATCAATACTTTGATATCTATCAGGCTTCTTCAAATTATCCCTATTTCTAAGGTTATATCTTTTCTCAGAGGGGTTCTCGAGTCGGAGTTCTTTCCCTCCGTCAAGGAGACCTTCCTCTGGACTGGAAAACTTTTTCCTTGGGAGTGGATTGTTTATTTCCATCCCAACTCTTTTTAGGAGTGTTTGAATTATTTTTAATAAATAATTTTTCAGGATTTTCGAGCAGTTGGGGCTTTACTGGTTTTCCACCCAAGCTGTCTCTACCTAGTTCTTCATAGCATTTTTCTATGATTCTGGCAAGCTCAATTGGTTGATCTGTTATATCTGTTTCCTTCAACTTCTGGTGGATCGCCACAGATGCTGCTTCTCCCTTAATATTGGCTAGTAATATAGCCAAGACCTGCTTGAAGTCTTTCAGTAATTTCATACCAAGAGTTAAAGCAGGTTCTGGTCCGTATTCATTTTGAATCTGTTTTAGCACTTCTGGTATTACCGCCATAGACCGAACACCATGTGTTTTTGTGTAAATGGAAGCAAAGACTGTACCCCAAGTGTCACAGTCCTCCACGTGTGGTGCGACCCCCATAGGATGAGAGCCAGAGAATTGAGTTTAAAATCTGTTGTATAATTCACAGATGTCTTTGTGGATCTGGTCCAAAATATTTGGCTGAACTATTCAGCCTTATATTCCGACTCGCTCCTTGCGATCTAGCAATCTATCATTGCTGCAGATCCCACGGATTAAGAAGGCAAAACAAGGAGGTCGTGCTTTGTCTTATAAGGGCCCCACTCTCTGCAACACTCTGCCCCTAACTTTAAGACAAATCACCAATCTTCATGCCTTTAAGAGATCTTTAAAAACTCATTTGTTTCCTGCTGTGTAAGATCTAGGGCGCCTATGACCTTGGCTATACGATCTGGCATCTTGGTTGAACCTAAAGCGCGGAGATACCTCTTAGGGTCGATTCCGGCGCTTTATAAGCAACAAAATAAAATAAATAAATAAATAAATAGGAAGGCAGATGGTCAGGATCCTATGTTTCTCAATAGGGGTAGTATTCGGAAATACTGCCTCTATTTGAGTGATTTTCTGCGCTAACCAGAAAGGAATTTGTTCCCGTTTTATGGGTGTTTTACCAAGACATGACTGTATGTTCTGTGGTGTAATTTTATTTGTGTTCCCCTGATGAGGGGTCAGCTGTGTTGTATTAACAGCTGTTTGGACTGTAGCAGTCCGCATTACATATTGGACTAATTGCCTATGTATTTTAATTAATGTTTTTAGCTGTGCTAAAAGTTTTTCTCTAGACATTTTTGCAATGTCCGGATGTGGTGTGTAGCTTGCTAGAACCGGCCATGTTGCTCCTGGTCTACCTAGTGGACCGAGCCTGGTAATTTGATCATTATGTTTTAGGGCGCCTTTAAACCAGAGCAGGTGCTCTTGGAATTTTAATGGGATTTCAGTCTCCTCGAAAGGAGCGTACTCTTCCGGTGGATCCTCTACTATATAGTAGTGGAACTCATGTGTTGCGGCGTTTGCTGCTGGAAATTTTATCCATGAATAGAATACCTCTGTCTGCCGATATTCGTGTGCCTCTATCACGAAGACAACTGCGCCACCTTGTGTGGTCAGTCCATTTTCTATACGTTTTGACGTTATAGATTTTCTAAAATGTGCCGGGATGATTATTGCACCCGGTTCAGTAGTACCGGCGTCCCGTTGATTTGCATCTGCTGCGGTTTCAACAGTCCCGTTTTCTAACACTGACATTTTATAAATGCAGGTTTTGCAGAGCAGGTCTCCAAGGAGACAAAGATTAGGTGCACAATATTTTGGAACACTGTATCCTTCAACGTTGAATAAACCAGAGCTTTACATAGGAATCTCTTCCTACTAAGGTCGGGCGGATTTTAACCTTTCACCCACTCCAGACGTCTATTGGAGTATTTATGGTAGAAAGGGGTCTCTGTGAAAAATGCACGACTGAGTTACTCTAACGTCTTGCGTTAGTTTATCGCCTTACCAAACGTTTGGGCGCCATGTAGTGTAGTTCCTATTTTCCCAATAGGCCCTCTTATTAGAATAACATAAACAGTAGTATGGACGTAGAAGTGCGGATCTTCCAGGTCTCCACTGACTATGCTAAACTTAATTGGGTTTGTTACCAACTAGCTCAGAGGTCACTGGAAACTTTCTTCTCTGAATAGGAAGTGATCAGCTTCCCTGGTACAGACAAGAAGGGATTCAGTTTTCCAACAACCGCATAAACATGACAACTTTGCTCCTTAGAATAAGAGTCAATATCTAGAGTCATGTGAAACAATAGACAGTTATTTTACTCAGTCAGTTTTGTGCAGATTACTTTCACCAATATGCAGAGAATAGAGAGACGGGCGTTTTCAATAAAAAGGTATTATTTATTGAACAGTCTTTCTTCTCGTACAAGAGAAATGAATTGCCAGAATTGCAAGACTAGTTATTATAAAAAGTGCGTACAGTAAAATGAGGATTGCGAAATAATACTGTAAAAGCATTGATATGGTTTCTTAGCCATACAATGGTTTAAAATGAATAAAACATATATACATTCATATATACATTAGGCTAACGCACTCAATTGGTGCTTCTAACTACGCCTACCCCAGTGTACCTGACCTAAGCCTAATACTTGGGAGGGGAGTAAGTAAGTAGCTTTAGTTAAGTTGGTTTTGCCAAGGTTTGCTTCAAGAATTCTCTCTAAGGGTTTAGTCAACCCCATACCTTTGGAATAGAATGTTGGTCTGGTATTTCCTTCCAGGGACTCGATATCCCAGTCACTCGCAAGAGTAGGTTGGAAACGCCGGAGCTGGCTTTCTCGGCTGGAGAAAAGACAGCGTCTCTCTCAGCGCGTCGAGGAAGAGGAGGAGGGGCAGCGTCCGCGGGCAGCTTGCATCTGCTGGGCTCTTCAGGGAGACAGCTGTTCTGCTCCTATGTGCACCACACCATCGTTCGCTCGTTAGCTGCGATAGCAGTAGCGATAGTAGCAGCCGTGTTAGGATCAGCTGCATCAGCCTTTGCTTAAGGCAACGTTGGTATTATTTATACCTGAAAGGTGCCTGGTTTGACGTAAGTTTTTGGACATAAGACGTCAATAAAGATGTCACTAGGAAGTGATCGTCTCTCAGTGCTCATTAGAGTTTTATTACTAATCAAAACATAGCAAGTGGGGCTTTCCCAGGTTGCTGAGTTTTATCTTGTTGAAGAACTCGGAGTGTAATCTAGGAATCTTAGATAGTGGCTTCTGCTGTGTCATTTGCACTAATGAGCTGCAAAGGAAGTTGCAGAGGAAGTGATTCTGAAATGTGGCTCTGATCGTGTGAGGCCAGAGACGAGTTTCTGAATATTGCATTTGATCGGTTATGCCAATATAGGGGTACAAAGGGATTATAGCTGTATAGGGGCATATAGGTCACAGTATCGATCAGGGTCCTAGATTAGAACGTGACAATAGCATAAGAAAACATAGCATAACAAAACATAGCATAGCAAAGCATAGCATAATAAAACATAACAAAACATAGCAGAGCATAACAAAACATAAGATAGCATAACAGAGCATAGCAAAACACAACAAAACATAGCATTGCATAACAATACACAAAACATAGCATAGCATAACAAAACAAAGCATAGGAAAGCAAAACTAAACATAGCATAGCATAACAAAACAAAGCATAGGATAGCAAAACAAAACATAGCATAGTCTAACAAAGCAGCATGACATAACAAAACATGGCATTAAAAAATACATAGCATAACAAAACAGCAAAACACAACAAAACATAGCATAGCTTTACAAAACACAACAAAACAGCATAGCAAAACAAAACATATAATAGCATAGCAAAACATAGCAAAGCATACCAAACACAACAAAACATAGCATAGCATACCAAAACATAGCATAGCAAAACAAAGCATAGCATAATAAAACACAACAAAACATAGCTTATCATAACAAAACATAGCATCATAGCATAGCATAACAAAACACAGCATAGCAAAGCATAGGATAGCAAAACGTAGCTTAGCAAAACAAAACATAGGATATCAAAACAAAACATAGCATAGCATACAGCATCACTCACCACCACCACAGCATCACTCAGGGGCACCACAACATCACTATGCTCTACCACAGCATCACTAAACGCCACAGCATCACTCGTTCGCCATCACAACATCACTCAGCGCCAGCAGAGCATCAATCTGTGCAACCATTCAACAACAACTGGTTCAAATATGTTTTCTCAATGTTTCAAGCTTTATTGCAAATGTAACAAACATGTTAATATTTCACTTCTGTTCTTGGATTTTCGTCACAATAAAATACACTGAACATAATCTTCACAAAAGTTATTTACAAAAGTTTAAGCTATTGCCATTATAAATTACAATACCTTTTATTTAAGTATTAATTATTTAAAAAAAATAAAAGCCATTTTCATTTGTAATATCAATACATGTAAGTCATGTAAATACAACACATATTGCATTACAAATGGTATAGGTATCACATTTGCGAAAGTTATAACTATTGGCATTGTAAATGACAAAGCTATTAATTTCGCTATTTTCAAAAACAAAACATAAATAAAAAATTTGTCATTTACAAGACTAATAGCTCCAACTTTTCTAATGCGAGACCTATTGCATTTCCAATTCTTGGTATCTCTTCCTATGTTACTACATTCTGCAGCACACACAGAAAGAGGAAAATGCCTCAGAGGATAGTTTTTGTTCAGGAAGATGAGTACAACACAAGCACCCTTGAACCATGAATATTGTGCACCAGTTTCTTGCTGCGCTGCACGACTTTTTCATAAATATGCCCCTCGGTATCTTAGGCCATTACGAAAGGTCCTATGAGTCAGACACAACCCCACCAAAGCAGCACCACTGAATGTTTTGTGCTGCATGCACTCTAAGATCTGGCACGCTAAAGATTGGAACTTTAACTGAGACTACTGTATAATGTAACGTGTGAATCATTTTCTTTTCTTTACAAGGGTGGATACATTCGAGAGAGAGGGAAATTGAGGAAATACATGAGTGGACAAATGTGGAGAAAGGGAAGGGGAGCAACATAACTATTGACACATCTCATTTTACACTTGCAATAATCCATTTTGAAGAGCAGGATGTTAGTCACAGATCTGTGCAACTCATAAAGGGCAGTATGCTTTGTAATTGCTGTTTGCATAGTGCATGTCTTTTGCTGGAGTGGATTTTCAGCACTAAAGAAGCATTTTTAAGTTTGAGAATCTCACAATGGTAATTAATGTGTAACCAACATGGAGTACTTGCTTTCTGTTCCAGAGTAGGTGCCCCACCCATGGATCTGCTAATGCTTCCAATTTTCAGACTGCAGCACAGCTACTAGGTCAGTCGCGGCCGGCATTAATCGCTGGTGGGGATTAAAAACCGTACCTGTCTGCAGGTCCCGCGTTTTCCTGCTCTCATGCCTCAGGAAGCAGGCAGTCTCCCTCCCCTCCCCTATGCAAATCACAACCCTGCAATGGCAGTGTTGTGATTGGTCGGGACGCCGACCAGCCAGGCACCTATGGGGAGGCCATTTTCTTAGACAGAGTGCGTGTGACTGGCTTGGTCGCACGAAGAGGGCCGACCAAACAGTCAGCGCCCTCAGCAGTGGGCATGACACTCCTCCCCTGCCCTAGAACAGACCCGCCCAGTCCCAACCCAACCCTTCTGCTTTCTCGCAGTACGAGAAGCAGAAACATAAACTGGTAGTTTTACCATTTTATGTTTCTGCTTCTCGCATAGCAAGAAAGCAGTGGGGCAACGCTCCTTCGCCCTAATTGAGTAGCCGCCCTTGTAATTGGCCCTGTCGTTGAATACCTCCCCAGCTCCTTCAGCATACCACTTATCGACCTATGGCCCGCCCAGTTCCTTCAAACTTAGACATCATGATTCTGATATAGAGCAGGGCACATTCATTTTTGGTAGGTACGGGGAGATTAGGTGAGGCCAATGTCGGCAGCTCTGGCCGTCACGCCACATCCTCTAGGCAACCTTTGATGCTGCATCATTGAAGTGGAAACTTTCACAGCTCTGCAGTTCTCTTGCACATCCACGTTCTTCAGTTGTACTTTGAGTCATGACCTAGCAAGGGTAAGGAGGCTGCAGAGCCTAGCTCAATAAAGTATTGATAACAGAAAATCATAAGCAATATAAAACAATACTCAAATATGCCGCCATAAAATTATGTGCACAGCGGTTTGCTGCTAGTATGAACACTGTATTTGCATGAAGCCATTTGCTAATACTATAATTGGTTACCTGGTTAGATTTCACCATCAAAACTGATGTTATTAAATGGTTCGCCATGTCATGCATTCATAACGTGCAAACTCTGGTAAAAACACATTACATTTAGATAATTTGCAATAAAATTACTTTAGCCATTATCTTCTCAGAGTAAAACATTTGCCCTAACTTTGGTATCCTATGTATATGTTGCTAATACTCATAATAAACACATTTTGACATTTGACAAATGATTTTGCAGATTTTGGCACCCAGTGGGCATACATAAAATGTTTAGGTTTTATAAACTGTAAAATGTTCCATGTCCCAGTAGTGCAACATAAATCACAACAATAAATACAGAGAAATTTGACATGGCCTGCCCACTAAATGCACACTACAGCCTTTACAGATATAGCTTACAGTCCAAACCAAATAACAAGTCTTACACAAGCTAAAACACTATACTGCACCCCCTTGATAACTTAGAACAGAGAGTACTTAGAGAAAATAGATCATTTTATTTTATCAGAGGAGGGTCAACATGTGGGCACCACGCTGTACGTTGTGGACAGTGGGCCTACTGTCTGGCTGGCGATTAGGCCCTGCTCTGGAGGAAGAGGGGCTGCTGGGATATTTAGTATTAAATGAGTGATACTGAGACTGGCACCGATCATTTAGTATTCGATATCCCAGCATCACTTGCTCTTCTCTAACATCAGAAAAGGCAGAGGGGACTGGATAGGTAAGAATTAGAAGGGTGGGGAGACCACCTGCCCCTTGGGTCCCCGAAGACTAGGACATTTTTTTGCCCAGTTGAGGACCAGCGTGTCTGAAGGCTGCACCACCCACTCAGAATTATAGCAGGTTTTATCTGAGGGTGTGCCCTGAGGTCTCAAGGGTCTTTTGGATGTAAATGTATTAATTTTACATGCACTGCAGTTCAGCAACCAAATTTGGTTTACGTAAGTCAAGGGGAAAAACACAGTCCAGAGTTGCAACCAGTAAGATTGGCCTGCTGCTGTTGTCATCCCCTCCGCTGGTACACTAAAAGGCTGCATTGCCTGGTGCACAGCCTGGCTGAGGTCAGTATGAACTATCTAAGCGGAGGATTTGTACTGGAAGCATACTCTTCCAGTTAAACTCCTATATCTAGACATAGAAGGAAGAATACCCAGCACTGAATGTGTGCTGTGAAATTTAGCACACATGCAATGTATTGTTTTTTTTTTTTTACAAATAAAATAATATCTCCTTGTTAGCACCTGCTTTTTGATGCGAAGCCTAGTCTGGCTATCTTAATAAATTGGCTTTGTGTTGAACCTATCAGTGTTTGCACTGATCTGCCCAAGTAATGCCTCCTTGACGCAAAGTGATGCAAAGATGAGCTAAGGGGTACTTTGTATTGCAAAAATGTCACCTTTTCATTGCAAGATACCTGGATAACATATCACAATGCATCACTGGATATGGGCAGACAGGTGTGTAGAACCATCTCCACCTGCTGGGGCCTAATCCATACCCTGCGAAGGATCAGGAAATATCTCTCTGTGCAGTCCAGAAAGCAAATAGCCGTCGCACTCATTGGTTCACGTCTGGACTACTGTAATGCGCTGTACGCGGGGCTAAACAAGAGCCTCCTGCAGCGCTTACAGGTAGTCCAGAATGCCACAGCCAGATTTGTTCTGGATGTTCCCAGACGCTCTTCGGCCACGTTGGCCAGAAAAACGTTGCACTGGCTTACGGTAGAATACCGAGTACGGTTCAAGGTCCTGTGCATGACATACAGAGCCATTGCAAAAAACAGTGACTCTGGAGTGGGTTCTATCATCTCCCACTACACTCCCGGAAGGAATCTGCGTTCCTCCGGGAAATTGCTTCTGTCAGTCCCTCGTATACGAAGAGCCAAATGGGGTGGCAGGGCTTTTTCCACTCTAGCTCCCAAATGGTGGAATGATCTCCCTTTGGACCTTAGGTCCCTACCTTCCTTACAGACATTTCGCAGTGCTCTAAAAACCCGCCTCTTCTTACAGGCCTATGTGTAAGGATGAATGGTTCAGACTTTTGATTTTATTGTTATGCGCCTTGATACCTGCGGGTTATTGTTCTGCGCAATATAAATTTTTATCAATCAATCACTTTGCATCTTTTACATGACTGGCATGCTGAGAGCTCACCTGGATTGTTTAAATGTCTTATGGTGGCATCTCAAGGCAGACTCAAGGACAAACTTAGCAATTATTAGAGTGAAATAGGGCTGTCTAAGCAGTAGGCTGACATCCTATTAGGTATCTCTGAGGGCCAGTAAGGGTCTCTGAGAATAGTCTAGGGCTGTCTTAAAGAAGTGTGAGGGTGTCTTTTGGTTGTCCGAGAGTCTCTGAAGGCCTGCTTGAAATGTCTGAAAGCAGGCTATAGGTCTCTGTGGGTCCTCTGGTGCAATCTAATGACAAACCATAGGTGTCGGAAGGTGGTCCAAGAGCTGGCAGATAATAAATCCAGATCTGGAAAGTGTGACTTATCACCCCTATGAGTATCCAGTTGCTGGGGGCCATCAGCGAGATTAAGGGCCATATGTATGAAGGTACCCATTTGCGAATCTCAAATAGCGATTTTTAAGAAATCGCTATTTCAGATTCGCAAATTGGTATGTATGTAGAAAATCGCTTTTTTTGCGATTTCTTAAAATTTCATAATTGCGATTAGCAAATTGCGAATCGCAATTATGGAATACTTTCCCATTCATTTCTATGGGCCAGGAGGCCCATAGGAATGAATGGGAAGTTATTCTCAATTTGTGATTCGCAATTTGAAAATCGCAAATTGGGAATCATTTCAAGGGTGCAGGGGTGTCCAAAGGACACCCTGTTGCACCCCTGAAATTAGCATGGGTGCACATGTGGTGCACATACATGCCCTAAGGGCATGTATGTGCTTCACAGTGCACTTTGAAAAATGCAAAAAAGTGCATTTTTCAAGGAATTAGCAAATTACCACAAACTTGAAGTCGGTGGTAATTTGCGATTCCTTAAGGCCAATTTGCATTTTTGTTAATGCTTCTTACATTGCATTTAAGGAATCGCAAAATTAGCGATTCCTTAAATGCAATCGCAAAATAAGGAATCGCAAATTTTGCAATTCATTATTTTGCACGCAGATTTGCTTAATACATACCATTTGGCCAAATTGCATTAGCAAACGCCGAAATTCTGCGAATTTCGGCATTTGCGAATGCAATTTGGCTTGATACATATGGCCCTAAGTGAGTTATTGCTAAGAGTCAGATGATGCTGAGCTGAGCTGCTTCCGGTGATCAAACTTGAGCCTCACGTGTAGGAGTCAGCCACTTGGAACGCTGCGCCACACTTCTCTCACAGATGTAGGTAATAAGAGTGCTTGAATTCTGACTTAGTTTTAAGGTCTCTGAGGGTATGAAGAAAATCACTGATAGCCAGTTCAGGGAATTTGTTATGGTGAGCTGGAAGGGTCTCATAGTGGGCTGGGCTTGTCTCAAGATAAAACACATTTTTCTAAGGCCTGGTTTAGTGACTCTGAGAGCCAGCCAGTGGTCTTTGTGGCTGCCCTTTTCATATTCCTCCATTAGATTTTAATGAGTTAAGATTTGGGTATGTCGTGCAAAGTGTGATTTGTAACATAGGCATCATTTCTGTATACAACTATTCTCAGGAGTTTGCTGTGGATTGCAGTGTATATCTACCACGAGTGCTGGTTTTTCAAATATGACAGAAATTCATCTTGCAATAAGGAGCATTGTGTTCTAGTTTTATCTGTCCCTGTTTGTTTTCTATGTTCTTCAGTTTATTGTTTTAATTTACTCAATTTTTTATGTTCACTCATCAGGGCAGAAGATTATGTTGTAAGCACCAAAGACTTGTGATGTTAACTAGCACAAGAGAATAGTGTGGTATACAGGAAAGTCACTCTACATCATCATCATGTTGTGGGCCTCTATGTTGGTAAGGTCAAGAAAGTAGGTGTGTAACACTGTTAATATATCAGTGTGTCATATGGGCTTTCAAAACCACAGCAACCTTGTGTGGCAAATGGATGATTGTCTATCCATCGTTCGTGATAAATGTCAATTGAAGAGTGAGCGCTTAGTATTATCAGCAATTGTGTTTTCATCAGATTCGGTTAACAAACAGGGTTGAAAAGATTCAATCAAGACGTATCAAAAATATCTGGCTAAGGAGATTCAGTCTATGTACCCTCATCAGTTGATGTGGCAAAATCTTGAGAAGTCACATATTACTGTCGACAAATTAAGAATTGACTCGATTCATGCCGGCCAATGGTGATGGACTCCATTACACCGATCGTAGGATGGTGTTTGCTCTGAGCGATTCTTGATTTGTCTGAAGTAATACGTGACTCCCCTGTATTAACCTTTATCACATGGCACCCTGGTTGGTGGGTAAGGACATTCCTTATATTTTTAGGGGAATTCTTCATAATTCTCTGGTTCTATCCAAATGTTATTTCATACAGCGACTCAAGGCCCCCATAATTAGGGTATTCCTTAGGCGTGGGTTTCATTTCTCATGTCTCATTTGCTTTTTTTTATGATTTAGACTGTACTTTGGAAGAATGAAAATGTAGGCAGCCCATAAGTTCCTCTCCTCTTGTCCCTCAACCCTCTTGCACAAGGGGTTCAAAGGCTGTGTGCCTGGTTTTATTTTTAGCAATTTGCATGCAGCTCCACTTGTATAATGTTACAAATGAAATGCAAAGTTCTGGAATGCATATGCAGTTGACTTAAAAGATAGCATGGGTGCTAAAGTGATGGTACTTGATGTGTTCTTACAGGATCTTCTCTGAAGATTTCTTTCACACCTAGAGCTACATCAGTTTGGTTTCTAAGTGGTGTGCTGTGCCATGCTCGTGGGATCTTATTTGAGATTTTGGGATCTTATTTGTCAGCTGCCACTTTTGTAATGAGCCAGAATAGATCTACTTGTGCAGCGGGTACGGCAGTGTTTGTGAGAGTAAGAAAGTTAGATTGAGGTTTTGGACTGCTTTCATCCAGCCTCTGAAGTGAGGCTTTATCTGCACCTGTTAGTTTGAGCACTATTTTATTATTGCTTTTTATTGAACAAACTGGTAGTGATACATAATGTCACCGCAATCAAACGTGTATGCATGTAGTCTTCATAATCAGACTCCACACATTATGAAAGCAGAACATGGTACATTAAAAGGAAGTTGCTGGCTGGATTAACCCCTTCACTGCGGCGGCTATTCCGCCACAGTGCTAAGGGGGCGGGGCGGAAATACGGCGGGCGCATGCTGGTGACGGAACCGCTCCGTCACCAGCGTCGGTTGCGCTGTGCTTATGACGGAGCGGTTCCGTCATGGCCCCGCCCGCTCAATAGAACGCTCAGCGCAGGCGCGGAATTCGCGCCGCGCAGGAGCGTCGGGCGGGCCATGACGGAACCGCTCCGTCATCAGCACAGCACCACCGCAGCTGATGACGGAGCGGTTCCGTCATCAGCAGGGGAGGGGTTAAACTAAGTAATGCAAACATCCAAAAACTGCTGAACATCCTTGAACTGTTCTGGTGAGGTAAACATAGTTGTGTATTTGAATCCAGCTCATCTGCAGCAGACTCGGGTAGTTGTGGCCATTTGGGATCAAGGGCCATATTATAGAAGATAGGTTGCCAGCCAGATGCTTGCTAACAGTAGTTGCCATTTTACTGAAAGATCCTGGGTTCTTTAGTAACATTTCAGACTCACAATCTCAGAATGTGTTTACTCCTACCTCACAATGTTTCTGTAGATTGGTTTTCCACTTTGAAGCTGTTTCAGGCATTGACAGAGGGTTTTCAGTCTGGAGCTATTCTGGGGCCAGATGTACAACCATTTTTCGCGGTTGCAAACAGGAGATTGGCCTGTTTGCTACTGCCCAATTGGTCTGCCCCAGGTACAAAACCTATTTTAAGAGTCTGTAACCTATTACCGACTCGCAAAATAGGGTTTGCAACTCGTTATTAGGAAAGGGCATGCCAAGGGCGACCCTTACTAATAGCGACTCACATTTCAATGTATGATTGTTTTGTTGTTATGTTATGTTACGGGAGTTTATAGAGCGCCTGGTTACACTGACCCAGTGTCCCCCCGCGTTTTGCGACTGCAATTGCGGTCGCCAAACACTTGCAGTTTACCACCTACTTCAAGTAGGTTCTAAACCACTCGCAAACGGGAAGGGGTCCCCAGGGGAACCCTTCCTCTTTGTGATTGGAAGCGAAAATATTTTTTAAGAGCAGGCAGTGGTCCTACGGAAACGTTTCATTTTTCTTTTTTAAATGCATCCCGTTTTCCTTTAAGGAAAATGGGCTCTAATTAAAAAAAAAAACCCTGCTTTATTTAATAAGCAGTCACAGACATGGTGATCTGCTGACCCCAGCAGGCCACCATCCCTGGGAGTGCTAGACATTCCCAGTGGGGTCGCAAATTGCACCTGCCTCATGAATATTGATGAGGCATGCAATTTTCGACCACATTATGAAACGCAAACAGTGTCTGAGACACTGTTGTAAATTACATTTTGCGTGTCGCAAATTGCGAGTCACAAAATGATGCAATTTGCGACTCGCTAATTGTAAGGTTCGTACATCTGGCGCTTGGTGCTGTGTTGTGGGAGCCTCATAATTGCCTGTGCTCTCAATCTTTTATTTTTATGGTACCCTTTTAAGGTAAATTAATATGTAAAGGAGGTATAGATGAACATCATAAAGTTTTTCTTACATGCCTTTTATTTATATCACTTTAGAGTTCTAATAGAGTGTTACATATTTATTGATGGACATTAGTGCAGTTGGAATTGAAAAGAAGCTGTCTTGGCTGTGAGAAGTTAGCCTGGTATATGATGTCAACTAGTTCTAGTGGTAACCTTGCACCAGTCTAATCGCCCCCTATTGATGGTGGTTGTAAGTCAACCTTATAGAAAGCTATCCTAGGGGTAGCAATGGCAAGCAGTCTTCAGGCTAAGACTTCAGAGAGCGAATTAAGATAGTTGTTTTACCAAATATAATTCCTTGAGGACCAAATGAAAGCACACTACACAAGGTATATATCAAATATATATGTATTTAATCTAAACACAACCCCTCTGCAGTCTTTATGAGGTCAGAGGTAAAAGTACAATACAAGGAACCTAATTAGCATACGATAAGTTGCACAGTATACGTTTGCCCTAGGGGCCTCACAAACCATATACTAAAATAGTGATATAAGAACCACCTGAGAAATAGAAAGCAGTCCTGGGGCCTGTGGAATCGCTGGGGCTACTCAGGACAACCAAAGGTTAGGAAGTAGGAGGGCCAAGGAAGATGCATGCGGTGTCTAAACACAGCCGTGGGTTACCATTGACTTTCTACGGGAAACAAACATGTTACAATTTTACAATTTAAGGACACTTCTAAATGAACTATGATGGAACCCTTTTAGAATTAGACACTAGGAGGGCCAATACCCTCAAGACTACCAGTGTACTCGTGTTACCTCACCCACGGAAGCCGGGTGCATAGGTTTCTTTTGGTGTCGGGTTTCGTCGTCGATTTCAATGGAGATCTGCAAAGAAGTGCTGCAGGTGACCAGAGGAAAAGTGTCCGGGTAGATTCAAGGGTGGATCGAAGATCTGAAGAACCTGAAAGCAGAGGAGACAGAGTCTGGGCCACTAGCCAGTGACCAGGGCGGTGATAGAAAGATGCCACCAGATGTCGGGTGATTTCAGGTGAAAAGGTGAAATTTGTATCTTCAGCCACGAGGACCAGAAGGCATTGACGACAACCAGGAGCTGGAATCAAGCTGTCCCACAAAGGATCTAGTTGACTGCAGTGTTGGTATCTGGATTGGACCCAACAATCTTTGGCAAACGCAACCCATGCAGGATGTTGAGATTGGCTTTGGTGTAAACCAGCAAGGTCTGTGGAACTTTCCTTTGCAGGGAAGTTGGAGAAAACCTGGAGCAATCAGGAAAGCAAGTTGAAACAAAGGATGGTCTTCTTGGGGGCTCACTAGTCAACGGAATAAGAACTGCAAAGACGCGTTGAGTGGAAATGCACAAAGTGGGCCCACAAGCCACGGCGCAAAAGGTGCTCAGGTCTGGGACTTTAAACACTCCAATGCACAAATTCGGGATATCTCTGGAAGTTGATGCAGGTAGCAAAATGCAGGATGTCCAGGAGTTCCGGTCCCATGTCTCTCGTGTCCGTCATGGGTCTCAGCTTTGCTGGGAGTGATGGTTGGGTCAGAGATGTCTGGAAGTCCATGTCCTGTGTCACAGATTCTTCAAGATCTGGAGGGAGCCTTGAAAATGCAGACCGGCAAAGATGCTGTTGGTGCCGTTTTGAACAGGGTGGTCTTTCCTTGACCACAAGGGAGATTTCTTCCGTCTTCCAGTCGATATGGAATGTCAAAGGTCCAAGATATATGTTACAGAGTTTCGTCCAGGGTAATCTAAAGTCCTAGGGCCTGGGGTTCTCTAATTATAGTAAGTTTAGAGGATGGACTAACTCTAACGTCCCTCCTATCGGTAGACCTGGGGTTGGGGTTTTTACAACTCTTCCCCTTTGTCCAGTTTCACTACAGAGCTGGGGCTGAGTGACCCAGCAACCGGTTTGAACTGGGAAATGCATGGAGCACCTAGTGTGCCCCAGGCAGTGTCTGGAAAGCATTCACTGAATGCAGCCCTCCCTGCCCCAATACACAAAAGCCTTCTGGGGAGGTGCCAGCACCTCCCTGGACAGAAAAAACCTATTGTCCAGGCCTCCCCTCCTGGAGTTTCATCCAGCAGCAGGAGGGCAGACTTTTGTCTGTGGCAGCAGCATCCATTTTGTGATGCTGAAGCTCTGTTTAACTTTAACCGAGTAAACCAGTAACTACATGTCTTCTACCTCTAGAAGGGTGGAATGCTACTCCGCCGCAAGGACTGGCTGGGGGTAGTATTCCAAAGTGTTTTGACACCTTACGCGACATGTTTTGATAACGCCAAACCAAAGTTAGCATTAACCGCGAGGATTATAATGCACTTAAGAGTATATGGTATGGCTATATCATAGAACAGCTATAAGGAGATGGTTCTGAAAGCTGCAGAAGGGCTCAGCTCATGCTAGGGCACCCTCTCACATAAAACCAAGCACTCTGCCTCCAGGATTGTCAAGGCCTGCCATAGGAGTGACTTATAGGTGTATATGTGTCTATATATGTATATATATACAGATATACTACATCTAAGTAAGGGGTGATTACACCACCTTACACGGGCTGTGTGAACAAACCTGTGGTGTCAGTTTGGAAGGCAAACCAGGGGCGGCACAATACATGCTGCAGCCCCTGGTAGGCCTAAGGTGCACCTATGCCCTGGGTTCCTATAGTACACTATACAGGGGCTCACAAGGGTGACCCAGTAACCAATCTGGTATGTACCTAAAGTACATGGTATCAATTTAGAGAGAAAACAGCTGGGCTGTGGGCCTGTTTAGCAGGTCCACAGCCACAATAAAGTCGAAAAACCAGAGAATCACAGCAAAAGGTGGGGGTAACCATAGGAAGCAGACCCTACTCTCCTACAAACCCTCCCCCCCCCGCCCAAATGCAGGGACATTAAGCTAACCTTGACCGGTTGAGTCTTTATGTTCTAAGTGGAAATATCTGGAGAGTCCATCTGCGTTGGCATGGTTACTCCCAAGTCTGTGTTCCACTGTATAGTCCATCCCCTGTAGGGAAATGGACCACTTGAACAGTTTTGGATTTTCACCCTTCATCTGCTTTAGTAACAAGAGGGGCGTATGGTCTGTCTGAACTGTGAAGTGAGTACCAAACAAGTATGACCTCAGCTTCTTCAGGGCCCAAACCACAGCAAAGGCCTCCCTCTCAATAGCTCACCAACGTTTCTCTCTAGGGGTCAGCCTTCTGCTAATAAAAGCTACTGGCTGGTCTTGACCTTCTTCATTCAATTGTGATAGTACAGCCCCTACCCCAAACTCAGGAGCATCTGTTTGAACAATGAGTTCTTTGGAATAGTTTGGACTTTGCAGAATGGGAACAGTGCACATGGCCTGCTTCAGGTCATCAAATGCCTTTTGACAGCTGACTGTCCACTGAACTTTCTTATGCATTCTTTTAGAAGTTAAGTCATTCAGGGGTGTCACAATGGAACCATACCCACTGACAAATCTCCTATAGTACCCAGTCAGGCCAAAGAAAGCCCTGACCTGAGTCTGGGTGGTTGGAGCAACCCAGTCCATTATGGTCTGGATTTTGCTCTGCAATGGTTGAACCTGGCCTCCCCCTACAAGGTGGCCCAGGTACACAACCTGACTCTGCCTTATCTGACACTTGGTAGCCTTGATAGTTAGGCCTGCTCTTTGCAGGGCCTCCAAACGTTTTTCAGGTGGATACGGTGATTGTCCCAGGTGGAGCTAAAGACAGCAATATCATCAAGATAAGCTGCACAGTAGTCATCCAGGCCTGAGAGGACTTTGTTCACCAAATTTTCAAATGTGACAGGTGCATTTTTCAGACCAAAGGGCATCACCACAAATTGATAATGCCCACAAGGGGTTGAAAATGCTGTCGTTGGCTTGGCCTCATCAGCTAACCTGATTTGCCAGTAGCCAACTGTCAGATCAAATGTGCTCAGATATTGGAAGAGGCCAATGTATCTATGAGCTCATTTTCTCTAGGTATTGGATGGGCATCTGTCTGAGTGACAGCATTGAGACCTCTGTAGTCTACACAAAACCTCATCTCTCTCTTACCACCCTGGGTGTGAGGTTTTTGCACTAGGACTACTGGACTAGCCCAAGGGCTATCTGAAGGTTCAATTACTCCCAACTCCAAAATGTTCTGGACTTCTGTCCTGATACAGTCCCTGATATGATCAGGTTGCCTGTAAATCTTATTTTTAACAGGCAGACTGTCTCCAGTGTCCACTTCATGAGTGCATCAGGTAGTCTGACTTGGAGTCAGTCAAAACATATGTCTGTATGCCTGCAGAACGTGTCTGCAGTCACTCTGCTGCTGGTCAGTGAGGCTGCCTGCCAAGGCCACACCATCAACTGAACCATCATCAGGGTTCTGAGAGAGCAGGTCTGGGAGAGGGTCACTCTCTCCCTCCTGTCCTTCATCAGTAGCCATGAACAAGCCCATGTCTGCCCTGTCAACATATGGTTTCAGTCTGTTAACATGAAGCTCCCTGTGGGGGCTCCAGGGAGTTCCAAGATCAACCAAATAGGTTACCTCTCCCTTCTGTTCAACAATAGAGTGGGGTCCACTCCACTTGTCTTGGAGAGCTGCTGGGGCCACTGGCTCCAACACCCACACTTTCTGTCCTGGTTGGTAAACAGTCAGTACAGCCTTTTGGTCATGCCAGGCCTTTTGCAATTCTTGACTTGCCTCAACGTTTTTGGATGCCTTTTTCATATACTCAGCCATCCGGGAGCGGAGACCAAGTACATAGTCCACAATGTCTTGCTTGGGAAGCTTGAGAGGTAACTCCCATCCTTCCTTCACCAGACAATATGGGTCCTCTCACAGGATGCCCAAACAAACGTTTAAAAGGGCTGTAGCCAACCCCCTTCTGTGGGACCTCTCTATAAGCAAACAAAAGGCAGGGTAGCAGGATATCCCATCTCCGCCTGAGCTTTTCTGGGAGACCCTTAATCATACCCTTTAAGGTCTTGTTGAACCTTTCACCTAGACCATTGCACTCTGGGTGATAGGGTGTGGTGAACTTATAGGTCACTCCACACTCCTTCCACATTGCAGTTAGGTAACTAGACATGAAGTTTGCACCTCTGTCTGATACAAACCTCTTTAGGGAAACCCACTCTTGAGAAAAATCCCAAAAGGGCTCTGGACACCACGGGTGCTGTAGTGGTTCTAAGTGGAATAGCTCCTGGGTATCTGGTGGCATGATCCACTATCACCAGAATAAACCTGTGCCCAGAGGCTGTTTGGGGATCCATTGGTCCAACAATGTCTATCCCAACTCTTTCAAAGGGAACCCTCACCACAGGTAGTCGTATAAGGGAAGCCTTTGTAGTGCTCCCTGCTTTGCCACTGGCTTGGCAGGTCACAAAGGAGAGACAAAGCTCCTTTGTGCCTTCTTAAATGTGGGGCCAGAGAAAATGTGGAACAAGCCGGTCCCAAGTTTCATTCTGGCCATGATGTCCTGCAAGGGGAATATCACGGGCTAGTATCAAAAGGAAGCCCCATAATGCCAAAGTTATGACCAACCTCCTGGAAGCACCAGGTTTGGGGTCTCTACCCTCTGAATACAGGAGCCCTTCATCCCAGTAAATCGTATGGGTTACACTAGCATTCCGTGCAGCCTCAGCAGCAGCTTGCTGTCTGAGGGGTTCAAGAGAAGGGCAGTCCAACTGCGCCTGCCTCAGATCTGCCCTAGAAGGTCCCCCTGTCCCAAGAAACTCAATCTGATCAGGCTCAAGCTCTTCTAGGACAGTTCCTTCTTCAGGCTCACAATCAGCTTCCTCAGAAGGCTGATCCTCAAACTGAGACAGGAGGGAAGGCACAGCCTTAACTCTACTGCTCCTTTTCCTGGTAGGCAACTGGCCTTTTATTCCAGAATCCTGTGCCTGTTCGGTGTTGCAATTTTTGACCTGTGACCTGGTCACAGCAAGAACATGTGCTGATATACCCAACATTTCTGCATGAATTTGAATTTGAATCTAAAAATATTTATAAAGCGCTCTGTGGCCAAGCGGCTTCCTGGCGCTGTGGGATAGGCTTTTACAGGGGAGCGTAGCGTCAGGGAGAGAGATTATTCAGAGAAAGCTTGGGAGAACAGGTGGGTTTTGAGTGCTTTGCGGAAGTGCAGGTAGACAGTAATGGATCTGATTGTCGGAGGGAGACTATTCCAAAAGCGGGGAGCAAGAATGGAGAATCTGGAACCACCCACTCTGGACTTGCGGAAATGAGGAATACATAGGAGTGCCTGGCTAGAAGAACAAAGGTTGCGGGAAGGGAGATAGTGGGTGATCATAGTGTTAATGAAAACAGGGGCCGTGCGAGCACAGGCCATGAAAACCAAACAGCCCATCTTGAAGAGGGTTCACTGCAGGAAAGGGAGCCAGTGGAGGGACCTGAGAAGAGGGGAAGTATGATGAAATTTGGGAAGCCGATAGATGAGGCAAGCGCCCTGATTCTGGATGGACTGGAGGCGTCGCAACTTGTAGGCAGGTATGCCCACGTATAAACAGTTCCCGTAGTCCACCTGTGAGAGAACCATGGCCAAGACAATAATTTTGAGGGCATCAAAGGAAAGAAAATGGGAAATCTTTCGGATGGTCCTGAGGGACAAGAAACAGGATGAAATAACAGAGCTGACCTGGGGACGCATGGAGAGATCCTGGCTGATTTTAATTCCCAGGATTCTAACTGAAACAGAGGGAACCGGGAGGGGACTCAGGATGGAAGGCCAAAAGACAGGGGTCCAGGGGCTGGTAGAACCCCCGGTCAGGATCAACTCCGTCTTATCCGGATTCAGCTTTAGGTGGTTTTGGTTCATCCCATCAGAAATAAAAATGAGTGTAGTTTGGAATTTAAGAAGGGAATCCGAGCCGTGGGAAAGGTCAAAAACAAGCTGAAGGTCGTCAGCGTAGTTATACACGGAGACCTCCATGTTTGACAAAGTAACAATAAGGGGATAGATATAAAGGTTAAAGAGAAGGGGAGAAAGAGAGGAACCCTGGGGGACCTGAGGTTCCGTGATAATTAAAGTGGTGTTTTCGACTCGCTCGAATATGGACGAGTTTGGAATCTACGAACCGCAAATGACGAGTTTAGTGGGTGTATGTGTTTTCGCTACGCTAATCTGAACCGTTTATCTTATTCGTGGGTTTCTTCATTTGAACCCACGGGTTCCATTTTAGATACCGCATCCATTTTGTTTCTTGCCCTCAAGTAGCCAGCGAACGGACACTGTCCGCCTCGTGACCCTGGGATTTCCAAACTCTTGCGGAAGACACGTGTTCCTTTGAGGGTGTCTTTATGACGAGGGGGATGACACTGCAAAGGCAGATGGCCCCGCTCGAGGCTCATCTTGCCGTGCCGGACTATTGTTTCAGCCGTGCATACATTAGGCATGTCTCCTTTCATCCTGAAATCGTGTTTCCGATATCACCCCCTATACTCTTTTCAATCTGTTGTTTATCTTTGTCTTCCTTTGCACCTGTTTTCTGACTCTTCCTTAATTCGTTTACAGCTGGAATGGAATGTACTAATGGTGTGATGATGTACTTTTACAGTTGGGAACCGACGATGCTACTGTAATTATGTTCCGGACCCCTGAATACATGAAAGCGACCCTTTGAAGTATACTGTGGGAACTGAATTGTAACCTTTTGTTCATCATGTTGTGCAATGACTAAAACTGTATAAAAGGAGCGATCCACTTTAGCAATTTGAAGCAGTCTCCCAGAACCTACATGCATTGTACTTCTTGTGACTTCTGTGTTCCCTGCAGTAAATAAACCTTGATCTTTGACGCCGAAGGAAGTGTCCCGTGTCTCTGTCATTTTGTACGCCGGAAAAGGTAACCCACGAAGGTTTCGGGTGTTGTCCCCTGGCACCGCTGGGCCTTAGAATAGCCCAGTCCTTCAGTTGGCGCCCCACGTGGGGCGACATCAGCGGTACCGGTCCAAAGCCCGACGATCGTGAGGAACTTCGTGTGAAATCTCCGAGGGAAGGTGCACCCCGCTTCATCGATCCTGTTGTCGAAATAAGTGGCCCGAAGACTTTTCCCGCGAAGATCCCCGCCTCCTGACGGCTGCGACGGACTGATGCCCTGACTGTCGACCTGTTTTGGCGCCTGGCGTAGTCCTTTGTACAGCGAGACGATTGACGGGCCTTTCTGGTGACGCCATTGTTCTTTCAGTTAAGTATTTGTGGGTCGCTCCCAGAGTCCTTAGTTGTTGTTGGTGCTTGGTTGTTTGCATGGTTCCATTGCATTTGTGGTTCTTAGTATCTGGTTCTTAGTTGTTTTATTTGACGATTGCAATCGCCAAAAACCGAGGGTTTTGCATTTTTTTTTTTTGCAAAGACATCATAGTTCGATAACCCTTGAAGTTTGTGAAACTCGGCTAGCGTGCACGATGCCTGGCCGTAGTACTTTGTTTAGTTGCTTTAAAGGTTGTGGTGCGGATTCCCGATTGGAGGACTCATGTCCGATACCTCCAGTTGGAACTCCGGTCTATGAGTTATATAGTCGACATGGAGTGGGCCCTATTGCATATAATGATTGCTGGGTTCGCTATACAAAAGATGACGGTGTCCTTAGTTGGCCACCTCATGGTAGTTTTGAAACAGCAGTTTTGGATAATTTCGAAGCAAAATTGTTCAAAAAGAAATCTAGGCCGGCCATGTTTGATTCCTTTCGGTTATGGCGTAAAGAAGCTAAGCAGAAAGAAATCAAACAGCTTAAACGAAATAAGAGGGAAGGTATTGTTACGACGATGAGAAATGCAGAGCAGTTTCAGCGAGATAAAGAAGAGAAGGAAAAGGAAGTCTTTGATAGATTGCAAAGTATGGCGGTGGATAAGTGTTATCCCGTTTTACCGTCGAGTGCTGATAAGAAGGGAGAGGAAGCAGTAGAAGACCCTTTGTTGTCCTACCTACTGAAGTCGCCACCTCCATACGCACAGGATACTACAGCTCCTGTAGTTCCCCCTGTTCCTCAACCTGTTGTTCCGGCAGCTGCTGGTCAGCCTGCCATTGGTCCTGTTCTTGTGAATCCTCTTGTCCCTATTCCTTTACCTGCTCCTGTTCCTACTGCTCCACTGCCTATACCTTCTCAGTTTGCTGTTCCCGCTACTTCTGCCCTTGTAGCTACTCCTACTGCTCCTGCTGCTCCTGTGTTTAGTCCTCATGTTGTTGCCCCTGTACTTTTCTCTTCTTCTCCGTCTGCTCGAAGACGCATTCCTAACGCTGTCGCTAATCTTTACTCTCCTTTTGGACCGATTCTTGGGTCTGATGTTTCTGATGTTCCTCAACGACGAAGTCAACTTCCTGGTGGTAGGGAACGTGATACGTTAATCAGAATGGCGCGTAATTGGATTAGGTATCCCGTTAAAAACACCCCGCGCATTATTTTTGAGACCTTCTCTCAATTCAATGAGCCAACACAGAGATTTGTGTTTGAGGAAATGTGTAAATGTTTACGTGAAGCGATAGATAATGATGAGGTAAACAATGTTCCGCTCGACGTAACTGAACTTCAGCATCAGTTTTCGAGTGGTATGATTGTGGGTAGTAATGTTCGATGTGCTGTAGATCATCTTTTATCTTTTCGTCCTACTGTAATACCTCGAGCATTGTTTAAAGATGAAACTGAGGAGTGGATGGCAACACCTGGTCAGTATCCCATGCGAGAAGTTCCCCCAGTGTGGATGCCAGGTGATGCGACTGCCAATCCTGCTATATTGCCACACTTCCAGAGGGTTTGGATACACCTCCCATGGAAGCGGTCGGAAGTCTTGCAGGTGAAACAATCTTTGCCTGACCCTCGCAAAAATCCTGCAGGATACTATAAAGAGTTGTCCCAATTAGTAGATGCTACTATCATGAATCTTGCCGACATCGATATGTTGTTCGGCAACGTAGTACCTCAACCGGTTTGGGCGAAAATACGTCAAGAGAATCACGCAGCTGAGTTAGGTGGTGATTGGGCTGCGCTTGTAGCGGCCGATGCATTACAGGTTGGAGGGGGTAAGCCTGAGCAGTTAATCACGGCTCTGCCTCAAAGAATCATTACCCTTATGAAGACACTTATGCCAGCAATGGAAGTTAATTGGGATAAACTGTCTGCGTGCAAGCAAAAGAAGGATGAGAGTGTCTCCGATTTCTTTACAAGATTTGAGGAGGCATTCATCGATCATAGTGGTCAGGATATGAGCATAGAGGGAGGTCAGAGGTTGTTTGTAGATAAATTTGTATCGAATCTGTTGCCTGACCTTAGCAACAAATTGAAAAATTCTGAGAGTTCGTGGGCTGTTTCTACCTCTGCTCAAATATTAGTCACGGCTCAATATTACGAAAATAGGGAGAAGGAGGAAAATGATCGTGCAGATAAGAAAACAAAAGATCTCAAAACAAAAGTTCTGTTACAGCAAGCGTATCCTCCGCGCTCGAATCAAAATGATTTTCAGCAGCGGAATAGACCGCAATCGCAATTTGCTAGGTCACAGTCGCGTAATGACTCTTCCACGCAGAGATCTATGCTCGGGTATAATCAATGTGCATATTGTAGAGGTGAGGGTCATTTAAAGTTTGATTGTCCGGTTTTGCGGGACAGAAATAGTGGTGGTTCAGCAAGGGGAGGTCGTAGTGGTCCCCAACAGGCTTCACATGGTAGAGGTCGTGGTGTTAGTCAGAATCAAAATGAGCGTTCTAATACTTCGTCTGATTCCAATAATTGCTTTGATCAGCGTGGTTCATCGTCAGGTAGATCTGCACAGTATCATGTGGATGATTATTACGTCGAACAGGATATTGATGACGGTAACTACTAGGACAGCCATAGACAAAGAGAGGGAGTGGTATCAGTTCCGGTTGATCAGAGAGGGCCTTACGTCGCAGTTGCCACATGGGGCGTAGTTGAGCCTTTTCTGTTGGACACTGGTGCAGCAAAAAGTTCCATCATGCATTCGAAACTCCCTGGCGCACCTTTGTCTGGCTTAACGAATGTTTCCGTTGGATTCGCTGGCGCCCCCGTTAGCAATCCAGTTTCTAGCCCTTTGCCCCTTACAATTGGGCCTTGTGAGCTGAAAGCTCCTTTGATTTTGACTACTGGTTGTGGTGAAAATCTTTTGGGCCTGGATTTGCTGAAACGGTTATATGCGACCTTGTACTGTTCTCCTGCGGGAGTGGAGCTTACTTTGGGTCAGAGAGTGATCTCTCCTAAGTATTTGTCATCTGATAAGCTCCCACCGGAATTGGGTTCTCTTCCTGCATCTTTGTGGGCAACGGGTCCCAATGACGTGGGCCTGCTTGACATCTCTCCCTATGTTGTTCAACTGAAATCGAATGTGCGATTGCCACGTATTCCCCAATATCGTATCTCCCTTGATGGAGAACGAGCGTTGTTAGCAATCATCTATGATTTGATCGAGAAAAATGTTATTGAAGAAACTCGGGGAAACGTGTGTAATAGTCCTGTTTTACCTATCTTGAAACGCACTGATCCGTCCAAGCCTCCTGTTTACCGTTTCGTTATTGATTTACGGGAGGTGAACAAAATTGTGATTCCACAATTTCCTGTGGTGCCTGACATTACGGCTTTACTGACTCTGATTCCAGCCTCTGCTTCTTGGTTCTCAGTGATCGATCTGAAGAATGCTTTCTTTAGCATTCCGATTGCTGAGGAAAGCAGAGATCTATTCGGTTTCTCATTAGGTGGTCGCAGCTTTAGGTTTAAACGTGCTCCTCAGGGCTACTGTGAGAGTCCATCGATATACAGTCAAGCCCTGAAGAGTCAACTTGATGCGTTTATGTTACCGGTTGGTGCGGCCTTGATCCAATATGTTGATGACTTGCTGGTGGCTGCAGACACAAAAGAGATCTGCAAGACTGCTACAGTATTGCTGTTACAGCATCTCTGTGACTTGCATCACAAGGTGTCACCTTCTAAACTACAATATTGTTGTCAAGAAGTAACCTATCTAGGTCACTTATTGTCAAAGGAGGGAAGAAGGTTGACCCCAGAGAGAATTGCAGCGGTCGCCCGAATGACTGTGCCAACAACTCAGAGGGATGTGCGTGCCTTCCTAGGTATCACGTCATACTGCAGGCAATGGATTCCAAATTTTTCATTGCTAGCAAAGCCATTGGTAGCCCTCACGTGCAAGGATGTTCCGACTCCTTTGCCATGGACTGAAGAGTGTCAGAAAAGTTTTTCTGACTTGCGTGATGTTGTGTTCGGCTCCTGTGTTAGGTACTCCTGACTACAGTAAGCCGTTTACACTATACGTTCATGAGAGAGAGGGTTGTGCGTTGAGTGTTTTGACGCAGCAATTTGGTGATAAGCAGCGTCCATGTGCATATTTTTCCTCGACCTTGGACCCAGTAGCTAGAGCGTTGCCGAGTTGTCTAAGAGCGACAGCGGCGGCTGAAGTGTCCATTCGACAATCTGCAGGGTTGGTCATGGATAATATGCTTGCGGTGATGGTTCCGCATGCAGTTGACACTCTCTTAAATCGTACAAAGACTCAACACTTGACGAGTGCAAGATTGTCTGGTTACGAGTTGACACTTTTGGCAAGTCCTATTCAAATAAAACGCTGCAATGTCTTAAATCCGGCGACGTTGTTGCCGACTAATATGGAATCAGATGATGTACCACCACATGATTGTTATTTGCGAACTGAGGAAGAAACGAAGGGTCGTGTTGACCTAAAAAACATTCCATTGGCAGATCCTGATGGTACTTTGTATGTTGATGGTTCGTGTTTTAAGTTGCCGAATGGTGATGTGATGACTGCGTATGCTGTGGTAACGTTGAATACGGTTGTGGAAACTGCGAGATTGAATCAGAATTCCGCGCAGGCGGCAGAGTTGATTGCGTTGACGAGAGCGTGTGTTTTGTCGAAGGGAAAGCGAGTGAATGTGTTTACCGATAGCCAGTACGCATTTGGCGTTGCACATAGCTTTGGTCGATTGTGGCGAGAAAGAGGCTTTATGACATCGCATGGCACGAAGATTCAACACGGACAGCTTGTGAACGATCTTTTGGATGCACTTACATTGCCCAAGCAGGTGGCGATTATTAAATGTAGTGCGCACCGTAAGGTGACAGATGATGTTGGTCGTGCTAACGCGTTTGTGGATGAGATTGCTAAAGAAACAGCTAGAAACCTTGCAACCCGAATGTACGTGACGAGTTCAGTAAGGTGGCCTGCAGAGACTGGTATGTGTGAGGACACTGTTGAGAGTGTGAAAGCGATTCAGAATGAGGCCACCGAAACTGAAAAGACTAAGTGGAAAGAGAGCACAGGAAAGTTGGATGCGCACGGATGTTGGATTGATTTGTCGGAAAGTCAGAAGTGGATGTTACCGGATGCATATGTGCTAGCTATTGTGACTATGGCACACGGCTTGTCGCATATTAGCGCGAAAGGTATATGCAAGTTGCTGTCCCCTGTATGGAAGAATGATGGTATTGCTAAGTGTGCTGAGAGAGTGGTTAAGAATTGTATGGTATGTATGATGTACAATCCCGGCAAAGGCACCCCTACACCACCTGGCCATTTCGCTCCTCCTACATGTCCCTTTGAGGTTATCCAGCTAGACTTCATCCATATGGAGAGATGTAATAACCTGAAGTACGTTTTAGTTGTGGTTTGTGCATTCTCCAGATGGATCGAAGCCTATCCTCTGAAAGATAATACTGCCTTATCCACAGCGAAAGTCCTACTGAAGGAATACTTTCCTCGGTATGGAATGCCACGGATTGTATGGTCAGATAACGGAAGTGAGTTTGTGGGGAGTGTGATGCAGAGTGTGTGTAAAGGCCTTGGAATTAGACAAAAATTCCACAGCGCCAACCATCCCCAGTCAGCGGGTTTAGTGGAAGGGTACAATGCCACTCTGAAGCTAAAACTTGCTAAGATTCAAGCTACTACTGGTTTAGCATGGCCTGATGCCTTGCCTCTGGCTCTCTTGTCAACCAGGGCGACTGTACACTCTCGAGTAGGGCTTAGCCCATATGAGATTGTGTTCGGCCGTCCTGCGAATGTTTAGGGGGGTTCCTAGGCCTAGGTCTTTCGATAGTCTTGAGTACCCAATGTTAATTGATTATCTTCATGATCTGACTGCTAAACTGAGGTTAATTCATCAACAGGTCTTTGAAGCACTGCCGGCACAGACAGAGGGTCCTGGACATCGGCTCCAACCGGGTGACTGGGTTGTCACCCGAAATTTTGCCAGGAAGCACAACTTGGAGCCGAGATTTGTGGGCCCTTATCAGGTCCTTCTCGCCACGAGAACTGCTGTTCGGTTGGAAGGCCGGAAAAACTGGGTGCATGCCACCCATACAAAGAAGGTGCCAATACCTTTACCAGCAGACTCGTGGGTGAGAACAGGCATTGCCGCAACAGAAACAGAAACTCCGGTGAAATTTGTGCCGTTCAGTGATGCTCAGCCTGTAGGAGACACTTCAGTGCAATCAGATAACTTTGTTGAACCTCCGTCATTGGAAAACTCAAGACTCGAACTATCATCTGACCGACGGGACTCTGTTCCACAACCTGAACAATTATTCGAAGAGCAGACTCGTCCTGGGAGAAGCAGATATTTTCTCCGTTCTCATAACAAAGACTAATAAATATATTTTGGTTTTTTTCCCCCTTTTTGAAATTCACGTTACCCCTTATCGTCACTTTAACCATTATGAACACTTGTAGTCTCTATTAATTTTCGAGTTCTTTTCCACGTGTGTTTTTCCGCAGTTAGGAGATTTTGTACTACACTTGAATGTTTGATTAAAGAACCTCACATCCGGGTTGACCGTAGGGCCGTGCGGGTACTTCCTTCTGTTTAGCAGGTTCCTGACACTAGGTCGGTACTTTTATCGATTCCTAGGAACTCCTGGGAATTGATAATCGCTACTCAGAACGAAGTGCGTCAAGAACGTTGCGGACGGTTTTTAGAGGATGAAATTCTCAAAGTTGTCGCAAGTGGAGAAGACTTTAGCGCACAGATCAACACTACACAGGGTTGTACGAACTAAATGCTTTCTGTTTCAGGTGTTCCTGCTGTTCTTGGCTATTTCCATGCTATTGGTGGGTGGAGTATATTATGGAATACAGTCGTTATTGCCTTCTGCTTTACCTACTTCTTCTATACCAAAATCTGTTCCCACTATTTCTCCACATTCCTTTCACACTCTGCCTCAACAGGAACAGGTTAGACGTGCGGAATTCATGAATAACTCCTTTGTTCAGCTTCTTCATCAGCATCAGTTGGTGATGAATACTACTAACTGTTGGGTGTGTGGTTTAATGCCACATACCATGGATAGGGGAATTCCGTATTTGGTTCTTCCTTATAGTTCCACGGGGTCAGCTCGAGCATTCCAAACTATGTTTCGTAGCGCACTAGATTCCTACCCCCATCGAGAGCCACGCACTGCAGATCATGGTCCTGGCCCGTACCACAAACCTTTGGCAAGTGCGATTGCCGACTTAGATAGAGATATTTTTGACGCATCGCTTATTCCAGAGGAAGAGGTGCGAGCATACAGAGATCTGAGGGAGGCTGAGTATAGTATGTCAGTGGGTGATAGGCAGCTTAAAAGCTCGTCTCCGATCTTGATCGTACCCCATCTTGGTAACTTCTGTTTGAAAGGCCTTGGCCGAAGTCTGCGAGCTCAGCTTGGGAGGAGTGCTTGTACTGAAACGTATGTTTTACCAACGGCCTCTTCCCCTGTTCTTTTGACTGCCAAGGGTACATACTTTGTCTGTTACGACCGCGCATATACATGGTTGCCTCGCGACTTCTCAGGCACCTGTTATATTGCGAATCTGTTGCCACCGACCTTCACAGTCGGGTCAGACTATCACAAGACTAGAGTTGTGAGAGGTGTTATTAGCGAAGAAGATACTGCCGGTCAAGAAGCAGGAGACTTCTTTAAGGGTTTCTTGTCGTTTTGGGGACCTATGATCAATAGTAGGAACCTACGACAAATGACTCGTGTGGTGGAATCGACTGCTAATATAACTGCAAGTGCCCTTGGTAATATAACAGCGGAGCTTCAGGCGGACAGGCTTATGACGTTGCAAAACCGTATGGTTTTAGACGTTGTTCTTGCAGATAGAGGTGGTGTATGTAAGGTGATCCATTCGAGTTGCTGCATTTTCATCCCTGATAACGCTCCAACTGTCTATCAAGCCATTTCGAAGTTGCATAAGATCTCCGAGTCCATACAGGTGGACGTAGGTGATTGGACGCTACTAGGATGGTTTTGGGGCCTGATGTCGACGTGGGGTTGGAAGATTCTGATGATCATTGGGGTTGTTGTAGCGTTTCTGTTCACGTGTTGTCTTTGTGTACAGTGTGGTCCTGCCTTATGTGGCCTCTGTGCTACGACGTGTATAAGACGGCCATCTGTTACCAAGGAAGCATTGATGGATAGAATAATGTTGCAGCAGCATTTGGATGATCTGATGAATATCGAGATCGATTCTGATATCGACTAGTGCTTGCCTACATGAGGGCAAAAGGAGCGTCTGAGGTTCCGTGATAATTAAAGTGGTGTTTTCGACTCGCTCGATTATGGACGAGTTTGGTATCTATGAACCGCAAATGACGAGTTTAGTGGGTGTATGCGTTTTCGCTACGCTAATCTGAACCGTTTATCTTATTCGTGGGTTTCTTCATTTGAACCCACGGGTTCCATTTTAGATACCGCATCCATTTTGTTTCTTGCCCTCAAGTAGCCAGCGAACGGACACTGTCCGCCTCGTGACCCTGGGATTTCCAAACTCTTGCGGAAGACACGTGTTCCTTTGAGGGTGTCTTTATGACGAGGGGGATAACACTGCAAAGGCAGATGGCCCCGCTCGAGGCTCATCTTGCCGTGCCGGACTATTGTTTCAGCCGTGCATACATTAGGCATGTATCCTTTGATCCTGCAATCGTGTTTCCGATATCACCCCCCTACACTCTTTTCAATCTGTTGTTTATCTTTGTCTTCCTTTGCACCTGTTTTCTGACTCTTCCTTAATTCGTTTACAGCCAGAATGGAATGTACTAATGGTGTGATGATGTACTTTTACAGTTGGGAACAGACAATGCTACTGTAATTATGTTCCGGACCCCTGAATACATGAAAGCGACCCTTTGAAGTATACTGTGGGAACTGAATTGTAACCTTTTGTTCACCATGTTGTGCAATGACTAAAACTGTATAAAAGGAGCGATCCACTTTAGCAATTTGAAGCAGTCTCCCAGAACCTACATGCGTTGTACTTCTTGTGACTTCTGTGTTCCCTGCAGTAAATAAACCTTGATCTTTGACGCCGAAGGAAGTGTCCCGTGTCTCTGTCATTTTGTACGCCGGAACAGGTAACCCACGAAGGTTTCAGGTGTTGTCCCCTGGCACCTCTGGGCCTTAGAATAGCCCAGTCCTTCAGACCCCACAGGACAACAAGCGGGAAGGGGCAGAGAAACCAGAGAGACAAACAGCCTGCGTCCGACCCTCGAGAAATGGTGCGAGCCAAGAGAAAGCGGTGCCATGGATGCCAGCTGCCCTGACACGGTAGAGAAGGATGGAATGGTTGACCGTGTCAAAAGCAGCTGACAAATCAAGAAGCACCAAGGCTTGGGGGGGGAGTTGGAATCGGCCTTGCTCTTCAGCTCGTCCAGGACCGAGAGGACCACAGATTCGGTCGAGTGGATCGGGCGGAAGCCAGCTTGACGGGAGGCAAGAAGATGGTTGTCCTCGATGTAGGCCGAGAGGCAGGAAGTGATGTGGCTCTCCAGGATCTTGCCTAAGTAGGGGAGCAAGGAAATGGGCCTGAAAATGACAGGAAGAGAAGGGTCAGAGCCGGGTTTTTTTAAAATGGGGATAACTGTGGCCGATTTAAAGAGAGCAGGAACTGTGCCCGGAGAAATGGAGGCATTGAGAAGGGAAATGGGGGGGTTGGGCAGCCAAAGAACAATTCCCTTAAAATGCGGGCCGGTCCATAGTCGGCATGAGAGCCTGACTTGACTTTCCTGAGCAGAATAAGGAAGGATTCCTTCGAAATGAGTGGGAATTGATAGAGAGAAGAGGACAGGGGAGGGAGAGGCGGAAGGGGAAGGGGAAGGGAAGAAGAAGGCAGGGGAATGCTCCGTTTAATGTTGGCGATCATGTTGCATGTGTCCTAAACTCCACTTCAGACCAAGCTGAAGTCTCTAGGTCATTGCCAAGCAAACATTCTACAGGGAGGTCTGAACTAACAACAACCTTCTTAAAGCCAGTTGCCCCTCCCCAGGAGAAATTAACAACTGCCATACTGTGTGTGGTAGTGACATTGCTAGCATTGGTCACTAGGTAAGTTTCACCTAGTATGATCTTTCCAGGGTCCACAAAGTCAGGTATAACCATGGGGACACTAGTCCCTGTGTTCCTGTAGGCCTGAGCCTCTTTTTCATTGACTAAAGGAGTTTGTCTGTACTTGCCCAAGTTATTGGGACTCAAAGGGAAGGACATATCCATGCCTCCATCACAGATCAAAACAGCTTGAGTTGGTACTCTGACTAGGCCAGAGTTCATCTCAGTTCCCAGGGTTAACCATACTACACCCTTCTGTTGAGAACCACCACTTGGAGCTAAACTAGGGGATACAGTTGCCTTAGGGGCAATGGTGGTTGGAGCTGTCTCCTTTTTAGTGCACTCAGTGGGCCAGTGAGTATTAGTCTTACAGACCTTGCACCATGGTTATTTTTGGCCTTCTTTCTTTTTGGATTGTCGGAACCCCCAACCGTTAGAAACTTTTTGGGGACCTTGAGAAGACTTCTGATCTTTTGCTTTCTCCCCACCCTTTTGGTTTTGCTTCTTCTGGTCACCACCTTGGTTCTGTACCTTCTGCTTCACCCTGGTTCTGACCCATTTATCTGCCCTCTTACCCAATTCTTGTGGAGAGGTCAAATCAGAGTCAACAAGGTATTGATGCAATAACTGGTTCTGACAATTATTAAGAATCTGTTCTCTCATTATAAGGTTATACAATCCTGTATAGTCACTTACTTTACTGCCCAGTAATCAACCTTCCAGAGCCTTAGTAGCACAATCCTCAAAATCTGTCCAGTCCTGAGTCTGTGTCTTTTGGGTATCTCTGAACAGCAACCTATTGGTCAGTGGTTAGGCCAAACCCATCTATAAGAGCACTCTTCAGGACATTGTAGTTGTCAGCATCCTCTTCTCTAACAGTGAGGAGCTTGTCTCTTACTTTGTCAGCAAAGGAGAGCTACAAGATTGCTGCCCACTGACTCTGGGGTACCTGCTGTACTTTGCAGGCCCTCTCCAAAGCAATTATCCACTTGTAGATGTCATCCTCAATCTGATAGGGAGGGACAATCTTGTTTAGGTTTCTATGGTCATAAAACCTATCCCTACCACTAGGGATTATGCTGCCACCAGTGAACTCTAGCCCACACAATATTCTCTCTCTTTCAAGAGCGACGGTCTCTTTCTCAAGGGCACCTTCTTGCCTCTTGATCCTAAGTTTGACTTCTCTCATTCTGGCTTCATGCTCTCTTCTCTAAGGGGATGTTCTCCTCCTGTGCAAAGGACCTTATTGATGAACCAGAATGGTGAGATTCACCTGAGTGGGATCTCTGTCTTCTAGGCACACCAGTAGGCCTACCTGGGGGAATGAAGGAGGGACCCTCATGGCCACCCCCCTCTCCAGTTAGTCCTGTCTCTCCCGGTCTGGTTCATCAACCAGTTCCTGGTCTGCACCCTCCTCCTCCTCAGAGTCCTGGTGGGGTGCCCCACTTGGATCCTCCTCAGATGAGGGGTGGCTCCCCTCCCCACTACCTAGGGTATCTGGATCTGATGCTCTTGCTAAGTCATCTGCCACCAGGATATCTATGAGGCGTTGTGTGGTTGGACTCTGTCCTTGCTTTAATTTTCTTGTGACACACAATTTACTTAAGTCTTGGAATGTGAATGTGTCATATTTATATGTCTGCTCTTTGCTGACATCTGGCATGGAGGTCCAAGCTCCTGCCTTAAAAGCCATGACTAGTGAGGTGTGTGTGCACTACCTACACTACTTGTTTCCTACTAGAACCTCTCTAGAAGTTGTAGTCAGGGTGTGCTAAGCCCTTACCACCCACAACTGCTAAGTTCAGTAGACTATTATAAGTCTTGATTCATATGTACCTACAGGTACCTTGATGTGATTTTTCAAATTATATTCTCAAGATTATTTGGTAAACAATGCCAACTCTTATCCCATCCGCTGCACACCAATGTGAGAAGTTAGCCTAGTATATGATGTCCACTAGTTCTAGTGGGCACCTTTCACCAATCTAATCGACCTTTATTGATGGTGGTTGTAAAGTCAACCTTATGGAAAGCTATCCTAGGGGTAGCAATGGCAAGCAGTCTGCAGGCTAAGACTTCAGAGAACGAATTAAGCTAGTTGTTTTACCAATTATAATCGCTAGTGTACCAAATGAAAGTACACCACACAAGGTATATATCAAATATATATATGTACTTAATCTAAACACAACCCCTCTGCACTCTTTATGAGGTCAGAGGTAAAAGTACAATACAAGGAGCTTAATTAGCATACGATAAGTTGCACAAAATACGTTTTGCCCTGGGGGCCTCACAAACCATATACTAAAATAGTGGTATAAGAACCACATGAGAAATAGAAAGCAGGCCTGGGGCCTGTGGAATCTCTGGGGCTACTCAGGACAACCAAAGGTTAGGAAGTAGTAGGCCCACAGGAGACGCATGCAGTATCTAAACACAGCCGCGGGTTACCATTGACTTTCTATGGGAAACGAACAAGTTACAATTTTGCGATTTAAGGACACTTCTAAATGAACTACGATGGAACTCTTTTAGACTTAGACACTAGGAGGGCCAATACCCTCGAGACTACCAGAGTACTCATGTTACCTCACCCAGAGAAGCTGGGTGCATAGGTCTCTTTTGGTGTCGGATTTCATCGTCGATTTCAATGGAGATCTGCAAAGAAGTGCTGCAAGCGACTAGAGAAAAAGTGTCCAGGTGGATCCAAGGGAGGATCAAAGACCTGAAGAACCTGAAAGCAGAGGAGACAGAGTCTGGGCCACTAGCCAGTGACCAGGGCGGCGATAGAAAGATGCTACCAGATGTTGGGTGATTTCAGGTGAAATGGTGAAGTTTGTGTCTTCAGCCACGAAGACCAGGAGGTATCGATGATGGCCAGGAGCTGGATTAGAGCTGTCCCACAAAATATCTAGTTGACTGCGGATTTGGTATCCGGATTGGACCCAACAATCCTTGGCAAACGCAACCCACGCAGGATGTCAAGATTGGCTTCGGTGTAGACCAGCAAGGTATGTGGAACTTCTCCTTTGCAGAGAAATTGGACCAATCCTAGAGCAATCAGAAAAGCAAGTTGAAACAAAGGATGGTCTTTTTGGGGGCTCACTAGCCAACAGACTAGGATCCACAAAGATGCATTGAGTGAAAATGCACAAAGCAAGCCCACGGGCCACTCGTGGATTGTGGGGCTTCAAGCTTCAGTGCAAAAGGTGCTCGGGTCTGGGGCTTCAAGCACCCCAATGCACAACTTCGGAATACCTTAGGAAGTTGATGCAGGTAGCAAAATTCAGGATGTCCAGGAGTTCTGGTCCCACATCTCTTGTGTCTGCCACGGGTCTCAGCCTTGCTGTGAGCGAAGGTCGGGGTCAGAGATGTCTGGAAGTTTATGTCCTGTGTTGCAGATTCTTCGGGCTCTGGCGGAAGCCATGAAAATGCAAACTGGCAAAGATGCTATTGGTGCCTGTTTGAACAGGGTGGTCACTCCTTGACCACAAGGGAGATTTCTTCCATCTTCCAGTCGATATGGAATGTCGAAGGTCCAAGATATATGTTGCAGAGTTTCATCCAGGGTAATCTAAAGTTCTAGGGACTGGGGTTCTATACTTAGAGTAAGTTTTGGGGTTGGACTAACTCTAAGGTCCCTCCTCTGGGTGGACCTGGGGTGGGGGTGGTTACACCCCTTCCCCTTTGTCCAGTTTTGCACCAGAGCTGGGGCAGAGTGCCCCAGCAACCGGTTTGAACTGGGAAATGCATGGAGCACCTAGTGTGCCCCAGGCAGTGTCTTGAAAGCATTCACCGAATGCAGCCCTCCCTGCCCCAATACACAAAGAGCCTGTCTGGTGAGGTGCCAGAACCTCCCTGGGCAGGAAACCTATTGTCCAGGCCTCCCCTGCAAGAGTTTCGTCCAGCAGCAGGGCAGACTCATGTCTGTGGCAGCAGCATCCATTTTGTGATGCTGAGGTCCTGTTTAACTTTAACCAGGTAAACCAGTAACTACATATCTTCTCCCTCTAGAAGGCTGGAATGCTACCCCGCCGCAAGGACTGGCTGGGGGTAGTATTCCAAAGTGTTTTGACACCTTACACGACATATTTTGATAAAGCCAAACCAAAGTTAGCATTAACCGCAAGGATTATAATGCACTTAAGAGTATATGGTATGGCTATATCATAGAACAGCTATAAGGAGATGGTTCTAAAAGCTGCAAAGGGGCTCAGCTCATGCTAGGGCACCCTCTCACATAAAACCAAGCACCCTGCCTCCAAGATTGTCAAGGCCTGCCATAGGAGTGACTTATAGGTGTATATGTGTCTATATATGTATGTAGATATAGGTATACTAATTCTAAGTAAGGGGTGATTACACCACCCTACAGAGGCTGTGTGAACAGACCTGTGGTGTCAGTTTGAAAGGCAAACCAGGGGCACCTATGCCCTGGGTACGTATGGTACACTAAACAGGGTCTCACAAGGGTGACCTTGTAACCAATATGGTATGTACCTAAAGTACATGGTATCAATTAAGAGAGAGAACAGCTGGGCTGTGGGCCTGATTAGCAGGTCCACAGCCACACTAAAGTAAAAAAAAAACAGAGAATCACAGCAAAAGTGGGGGTAACCAAAGGAAACAGACCCTACTCTCCTACATTGGCGAAAGAAAAATCAGTGTACATCATTTGTAACAAGACTATCAGGAGAAGTAGACTAATACATACACGTGCAGCAAACATACCGAAAGAAAATGAAAGAGAAAAGATGACAAGATGACAAGATATATATTCTTTGTTTCCACCAGAACTGGCTTGATTAGGAAATATGTGCTGGTAGATAACACAGAACACAGAGCAGCCGCCCAACAGTTGTAGAAGAGCACACCACATCAATGACGATCCTTAGAACCTGTGTAACAAAATTGTGTTGCTTGAAATGAGCAGGTTGAGTGACATTTGATGACATACATTAGCGGTGTGAGAACAATAACACAACAAAAGTAAAAGCATTGGTGTTAGATAGTCCAAGCAGGCATCAGATGATTCCTGCAGAACATGAAACAAAATTCCCACAAATTGATAAAGTCGAAACTGAACTACAGAATCCTACTTTGTACTCTGGCATGGTTGTATGTTTGCATTTCTTCAAATGAGTTATCAGAAAAACTCCAAAAGCAATCAATAATTAAATACCACAGCCCATATGACAGCTCTTAATTTATTTTAAGAATACCGCAACATTTCATGTACTTTGCTTAGACTTGTGATACGATATCTGGTTTATTCTCATAAAATGCTTAAGGAGAACGTAAGACTCCATGTTAAGAGGAATGTTTAGCCTATTAGCTTGAATATTGAAAAGCCATCGCAAAATTAGCCATGAAATTCTACGTTTTTAACAGATTTATGTAGTGCTTACACATGTGATTTCTCACTAGATTTGTTCCATCTCCTCCTGATTTTTGTCAAGAAGTGCCCAGAAATAGATATTTTATATAATTTACCACTACCCCACTCTGGGAATGCTGGCTATGCTTTATGTGTGGGACCCTGGTGGAGGGAAGAGGTATCAGAGAGAGAGAGAAAGAGAGACTAGGTGGGGAGGCAGGATGAGCAATGACAGAGGAGAAACTGGGTAATGAACAGGGTGCGGCGAAGATTGATGACGGTGTGAGAAGAGTGATGAGGCAGGGATTCTTGGGGGAACTAGGAGGCGTTCACAGCAGAAGAGCCTATGGGAGGGCAGGTGTATGGCCAAGGGGGAAGAGGGTTAGAAAAGCCGACACACATTGGGATGGAGGAAGGGAGGGTGGAAGCAACCAGATATTGACACTAGAGAAAGAGAAAGGACCACGCACTACCATTGAGTGTAAAAGTCAAATGCTATAAAAAAAAGGCAAAAGGAAAAATAGTTCCTCTTCTTCAGCAGTTTAAGGATCCAACTCATCCAGTCAAAATGTGGTGAGACCTAAATACTCCCTGGTTTGACAAACACAAGAACAGGAAGAAAATCCATTGATCAGGGGTGAGGGCCAGGTATCAAAAAGTCTGTCGACAGACAACTAAGATTGCCTCTAAGGAGACCTAAAAAAGACTGTGGGCATATTATCAAGGGGGTTTATCTCCGCTTTTTTGGCTTTAAAAGCCAAGAAAGCGGAGATAAAATTATCTGCCTATTACCTAGCTGTCGCTAACACCAGTTAGCGACAGCTAGTAGGAGATAGCGACCATCTTGGGCCCCACTTTGCATGTCAGTGATATTTATCACTAATGACATGCAAAGTGGGCGTGCCAAGATGTTAGCTACTGGAAACAGTCGCTAACATCACTATCTCCTATTACCAACTTTTGGAGATATTCGCGCTAAGCGCAAATATCTCCAAAAGCTAACACCTGCCCCTGAGCAGTTCTTAGCCATGTTATCCAATGGGACGTGGATAACATGGCTAAGAGCATTAGCTCGGTAATTCATGAATATCGCTGACTTTTCAGCGATATTCATGCATTGCGGCCGTTTTTTATCGCATTTGCGATAAACCTTGGTAATACCAAGGTTTATCTGCGATAAAAATCGCCGCAGCTCAGCGGTAAATTTTTGTCTCTAACCAAGCAATAGCGATAATTATTGCTATTGCTTGGTAATATGCCCCTGTAATATTTAAAGAATGGATAGCCCCAATATGCGTATCGTGTTGTCCTGGCTTGAAATTGTCTTAAATCAGTCTTGAGTCTGCCTTTCTGACTTTATACATTTTTAGCTCGTGCAAAAAGCTTAAAAAATTAGGCATAAAATTGCAGCACCTTAGTGGAGATGAAGACATTACTAATTTCGATTATTATATACTAGCTGCATTAAAATGTAACTATTATTGAAGCATTGACATTTTCGGACGTGCTGCTCTTTAATCCCGTCTGCTCTTTTGCCTGAATATTAAAAAATGTGAAAGAACAGATCAAATGCAGGACACGTGCCTAATAAGTCTCAGTTTCAATGTTTCGAAATGAAGTCATTGACTAATGGTGCCGAGCACGCTTCTGCAGGCGTCTCTAAAATAATAACAAAGAGAAGAACAAGCCCTCGAGCCCCTGAGATGTTCCTGGCCTGAAAGCCACATACTTACATCTGTGATCTTTTGAGCTCAGGAGGCCGGCAGAGGTGAAAGATAAAAGCTCCCAAACACACGGCTCCTCCAAGTACCACCAGCTGTGAAGTTATTGAAGCATATCACAAAGTAAAATAAAAAAAAGCTGGTTAAAGCTCTTTCTTCTTCGCAGCTCTGATTCAACTACGGTTGGGAAAATATAAAAAGAGAGCGAAAGAAATGAGAGGGGCCCGTTCCAATAAAAGAATGAGGCACAATGCAATTATGTCTGGGAAAAGAACTGTGCTGTGTTGCAGATGTGCCACAGTCCCAATTTTAGATTTCAGATTGTTATCCCTTTTGTGCATGAAAGTAAAAAGGCGAAACAATTTGGACATGCGGGCATACTTCAGAGCAGTGTGCATTTCCTCTCATACGGATCTATTTTCACAGAAACTAGAACGATAGAAGTCAAAATGTGCCTTTCTGGTGTGAATATTTTTTTTTAAAAAGGTTGCCTTTTTCATATTCTACCTGCTTTCAATTATATAATATATGGGATAAAGCAATCTTTGATAAGGTCAGGGTATTGTCATTCTATCAGGATTTCCATGGACATGCATGACCCCCTAAAGTACCATAACATGGCATCTCATGTTGATCCCCCAACCCTCCTACATTCACCCTAAGCAGCAGGGAAGAATGAAATGCACTCCCCAGTAGCCTAGTTGCCTGCCAGCGCCTGTGCTGCCTGTAGTGAGCCACTTGGGACTCATACAGGTGACCTTCACCATGATATGCACTACACACATCCTCTGGCCAGACGTGGGCAGAGGCTATAGAATACAGGTGTGTAGACCGCACATGGTCTTACTGCCCGCACAGTACTATTGTGTGGATGTGTGCTCTGCAGGTTAGGGTTGTGCGGGGCCTACACAGCAGGGCCCTCTTGCACCACGACAGAGGCCCGCAAAGCTGCCCTCCACACACCAGAGTTACTCCACAGAAAAGCACTCTTGGCCCTCTTCTTTTCACTACCTGCTTCTGGCAGGTGTTAAACTCTACATAATCTGTGTAAAATTCTAAGTAATCGGGTGAAAACTACGCAAAAAGAACCTGCAATTATGGAATCACCAAATAAGTTCTCCATTTGTTGGACTTTAACTTGTGTGCCTTGTTAACGCTTGGGAAGATGTCTGTCAAAATCATGAATGGCACAATCTTTCCGTGGATTTAACAGGGAACTTGTAATGAGGACCTTAGTGTGTATGTTGTAGACAAAACAGTTCACTGAAAATAATTGCATGACCCCCAAATGCACATGTGCATGGTCACAGAATGTCATTATGATAGGGCACCTGGTGTTGATCCCCCCGCCCACCAAAATGCACATAGATTTTTAGTTACTCTCTTTAATTCTTTTGTGTTTCTCAAGGAGACAGCAAAGATCTCCAAGCTGTTATCACCCCATATGAGAACATGTGAAATAAGGGTCTCAGAGTGCTGCCCGGAGAAGAACACCCATAATTTCCCTGCTAGGGGAACAGCAACTTGGCTCTTCGATAAACACCTGCTCTTCTAGTTAGGATCTTCTCACGTTTAGTAGGTGCCACAGAGCAAGCTGGTAACTGCTCTATCAAGCACACACAAAGTGATGGAAGGGAGGCTTGCAATTGTCTAACCACTGGTAATCGCTCAGTGTAGCTTGGGAAGCTTCCACACTTTTCTGAACCCACCGCCAACAGTTCACTAATAATATTCAGGGCAGAAGTAAACCTGGGGAAATGGAAATGGGACAAGGGAGATAAACAGACACACTGGATGTCAATACACTGCCCGGTTGCACAGCTAACACTCTCAGTATATCCAAATCTCAAATCAGGAATAAAACTCAATATATTTCCCAAGCTGACTAAACTAAAGTTCATATGATAACTATAAACAACACTCTGAGTTAGTACATGTTGTTTGCTAAACAATGCTACCTTTAATAATAAAGGAGAGTATTCCTTGGCTCAGTTACATTCAATATAACTGGTTGATATATACAATATCAAAATCGTTCATTCATTTTGTATAGTTTGCTTACACAATTAATGTCTTGCTACCCTATTTGTTTTAAGAACAACAGTAAAGTCTGTGTACGATGAGATTCCACTGATACCTTATGGAAATAAACAAAGAACAAAATAGATTTTGTAGTCCTGATGGATGACTCATTGAGAAAACTAACAAAATGCAAAAATAAGAGTTTGTAGTCCTACTCAATGATTCCTTGAGCAAAAATAAAGAATAGTATATGTATATCCTGTGCCACACAACAATGCTTATTTTACTACAGAAATGTAATTTTTTAAGTTCATAATAAGTTTATTGAAGAAAATACAAGATAATAGTTCAAAATAGGAACATAATAATACGGGGAAAAAACAAAAGAAGGAAAAGGGAAACAGATGATGATTAGTTGAGAAGAAGGAAGGAAACAATGCAATACAGTATTAACAATATAGAACATCATGGATCAATCATGGGTATCAATAGGAGAAAAGTAAATATTATAATATATGAATAATGGAAACAAATGCAATTAGAGTTGTGCATTAAAACAGTTTAGCTGAACATGAAGGAATGGAAAGGGAATCAAGGAGGTTTAGAAACCTCCTGCTGACCAGGTCGTGGACGGAAGGAACGAGTTTGACAATTATTCAAATATAACGTAATAGGAAGCCATAACTCAGTACGTTTAGCTGCCAACTGTGCAGGAAAAACAAAAGCATTATCAAGTCTGTGGTTATGGCAAACATTATACCACCAAGCTTTGAAAGTGATGCTGGACGAAGACTTCCAGTTAACAGTAATTTGTTGAAAAGCAACTGCTAATAATAAGTCAACAATACGAACATTTAGGTCTATCTGATCCCAACAAGGGGCGAGGCTTCCCAAAAAGATTCGTGCATATGAAAATGGAATGCTAGTGGAGAAGATAACATTAATTTGAGCCCAAACTTGCAACCAGAAGGCATGTACCTTTTTGCAAAGAAACAGCATGTGAAACAAAGTAGCATTAGGGGAAGAGCATGACCAACAAGTGTCTGGTGTAATAGGGAAACGTTTGTGAAGGGTGGAAGGAGTATGCAGTAAGCGATTATAAATAAAGAATATAGTTTGCGTCAGAGAAGCAGATCTGGAGGTTTTACGGACCTTCATCCAGATCTTATCCCATAATGAGGTTGGCCAAGATAAGGAAAGATCATTTTCCCAATGTTCCTCCACTGTACTTTTAAGTCTGGGATGAGTGTGTGTGTGGAGGCGTTTGTATAGGGCAGAAGCTTTAGGGAGAGTGAGTAAAGTAGAATGGAGTTGAGTAGTAGGGTCAGGGGAAGATGGAGAGGGGTGTGATTTGGGGAGTTTATTGTAGATCTCCATAACCGATTCTTTGAGGTGGAGATATTGGGGAACAGAAGAGAGGGATAGGCCAAAAGTGGAGCGGAGGGCATGGAAAGGTAAGAAAGTGGATTGTGCAAACAATTGTGAAATCCAAAGTAACCCCTTGGCTCTCCAGGATTTCCAGAAAATAGGTTTGCCTCGGATTAAGAGATATTTATTATGCCAGATGGTGGAGGAAAGGAAATCAGTAGCGCAGACAGGAGGAGGAGGGTGAGAGGATAAGAGAAGTTTGAGAGTAAATTTATGTATAGGAGTAAAAAGTGAGGAGGGTTTACGTGAAAAGGAAATACATTCAGCAAAAGAGAAAGGTGATAGAAAAAGGTGCTCCACCTTAGTCCACAATGGGCAAGAGGATTCAGGATCTTGTAACCAAAAGGAGGATTGACGTAGCAGAAAGGCTTTGTGATATGCTAGGAAATTCGGAAAATTAACGCCACCTTCAGAAGCCGGACAAGTAAGTCTAGCAAGAGACATTCTGGGTTTACTCTTGTGCCACAAAAAGGAAGATAAAACTGAGTTTATTTTTTTGATGAACTTAGCCGGAATGGCGATGGGGATGTTGGAGAGGGTATAGAGAACAACAGGGGATAGCATCATTTTAATAGTGTCTAAGCGACCCCACCAGGACAGATAAAGAGGGTGCCACTTAGCCGTGAGGTCAGATAATTTCTGAATGCACTTGGTTAGGCATAAGGAAACAGTGTCAGGGATAGAGGGGTTAATGTGCAATCCCAAATATTTGATATGGGAAGAACTCCAGGTAAAATTGGAGGCACTAAAGTCATTCTTAAAAGTGAACTTTGTCAATGGCAAAATCTCACACTTATCATGGTTCAGTTTATAACCAGATATGGAGGAATAATGCTGTACTTCTGCTAAAAAAGCGGGAATAGAAACAGTGGGGTTGGAGATAAAAAGTAAAATGTCATCTGTATACGCAGCAAGCTTGATGGAAAGATCCTTGGTCTGAAATCCGTGAATATTAGGGTTTTGGCGAAGTTTGGACAAAAAGGGTTCTAGGGCCAAGTTAAATAAAAAAGGTGAAAGAGGACATCCTTGACGGACACCTCTGCCAAGATTAAAATAAGGAGATGTTTGGCCATTAGCAAAAACTGCAGCTCGCGGACGGGAGTACAATAAGGAAACTAAGGAGACAAATTTAGGGCCAAACCCGAACCAATTAAGAGTATGGAAGAGGTAAGGCCATTCGACCCTATCAAACGCCTTCTCAGCGTCTAAGGCAATTGCTGCGAGGGGGTATTGGAGACGCGAGGATTTTGTTAAAATATTAAATAAGAGTCTTGTATTATCAGTACTGTAATGCCCCTTAACAAAGCCTGATTGTTCATCTCCTAATAGGTCAGGAAGCATGTGATCTAATCTAATCGCCAGTGATTTAGCAAACATTTTGTAGTCTATATTGACGAGGGAAATAGGTCTGTAATTTTTACAATATTGGGCATCTTTCCCAGGTTTAGGAATTAAACAAATATGTGCATCTGAGAGAGTACCAGAGGAAGAACCAAATTCAGCAAAGGAGTGGAGGAGGGAGTGGAGTTTTGGAATGAGTAACTTTGAAAAATGAAGGTAAAACTCAACAGTAAAACCATCTGGGCCGGGGGCCTTATTAAGTTTTAGGCGTTGGAGAGCAGCAAGCAGTTCTTTTTGTGAAACATCAGATTCTAAGGAAGATAGGTCAAGAGGGAAAGAGGGGGGAGATTGAATGGTAGAGAAAAAGTGAGCAAGAGTAGGAGGAGAGGAGGAGGTGTCGGAGGTGTATAGGGTCTCATAGAAATGGGAAAAAGTGTTAAGAATGTCAGCATCCTTGTGTTGTAAATGTGCATCATCATCATAAATCGACTCAATGCTCACTTTGTTATGTTTGACCTTCAGGTAATTAGCAAGAATCTTTCCGGCTTTATTCCTACCACCATAGAATTTAGCACTGGATTTAGGCAAATATAAAGAAGCATCTTCGGTAGACTTTTCATTAAATTTGATTTTGGCAGCAACCAGGAATGTCAAACTATCTGAGGAATGTGAGGTAAAGTAGGCGTGTTCCAATCTTTTAATGTCATGAAGAAGGTTCTTGGTAAAAAGGCGAGCAACTTTACGTTTGTTAGCAACATAACTGATGATGAAATCACGTGCAGCCGCTTTAAAGGTGTCCCAGAGAGTATGTCGTGAAACGGGTGGGATATCATTGAAAAGAAAAAATTCATCAAAAAAGTTAGAAAAAGAAGCAGAAAATTTGGGTTCTAGAAGGAGGGCAATATTAAAATGCCACCTTTTAGGACCATCAATTTTGGGTAAAACCTCTAGACTGACCACCACAGGAGCATGATCGGAAAGCAAAATCGGACCAATTTCCGCCGCCTGAAGCGTTTGAGAGAGTGCATGGGAAACAAATATATATTCAAGACGTGATTGGGATCGATGATGAGGTGAATAAAAAGTGAACTCTCGTAGGGTCGGGTTACATAAGCGCCATGAGTCAACAAGCTTATGTTGCGAAATGGCTTGAGTAAATAGTTTGTGTGGTTTTGTGGGAATATAGGAGGCATCAGACTTTCTGTCCAGAAAGGGATCGAGAGGGTGATTACAGTCTCCTGCAAGAATAAAGTTATCATCCATGAATTGGGTAATATGGGGAGAAAATTCGGCCCAAAAAAGGGGTTCACCATTTGTGGGACCATAGACATTAAGAAGGGAGATTGGAACACCTCTAAGTGATAGTTTGACATGATTCCATCTGCCGTTAGTATCTGAGGCTTGAGAAATGAGTCTAAGAGGAAGTGACTTGCGACATAAAATAGCAACACCATTACGTTTACCATCACCCTGTGATTAAAAGACATCACCCACCCAGCCTTTCTTAAGTTTCTCAGAATCCGTGTCTGTGAGGTGAGTTTCTTGAAGAAATGCGATGTCAATATTTAATTTGGCTAGGTGAGATAAAATGCGTTGTCTTTTAACTGGGGAGTTAATACCCTTAACATTCCAGGAAACGATATTCAAAGACATAATTTACATGATAAAGCAATAACTTGTTGCATTAAGAAATCCAAAATATAAAACGTAAAAAAGAAGAAAGCAAAGAAGGAGAAGGGAAAAATCCAAAGTGCAAGGAGAGGAAGAAGAACAAATTGAAAAAGAAAGAAGCATTGTGTAAGAAAAAGAAATACAAGAACAAGGAGGAAACCCAAGAGTAAAGCGTAAGAAGTGAAGAAAGGAAAAGCAATGTAGATAGATGGAAAGAGGAGTGAAGAGTATATATGCTTGGTTCTGAGGATAGAAGAAATACAACCTGAAAAAAGAAAATCATCATCATCGTCCATGAATAGAAAATGGTTAGTCGGGGAAGGGGAAGGGGACAGGATCAAAAAACAAAGGAGGAACAAGAAACATGGGAAGGACATACCTACAGAAGAGAAATACGAGAAGGAGTTGAGGGGAGGAAGGGGCCAGGTAGGCAAGGCAACACAACTGAGGTCGGCTGGGCAGGGAACCGGGAGGACGTCATCAAACAACGAAGGGTTCCTGTAGAAACATAGACAAGGGAAAAGAATAAAGTGTTACAGAGGAACACAACCATACAAGGACCATGGAACACATCTTGTGGGAAAACATCACACGAATAAAACATTCAAAAACATGCAGGAAAATTCAAAGAGAAAGTAACCATTGTAATAGAACATAAAACTAGCATCTAGGCTAGCTAACGGAAACAGTTATCAGCAGATGCGTAGAGCATACAGCAACAGAACAACGCGAAACAGTAGAACATTCAAACAAGCGAGAAAAGCATCAAAATAGTATTAAAATTCAGCCAGGGGAAGAGGACGAAGGGCCAGAGGCATCCATGGCAGAGGTGTGGTGCGCATTAATAAAGCTCTGCAGTCTCACTGGATCTTCATACGTGGTAGTTTTGTTGTTATAAGTGACTTTGAACAGGCAAGGATGATAAAAGCCATATCGAGCGCCCATAGAGCGAAGAACCTCTCTCATGCCTAAAAAGGCTTTCCTACGATTGGCAGTTGCTTTAGCATAGTCCTGAGCGAAGAACAACGGAGAATCGGACCAAGTCAAATTAGGAAGAGCCTTGGCAGCTGCTAGAACTTTCAGAAGGTCAGTGTATTCCAAAAAAAAAGAATGACTCCTCTTGGCCTTTGTGACATGGAGAGTGACGTAGGCAAGCGGCCTAGGCGATGTGCGCGTTGGATGTTGAGGGATGTATCCTCTGGCAGGTGAAGTAGTTTGGGGAGGAAGGATTTAAAGAAAGCAGGCGGATCAGGCCATAAATGCGAAGATTATTGCGCCTTCCTCTGTTTTCCAACTCCTCCACCTGCTTCTGAAGAGCACCCACCTGTGAAGATAGATGTGTGACTGTGGTTTGAGATTCTTGAAAGGATGCGACGGATTGCTCCACCGAAGAAACTCTTGTTTTATTTTGGGTCCAGTTGTCTGTTAGAACCTGAAGCTTGGCATTGGTCTCCTCCATGAAAGGGCGCAGTGACCCAATCTCCTCGAGAAAAGGACGGAATGATCGGATTTCCTCCAGTAAGAGCTCCATAGAAACTGGAGATGATGACTTGGGCGGCGAAGGTGGATGTTTCTTTAGCCGTTTAACAGTTGTTTTCCCTGAGGAGGGCGTAGAGGACGATTCCATGGCTGTCTCGGAACCTGAAGATGCAAGGGAATCCTCTAATTGGGAAAGAGCTGAAAACACTTTAGAGTTCTTTACAAAAGCCACCTTTGTAATCGGTTTGGAGGAGAAGCGAGACATAGGTTTTGTCGTCCCATACAAAGAAGTTGAGAAATGCACCAGAAATGCAATGCAACAGCAGAAATAAAAAGAGACTTTGTGAAGCAAATATAGGTGCTCTTAGTTCAGTTCATTTATGATGTGTCAGGCACATGTAATATGAAGGAGGAGTTGAAACTGGAATAACCAACATGAACATTAGGAGGGTAAATCAATGAAGACAATGTTGCCATTGTAGAAAATGCATATTTGTGAGGTAAAGTTGCATATTCAATTCTGCTATAGAAGAAGAACAACCAGCTGGACCAGGGAGAGTATCCAAAAAGAAAACAAAACCTGCAATGAGTTGTGACAAAATTACCAATAAAAGGAGAGTAGCCAGGAAGGAGGTCTCACCAACATTGAAATATGTCAAATTAAATATGTTCTACTGGGTGAGGCAAAAAGTAATCTACCGCCTCCAATCTTCAATAAAGTCGGTGGTGTGGAGTAATGGGAACTCTCCAACAAGTGGTGAAGAAGCACTGCATGTTGCCAAGAACATTTATGGTGCGCAAAGAAAACAGAGTCAGTACATCAGTCTCGAGCCAGAAGTACTCCGAGACGCTGAAAATGGCGGTCGCGCTGCTAGAAAGACGAACAGTCAGAAGTGAGGAACACCGCTGAAATGACGAAGCAAGCTGCGCCCTCGTGGGGATCACAGAAGTGAATCCATGATTGCCGCGGACCTCTGGCGGAGAAAGAAAACAAATGCGCACTCGCCTGTGTAAGAAGAACGCTCCGTGTCGGGACCCGCAAGATGGCGGCCGCGGTCACCAGAGCGCCCTCAGAGATGCAGTAGCGGAAAACTCCGTCTTTCGTTCAAACAGGAACGTCTCGGCGGTCACATAACATGGCGTAGGGCTTCAGACGGCAGGACCAGACCTCCGAAGCAGGAACAGAAGGTGTTAGGAGGTGAGTCCCCCGGTGCCGCGTCGGAGCCTCACTCAGGCGCCGCCATCACCCACGGCGCCAAGCCACGCCCCCACCGAAATGTAATTTAACTTTTCAGAAATCAGGTTACTCGGATTTCAACTTCTAATCAGCAAGTCCTCACTGCAGCAACTATCATGATTGCCTAGCAAGGCTGCTATGGCCTATGAAGAGCTTATACTCTAAACAGTCAAGATAGCCGCTACCATTTGGAAGTCTCGTGAGAGACCTCTGGCTCAACAGAACATGTATTCCATCTTGCCTTCACTCTCTGCACTCCTCCTTCCTCGTCGTCTCCTAAAGATGCACATTTTCTGGAAGTTTGAAGGAGTGTGTCTCTGCTTAGGACCTTTGCTCAGATGTAAGTGCATCATGGGACACATGACAAGAACAACTCTGTAAACGTCCTTTTTGCCACTCGATTTCTGTCTTTTTCAGCATCATGATCTAACTGGATCATGTTCTGGAGCACCTCTGGCGAACTTTATCTTGCCTTCCCCACTTTCACCTACCTTCATCTACAATGAAGTATCTTCCATCATTGCCAAGGAGTTGTTATCCTAGCACTTCTGCTTTTACCTCCATTTTGGAACTTTTCAATGGAGACACCTGCCATGTATCATTTGAGTGCAAGGTGGCACCATGGCTACTGGAAGGAGTTGCACTTTCATTGGACAATGAAAGTGCCAGGAACTCCTTACCACAAGTATTAAAAGTCCATCTCATCAGGATGTTTTTATAAATAATGTTCCAATGCTTAAAACAACAAGATATGTTGTATTACTGTAATGTCTTTATTGATATTGTTTTGTGTGCCATAACGCTGATTCCAGTAAGAAGCTACACTATGTGACTCATTTGTTTGTGCCGACTCTGACGACTTATTTGTTGTTTCCCTTTGGCAGCAGGTTGTCAGTTTTGGAAGATACTCAAATGACCTCCTGACCCTGATGACTCATCTATGCTGACTTTGATGACTTCATTGATGTTTCCCTTTGGCAGCAAGTGTAAGTTCTGGTACATGCTTGAGGGCACCACATTCTGAGATGCCACCTCTATTTAAAGACGTTGTGTCCTTCCAGCTGTGCTTACTATTTATGTTTTGTTTTGAAAGTAGCTGCCACAATGAGAAGCCAACACCCAGGAGTTTTTTTAATTTTTATTTCAGAGAGCTGTTTTGGCACTCCTACAAATCAAGGCTGCATGTGTTTCCTGACATGGTGCTCTCTAACTGTGTGTATTTAGTCACCAATCACTTTCTTCAGACATTCGGATGAGGTACCGCCCTCTGGCGCTCAAGCAGAAATTCTTCTGGCAAATTGGGAAAAAACAGCAATCCGGTAAGGTAGCAAGTTGGGGGACACATTTAGTTCTGCACTAGTGGCGGGTGAAGGGAGATCAAATAAACAATAGCATGAGAAACACATTGAGAACTAACTCCTAGTTCCCCCTAAGTAGAGAATTGTTTTTGAATATATGTGGTTGTTTTGGGAACTTGCAATGAACCTTGAAAAGAACTGTTACAGCTTTTGATATAGGAATATCAACAACTTTGTGTTATTTAGCATTAAGAAAATGTAATTTTGGACTATGCTCTCTTAGTGAACACAACCAGTGTTTTCTTGGGTGAAATGTAAAAACTATTTTTTATGAAAGTACAACTCAGAATTGTTGACTAACCTTTTTCATTCCAGGTCTTCTTCCCTGCAGGACCCACCCCAAACTCCCCCCCCCCCCCTGTTTGGCCACATTGACAAAGTGTAAAAATTGGAGTCAGTGCTGCCAGAAGGAGGGCACCCTGAAAGCATCGCTCTCGAGGAACTGGGCCTGACAGAATTGCAAGCTCAACAGTTTTTGTTCCTCCTGGGTTGGCTTTTGAAGAAGTCATCCATAGATGACTTGTGTTGAATGCTTGCAAACATGCAGAAAGAACTGGTGGCTGCCCACACAGAATCTTCAGCTCTTGCAAATCAAGTGGCTCAAATCGAGGATCATTTGAGTATGGCTGAAGCTTCCCAGTCAATTCTCGTATCAGTAACTGTGGCATCAATTCCCCAGATGGCTGCAGTCACCGTTCCAGCTGCAGTACCATTGGCTTCACCAGAGACATTGTTAGTGGACCCCATTTAACCCCCAGACCTTCCTTACCCAGGAGCAACTCCATTTTATGGTTCACCCAACAGCCTTTCCACATGCACAGTCATGAATAGCCTTCAGAAATTTTGTTCCTGAGTGGGGATAAAGCTGCTTATGCTGTACCCTTGGAAAATATTGATGCCCGTCTTCTATACAACTGGAAAGATTTTAAAAGGCAATTTGAGAAAATGTTTGATTAGCATATTGGCAGAGGATCAGCAGATCCAAAGATGTTAGATTTAAGGCAAGGAGGTAAGGAACTGGTGGCATATATTGCACAGTTGAACCTCCTCATTGTTGAAACCCACTGACCAGAAGCTAAAAGATCCCCAATGTTCCATCATGGACTTTGAGACAAGCTAAAAGACATCATAGCTCACATTTATCCCCAACATCAGAATTGTAGTGATTTGGTGTACCATGCCCTAGGCTTATAGCATAGGCTCTCTGTTCAAAAAAGTGAGGAGGCAGCCTGAAACTCAAGTCTTTTTTTGTTCTAGGGAAAGGGTTGCTGATTCTTCCAAAAATAAAAATACAGAACCTATGGAACTAGAAGGTGTCCGTGATCCTCTTACTGTGGAAGAAAAAGATGTACAATGTAAGACTGGCCAGTGTCTGTATTGTGGAAAGAAAGGTAACTTTATTCGAGAGTGTTCAGTCAAACCAAAGGTTCAAGCAATCTCGAAGCAGGAAGTTGGTATTGTAGAGAGCCACCCGGGCTCTCCCACACAATGTATCCTTTCCCCCACGCACGCACGCACAACCCCGGGGCGGGCTCGCGCCGGGGTATAAATAAACATGCGGAAGACCGCTCTGGGTCTTTCCGGCTAACTGCTATAACGAGTCTGTGTCCAGTATTGTACTACAGTATTGCCACGTGCTAGGCCTTACCCTGCAACACCACACTGGTGACGAGGCCGGTTGTTCTCCACGCGTGCCTGTTGCCTCCTGCACGCCGCGTTGCCTGTGTCCTGCTGCGGTGCCCACCCGCTACTTTGTGCCGGTCCCCCCTCTGCCCAAGGCCCGCCCACAAGTCTCCCGTGAGGGAGCGCCTTCAGCTGGCGGGGCTCGTGGAGCCAGTGTGCAGCAGAAACGTCCTGCGGGTGAGTGAACCGTCTGCCCCGCCTGCGCGATCCCCGCATTGCCTTGATTCGCCGGCCGGCGCGGAGGAGGTGCGCCTGCCCGCCGCGGACGATCTCCGAGGCCCAGAAGCGGCACCACGTGGCCACGGCCTGCAGCGGACCCGCCCCCATCCTGGAGAAGGCGCGCGAGCGGCGTCCCTACCGCGGATGCACGAGAGGCACCGCGCCAAGCCCCGCTCACTCTGCACCTGCCTGCGCTGCACGCGCTTTCATCAAACCCTGGCAAAGGCAATCTGGGGTCATCTGTAGAGCCTTCAGTGCACGTCTACGCGGCGCATCCACGCATAAATTGCCACAGAAAATAAATAAATAAATAAATTATAAAGGAGCGGATCACAGGGGACTCACTGAAAACAGTTGAATTAAACCAGCCTTGGCAAAACCAACCAGGGACCAGCCAACACCTGGAGTCCCAGGCGCCCTGCCTGCATCACGTCAGCTCCCCCCCCCCCCCCGTGCCAGGCCTCACAGCGCTCCAACACGTGGCACACCCAGGCACCTCGGCCCTGCTTTGCACACTGTCACGACTCCGGAAAGCACCAGAACACCCTGCATAGAGCCTCACCATGAGCCAGAACGCGACCGGGGCGGCCCAAGACGGGGCTGTCCAGCCCCCACCGCCAGCGGTCCAGCCACCACCAGCTGTGCCTGCAGTACTCCCACAGGCCCAAGCCCAGGCGGGAGCCCAGGCCCCAGCAGGACCTCCCGTGCCTGCACTTCCCGCCCACTTGCATGCCGGCGCAGCGCCCATCCCGCCTTTCAGCGAAACTGCAGACCCAGCGACAGCTGCACTCCGATGGAGAGCGTGGGTCGGACGCCTCAATCTATACTTCAAGGGTACCAGAGAAACGGATGGGACAGTAAAGAGATCACTCCTCATCCTATACGGGGGTCAAGAAATCTATGATCTGTTTGAGTCGCTCCCCAACACCAGGCCCGAGCACGACTATGATGCCGCTGTCGCGGCTCTCAACGCACATTTCGACCCCCAGCTCAACAATGACTTTGAAAAATTCAAGTTCAAGCGCGCCTGGCAAACTGAATCCGAATCTGTCGACATGTACTATGCTCGACTCCGTCGGCTTGCGAGCACGTGCCCGTTCGCCAACCCCCGGGAGGAAATCAGGGATCAGATCATAGTCGGATGTAAGTCGAAGCTGCTGAGAAAGCTGATCCTCAGACAACCAGGGATATCGCTCGACGAGATACTTATCCTGGCCAGATCGCATGAACTATCCGATGCCAGGGCAGAGGAAATGGAGGCGGCGCTGCGCACCCCGGTAATCGCCCCACCAGCTGCAAGAACCCCGACCATCAAAGAAGAACGGGTAGATGCGATTCACAGACGATTCCCGCCAGTGAAGCAGCGAAATGGCCCGCCAAGAGGCAACCAATGCGGGTACTGCGGTGAAGACCACCCTGCCGCTGCCATGTGTGGCGCCAAAGGCAAGACATGCCTCAAGTGTGGGCATCTGAATCATTTTGCCGCCGTTTGCCGGGGAGGAAAGTTCAGATCAGCAGGCCCACGTGCCAGGGCAGTGACACAGCGCATCCGACAACTATCACTCAACCAGGAACGACCTCCTCCGGATACTGAAGCGCAAGACCGACGGCCCAGATACGAGGACGATGAAGACGACGAGGTATACGTCGTCTCCTATGTAAGCCGAGCATCCACGAAGAGGAGGCCGCCACCCATGTGTTCCATAACAGTGGATGGGACGTGTGTCAACGCCTTGATAGATACAGGAGCGTCCGTAAATGTCATGGACTCGGACCAATATGAGAGGATGTCCCCGAAGCCGGCATTAACGCCATCCGTGGCAAGAATCTATACCTATGGAGGAACTGAACCGCTGCTCCTTCGGGGAGTGATCCAAACCACTGTAGTCAACGGAGAATACTCCACGGAGACCAAGTTTCACATCACGGAGGGAAAGAAGGGCACCCTCCTGAGCTGCCACACGGCAGAAGACCTTGGCCTGGTATTCTTTGCCAACCAGGTGCACCAAGCCCACGCGGATTTCATGCTAAAGGACTTTCCTGAACTGTTCAAGGGCCTAGGCAAACTAAAGGGACGGAGATTCAAGTTACACATAGACACAACAATCAAACCTGTAGCACTCCGGCACCGGCGGGTGCCTTTCAATCTCAGGCCGCAAGTGGAGGAGGAGCTTCGTAAACTTGAAGACCTGGGAGTAATCGAGAAAGTGTCGGGCCCGACACCCTGGGTCTCCCCATTGGTCGTCGCCCCCAAACTGAAGCAGCCAGGGGCCATTCGCCTATGCGTGGACATGAGGCTCCCCAACACAGCCGTCAAGCGCGAAAGGCATATCACCCCCACCATGGACGATATCATAGCGGACCTCAACGGGGCGAAATGGTTTTCAAAGCTGGACCTCAATTCGGGTTATCACCAGCTCGAGTTGGAGCCAGCCAGCAGGTACATCACCACATTTTCGACGCACGTAGGGCTGCGTCGTTACACCCGGCTCAGCTTCGGTGTCTCATCTGCGGCCAAGGTTTTTCAAAATGCCATTCGCGAGGTGCTATCGGGTCTAAGAGGAGTGATTAACCTTAGCGATGATATTCTTGTATACTCCACAACCCTCGAAGAACACCACGTCAACTTGAGGGCGACCTTGCAAAGACTCGCAGACAGCGGCCTGACTCTACACCGAGCCAAATGCGCCTTCTACCAAGAGTCAGTGGACTTTTTCGGAAAAACATTCACGAGAGAGGGCCTGAAAGTCGACCCCAAGAAAGCGGAGGCGATCAAGGCGGCCAGCACCCCCCGAAGTCCAACGGAAGTACGCAGTTTCTTGGGCATGGCCACATACTGTGGCCGGTTCATTCCAAACCTGGCTACCATTGCGGAACCCCTCCGGACCCTCACCCGAGCAGATCAGAAATGGGACTGGACTGCAGCCGCAAACAAAGCGTTCCAGACCATCAAGACCATTCTCCTAGATAACACCACAATGGCCTACTTCCAGCCACGACGGCGGACCTAGCTAATCGTTGACGCCAGTCCCGTGGGACTAGGAGCCGTTCTTCTACAAGAATACGGGCCCGAGGAGTGGAAACCGGTTGCCTATGCCAGCAAGGCGCTGACGGACACAGAGACCAGGTACGCCCAAATAGAAAGAGAAGCCCTGGCCATCAAGTGGGCGTGCCAGCACTTCCATCTCTACCTCTGTGGGCAAGAATTCACGGTGGTCACAGACCACAAGCCTCTTCTGCCCCTCTTTGCAGGGACATCACGGCTAGCTCCCCCACGCATCGAACGGTGGGCAGTCCAGCTGCAGGGCTACCGATTCAAAGTCGTGTTCCGGCCAGGGGCCCACAACCCCGCCGATTACCTGTCCCGGCACCCGGATGTCATCACCCAGCGATCGCTCACCGAAGAAGGAGAGGAGGTGGAAGAGATCGTCCACATGATCACGCAGGCCGCGTGTCCGGAGAACATGTCGCTCAAGGAAATCGGAGACGCCACTGCAGGGGACGAGACTCTGACGAAAGTCCGCCGAGCCCTCGAGGAAAACCGCTGGGCCCATTTTCTCGACGGCGCCTCTAGCCTCCGACCGGAAGTGAGTCACGCCAGACAGCAGCTGTGGCAGATAAGCAGCGAACTAAGTGTAGGAGATGAAGGAGTGATCCTGCGAGGGCACCTCATTGTCATGCCAGAAAGCCTTCAACAACGAGCCCTGAGTTTAGCACATGTGGGACACCAAGGTATGGCCAAAACAAAGGCACGACTAAGGAGTAAGGTGTGGTTTCCGGCAATGGACAGCCAAGTGGAAGCAATGATGCAATGATGGTCCTGCCATGCCTGCACGATCACTGGGGGAGAACCCGTCCCAGCACCCGTAATCACAGAAGAAGCGCCTCAGGCACCCTGGACTCAACTCAGCATAGACTTTGGCAGCTTCCCGGACGGAAGGCACATGCTGGTGCTAGTAGACTCGTTCTCAAAATTCCCAATTGTGGAAGTCATAGCATCCACCGCATTCCCACAGGTCAAGAAAGTGTTAAACCGCGTGTTCGCCACGATGGGGCTCCCCGAGGAAATCAAGTCCGACAACGGACCTCCCTTTCAAGGGAGAGAGTTCCAGTCGTACCTGGAGGCCCTCCGGATCAGGCACAGAAGGATCACCCCGCTGTGGCCCCAGGCTAACGGGGAAGTTGAGAGACTGATGCGAACATTAAATAGGGCCCTCCGGATAGCGGTGGATAATGGCGAAGACCTGGAGGCAGCCCTGGACCAATTCCTAGGAGCATACCGTCAGACGCCTCACTCAACGACCAAGTGCGCCCCCTCCCACGTACTGTTCAAGCGGGCTCTGAGGGACGGCATCCCAACTGCGAGCACGTGGGTGCCCGAAGAGAGAGATGCCGAGGCTACCCAAGCCCGAAGACAGGCCACCAACATCAAAGCAAGCGTGTATCGTCACGCCAAGGAACCGGACATCAAAGAAGGGGACGCAGTGGTCGTCAAAGATCGCCATCCTGGGTGGAAGTTCCGAACTCCATTCGAGCCCGAAGTGTGGATAGTGGACAAGGTAGAAGGAACAATGGTCACTGCGAAGAGAGACGGACAGGCCGTGACAAGAAACATATCATGCTTCAGGAAGGCGACCGAAACAGCCGAAGGGCACCGGAGAGTAGAAGGAACAGAACCAGGGGAACATAAAGACTTGGACTTCTACAGCTTTCCAGGTGACGTTCAACCAAGGCCAACACCACCCGGCCTCGGCACCGAGCAAAGTCAACCGAGGGCAGTGGAGGCGAGCGCAGGTCCAAGGACAACCCCGGCTGGGGTTGTCGAACCACCATGGACCCGGAATCACCGATACAGCCTGAGGCCCAATCCGAAACCTAGTCAGCGGTTGAGAGACTTTGCCTGGGCATCGCCCTGAAGTGAAGTCTCAGAGTGAGCCGGCAGAAAAGAACTAAAACAAAGGAGGGATGTAGAGAGCCACCCGGGCTCTCCCACACAATGTATCCTTTCCCCCACGCACGCACGCACAACCACGGGGCGTGCATGCGTGCGTGGGGGAAAGGATTTGTTAAAATCAGCTGTGTCCAAATCTCGCTCGCGACCACCCCCGGTGTTAGTAAATAAACACTGGGAGTATGAAGTTAGTGTTATCAAGGATAAAGTCACCGTGGTCACCCATGGTATCTTGTTGCCTGGAAAGGGTATGGTCCCGAGGATGATTGCTGGGAGCCGGCAACTGCTGTTCATGCTCCCCTCCTGTTACATCACTCCCATGCTTGCTGCCGCCAGTGAGAGTCTTTGTTTCCCTTTTTTTGATTAGGAGGAGCAATGTGACAAACCTCTAGCCGCAAGAATTAAAAGTCCATCTCATCAGCATGTTTGTACAAATAATGTTCCAATGCTTAAGCAACAAGATATCTTGTATTACTGTTATGCCTTTAATGTTATTGTTTTGTGTGCTTTAACACTAATGCCAGTAAGGGGCTTCACTATGTGCCTCATTTGTTTGTACTGCCTCTGATAACTCATTTGTTGTTTACCTTTGATGTCGGTTCTGGTACAAGCTCAAATGACCTGATTGTTTGTGCTGACTCAGTGACTTCGTTGTTGTTTCCCTTTAGCAGCAGCTGTACCTCTGGAACATTTCAAATCACCTACTGATCCTGATGACTCATCTGTATGTTCTGACTCTGATGACTTCATTGTTGTTTCCCTTTGACAGCAGGTGTAAGTTCGGGAAAATTATTGAGGGCACTGCCTTCTAAGATGGCACCTCTATTTAAAGAGGTAGGAGATCAACTAATCATAGCATGGGAGACACATTGGAAACTAACTCATAGTAGATATTCGTCTTTGGATAAACTCGTAATGAACCTTGACAAGAACTGTTACTGCTTTTGATTCAGGAATATAAAGAACTTTGAGTTATTCAACATAAGGAACAGTGGGGCATATTACCAACAACTAGCGATAATTATCGCTAAATAGGCTTAGCGACAATTTTTCTATCGCCAAGCATCGCCGGCTTTTATCGCTGGGATAACGTGCTATTAGCAACGTTTATCTCAAAAGCAATAAAATTCCTGGCGATAGCGGCGAAATCCGTGAATATCGCTGAGAATACAGCGATATTCACGCATTATCGCTAACTTGGTCTCAGGCATTATATCCACCTCCCATTTGATATAATGGCTAAGAACTGGTCTGAGCAGGTTTTTTGAGATATTCGCGCTTAGCGCTAATATTTCCATCGCAACGCCTGCCTTGCTAATAGGCGATAGCGATGTTAGCGAACATCGCTAACAGTTTGGGTACGCCCACTTTGCATGTCATTAGCGATAAATATCGCTGACATGCAAAGCGGGCCCCAAACCGCTCGCTATCGTCTCAAAGCTGTCGCTAACATCAGTTAGCGACAGCTTTCTAATAGGGCAATTTAATTATCGCCGCATAGCTAAAGCAGCGATAATCTTATATCGCCAAGCTTGGTAATATGCCCCAGTAATTCTGGACTTTGCTCCCTTAGTGAAAATAACCAGCGTTTTCTTGTGTGAAATGTAAAACAATTCTTTGTGAAAGTACAAATAAGAATTGTTGGCTAAACATTTTCCTTCCAGGTCACCTTCCCTGCAATACCCACATTAACTTCCCTAACCCCCATTTGGCTACAAAGATACTCCGGTGAAATATAAAACTCAAAGTTTGTGCTGCCAGAAAGTAGAGCACTGCTTCTGAATAACCGGGCCTGACACAAAGAGATAAAAGAGAGGAGATCATTATTTTCATCCCTTTGCAGAACATGGGCAACAATGTCATATAATAATTCAGTTATGTAGTAAAAACCTTAACATTCTTAAATTGGTGGAAAGAGGAAACATGTAATGAGTAAAAAGTTGCAAAACAGACGAAAATCAGAGGAATAGATCAAATGTTATGGCATAAATAAAAACAAAATCAGTAAAAGAAAATAACAGTTTTATTCACTGAGGTACTGCAGGCAAGGCCATGTGCAAAAACAACAATTGATGGACAGAATGCGGAACAATTTCATAGATTCACTCCAGTACAGCGATCTGGGCCTCGTTTCTTTTGCTCACCATGCCATTCCAGTTTGAACCCATCCTTATGCAAATCAGTTTTGACCCTGTGCCCAATGGGAATAGTCCAGCCCAAACTGCCAGGCCAGGTCCTCCCTCAATCATTTGCATATGGCCAGGTCTAAACTGGGGTAGCATGGTGAGCAAAAGAATGATGAATTTAATCCAGATTTTTTGACTGGGGGTGAATGTTTTGATTTGTTCTGAATTCCGTCCATCAATTGTATGTCTTCTGCGGGCAAGGATATGGGCACCCTTTGAGGCTGACTCCTGGTGAAATAAAGCCAAGTTAAAGGCGTTTCTTCCTAGTTAAACGTTTTGAAATCATGAGTGGGGCAAGGCTGGTAGCTGTAACTGATAAGGGCTGCACATATTTTGATATGTCTGATCAGTCATTAAGCTGTAGTCTGTGTAGTAACCCTCCCATTATGTGCTAATCTGTGCAAGGTGATGGCACTAGACCTCATTGTGCATGTATACTACTTGGTGGACATCTTTTTCCATGCACTGTTCTGGAGCCATCTGCCCAGCCTTTACTGTACACATGCTAGCACCTTCACCAATCTGTGAAATTACTTGTGCACCTTTGAAAGAAGATCTCTGTCGGTCCTAGACACTGTTGGTAGGCCACCCATGAAAATCAGGGACACCTTTATCACCTTCTCTGGCTCCCCTGACTCAGTGTAGTGTAGTTCCAATATTCCCAAAAGGCTCTGCGTATTGGAATAGCATATACTATAGAATTGACGTAGGACTTGAGTCTACTAGGTCTTTATCGAATATATTAAACTTAATTGTGTGTGTGCCAGCTAACTCAGAGGTCACTAGAAACTTTCTTGAATGAACAAGAAGGGATTATTTTCTGACAACCACATAAACATGACAACTTTGTTTCCCACGAATAAGAAATATATCTCTAGAGTCGCGGAAACAATAGATAGCTATTTCACTCAGTCAATCGTGCATGCTTCTTTTCACCAGAGGTGCAGAGAAATCGAGAGACGAGCGTTTTCAATAAAAGGGTATTTCTTGAACAGTCTTCTTTCTCATGCAAAAGAAATAAACTGCTTCAATCGCAATACTTGTCATGAAGTAAAGTGCATACAGTAAAAATAGTATTACAAAATAATACTGTAATAGCATGGTATGGTTTCTAAGCCATAGAATACATACATAAAATAAGTAAAAGCCTAAAACGTACTCCACTGGTGCTTCTAAAATACGCCTACCCCGGTGTACCTAACCTAAGACTAGTACGAGGGAAGAAGTTGGTATGGTGTAGCAAAGATTTAGTATTTTCTGCCAAGAATCTATCCAAGATTTCTCTTAGGGTGTTAATCAGCTCCATACCTTGGTTTTAGAATGAAGAGGTCTGGTATCTCTCTCTCAGGACTCGATTTCCAACAACCTGCAAGGGTAGCTTGGAAACACTGGGGCTGGATTTCTCGGCAGGAGAAAACACATCGTCTTTCTCAGTGCGTATGCTGGAGGGTCAGCTTCCTTTGGCACTTGCTGTAGCGAGCTGCATCGGGCAAGTAGATAGTCGAACTGCTCCAAACCACTGTGTGTTTGCTAGGGCAAGTGTGGGCATATTTATACCTTGAAGGTACCGAGACTGACGTAAGGTTGGACATAATAACGTCATCAAAGAGTCTCAGTTCTTTGAAAACTCCATGAGTTCTTGGATAAATCAATACCTAAGCAAGGGGAAGTCCCTGACTGCTCAAGGTGTGTTTTTCCAAGAAATTGTTGTGGATTTTCGGAACTAGTGGGAGTAGTCATGCCGTATTTGGACTGTATGGGGCATGTCAAAATATGGTAATGATTTCTATGCCTATATAAGCATAGGGTGATTTATACATATATATCGGCATGAATCTGGAAAATTACACTAGGGTCCTAAAATGATACATAAAACCCACTCCACGTATATATGTTCATCCTTACTAAATACTCAAGCATTCAAAACATATCTAAAGCATGTGTTTACAATCCCTCCCAAAATACACAAAATGCACTTGGAATGGCTGTACACGGAAAAAGAAATGAGCAATGAGCATTGTACTGTACGCATTTTAAGCAGTGTTATCATTCAAAGCATATAGTTTGATATTGGAAATGCTAACTGAATGAATCACGGATTTACATTCATGAAATGGCTCTTAATATAGAAGAGAAGGTCGAGAGCATTTCATAACAGATTATATAAGACTGTATTTATGATAGAGGATAATGTCAAATATTGTCTCTAGGAAGTATACAAAGAATTTTTGGTCTCTAAGAATAGTTCTACTTTAAGCAGATTACTGTGTGCCAAAAAAAGTTCAATTTTTTGAGAAAAAAAATCAAATCAATTTCAATAATCTTTATTGCGTTGCAATTGCACCATAAAAGATATACAAAATACATAATATACATGACCACATTATTATCGACAAATGTACAAAAATATACAATCAAGAAAAGTGCTGGTGCATGACCAAATGATTACCATAACCCTTCACAGCTAAATCATGAGTTGGGGCTTGAAAGACACATCAATAAATATAGTTAAAAAATTGTTAAAATATTTACAAGGTTAAAAAAAGCATTAAATTGGATTATAACTGCCGGTTAACAATTCTCACTACAACGCTTAAAATGGCAGAGACAATTTTTGTCTAATGAATTTTACAGCCAAGAGAAATCTACTGATGCCAAACACAATTACTTGACTAGTGTCCGTAATTAATATTCTACCAGCTTCCTTATGTGAAGTTGATCCGATATTACGGCACAATGGCACTATCTATTTCCTTCTTGTTTCTGCATAGCTTGAACAGAAAAATAGAATGTGAAAAATGTCTTCTCTTACATTATTTGTGCATAAAGTGCATTTATCGTTGCTAATTTTCCCCCATTTTGTCTCGGTTTCCCGGGTTCTTAGTATGCCATACCTATATTTTAGATACAGGGTTTTCGCCAATGGTGGCTGAATCTCATCAAGAAACATTTCAAACTGGGCCAAATTTTTTACCATTAAAAATTTTTCAGTTATGGGGCCATGCGCTCCAACATATACTGCGTCATGGCTCACAAGGGCCCAAAAAGAAAGTTTGACTATTTTCTTTGAGGACACGGTCAAAGATTTTGGCTGGCTCCAAAAATGGGATAAACCCAATTTTGTTAACCAAGTTTTGACATGTTTAAACCAAGAAATCTTACTGCCAGTATCTAGTTTCAAAACTTCAACCAGTCCATTTTTATATTCAGTTAACTCAGGGGTAATCCACAACCTGACCCATAACAATAGCGGTCTTAATATTGCATGTAGATCGGTGCGTCGTATGTTCATATCGAGGAGTAGGGTAGTAATGGCCGAGTGTGGAAGTCTCTCGGCACTTCCCCTGTGCCCGTCGGTCCTGCCGTTTCATTCACGGCGCTGCGGTAAGTTTATTTGCAGTTGTGGTGGTGTTCCCCCGCTGGGCTCCCGGGGGGTCAGCCTTTTGAGTGGCCGCCTCCTGGCGCTCCGAGTGCGTCACGGGCGCGCCGCCCCTGGTGCTTCTGGGGCCTGTAGTGCCTGGTGCCGAGTGTGGAAGTCTCTCGGCACTTCCCCTGTGCCCGTCGGTCCTGCCGTTTCCCTCACGGCGCTGCGGTAAGTTTATTTGCAGTTGTGGTGTCAAATGTGTAGAAAAATAGAGTTCCAAAGTTAGAAGTTTTGTTTTGAAAAGCGAAGGTCGAATTCAGAGTTCAGAGAACGCTGTGTGCTAGTCTCAAAAGTTATTGTAGTTGGTAGGAGAAAACCTTGAATCAGGCAGGCTGGCAAAGAAGTCGTCTACCACAGTAGGTGAAAGTTGGACTATGTCAGAAAAAAGATAAATAGTGCATAGATGAGATGCATCGCTGTCAGCGTCATCCAGATTAGCAATGTTCACAGAAGATGATACCTGTGTGCCTGATGTTCCACTTATCTCACCCTCAGTTGGTGAGACCTCAATGAATTCCGTCATCAGGATTGGTAGCCGCTGGGGACAACACCATGCATGAGCCGTTACCGAACCAAGCAAAGCGTCGATATCCATAGGCATTGCTGATGGAAGTGTGAGACAGATGTCTAACGCGCATTCTTCTCCGCAAAGCAGGCATCGCAGAACAGGTAAGATGCAATCTTGCCAGATTGGTCTGAATTAAAGAAACCATGTGGTATTCAGATCTCTTAAACGAGCCAAGCCAAGAATCTGTGTAATTCGGTCACGGTACCGCATTGCCAGGAGCGTTTGTTCCATGGTATTCTGGGTATCGCTGGTGACTGGACTTGCCATATCGGAGCAGAAGGAACAAAAATAGAAACGAGAGGCAGGCCGCCGAACACAGAGTGCACGAAGTTTGGAAAAAGGCTCACGACTGCTTCAAAGGGTGCTAAAAGTCCTGAAATAATCGTCTTAAATACATGTGCAATACCACTGGTATCAGACATGTTAAAGATACGACCTAACATTTCTACAAAACGTATAGGGCAGTTCCTTGATAAAAGATCATTGGCCTCATTTATGAGGCCTTGCGTCAGTTTTGCGCTTCTGATGCGTCACTTTTTGTGACGCATCGGTGGCGTGAAACATGCCTCCTGTTGCGCACTATTTACAAAGTGACGCATCTAAGCAGATGCGTCACTTTGTAAACCCCTGCGCTAAATTATACCTGCGTCAGGTATAATGTATGCAGGGGGGGGCGTTCCCCTGCAAAAAGCTTCGTAGAAGTGACACAGTGAAATCTGTGAGATTTCAATGCGTCACTTTTAAGACGCCGTTGCGTCAAAATCTTGCGTCTGCCTCACAGCAGGCGTAAAATTGACGCAGGTCCTTTCACATGGGGCTTGCCCCATGTGAAAGGACGCATTGCTGGAGTTGCGTCACTTTTGTGACACACTCCAGCAATGCTTCACTTTTGAGCTTACAGATACATCAGAAATACTGACGTATCTGTAACTCCTTGCGACATGATGCGTCATACTGTAAATATGACGCATCAGGAATGTCGCAAGGAGTGTGCACTGAGAAGCTTTCACGCAGCGATGCGTCATTTCTCATAAATGAGGCCCTATGTATATCTGCAGAGGACCTTGCGACTTGCAGATCATACGTTTTTTCAGGTGAGGTCAGTGGCACAGTTTTTTGCAAAAGAATGGCTTTCATTCTGCTTAAAGTATCAACTTGTACAGAAGAGATATTCAGTGAAGGCCACAACGGCGACTCCCCGTCTGACTTACTTTTAGGAAACAATACTTGCATACAAGTGACCCTGGCTAACACAGTTACGAGATAGGCTTTTCCTGGCATCATTCCACAACAGCTGTGATCATTCAACATTATGTAGCTACCATTCGATAGCTGCCTAAAGACTGGCTGAATCACCGCTGCTGGTGAACCCTGCAGGTGACAAGTTAATTTATTTGCAGACCCATCACAGGCTCCGTGCAAATTAATACCTTGGCATAAAAGGGTACAGCTCAGTGAGTTTTTGCAATCTTCACCACTAAGAAATACCTCCTTTCCCCCACTCCAACATTTGTGTGTGTATGGTAAATCCCAGGTCGACTTAATGTATTCTTTACTAACCTTTCATACAGGCCTGCTGGTATGTGTTTCAGGAGATTTTGTTATTATGTATTTCAAACACAATTTCAAACAGTACTTGACGGCTTTGTACACATAAGAACGATAGTGCAAAGCAACAACCACAAATGTTCAGTCAATTTACGTAAGTCACTTCAAGTGATCAAAATGGAAGAGAGGGAGAGGGTGCGTATGAAAAATTGTATTTAATACTCAAAAATCGATTTGAGAAAAGGGTACAAAATAAATAACAATGTTATAGGAAGAATATTCCAGAAATAGCAATCAAAAGAAAAATCTATATAACAATCGTATGCGCTTATCCGCCTGTTCACAGTTGATCTATTAGTTAAGCAGACAAAGCGTATATGTCGACGTTTCGGTCTCTAATCTTGAGTTGATAAGACCATCTTCAGGACATATGAATCAATCTTGAAAACCCTGGTAAAATGAAGTCTTGTTTTCTTCAAAAAATAATGGTGTTTAAAAAGGAGATCAATGATGCCCTACTGCACAATAAATATCACAGGAAATCTTCCGCTTAAATTAATTCCGGTAGATTCGACTCTAGGTGCTCTCCAAGTTTAATGTAAATAATTGGTAAATGTTGACTGCGCAAAAAGATGTCGCAGTACATCTTCCGGTTTAATTTAATTCTTTATGGGAGACAAAAGATCTGCATGGAGAAGTATTAAAACCGTCAGCGTAACCGCATGCACCCAAGGTTTTGAGGTAGTTTTGAGGTAATGCTGCACCGCTGCCTTTGCTTGTGGCATTAACAGGTAACAGTGTTTCACCATCTATTTTCTTTTTTGAACGAGTGATTGTAGCTACGGAAGCCGTTTGCACAGCTGCCTTCGCGGCCTCATCAGCCAATGAATTCCCTGCAACGTGAACGCCATCATGTTGATGACTCAGTGTATGGATCACGTGAGTCTTTTGTAGTTTTTTCTGTAATAGAACTACTTGTTCCCAAAGCAACTTATGCTTGATTGTGCCACCTTTTGCATCTTTGAAACCATTTTGAACCCAGTTCTGCAAGTATTCATTGTAAGACTGAACGCAGTAATACGAATCACACACTATGAGTTTGAGGACTTCATGATTTGTATTTTCAAGCGCCATCTTGAATGCTTGGAGTTCAGCTCGCTGAGCTGTACAGTCTCCGAGAGATTGAGTTTTTGTGACCATCGGTCTGAATTTACCATCGCACCAGCGACCTTTAACAATCGCACATGCGGCACTATAAGCTTGTTTACCCCCAATTGCGGGTTGTGCTGATCCGTCTGTATAAATTATACAGTCGTATTGTTCTAGAGGCAGAATCTCAATAGGCAGAGGACATTCGTGTTTTTGTTGTAGAAATTCTTGTGTTTTCAAGTAGGGATCAAAAACGTATTCAACGTCTGTTGTAGCAAGAGAGTTACCGATTGTATCCATCTTGGATGTTAAGCTTTAGCATTTGGAATGCTTGCTTTTTTTACTGCCTCCAGGGCAGGTACAGGTGTAACGATCATCATGTGTTTTCCCTGTGCTAGGGCTCTTTCTTTTGCTACTGCAGTTTGAACCGCTGTCAGAATTTTTTCTGTTGAAGTGAATTTCATTTCAGCTTGTGTGTACAAGTACGATTTATAAGCTATGGGCACCTTTTCACCTTCATTAAAGGTTAGGTATGTGAATCCGCATCTTCCTGGGATGACTCGGATTACAAGATTGCGCATGTTTTCGCGTGTCTGTAGCTGTGTTTTTGCTAACATGTCTGTATGCAATGAATGCAAAATTTCTGTGTGTTTTTGAATCCAATAAGTTGATTTGAAATCAGGTTTGATTAGTTCGTAGAGAGGTTTAACCCATTCTGCATAATTTAGAACGTAAGTTCTTCCAAAATTCAGGAAACGTAGAATTGACTGTAAGTTTTTTAGCGTTTTTGGAGGTTGGAGTAGCGCACACTTTTCTAAAAAGTTGGCTGCCAGGCTTTTGCCTTCACTTGAAAGTTCATATCCCAGAAATATGACGTTGAGGTGGGCAATTCATGATTTCTTTAAGTTGAATTTGTACTCTTCAGAGGCGAACCCAAGTATAATGCTGTTCACTCTGTTCAAGTGCCTGTCCAAATCATCGTCTGTAAGATAGATGTCATCGACATAAGATAATGCCTCATCATCATAGGTTTGTAGTAACTCTGTTACTCTGGCTGAAAATAACTCTGGACTATTCCTGAATCCCTGGGAGAGACGACAAAATTGTCGATGTGCCCCCATTGTTGTAAAAGCGGTCAAATACCTGCTTTCAGGTGCAATGTTTTGACAGACGAAACCGTTTGAAATATCTAATGTCGTTTTGTATTTTTTGCACACGATGTTATTCATCAGTGTTGCACTGTGTGAATTTTGTACTGCAAAGGTTTTGCAACAGGTGTTTAAATGTCTGTAGTTCAAGGCTAGAAGATATGTATTGTCTGGTTTGGAGACATGAAACAAAGGATTGTTCATGGACGAGATGCATGTTTCAATCACCCCTTGGTATTCAAGTTGATCTAAGATCTCCCTGACCTGTTTTTAAGCTTCTTGCTTAACTGGATACTGCCTTTGTGCAGTTGGTTGAGTTTTTAACTGGATTTTATAATGAAGAGACTCCTCATCCCACCCCACATGATTTTTATATAATGCTGGAGCCTGGGCCACTGCCCATTTTCTGGCATAAGTGTATTTTTTATGAATCAAAACATGATTTGAGAAGGCTGGCATAGTGATCTCTTCGCCATGTGGGCACTCCCTGACAAATTCAGGCGACCAGTCTTTTTCAGCTAGAAGAATGTCATAACCCTTTGATAGCTTTTCCCAAAAGAGAGCTTTTATTTTCCTAGTTATGTCCCCCTCTATTCAGAGTGTTACTTCATATAACTTATGGGTTACACTAATCCTTCATGATCTTGCAAACTATGGTGACTTCTGCTGCGCTGTCTAGCATTGTCTGGGCCCATTCCCCGCTCTTGAGTTGTGTCCTCAAGATCCTCGGCATGTCTGATTTTTACACTTGCTACCTTCTTCTTGGTGAATTGAGCTTTCTTATTTTTTGGACCGTGCTGTTCGTCTTTGAACTTCATGCGTTCTTATTATTGTTCTGATCATCCTCTTCTTTCCGATTTCTGTGAGGAAGTCTGAAAAGATCGAGAGGGACGTGAATCAGTATCTTGATATCTATCAGGTTTTCTAAAATTATCCCTATTTCTGAGGTTATACCTCTTTGCAGAGGGCTCCCATTGAGGAGACCTCCCTCTGGTCTGAGAGTGATTTTCTTTGGGAAGTATCTGTTTGGTGTTCTCCCATTTCTTTTTGTGAGTAGTTAAATTATTCCTAATAAAGACTTTTTCAGGATTTTCTTTTAGTTGGGGTTTTACTGGTTTCCCACCCAAACTAGCTCTTCCTAGTTCTTCATAGGAGTTTTCAATAATTCTGTCCAGTTCATATGGTTGCTCAGTTACATCCATTTCTTTTAATTTTTGGCGGATTGCCAAGGATGCTGCTTCAACTTTAATGTTAACTAATAATATAGCTGAGACCTGTTTGAAATCTTTTAGTAATTTCATACCCAGATTCAAGGCAGGTTCTGGTCCATACTCATTTTGAATCTGTCTCAGGACGTCTGGTATCACCGCCATAGACGGAACGCCATGTGTTTTTATGTAGATGGAAGCAAAGACTGTACCCCAAAAGTCACAGTCCTCCACATGTGGTCCGATCCCCATTGGTAAACAGATTGTTAGAATTCTGTGTTTCTCATGAGGTGTACTATCGGGAAATACTGCCTATATTTTGTAATTTTTTGAGCTAACCAGAATGGAATTTGTTCCCTTTTTGCAGGTAATTTACCATTGACTGATTGTATAGTCTGTGGTGTAATTTTATTTGTGTTCCCCTGATGAGGGGTGTGCTGTGGAATCCTTATAGCAGGTTGGACTGTTAAGGTCCGCATGACATATTGTACCAATTGTCTATAAATTTTGATTCATTGTTTTAGCTGAGCTAATAGTTCAGGACCTGTCATGTTTTCAATGTCAGGGTGTGGTGTATAGCTGGCTAATACCAGCCATGTAGCTCCTGGTCTACCTAGTCGACCAAGCCTGATTATGTGATTTTGATGTTGTAGGGCACCTTTAAACCAGAGCTGATGCTCTTGGTATGTTATTGGAATTTCAATATCCTCGAAAGGAGCGTATTCCGCTGGAGGTTCTTCTACTTTGTAGTAGTGGAACTCATTTGTTGCTGGATTCGCTGTAGGAAACTGAATCCATGAATAGAATACCTCTGTCTGCCGATATTCATGTGCCTCTATAACAAATATTACCTTACCACCTCTCGATGATACACCATTTGTCCTAAGCTTTGTAGTGATTATTTTCCTTAAGTTTAACGGGATGATTACAGCACCCAGGTCGTTTTGTTGAAGACCTGTGTGTCCTACAGATGGTTGGGCTGCTGCTGCAGCTCTAACCCTCTCTCTTTCGTCTTCACTATCCATCATTTTGTTGACTGAAAGTTTGCAGAGCAAGTTTCAAGGAAACAAAGATAAGGCGCACAATATTTTTGGAACACTGTATCCTTCAATGTTGAACAAACCAAAAATTAATACATAGTATTTTTCGTTCAACTCAGTTATGGTGGATATTTTATCATTTTACCCACTCCAGACGTCTATTGGAGTTTTTTACGGGGAAAAGGGGTCTGTGTGAAATGCAGGACTGAGTTACTCTAGTATCTAGCATTAAATTAGTGCCTTACCAAAAGTTGGGCGCCATGTAGTGTAGTTCCTATATTCCCAATAGGCTCTGAGCATTGGAATAGCATATACTATGGAATTGACGTAGGACTTGAGTCGACTAGGTCTCTGTTGAATATACTAAACTTAATTGTGTGTGTGCCAGCTAACTCAGACGTCACTAGAAACGTTCTCGAATGAACAAGAAGGGATTCGTTTCTGACAACCGCATAAACATGACAACTTTGTTTCCCAAGTATAAGAAATATATCTCTAGAGTCGCGGAAACAATAGATAGCTATTTCACTCAGTCAATCGTGCATGCTTCGTTGCACCAGAGCTGCAGAGAAATAGAGAGACGGGCATTTTCTAAAAGAAGGGTATTTATTGAACAGTCATCTTTCTCATGCAAAAGAAATTAACTGCTACAATCGCAATACTTGTCATGAAGTAAAGTGCATACAGTAAAAGGAGTATTACAAAATAATACTGTGATAGCATGGTATGGTTTCTAAGCCATAGAATACATACATAAAATAAATAGCTGCGTCAGGCAAGTAGATAGTCGAACTGCTCCAAACCACTGTGTGTTTGCTAGGGCAAGTGTGGGCATATGTATACCTTGAAGGTGCCGAGATTGGCGTATGGTTGGACATAATAACATCATCAAAGAGTCTCAGTTCTTTGAAAACTCCATGAGTTCTTGGATAAATCAATAGCTAAGCAAGGGGAAGTCCCTGACTGCCGAAGGTGAGTTTTTCCAAGAAATCGTTGTTGATTTTCGGAACCAGTGGAAGTAGCCATGCAGTATTTGGACTGTATGGGCCATGTCTAAATATGGTAATGATTTCTATGCCTATATAAGGAAAGGGTGATTTATACCTATATATGGGCATGAATCGGGAAAATTACACTAGGGTCCTAAAATGATAGATAACACCAGTCTTTAGTGGCAAACCCCCCTTACCATACTTCAGTGATGACACATTGCAGGCCTACTTCAGGCCTTTGAATCCCTCTTTAATGACCTGCCTAGTTTGAGTTTGAGTTTGAGTTTAAAAGTTCTTCTTAAGCGCACGTATACCAGCGGCTTCTTGGCGCTATAGCTAACGGGGACTGAGGGTGGAGGTAGGGAGGTCAAAGCGGGCAATTAGTCAAAGGATTTTGTAAAAAGATGGGCTTTGAGGCTTTTACGGAATTGTGAATAGAGGGGGATGGAGCGAAGTTCAAGGGGAAGGGAATTCCAGAGGGTAGGGGCGAGGACAGCAAATTTAGATCCACCCCACTTCTTTCTCCGGAAACGTGGGATGGTGAGGAGGGACTGGGTGGAGGATCGTAGAGCCCTAGTGGGGACATAAGGGACGATCTCCGAGGAGATGAAAGCTGGCGCCGAGCTGGAGCGGGCCAGGAAAGTAATGCATGCGAGCTTGAATTGAATTCTGGCTCGCACGGGGAGCCAGTGCAGTTGTTTCAAGAGAGGGGTAGAGTGGTGGAATTTGGGGAGATTGAAGGCCAGGCGGGCCGACTGGTTCTGTATTTGTTGAAGGCGACACAGACTGTATGCGGGAATGCCGGCATACAGGGCGTTCCCGTAGTCCAGGCGGGACACCACCATGGCCAGGATGATGAGTTTAAGTGCGGAGAAAGTGAAGAATCGGGACACCCTGCGAATAGTGCGCAGTGAGAGAAAGGAAGAAGATACCACAGAGCTAACCTGGGAGTGAAGGGTGAGTTGCGAATTGAGTTTAATGCCTAAGGTTTTGACTGAGGGAGAGGGAACAGGAGAAGGACCAAGAGAGGGGGGCCAGAAGAGAGGGGACCAGGGGCTGGATGAACCACCCGTCAACACCAGTTCTGTTTTATCGGGGTTGAGTTTAAGGTGGTTGTGGTTCATCCAGTCCCTGATATGAAGCATAACAGTTTGAAAATTTAGTGTAGCAGAAGGAGAAGAGAGATTGAAGACCAGCTGGAGGTCATCCGCATAATTAAATACGGTGACCTCCATCTGTTGAAGAGAGAAAATAAGAGGGGCAATATACAGATTAAATAGGAGGGGAGAGAGAGAGGAACCCTGGGGAACCCCTGGGGAACCCCGCACTGAACTCTACAGACAGACAAAACACAGTACCTTTATATAGGCAATATCAAAACATTATTTCACCCCTTAAAACTTGCCCTTCTTCCATGAATCAGTATGTCTTTCCCTTCTCCTATCGGGTTTTAGGGATTGTTTGGAAACTCCTTTTTGCTGTGTTTGTTGCCACATCAATCTTAATGTGCCCTATGCTGCCCTGATCTATCATTCTTCATTTTTGTGGGGCTTTATAGAAACTCATTTACTGATCCACAGTCGACACTTTTTCTATGTTTTCTATAGTCAACATATTTTTTTTATATAAAGTTTTCAACAACATAACCATGATTGTGCAGTCAGCAGCGAGCAAGGGCAGTACATTTCCAAGAAATACAGTGACAATGATTCAAGACATCAGACCCTCCGCTATCCCCCTTCTTTTTTCTGATGCAAATACTGGACATTCGAGTCAATTTACTCCCTCTCCTCCTCCTCCTCCCCCTTCAGAGCCCCCAACATTTTCCCCTACATTTGTGCTTGGCGTACTCATTTGGAACCCCACGTCATTAAATCCCTTCAGAGCCTTAAATCATCCTCTAGCTTCTCATCTTTACGACTTTCCTTCATGTATACTTCTTTAGCTAGTGTCCACGCGCATACATCTCGCAACCATGCTGGATATTCCGGTGCACGCGTCCCTATCCACACTATTGCAATTCTATGCCTCGCCAGCACCAGCAGTAGCTGCTTTAGCCTACAGCCCATTTTGCTTGGTTTTTGCTTTTCTGAATCAAACCTGAGTCAGTGTTTTGCCGTTAATTGAACTTTGCTATTCACCTTTCCCCTTATCAGCTCCACTACCTCAACATGGAAGCTATTAACGTAAGGACATTCCCAAGCCAAGTGCAATAAATTCACCTCTGCTTTGTGACATCTGGGGCATGAGTTGAGCATCCTGGGTGCCATGCGATGTATCCTTACCGGGGTCATGTACGTACGGTGAACGTAGTTGTAATGAATTAAGCGAAAATTAGCATTACATAGGATTGTGTGTGTGTGTGTGTGTGTGTGTGAGCGCACCCACCGCCTTCCAGTCCTTTTCCTCCAATGGCTTCACCAGGTCTGCATTCCAAGCCGCAGATGCGACGGGTGGGGAAGCACCGGCATCAGCCCTCATTGACCTGCGCTCACCTGCCCCACTCTTGGGTAAGGTATCTCGCATCTGTTTGAGTTGTGGTATCAGAGGATACATGGGCCATATTTCTTTAAATATATACTGTCTAGGGCAGCGTGTTGTAGGTATTGTCCCTGTCCCAACCAAAAATCCCTTCACGCCTGTTCAAAAGTAAGGAAGTACTCACCCGGGTACAAGTCGGCGAGCGAGTTACAACCCCCCTCCTGTCAAGCCCTAAATGACATCTTAGCCATTACTTTCCGGACCCGTGCTAACTCCCACACAGTCAATTCCAGATAGAACGGAGCATGCCTAAGGATTCGCTCCACAAACAACTGCCACAGAGACTCCGTCTGCCTAGCCACATAAGGTACTGGCACCAGCGCCCTCCATTAATAAGGTCGTCAGTTCAGATGTTGGCACTCTGTTGCAGATGAGCCGTTTCTCCCTGTTGTCCCCATCGGCAAACCACCTGCTCGCTTGGCAGGTGAACAGCATCGTAATATAGCTCCAATCTGGGGATCTCGCACCCACCTCTCTCGCACGTACAATTTAACGTAGCAAGTGCAACTCTGCTTCACCGTCACGCCCAGTAAAGGTCTATTAAAAGGGAGTCCAGCACCCTGAATATTTGTGCACGCTCCAGGTAGAAGACACATTGGGCCTTATTTATGAGGGCCTTGCGCCGCCGGTGCGTCACTTTTAACATGGGAAAAAGTGACGCACCTGTGGCGCAAGGCTTTCATAAATGAGGCCCACTGAATCTTCTACCACCAAGATGGCCGTCACCCTTATTTGCACTAGTGTTTGCTGAGTTACTATATGTCAATGCAAAGTCAGCTAATGAAATGTATACCGTAGTGTGGCAATACTTCATGCTTGTATCGAATCGCTCTCTGGTATCATTTAACAAAAGCATAATTTGAAATTATAGGACTCTCATATTATTTGTATGCCTAATGATGTTATAATTATCAAAAAGAGTACACTGCAACATGTTTTACAAAATATTCTTAAAAGCAAGAGTTAATATGAAATATTGCATTTTAGTATAGTAGAAATATGTGATCTTGTTACATTATGAGTTTAAAACAATACCACGTACATTACTTCATGACTACTCACGAGGCTGTCCTTATATGTATACATACACAGAGACGTTTAAGACATGGGCAAAGTGGGCTCTGGCCCAGGGCCCCAGCCTTTTAGGAGCCCCGTGATACTGCCAGCTCTGTTCAGCAGAGAGTCTTGTCCTGATTACCTTGAATAATTCTTAAACAAGTTGTTTTAAATATCGTTTTCCTTTTATTTATTTTTAAAGTGGGCGATGTGTGAGAGTCTATTATGGATACTTTGCAGTGAAATACTGTGCTTATGTGTCATGCAACATCCTTAATTTTTTTTTTTTTTAGATACAAACAGAACCTCACATATGAGAAATTGGAGGGTGTCACTGAGAATATTTACAGTAATCTTAGTAAGCTGCTGCTGTGTTACAGTATTAAAAATACAGGTCACTTTTTCAGAATATTACATGTCAACACATTTAAAATTGGGACAAGGGTGTCTGTGTGCACTGTCAGTGACCCTATCAACGAGGGCATGAAAGAGCTAAAATTGGACCCTAAATTCAAAGCTATTTCAGAAAGATGCCCCCAAAATAGACGTGGCCCATTGCCCCCCAAACCCTTAAGATGTTCCTGTACATACATATCTCATTAATAGCTTGCTGAAAGTCATATGTTGAAAAAATACAGACAGCAGTTGAGCAAGGCATTGTCAGTACCACGAGGAAAGTCTATGCTCAAATATGCACAATCAATTATTAAACAGAGCCCAGTTTCCTTACTGGCTGACTAGCAGCTACTGGAAAATAAACATTAAAAACAGAACAATAAAACCATTAAAGAAATGTTTTAAAAAACGCAAGCGGAATAAGTGAAACCTAACCTAACACACTAAAATATTAACCAGTGTATTGCTAGATTTTTGCCCAAGCAAAGTGGCTTTTTGACTTTGATCTGCATTTATGCCCCAAGGGTGGTTCACACTAATGCACGTGTTTCATTGTGCTGCACTGGTAGTAGGTTTGGGCACAGTGTCGATAACAGGCCTGCGATTTTAGGCAGCGTTGTTTTTCAGTGCAGACTAATTTGAGATTTTAGAATTTCCAGCTGCTCTTCATATTAGTCTTATCTGGGGTCAGATGAATAATGGATATTTTTTAGATTTACATTCTCATTTGAATTATAATATCTATCAGTATAGCAGCTGTGGGGGTACCAGAGCCAAGATATGTGAGGGGCCCATTGCCTCCCTATTACGACTATCTTTTCCCTACCCAAATGGTGTGTAGCAGGGCAATTTCTGGCATACAGTAGGGTCATGACTCCCCTCATAGGCCACTACTGATGTGTGTTATTAGCAGGCTTCCCTGGGCTGGAGGCCACCCTCGAAGAAGACTGGAAGCCCTTTAGTTCAGGCGCCCAATGAATGGAGGTTCACATGCTGAAAACCGCCTTCAAGAAGTCAGTAGCGACTGTTTAAGAGCATTTTTCTGCGAGCTGGGGTAGAACTTTGTTTCTCACAACACTAGATACTCGTACTAGGAGTATTTCTTTACATTACCTCTGACAAGGAGATGACAGGAAGCCGTTATCACCCCATCTATTTTTTTTCTGTCCTATCACTGCAAAGTGGGATGAGTCAGTAATGAGGAAGAAAGGAGTCAGAGTAATGGTGGTGCTGAAGCGTAAGGTAAGCATTCCCTTTCTCTGTTCATCAAGCATCACCAGTACTTTAAATGGATATATAGAAGTGCAGGTACCTACTTTTTAGAGTACCTGCTCACTTCTGAGAAGTGCCTGTACCCTCCTATTAAAAATGTATGGAGGTGGTGCTGGGAAGTGTCGGTGCTCTTCCTTCTTTCCAATGAAAGAAGTGCAGGTACTTAGTACTAGACAGTGCCTGCCTATTTAAAGCAGTGTACATCATCAGTTTATCCCTGTCTCGTATTTTATTATAGTGGCATTTAAATGACTCTTTCCACCCTTGACGAGGCACTGAACCGCTTCGTGGTTAATTACTAAAAGTTGAGCAGCGGTCATGCGGCGACGTGGAATGCCTAATTTGAGGCCGCTGCCATATGTGCGGGGTTCCCTGAGTGACATTAGGATGCCCCCGCCACACTGGCGGGGGCATCCTGCATTTTTAACATTGCGGCAGGCGGTGCTTTTAGCAACGCCCCCCGCAATGCCAAAAATGCAGGTCGTGCATGTGCATGCACAACGTGACAGGCACCACGCGGTGCCTGCCATGTTGTGCATGCACATGAAGGGGGGTACCATGGGTACCCCCCATGTGCCCCCTCAACACCCCAACATCCTGGGGGCCTGCAACAGGCCCCCAAACTCAAAAACCGCATGCCTTTCCATGGCGGCAACGCCGCCACGGAAAGGCTCCCTCCCGCCTGCATCCTGATATGGATATGCTAGACACCGCAACCATATGAAACCCTTTTCCGCCCGGTCGACTTGATGACCGGGCGAAAAGCGGCAGACGGTCTTCCCGTCCGCCGCGGTCCCCCCACCATACTAATATTGCGGGGGGGAAAAGGGTGGCCGGGCGGTGGCGATCCGCCCTACATCCTAATGGGCCCCTTAGTATTCACAGACTTTTTAAGGCATAGGCAAAGTCTGCCCTGGCCCAGGGCCTCAGCCTTTCCAGGGGCCCCCTCCTTGATATAGCCACCTTTGTTCATCAGTGTTGCTATGATGACCTGGTAAATTTTAAACAGATTGTTTTAAACACCATTTTCCTTTAATTTAATTTTAATGTGGGCGATGTGTGTTATTACAGTCATTTTTCAGGGAAATGTTTATGTTTTTCAACAATAGCTATATCCATAAAAAAATCTTTTAGATCAAAACAGGGCCTCACAAACGAGAAATAGGTGGAAGTTACAAAGATTATTTGCAATAATATTAGTGAGCTGGCGCTGTATATTCTAATATTGAAAACAGGTCACCATCCTTGAGTATTAAATGTAAACACACATAGAATATGGACCAGTGTGACTGTGCTCTTTGAGTGACCTGACCAAAGAGAGCAGGAAAGAGCTGAAATTAGATCATGGCCCCAAAGCTGTTCCTAACAGGGGCCCCCAAATTACATTTTACCCGGGGCCCCCGAAATCCCTAAAATGTCACTGTTAGTATTTGACGCTCCTACCTTCGATAGCGCCGCTCCTGAAAATTATTTGGGCCCAGTATTTATTAATTTACAAATTAAGCACTGGCTCTGCGCAATTTTGCACTGCTCTGTAATGAAATTGATTAACCGACTCTCACTTTGCTTCGCTTCAAGCACGCGCACACGGGAAACCATAGTAAAATACCCCCCCCCCCCCCCCCCCTCCTAATCCTGATCCTTGCTTTTTTTAAACGTGTACGAAGGAAATAACTTATTCTCTACGCAGTATTTAGCACAAACCGTTTTTGTTCGCATTGTGTCTGCTTTCCCTTTTATAATAGATTGTAAGGCTTTCTGAGGGGTGGCGTCCTTGCTGTCTCAATCCTCAACTCATCACCAGTGAGCTCGCCTCAGCCGACATCATACAGCCGGCCCCTTTACCGACATATTCCCCTTTTATTTCCAATCACCCCCTAAACTCTTTTGTCTTTTTCCTCGACTGCTAAGCCGTGTTTGGCGTTTTTTGCGTTTTCTGTCCCTTTAATACACGTCTCCACACATCACTCGCCGCCATTGAATACATCGAGGCAATATGAATAAAAGATAATGAAATTAATAATACAGAAGAGAAAGGGGTATCATTAAACGCCTTGCATGACAGAACACAGAGAAATAACAAGCGTGCCGCAGCGGGGGACCGCGGCGCCACACTGTGCTGTGGGTGCAGAGAAAAACATTCACAAAAACACTTTGCTACAAATTCAGAGCTGAATTCGTGAAAGAATGTTTATTCACGCTGGCGTCATTTATTTCTGCCACTCTTTCGGAATTTCTCACAAATATCTTTGAGATGTGTTTTTGTTGTTTTTTAACAAGAAAATATGTTTACTAAAAATTAACTGCAGTGTAAAGTATATTTGCTCTTAATTTCAAAAGTCGTGACATTTTCATCTAGCTCAAAATGCATTTAGGATGCAAGAGACAGTTTTGCACAGTACTGCGTTTTTTTTTTTACAGAAACTCTAATTACTCACTACTTTTTTTAATATATTTTGGGCATAGAGCCCTGTTTACAGTTGCAGCAGGGTAGAATTCGTAGCAGTCACTACACATTTAATGGGCCACCGGGGAAATCCGTATAGCATAACAGATGTGACCTGGCTTTGATTGGCCGAGAGGGCTGCGGCAGGAAGCGGAACAGATATCTATGCCCAAGTCAATGAGTCCAGTGTAAACACAAAATGAGAACCGAGTCCAAATGGTGTAATATCCACAAATGCTTTATAATTAAGCAATAATCACTGCTGGGTCAAGTTTCGCCAACAGATAACGACTTGGCATGATTTACCCCTGACAGGCATTATCTGGTATTGCAGCAGTAATCTGACATTGGATGAATTTACAATTGTAAAACAGAAGGACAGGTTTGACATTCTGACAAGGCTTTTACTCTTCGAAGTCCATCTGCCCACCTACTATCTCTAAACCAAGCTAACTGTATTCCAGTCAATTAAATGTTCGCGTATATTGCACCTGAATGGACCTTTATTCGGCTAATGTGTTCCCCTCTCCCTAAATATATGCTTTATTTGGTCTTAAACCACAGTTTTACAGCATCAAAAATGGAAATTTAGGAGATGCAAAATTACACTATTTGAACCTTGAAATGTGCTCTACCAAACCCCGAGATGCTTTTATTTACCCCCTCATCACCACAACATATTCCCAATTGGCCCCAAACAGCACACACACCCGTGCTAATGTGGATAGTGGTGGCATCTGCGAATACCGTGCGGGGAATGTTAATTATATATGAATACATCAACCCACCATTTTTTGTATAGACGGTCAAACTGGATAAATGAAAGCTGTTAAGGTCTATTGATTGCACTACTGAATATCAAGGCTAAAAATATCGAGATACAAAATATCGAAGATCAATATATTGAAAGGTAAATGCATCTAGAACAAGTATAGATTTACTATAATTCCTTACTGCACAGTCGCATAACACAACTTCAGGGGGGGCCTGCAAAGTACATTGAGGGGGCCTCCTCTCCCCTGCCCACATCCAATCACTTTTGCTGAGTGCCCCCCCCCCCATTCACGCACCCCCTGCATCTGCATACAATGTAGATATATGTATTATCAAGATACATATATGTGGAGTTAGGTATGGAAACTCTGGGGCAGATTTACAAGTCCCTTGACCCACTTTTGCGTCATTTTCCCCATGTTAAAAGTGACGTAAAAGTGGCGCAAGGGGCTTGTAAATATGCTCCTCTTTACTTACATTTCGATATTTTGGATCCAATATTTTGTCCTCAATATTTGTGTCCCTCGATATTCTAGCTTTGTTATTCACAGGGTATACCGGTCTAACTTGGCCTCAGCACTTCCTGTTTGGCTTGGGAAGCTCAGTACCTAACTTCATAATGCGAGCCCAATCTGCTGTGCTTGGGTAGGAAACACTTTTCTGATATGGTGGTGTTTTTTTGCCTGTCTACCAGTGGCGGCTGGCATGTACTGTACTGAAGGTGGCGGGACGGGGGGGGAATAATAAATTAAATAGACTTACCTTCCTGGCTTGCAGCGCGTCGTCCTCTTTCCTCAGGTGACTTCTTGAAGCGACGGAACCAAGAAACTGCACTACCCAATCCTGGTGCTGCTCTCACAGCATGAGAGAAGCGCCTGGATTGGAGGGAGCAGTCTCACTCAGCCCTCTCAAGAGCACTGGAGGCCTGTGCTTTTTCTAGCTCAGCTGTCTACGACAGCTAGTTAGAGAAGTTTAAAATGTGCATGTTTGGCTGGAAGTCGTAAGATGCCGGCCAAAGAGATATGATCATTTTAAAGTTTAGCGCACAGCTCCCTGCTGCTGCCACTCAGCAGCGATGGCCCGGCCCGTCCTGACACTTAGGGCCCTATTAGGATGGTGGACGGACCTGCGTCCGTCCGCCACCCCAGAGGAGGAGGGACCGTCTGCAGGGGCAGCGCCGGTCCCTCCGTACAAATTAGGATGTGACCACCACCCTGGTGGTCACATCCTGTATGTTTAACATTGCGGCGGGTGCTGCTTGAAGCAGCAACCGCCGCAATGTTAAAAATGCAATCAGTGCATTTGTATGCACAAAGCGGCAGGCACCGCGCGGTGCCTGCCGCTTTGTGCATGCAAATGCAGGGGGGTACCATAGGTACCCCCCCATGTGCACCCCAACCCCCTTCACCCGGGGGGCCCGCAACGGGCCCCCAAAGAAAAGTCCGTATGCCTTTTCGTGGCGGCATTGCCGCCGTGGAAAGGTATTACAAAATTCAAATCCTAATATGGCTGGCGGTGTCTGATAGACACCGCCAGCCATGTTAGAGCTTTTCTGCCGTGGTCAGAAGGCGACCGCGGCGGAAAAGCGTCGGACGTAAAAATGACCCCCCAGCCATCCTAATTGGCTGGGGGTCATTTGTGTGTCCGCCGCTGTGAATCCGCATACTCCGGGCCGGCGGTGGCTTCCGCCGGCCCGGAGTATGTGGATTCACCACAATCGTAATGACCCCCTTAGTTCGGGACAGGTTGCTGAAATATAAAATGGTAATAAATAAACTTTATCACCATTTTATTTTTCAGCTCTGTTGTTTGTGGGGCTAATCCTCCACTCAAATGGAGGATCCACCCCTGCTGTCTACACAAAAACTGCAAGCAGCTGGAGCTGGCAGGGAGTTTCTTAAGGTACAACAGATGCTGGGGGAATCCTGGTTCCAGGGGAACACATGGGGCCCTGGAAGAGGTGGGGGTAAACCAAAAGGAAGCAATGTCCCTGAAGGGGAATGCAGTTTACAGCATGAGATAGAGTGATGCCACCTTCATGTGAAATCTGGTAGTGGTAGGTTGATACCGAGAAGTACAGGAAGGCCCACGTCACTCCAGACTGGGAAGACAATGGGGTAGAATTAGCCTACATCAAGTAAGAGATCACCTTTGGCAGCTAGCAGAAAAGAGTCAATCAATCAATCAATGGAATTATGAGGGGCGGCTTGTCACCAGGGGGGTATCCAGGCGCAGGTGGCACGTGGGGGTCAATTGAACAGCCAGGTCATGCGTGATTACAATGAGTAGCCTTTACCACGCATATCTTTACTACGAAATATATAGTAAAGGCATGTGAGTTAAAGGTTAAAAATAAAATAGGGGGCTTGGAGGGTCTACCCCCCACAAAAAGCATGAAAAAACAGGGGCTTGGGGGGATTCCCCCCCAATAAAAAACGCACCTGTTGAAGTTTCTATGTGGAGGGAATCGGGAGGCAATCAGCATCGTTAGAAGCAACAGAAATACACTTCTGTTTCCTCCTAACGACGTGCTACGTCAACACGGAAGAACATTGAGAAGAGACGAAGTGGCGAGGTAAAGGGAATATTAGATTTAAGAAAAAAAATACAGGTGTCCGATTTAAGCGTTAAGGGCAGGGGAGGGGTATTTGTAGGAAGGGTTCAGGGGTGGGGGAATAACCTTTACCAAGAGTATGCCCTTACCCTGCATGAATAATCAATCAATCAATCATGAACATTTGTATAGCGTGCTACTCACCCAGAAGGGTCTCAAGGCGCTGGGGGAGAGGGGTCCGTTACTGCTCGAAAAGCCAGGTCTTGAGTTGCTTCCTGAAGGAAAGATGGTCCTGGGTTAGCCGAAGGTGGATGGGGAGGGAGTTCCATGTCTTGGCTGCCAGGTAGGAGAATGATTTTCCTCCGGAGGTGGCTCTGTGGATGCGTGGGACGGCGGCGAGGGCGAGGCTGGTCGATCGTAGCTGGTGGGTGGGCGTGTAGAAGGTCAGGCGGTTGTTGAGGTACTTGGGGCCCAGGTCGTGGAGGCCATTGTGTGCGTGGGTGAGGAGTCTGAACGTGATCCTCTTGCTGACGGGGAGCCAGTGCAGGTCTCTCAGGTGGCCGGATATGTGGCTGTGGCGGGGGATGTCCAGGACGAGTCGTGCGGAGGAGTTCTGGAATGCTTTGGAGTCTTTTCTGAAGTTTGGCTGTGGTTCCGGCGTAGAGGGTGTTTCCGTAGTCCAGTCAGCTGGTGACGAGTGCCTGGGTGACAGTCTTCCTGGTTTCGGTGGGGATCCATCAGAAGATCTTTCGGAGCATGCGCAGGGTGTTGAAGCACGATGATGAGAAGGCGTTGACTTGTCTGGTCATCGAGAGGGAGGAGTCCAGGATGAAGCCCAGGTTGCGTGCATGGTCTGTTGGCTTGGGAGTGGTGCCCAGGGCAGGGGACCACCAGGAGTCATCCCAGGCGGAGGGCGATGACCCCAGGATGAGGACTTCCGTCTTGTCTGAGTTCAGTTTCAGGTGTCTATTCTTCATCCACTCGGCGACGTCTTTCATCCCTTCGTGTAGGCTGGTTCTGGCGGCGGCGGGGTCGTTGGTGAGAGAGAGGATCAGCTGGGTGTCGTTGGCGTAGGAGATGATGTTGAGGTTGTGTTGGCGTGCGATGCCTGCGAGGGGGCTCATGTAGACGTTGAATAGGGTGGGGCTGAGCGATGATCCCTGTGGTACTACGCAGATGACTTCGGTGGCCTCGGGTCTGAACGGGGGGAGGCGGACTCTCTGGGTTCTTCCGGCGAGGAACGAGATAATCCACTCCAGTGCCTTCTCTTGGATTCCGATGTTGCTGAGGCGCAGCCCTAGGGTGCGGTGGCAGACAGTGTCAAACACTGCGGAGAGGTCCAGGAGGATGAGGGCCGCTGTCTCCCCATTGTCGAGCAGGGATCTGATGTCGTCAGTGGCTGCGATGAGGGCAGTCTCGTGCTGTGGTTGGTTCGGAAACCGGACTGCGAGTGGTCGAGGGATCCGTTTGTTCGTATACAACGAAAATGTATGCGTGGTAAAGGAATATTTGTGGTAAAGGTTATGCGTGGGAAAGGCATTCTGTAACGCATGCGTGCAAAAGGCAGGCGTTAAAACTGAATGGTTGTAACATCATACAACCGGACGTGGAGCATAGCTGTCTGGAAGGATGGTGTTGGTTGACATAGGAGGGTCCCTGTTTGTGTACTGCCTTGTATGAGTTGATCAGCAGATTGAATTGGCGTTTTTTCTATATGGGAAGCCAGAGGAGTTTTCTAAGGTGGGGTGATGGGGGATCGACGAGGTAGGTCGAGGATGAGTCCTACTGCAGTGTTCTGTATGGTCTGAAGTCTGTGTAGGAGGTGAGTGGAGATCCCTGTGTAGAGAGCGTTGCCATAGTCCAGTTGGCTGGTGGTAAGGGTCTCTGTGACAGTGTGTCTTGTGTCCTGTGGGAGCCACTTGAAGATTCCTTGTAGCATGCGCAGAGTGAGGAAGCAGGCAGAGGAGGACAAATTAATTCAGGTTTTCATGGTCAATTTGCTGTCCAGGATGAAGCAGAGGTTTTTGGTGTGTTCTGCAGTTGTGACGTGTCCTAGATCGGAGGGCTTTTTATTTTCAAACAACAGAAGAGTGAAAATTAAGTAGAGAACAACCTCGAGATAAAACACGAATGTCTAGAAAACAAGAGAATAAACTCAGACGAAAGGGACAAAACAAAAACAAAAGATATTGTTAAGAACCCTCACTCACCAACCTAGTGGTGACATGCTTCATCACTGGGTTCCCACTGCAAAGACCTAATGTCTTTCCAGTAAGCTTCGACGCCTGTTTACAGCGGAGCTGGTTTTGTGTGTGTTGAGGGTGTTTTGTGAAGCCAAATAAAGCTAAGTGAGTGCATAGAAATAGAAAAAAGGTTAAAAAGTGCAAGTTCGTGACTTTCAACTATTTTATTAATAGTCCGATTTGCACTGATTAAAAACAAAAGTGAATGGACCCATAGGTATGGCCTCAATTATGATAGACCCCTAGTCCATACAAGTGAATTTGGTCGACATGTTTCTGCTTATGGCGAGCCCGAGTCGCTCAGCTTTCTTCAGGACCTTAAGATGTCATCCTCCGGTGGTGTACACGCCCTAAGGTGCACCCTGCCGTGAGGAGTTTGTGTGAAAAAAGGAAAAAGTTTTCTTTTTGTAAAAAAGTATATTATACTTACGGCTGTGAAGCCGTTTTAGACCCTCGCAGCAATTTTGCTGGAGTCGTGTACAGGAGGCGCATCAATATATGACCTCATGGGCACATAACGCGGTGTGGGGTAATCTTTACACTGCAATGTTATGCAAGCGACTCCCCTCTCTGTACCTACTCGTGCACCACCGCGGCCCGGACTAGATCTGAGGGCACCAGGAGTCGTTCCAGGGTGTGGTGTCGTTGCCGAAGATGAGTATTCTGTTTTATCAGTTCAGCTTCAAGCAGGTGTCCTCCATCCACATCGCAACGCTCGTCATGCACCTGTTGAAGGTGATTTTGGTAGTAGTGGAGGTCTTTGGAGAGGGAGATGATGAGTTGGATGTCGTCTGCGTAGGATAAGATGTTGAGTCCATGGGATCGGATGATTTCTGCCGGGGGGGGGGTCATGTAGATGTTGAAGGGGGTAGGGCTGAGGGACAATTCTTGGGGGAATTCACAAATTATGTCTTTGGGTTTAAAGGTGAATGGTGGTTTGCAGACTATCTGACTTCTTCCAGTAAGGAAGGAAGTGATCCATTGGAGTGCATCTCTTTGTATTTCGATGTGGTGTAGTCTTCAGATCAGTATGTTGTGGGATATGGTGTCAAAAGCCGTAGAGGGGTCGAGGAGGAGCAGAGCGTCTGTTTTTCCCCCATCAAAAAGGGCCTGGATGTCATTGGTTGTGGCTAACAGAGCGGGCTCTGTGCTGTGGTTGCTATGGAATCCAGACTGAGAGTTGTCAAGGAGGTGGTTTTGTGCCAGATGGTTTATGAGCTGCCTGTTGATGGCTTTCTGCAGAACGTTAGCTGGGAAGGGGAGCAGAAAGATGGAGTGGTAGTTTTTGATTTCGCTAGGGTCGGATGATGGCTTCTTGAGTAGTGGTTTGACCTCTGCATGTTTTCAGTCTTATGGGGAATTGGCCGTAGTTAAAGAGTGGAAACGTGTGGTGAGCTTAAGGCTGATCTTGTGGCTTCCAGAATTGAAGATGTGATTTGGACAAGGATCCATGAGAGCTCCTGAGTGGACAGTGGTCATGATGGTGGTGGTGTCCTGGGTGGTTAGTGGGTTCCATGTGGTCAGCAGGTGGTAAGAGCTGGTAGCGGTGAAGGGGCAGAGTAGAGGGAGTCTGTTGCCGTGTTCTGAGGTTTGAAGATTCTGTAGATGGTGATGATCTTGTTGTGGAAGGAGTTGTTGAGGTAGTCGCAGAGTTCTTGAGAATGGGTTATGCTGTTTTCTGTGGCGGTGGGATTGGAGAACTTACTGATAATCTTGAAGAGCTCTCTTCTGTGGTTGGAGCTGGAGTTTATCCAATCGGCTAGGGCACTATTCTTCTTCTCTCTCAGCATCCTATGGTAGTGGCTGAGGGGGATTTTGAAGGTGGTCCTATCGGAGGATCTCTTGCTTGCATGCTATCTTCTCTCTAGTCATTTGATTTTGCGTTATGCTGATCTCCGTTGTTTGGTGTACCATCTTGCATGCTTGGTGAATCCGATGTGTCTGTTGGTCTTGATGGGGGCAAGGCTATTGATGCTCTTGGTTATCCAGGTGTTGAAATTGTTGACACTGTGGTCCAGGTGTGTGCCAGTGTCTGGGCTGTGTGTGTTGAGGGCTTTGGTACATTGGTTCTGTGTAACTTTGCTCCAGCTGTGGTGGAGGCATTGGGTGGTGTGGTGGTGGCCTTACGCAGGGTTGAGATGTTAAAGTGGAGAATGGAGTGGTCAGTCCAGGTGAGTTCAGTAACATGGCTGCATTTGACTGATTTCATGGAAGTGAAGATGGGGTCACGCATGTGTCCTGCGGTGTGAGTGGGGTCACTGACGAGTTGGGTGATGTCGATGTTGTCCATGCTGTCAAGGAGGTTGGCTGTGTTGTGGTTGCTGGCGTCGACAAGGTGGAAGTTTAGTTCACCAAAGAAGATGTAGTCATTTGAGTCTATGATGAAGGGGGAGATGTATGCAAAAAAGAGAGGGCCATTGGAACAAGGAATACTCAGGCAGGAAATCAGGAGAAATAGATCACACTGCAATAATTGTAATCCTGCCTCGAAACTATTTAAGATGGCAGAAGAAAACTCGCCTATAAATAGTGCTCAAACAGAGTCAAACATGAGCCAAGCGAGAAACAGCGCAGATAGTGAAAATTGAAAATCAATCACATAGTATACATTTGAGGATTACAATAATTCCACAATGAAGATATACATTCTTATGTTTATTATAAATATCCGAATGATCAAGTCTCAGTATTGTATAATCGCAACATAATAAATAATCTAATTAATGAATAACAATGCAAAGACACACAAAATAAATAATTATTTCTGATCCCACACTTCCATACATATCATATTTATACCACAGTCTACAAATTATAAAAACAAAAGCAAAGAATAAAGAGAGCTGGGAGAATCAACCTTCAAAAATATTCAATGAACATACTGGGATGTCTGCCTGTACACAGATCGATAGGTCTCAGTATTTTTAGAAACCTTTTTTATGCACAGTGTTAAACAATCACAATAAGGTTTTATCAGTATCCTAAGCGAGTGATCTTCAAGGTAGGGATAGATATATCAATATTGCAGACATTCCATATATTGATTCTGTTTTTTGGTTGTCTTCACAAATTTCACTAACGCATGTTTCGGTAATGACCTGACAATGAGGTCGCACCTTCCTCAGGGTGCTAAAAGCATATGGGGATCAGGGGGTCTTGGAATCCAACAGAAAAGTTTCTGAAAAAACTGGAAAAATTTACATTTGAGCAAAACACTGGGCGCATGAAATGATAAGACAAACTGAACACAACCAAAGAGTCCAAGAAGGTGTAGAAGCCCACTCGTGTCTAAGTAAACTTGTAGAAACATGAGAAAAAAATTCCCAGAGTGAAAAAGCAAAAGGCAGAGCCCAATCTCTCCAATGAGCCATGTGGTAGAGAATATGATGGTCAGAGCACCAATGCAGGACATACTTTATGCACTCCCCTGTCTGTGTCTCATGACCCGAAGTAGATGGCTGCTAGTTACCAATGCCAAAAATCTGACAATAGGTAACCATAGTCTGGAATGTGTGCCTTTCACCATGAGAGCCTACAACTTCAAGTGTCACTGTTTACTAAACGTACCAACAGGAATACTATTCTCCTCTTTAATAGTTTCCAACCACGCTGCCAAAAGCAGGGGATCCCGTTCAGCCAATTTCTTCGTTTACGGAGAAACTGTACGAATATCAAACAACTCATCTCTTAGGCTGAAGCGTTTAAAAGCGAACTACTGGTCATAGGCTACCCTAAAAACATAGTCAGAGATGCATACAAAACAGCCAGATATTATAATTGAGACGATATGTTTGAGGCTAAACAGAGACAGACCAAGTATAAAATCATATGCGTCACCAGACATTCAAATTTTGATCATAAGGTGAGACAAACCATCAACTCCCAATGTCATCTTCTGAATATCAACCATGATGAGGAAAAACACCCTCGCCTACTTTTACTTTCAGGTGCAATAAGAACTTACGAAATATTTTAGTCAGTTCCAAAACCAAAGAGGAGAACTCCTTTATACAAAAATCTATTTTTGGGACACAACCCATAAAGAGGAACCACAAATGTGGCTCATGCCACGCTTGCGAAAACGCTATTGTGTCTGATACGATTACTGTAGGACAGAAACAGAACCAATATATGGAATGGCTGCAATATTGATACATCTATCTCTACCTTGAAGATCACTCACTTAGGATACTGATAAAACCTTATTCTGATTATGTAATACTGTGCATAAAAAAGTTTTCTAAAAATACAGAGATCTATTGATCTGTTTACAGGCAGATATCGCAGTCTGTTCATTGAATATTTTTGAGGGAGGGTTCTCCTAGCTCTCTTTAGTCTTTGCAGTTGTTATTTTATGTGTAGACTGTCTGTGGTATGAATGTGGTATGTATGGAAGTGTGGGATGAGAAATAATTATTGATTTTTTTGTGTATTGGAATTGTTTTTCATTAATTGCATTATTTATTATGTTACGAATATACAATAATGAGACTAGATCATTCGGATTTTTATAATAAACATAAGAATGCATATCTTCATTGTGAAATTATTGTGATCCTCAAATGCATACATTGTGATTGTTTTCTATTTTCTGTATCTACATGTTTATATAGTGCTGTTTCTCCCTTGGCTCATGTTTGACTCTGTTTGAGCACTATTTTAGGCAAGTTTTCTTCCACCATCTTAAATAGTTTCTAGGAAGGATTACGAATATTGCAGAGGGGGGCAATGTATTTGGTGATGATGTTGCAGAAACTGGGGCGTGGTCCAGGGTGTCTGCAGATGAAGGTGGTCTGATGGTGGATTTGCTGTCAGTTTGGATCTTGAAACTGAGGTGTTCCAAGACTGGGATGGCATTGTCCATCGTGGTGATGCACTAGATTGTTCCTTTGTGGATGATGGCAATCCCTCCTGCGGGTTTGTTAATGCGGTCCCAGTCTGTGCTCTTGAATTCTTCCGGTTTTGCTGCAGTGATGTCAGATAAAGGGGGGAGCCGGGTTTCGGTGAGAAAGATGACATCGGATGAAAGGGTAGTGATGAGGTCCCATAGCTTGATGGCATGCTTGCAGAGCAATTAAACAAAAGAGAGAGTGAGGGATTGAATTCACAAAGGTGAACGGAGAGTACTCCTAGTCCCCTGGGTATCAGTAATAAACAAAAAAAAGAGGAGTACCATCAGAGACTGCTTAGATAAAGCGGTCTGAGTGGGATGACTGAAAAAAGAAGAGAGTCCTTCCTTTATTAATAAACCCCTCACTCACCGACCTAGTCGGTGACATGCTTCATCATCGGGGTCCACCCTGATAGCCGAATGCCATCAGGGTGTGCTGCTAATTTTACAACAACAAGGGGCCCCAAATCAGTCAGCCGGGACCTCGGGGAACATACTTTTATCAAACAAGATTGGTCCCATGCATACAGAATACTTGAGAGCAAATAAAACATAGACAAAGTCAATCTATATTTAGAGAGACATGTCCAGCCGGACAGTGGTCTTTCAGAGTTTTTACTCAGTTTTCATGTAGTTATATCACACAGAGTACCTTCCACAGATCAACCAGTGTGGAACACAAGCCTGTGCCCAGCACTTACAGAACGGGTACAAAGGGTGGATATAGAAAGCAAAGAAGGGCTTTATAAGGCAAAACAAGTTTCTCTGACATAAATGCAAATGTACAGAGTATCACAACTAAGCACCACAGAACACATAGTAATCACGTTTTGTTTTGGTGCTTAAAAGGTCGACGGCGTTTCGGACCCCTAGTAAATCACGGGGACCATCATCAGGACAGTTACAGTGAAAGTCTTAACAATAATATAGCCTCTAAATGCCTAAAGGGGGGAAAAAACGGAAAAATTGTACATTTAATTACATGGACTATGGTTTCAGAATAAGTGACTTAAGGTGACCAGTGTGCGACACGACTGTGGACCCTAGTTAGGTGACGAGGGAATTGGTGAGTAACTAAGTGACTGAAATGACAAAAGGTGAGGATAGTGCTAATGCAGTTTTTAAGGCTAAGAGTGTGTGAAGTCATGCTAGTCGGCACATGGGAGTTGACGAAAAGTGAGCTGTTCTATTCACATTGCAGGAGGAGTGAAGCTGTCCTTAATCGGAACAGAGGTGAAGTGCAGGGGTGCGAGTACGGGGCGAACTGACAGCATGCATCGTGGGCGGGCTCGTGGTGATCAATTGCGGAAAGACCGTTTTTGTACGTTAGTACAGTTAGAGCGTTACGAACGTGTGTCCGGGGGAGGTGGCGGCAAATACGGCGAGGTGATTAAAAGGTCGGACTAGGGTTTGCTGCGACACCCTATGGGGAGGCACGGAGAGGCGAGTAGGTACATAGAAACCTAACCTCAACTTAACTAATATGGCATTTTGAGTCTAAATACATTCCCTCCACCCCGTGAAGCCTAAAAGACCCGAAATAGGAGTCTTTTTGCTTTTAGCTCGACTATTTTGTTTTTGAGCTCTTTATTTTCACTTTGACAGATTTTGTCAGTAGTGTACAGGAATCTAGGGAACGGCAGGACGTTAGTGTGCCCTGACCACCCATTTTCCTCTGGTCCTGACGAAAACCCGGTACCTTCCATTCTACGGGTTGAAACATGTAGACCTCACACATAAGTGATACACACGGTCATAATATACCTTATTGTATCCACACACTTAATTTTAATATTGTCCAGTACCTTGCAAATACATTTTTCACACAAGTATACCAGGACAATTTTTAACCCTTTTTTGTTCACTTCACACACACAAATACCAGCTCCACTGTAGTCCAGGTGTCGCAGCACACCCTGATGGCATTCGGCTATCAGGGTGGACCCCGATGATGAAGCATGTCACCGACTAGGTCGGTGAGTGAGGGGTTTATTAATAAAGGAAGGACTCTCTTCTTTTTTCAGTCATCCCACTCAGACCGCTTTATCTAAGCATATATATATGCTTGCAGAGCAAGCAAGTGTTGAGGAGGATGGAGGTGAACTGTTTGTGTGTTGGGGTGCTGTGTGGTGTTCTTGTGGGTGAGTTGTTCCAGGTGAAAGTGCAGTTAGTCTAGGTAAAAGGTCCTACCATAGAAGGTGGTGATGCCCGGTAGCAGTGTATGCTGGGGCACCCAGGGTCAACGTACAGAGTTCCGTGGTAGTGTACCTGCATAGGGGCAGAGAACCAGGGAGAGTGTTTTCTCATGATATTTTGTGCTTTTGAGAGTGGCTCGTCTTGTAGATGTAGCCATGCACAAGGGGCTCTGTTGTGCAGGGAAAGGTGCAGAGACGTAATAACAGCAACAATGGCAATGCTGTGAAACTTATTTGGCTGTCTGGACAGCGGTGACAGCCTTCAACTTTAGAGATGCACCTTGTCCTCAGGAAGCACTTCCCCACAGCATCACTAATAGAAGCTGGGTTTTAGCATTTCTTTAGAGAATTTCATGTTCTCGTCTAACCAGGAATTCTAGCTCTTCCTCCTCAATGCAAGGACCAATAGCACTTTCTTAAGCAGTCCTGGTCCTGACTCCTACAGGGGAACTCAACCTTTCTCCCTTTGTTCCAGGTTTTTATTCTACATTGGTGACCAAAGGTGAACCATGTTCCTGGATCTAAAAGGGGGTGTAAAAGGCCTACCAGACACTAAGAACTTATACAGTTTTTACATTTTAGGGTGAACCAAAGATGCTCAATTGCATATTCAGTAAAATCTAATCACATGGTAAGCAGCAGCATTCTGGTTCCATGGTGTTGAGGCCAGTCATCCTATGATACCAGCACAAACGGGTATCTCGGTGGTACTCTAGCAGATAAGGGGCTTTGGTTGGGCAATGTAGAGAACAGGATGAGTAAATAAGCAGAAAGCACAGCTGAGTGCAAACCTTGCCCTTGGCCACGGTCTTTATCAGGATCTTGCATCTTGCAGGTCAGACTCTGTCCTCAAGCCACTTGTTTGTTCGAGTGGGGTGAACACAAAGAACCCCTCTCTGCAGCACTCAAGGTTTTTTGAGTGAGACACACAACAAGCTAGCTGCAGTGGAATGTGGAGGGAACAGGGGGAGTGGGAGTGCAGTGACATGTCTGAAGTATTTTTTTTTATAGAAACAGAGGAAACTGTAACATTACAAAATGGAACAAATGGATTTTGTCTGGAATGTAGTCCCTTCTCCATTTCTTAAACTTCGAATAGGTAGTTAAGGGAGTTCCTGTACTTACCTCAGCTCATACACATTAGTGCACATGGTGTCTCGATAAAAAAGAAATAAGTGTCCTTGTTTCAGTGTTAAAAAAGGAATGGTAGCTGCTACCCTATAAGATCTCCAATAACATCCCAAATAATGCACAAACTCTGTTTGGACACAGTGGTGGCTCCTCCGCTAAACTGAAGGACCGTCGTCCCACTGCCTTTAGCAGTGGATAAAAAGCAAAAATAAAATGTTAATAACTCTCATTATAATCATTTTATTTGTTCCTGGTGTGGTGTTGGGGCAGGGTGGATCTGCTCTGCTCTCAGAGCAGGGGGAGTTGTGGTGGGCACTATGTAAGGGATGTATGTCGTTACAACCCGTGGTACTACCACGCGTACCGTTAAAACGCAGGTTTTACAACGCAAGTCGTTACAACGACTTGCGTTGGGCGGCGCTGGATAGTGGAATAGTTTAATTTACCATTCCAACTCCAGTCCCCGTGGATAGTAGGGAAGGTGTTGGATAGTAAATTAAACTACTCCCTATCCTACAGCGCCCTCCAGCGCAAGTCCTTGTAACGACTTTCGTTGTAAAACCTGCTTGGTAACGGTACAGCGTTGTAAAAGATTTGTGGTAAAGGATGTTCCCCCTATGTAAGTGCACATGAATGCTCTCCATGCAGGCTGCATTACAGCCTGTGTGGAGAAAATGCCCAGGCTCCTATTCCCTGCCTGAGCGCCGAACCACGGCGCTCAGACTAATCACAACGCTGCATTGCAGAGTTGTCACTGGTTATGGTAGCCCAGGTACTTCCTGCTTCCTGTTTCCACTGAAGAAGCCAGGAAGAGGATAGAAGAGAAGCGACGGCGGCAGCTGGCCAGTTGGCCGGCTGGCAGGTAAGTGATTTATTATTTTATTTTTTTAACCCTCCTGCCCCACTTCCCCCTCCCCGCTCCACTGCTGCTTCGCAGGAGCAGCTGCCACTGTGTGCACACCAAAAAAGTATATAGCATCAGTATTTAGAAAAATCTAATTCAATACGCTTGCATGGAGCTACCGTTCATCACATTTAATGAGTTAAATGAAATGCATATCCAGCCATCCCACCAACAAGCTTTTCGTCATTGGATATAATAGTTCCTCTGCTTCCACAGGTTCGGAGTAGCAACACGAGTACAAAAAAAACAAGAAAAACAAAACATACCTATATCCATAGTAATAGAGGTCAATTTAAATATGCAAAATGTAAATAGTGTTGTGAGTTGACACATACAGGCCTTCAAGAGAACATTACTACCTGTGGATAGAGCATTCCATATTCTGGGCACCATCCCTGAAAAGGTTCGGGTATATGTTTTCTTCTTCTTGAATCTTTGCGGTTTCAGTCAAAGGTTTTTAGCACTTCTTGACCCCACAAGCTAGGTGCATTGTGGTGAATGGCTTTATGCGTCATTCATGCTATTTTCAGATGTATTCTAGCTTCAAAGGGTAGCCAATTAAGGGATTATAGGTCAGGGGATATGTGGGAGCTTCTTTTGGAACCAGTGATAAGTCTTGCTGCAGCGTTGATTGAGGATCCTAGAGGGGCAGTTGCAGCTCTGGGCAGGCCGCAAAGCTAGACAATCTCGTAGTCAATTCTTGGGATGACTAGTGCTTGTACTGCCAGTTTGAAGTCCTTTTCCAGCAGGAAAGGTTTCAGTTTTCTCAGAGTATGTATCTGACTTTTATCCTTCCAAGACAGATAAAATGAATAAAAATGAGTATGGTACTTGTGGAAACCTGTTTCCATATGAATACTTGCTATATAGCAACATTAGGGCTGCATGTCAGTCATAGACTTGATGAAGGGACCAGTGACAAAAGGCAGAAGCCAAGTTTATAGCCACTACAAAAATCTTCACAAATGAGCTGGCCTGCCTACCTACCCTCTGCATCATGTGGGAAGCTCTGCTAGTAGAGGTGATTCCAGCAATAGTTCCTGATTGGCAGAATGTTCTCTGGTTCTGTTTCAAATGTCTGATGGATATTAAGGATTAAAGAAAAGGGCCTGATGTTATTAATACCTAAAAGAAGAGCAAGGTTGATTGTCTGTCATGGAGAACTTGCCTTATATACCCCAGATCTGCAGCCATGTCCCCATTGGTAAGGTAGTTAAGAACTAAATGGAACTTTTCAGACCATTCATATCCCACTCTTTCAGACACTGCTGTGCAGACAGACATCCAATCATACCCCTGCAGGGTTTCCCACTTTTCCAGGCAAGGTTTATGCATAATTGGAGACTTTATCTTTCTATCCTAGCAAGCAGTATACGATGTGCCTTCCAGCCATTGGAGGACACTGTCAATGGCAGCCCTTGAAAGGCCTACCGGTGGACTGAAAAACCGTGTAAAAGTATCATGCATGAGAAATCTGGGCTAATTTACAAATTACCAGATTTACTATTGTTAGTGCAGATGTCCTCGTTTTGTAAACAAACATGCATGGGTAGTCATACTTAAGCATTGCAAGTATATGAATGAAATAACATACGGTGCTGACTTAAGTTAGCCAAGCTACGGATGCCATATTAACAGAGATTTATATACTAACATTGAAAGGACTCTTTTTACCACGTTGATCTGTTGTTTTGCATGATATGTTTTTCTCCCCCACTGCAGATGTTGTAAGTTTCCAAAAGCCTTCTATTATTTAGTGAATAGGCTTTTTTTTTATATATTAGACAACTGATAGTGAGGTTCTCACCAGGAGGAGAGGGGCTGGCAGGAAATATGACTCATGGTAATAACTGTCTGAACTGTTAAATGTGGACAAAGCATCTTTTAGAGATTTGTTTCTGTGGCCTATTGCAAAGATGTGAGAAACCACTGAGTTTACCTGCTCCCATGGCTTTTTTTAACTCCTATTGTATATCGAGAATGGGAGGGTGTGATTTGTCTCCTTTTGAACTTTAGTACATTTATAATAGCATGTGTTCCTAGAGTAGTCTCTCAGACATTCAGAAATGCAGACTCTCTCTGTACTTAGATTAATTGTATTCCATATCATTCTGGGCTGTTTAACTGAGATCCATAGGGTTATATCTCTTCAGGAGAGAATTCCCTTTTCATCCTTTTTCCTTCCTTAAAATGTCAGCTGATTTATAGCTGAGACTACTTTCCAGCTTGAAAATTAATTTGCTACGTACAAATGCTTCATGCCTATGCATTGTCTTTAGCTCATCAGAGCTTTTCTTTGGGTTTCTGAACTGATACCTTTTTTCCTTGGCTCAATTATGAAATTAATTTTAGTATAATTGTTAATAAAGCTTTGCAACTCAGACCAACGCTATCATTTAATTACCGTGGAGCCCCAAATGGATTTCACTGTACTTGGTTTTGATGTTTAAGTTTGCTGCTTTTAATTTCTGCTTGTTGGTGAAGAAAGGACCATATGACTGGTGAAGGGGTTATTTATTGATTTCACTTGAAGACTGAGATATAAAGATCCTTGTGCTATCATCACCAAACTGATTGTGTGGCAAGAGGTCCGGGGGGGAACGGGGGCCCACTATGGGCCCCCAAGTCAATTTCTACCTACCTTTTCATGGTGGGTTAACCGCCAAGAAACGGGCAGGGAAAAAATTTATACAGAGACCATATGCACTTTAGCACCGATCAGCAGTGGTAAAGTGGCCAGAGTCCTATAGCCAACAACCCCGGTCAGGAAAAATAAAGGAGGAAAAAGCAAACATTTTTGGGATAACCCTGCAAAAAGGGCCATTTCCAATAGGTACCATAGGTGTCAGTTCTCAAGTATTTTGTGTGATAAGATTTCTAAAACAACTACAGAAAAAAGGACCAATATTTCCAACTTTGCCACTGATAAAAGGTGTTCCAGCGTTAGGTTTAGAAAATTGGATGGTGGTCTGGGCAAGCGTGCCACACATGGTGAACATGCTAACAGACTGCTAGTGTTCTGTAACTCAAATTGCAATGTGCTGCCAAAAAGGGGTTTTACTTGTCCATTATGGACAGGGATCATCATAGGGGTCAACCTGGAATGCATGTATGAGCTTACCCCATGCTGCCACTATGGGACGTTCATAGAGCTTGCAGACTTCTTCCTGCCACATCATCAATGACTTCGCCCCTGCCCACCTGATCATTGCGGTTTGTCAATACAGTAGACCTGGGAACAATGCTGCTTTCCCTTGAATTACTATCCCACATCTAGCCATCAACAGCACCAGATCAATGAAGAAGGTGACTGCCCCAAGTGCCATCTTTATCCATAAGCTCAACTGCTGTGTAGGTCTTCTAGGCCTGGTATACGTAGTAGCATTGTACAAACATCATCCCAGAAGGTTCATGCCAGCAGACAGTCCCAGAATATATGTATGATAAATTAGCTTTTGGAGCAGGACAGAGAGGCAGGCAGGCGATTCCGTAGGGTATATTCTGTGGAGCATAGGTGGCATCAGACAGTCCTTGTGGAGGACAGTATACTGTATATTTTGGAGTCAAACATTGGGAGATTTTGCATGGATAAATGAGTGTTCTTTGCCATTCATCAGGATCATGGGATACCCTAAATCTTGTTCCTGTTGCTGATGCAAGGCAGCAGTGGGATTGACAGTTCTATCTGGAATGGTTTGGGTGATCCATGATATGAGCCTCCTTCCATTGGCAAATGTGAGTGAGTGGGGGGTATAGTGGCTGTAAAACCTCATAGACATTCTAGCTTGAGGATCAAGCATCTACGAGCTCAGAACTGCCCCACCAGGAGGTTGGTCTGCTTCAACAAGAGGTCAAAGGAGATCAGTTTGCACTCCTGAAATATGTCCCTCAATGTGGTCAGGCCGATTGAGCCTCACTTGTCTGTACTCTCCCTGACCGCTGCTGCCAGAATCTACAGAGAAAAGTCTGGCGCATAGGGCGCCTCCCCCGGCAATATCTGCAGGGCTCGCTTATAGCTGGGTCGTGCCATAATCACTTATTATACTGCACAATAGCTGCTTAGGCCCATATCTGCTAAGGATATGAGTTGGCAGTCTTTCACTGCAAGGCAGCAGAAATGATAGACCCGGATTTACAAAGAGTTTGTCTCAGGTTTACATTACTTTTTTAACTCAGACCCATTGCAAAGTCCTGCGTTGGTATTTCCAATCAAACGCAAATCCTGATTTGTGGTGGATTGTAACCCAAAGTATCGCAACACAGTTCAATGCACTGCCTTGCAATACTTTGGGTCAAGGGGGCATTCCACGATTGGTGCATGGGCATTCCCATGTAACCACCCATGAGTTTTGACACAAATCCCTATCTACAATGATCTGTAGTCAGGGATGTGTATCAGAATCCTGTGCCTCCATGAGGCAGGCGTATTTTAATTTCTTCTTGTTTTTTTCCTCTTTGCATCTGTGCTGCATTCTGCAGCATACATACAAAAAGGAAATGCCTTAAAACATCGTTTTTGTGCCGGAAAGTAGGGCTTCCTGCACAAACAATTGGTGACCACAACGAAGATACCCTTGCACTATGGTACAAAAGAGTGCAAGCGCTTAGAGAGAGCCGAACAGCTCCATATCTTGGTAGATGTGAGCAGGGACAGCCGGTGCAGGTAAGAGCGGTGGAGCAGGGTTGGGTGGGAGGATCGACAGACGACGACAAGGGAAAATAAAATCTAAAAAAAGAAGCCTACTTACCTTGCACTTTCTGCATTGCAGAGTCGGGGATGCGGCGAGCGCAAGGTAAGTAGTTTTCTTTTATTTTAGTTTCATTTTACCTCATCGTCATCTGTCAACTTTTATCTAATTTGACACATTGATTCCTGTTTGCTAGGAAGGAATTCATCCAAGTGAAGCTTGTCTTGTAGCCAGAGACTGAATCCTATCAATCAAGCAGGGTTACATGATCTACTGCATCAAAGGGTCCAGCGAGGTCGAGAAGTACTAAAGCTGACTCTGACCTTTGTCATGGCTGTTCAGCAAATGTTTTTAGGTAGGTGTAACGGCTCCTTCAATCACCTCTGAGGGTAAGTGACTCCCAGAGCCTGCCGCCGGCCGGCTAACACCGCAGGAGCGCTGTCGGTCTCCGACTCCGTCCCGTAGGCATACCGCCTCCGGTGACGTCCGCATGTTCGGGTGGCCCTCCGACTGTGCTGCGGCTGCGGAGGCGGGGGATCCAACAATCTTTCTATTCGGGAGCCTCGCCCTCGCGCCGGCCGCCCCCCATCCCAGTACCGGACTGGCGGCTACTACCCACACTGACGAGGCTCGGTTTGCTGAGAGCAATACGTGTGGGAGGCTAGGCGAGCTTGGGCGTGCCCTACTCCCCTTTTAGACACCACGGAATGCCTTCAAGAATACCCCAATTTTTTTTGGGGGGGGCGGCGTGTTGGGCTGAGGCGGTCCGCAGTTGGGTTTTGCCGCCGCCGCACCGCGGCGCTTCTTGGGTGCCACGCGGGCGCGGTTTCCACGGTGCATAGAGGCTCTGTACCTGGTTTGGCATTTTTGGTTATCAAACCTTGGGTGTTGGAACCATTATCCCAGATCCTCTTCAATCCTGTACCTATTTAATCCTATACTCCTACAGGTGACTTATTGACCACGTAGGTCCTACCCAGGCAGCCCGGGGAGACTCCTCTACAACGACCTTGGGTAAGTCTAGAGCCTTCCCAAGCCCCTTTGATGGTTCCTCTAAACATCTGCTAAGGCCTTTTTAAGCCACCCACGGCACTGTTACCTTTCTAGCCCCCGTGTGTGGCAAATACTTTCATTTCACTTGGGAGATTGAATGGGAGACAACACTTGTGTTATAGGTGATATGTGGCATACATTCTCTAGCATAACTTCCCTTAACTCCTACTTTACGAATGAGTTAGTGCTTAAATTGGTGGAAATATAGACAGTATTGTTCTGTCAACAGTGTTTCTTAAATGATTTTTCCCGTTTCCTCGCAGGGCGGAGTATATCACAGGAACTCTTCCTGCTCCAGATCCTGACCCCCCCAGGTTGTATCTATCTAAATACGCAGCCCATTATGGGCGCTGATTTGAGTTTATGAGCACTTTTCTTGGTCCTGAAGAATTGCCTTGATGGCACGAAACATGTCGACCAGAGCACTTATTGAGGGTTGAAACGGGTTTCCCACACATCGACTGGTAGAAAATCCCATACCCCTCTTATTTTTAATAAAGTAGGCAGCTACAGGAATAAAAGTACCCAGAGTAGACTGTACTAACTTTTTTTAAAATCACCACTTTCACACGCTCACAACTTCACAATTAGGGCCCCTCACTCCCACTCAAACATCGGCTCTGGAATAAAAGATCTCCGTTAAAGTGCAGCACCAAGTGCTGCCCGTCAGGCATTGCAGTGCCGGCTTGACGCAGGAGCAGGAAGCCGATGATGATACGAAGCGGCCGGTTGGGAACGCGACAGTAGTCACAGGACCAGCCGGTTGTGTGAGGTTTCCCTAATTCCGACAAGGGACGATTGCCCCTGCCTTTCAGATACAACCACACTTTTAGAGAAGGGGAACTTTTCCACTCTTTCTCGCATAGATCTCACTCCCTGGGGAACTTTGTGCAAATTTTTGTTGATCTGTTCAGCAAATGTTCTCTAGTGTTTAGAACTGGTGATTCTATGTTTCTGTTTGGTCTAAAGTGTGAGTGATGGTCTGATCGTAAATTAAGAAGTTTTAAATGCTTTGACAGTGGGGAAGCTAGGAAACATTCATTGATTTTGTCAAAAAAAAGGAATGGAAGAAATGGGTTTACAGTTAGGAAATCAAGAGGTGCCTGCACCTATTTTTTCAGTATAGGAGTTATGATGGGTGGCTTTAAATTATCAGGAAATGTTCCTCTTTGGAGAAAGGTTTTTAACACTTATGCAATATCTTCTGCTAGAACATGGAGAAGAGATTTCAGGCCATATGTGCATATAATGTTTCTGGTCGGAAATCGTGCAAATTACATATGTACAAATCACAAATTGTAATTCAGTACTACATTACTGATTCACAATTTGTGCTTGTGATTTGGTATCTGGAAAGGGTGTGTTAGGGTGGTCCTTTCCAAATACAGAAATGCAGTGGTTTATGTGAATGTTTTGTGACTGAATTATGGTTGCAAAACATTACCAAAACCTCAATGGTGGCAGTAACCATTTGCAAATCAGAAGAAGTCCCCAGCGAACACCTTCCTCTTTGTGGAAGTTAAAACAAATATTTTTTCAAAGCAGGCAGTGATGCCACAGACCGCTGCCTGCTCTTATAAATGTTCATTTTTTCTTTTCTTTTAAACAATTCTGTCGCCCTTTAAGGAAAACGGGCTGCATTTAAAAAAATAAAAGTTTGCTTTATTAAAAAACAATCACAGACATGGTAATCTGCTGACCTCAGCAGGCCATCATCCATTTAATGGCTGTGATTCCTAATGGATTGCAAATTGGGATCTCATGAGTTAGGTCTATTTGCAAACTCATTAGGAATCGCTATTTTGGAAATCTTTATTTTCTACATTAGGAATTGTGATTGCCTAGTTGCCATTCAGTAAGAATAGCAATTACAAAATCACAATTCCTATTTTCTTCACATATGGCCCAACGTTTCTAGACAGTATTTAATCGGCCTACATGAGGATTGATTGTTTTTTTTTTTCAGGTTGTGTGATGTGAATGTAATTAAATAGTGGCCAGACCAAGATTACAGTGATTAGAGATTGAGGAACAGAAAGAGATGATTGGATCTAAATCTTGATTACAAAATGACAACTGTGAAAGAATAATATATATGCACAAAAAACTACTTTGAAATGACCGTGCACACGTGCTTACAATTTGTACAGTACTTTCTTAGATTTCAATGTAATACATTTTTGTATGCAATCATACTTGCACAATCCACTAATAATCAATTATTGTGGTTCAATACTTAAAATGGGACAGGGTATAGCAGTACAGTACAGATGTACAAACCACACGTTGAATGGAAAACAAAAGGAAGGATTGAGACTTTCAATCTGTCTAGAAGTCCTCATGCCTTGGTTGGTACGTGAGCTAAAGAGTGAGACAACCCCACTCTGTAGGTACGCTCTGGAGAATACTGATCGCTCAAAAGTATGATGAAGAATCCTTGGGCAAAATAGACAGGAAGGCTCGGGGGATCTTATGTAGCACCACTAATCCTTTTGATATGTCCGCCATGTTTGCAGATACCATAATTATATTATGATAATACTGAGAAAACTCTGCGATATATAATGACTACTTTCTATCTTACTCTGAAGAATACAGTGCTGATGACTGAGAGTTTGATGGGGATGATTTAAATTAATCTCTATCTTTGCCCGTCGCAGCCAGTGGTGGGAGTGCTGCTGGGTGCTGACATGGGGTGGGGGAGGGGCAGAGTCGGGGGTAGTAAACTCCGGAATACAGCCGCACAGAGGTAAGCACACAAACAAATAAATAAAACGAATTTCGTTGCGCCCGCTGCATCGTATTTGGTGATGCTTCGCGCGCAACAAAATGTGTTTTATTTATTTGTTCATGTACTTACCACTGTGCGGCCGTATTCCGGAGTTTACTACCCCCCCACCCTGCCCCTCCCACGTCAGCACCTGGCAGCACTCCCACCACGGGCCGCTACTGTCCTTGCCTTTCTAATTAACTTGTGTTCTGCCTGCAGGGGCGGGTGGTGACATTTGAAAGTGGTGAGGCGCTAACTGATTTGCATACTGCACCGTAGCGAGGGAGCGTAACGAGCGAGCCCGATCCCCTAAAGCGCAGTTTGGGGGGATAACCCCCCCCCCAAGAAAATTTTGAAAAAAGAGAAGAAAAATCGTGCATTTTCCAAGCAAATTTGAAAAAGCAGGAAGGTTAATAAAGCAATTGTAAAAGTGCAGTTATTACATTAATAGATGACATAACCTAGGTAGCTGCTTATACAGTATAACCACAGAGCTTCATACATTCCGTCCTATTGCGCTGCTGAATTCAGACTATAAGACTTGCATGCCCTCTGTCCCACTCGTTTTTTGTACCTTTCTGCCCTCTGTCCCACTCGTTTTTGTGCCTTTCTGCCCTCTGTCCCACTCGTTTTTTGTGCCTTTCTTCCCCCTGTTACACTCATTTTTGTGCCCTTCTGCCTGGGGGTATCAAAGTACGCAAATGACTGATGCTAACCCTGGCTACTTTTAATTGGCATCAATGACAGTGCCTCGTGCACACAGGCAGTAATATCTGCACGGAAGAGCTTGTGAAAGCCTTATGCATGCATGGCTCGAGAGCACAATCTAATTTATATTGGGGACTAAGACAAAATGTAACATAAAGCCATGCCCGAAGCTCTCTACAGGCAATAAAGCATATAGGCTATAGAACTTCATGCAAGATTACAGGCAAAAGAACCAAGGTACGCACTATAGCGGAAAAAGGTCTCAGCTCACTGGTCACTGCATTAAAAATTGCTACTATATTTCTGAAACAAATCATTGGGTGAGAATCACCAAACCGCTATAAACTCAACTTTAAATCAAAAGCAATTTCGACCACTGCTGCCCACATAATGTGCTTAAAAATGAACATTTGATTTGTGTCCAATATTGGATCCCAACACCTCCTTCCCTGGCTCAGTAGGCCTTCCTCCAATTCACAAAATAACTTTTTACATGGTCCCCCACACTCTAACCCTGCAGGCAGTACTTATAAAAAAAACATAAGTTTGGGGCCACACCCGAACAGTAAGGCATACAATGGGCAACAGCAGTGTGTGGTAAAAGATGGCGAGCTTGGGAGAGCAGCATAATCCCTTTAAGAGGTCCGGGGTAATGAAAAGGAAAATGCCCCCTTTCTATCTCTTCTGTCCGTCATTCCTGTGATTTGTGGCAACATTATAGTGACATAAAACACTACAGAACTAAGCAAAATATCCCAACGTTGACTGACTCAAACTTGACAATAGCCATTAAGGAGATGCTGCACGAATAATCTGACAAACAATATGGGAAATATTAGGCGGCAGGCTCCTGACCGCCATGGGATCTCTTTGCTGTAGCCTGGTACCTCTGAAATCCTGTAGAGTGGTTCCCAACCCTTTCACACCTGATTCTGCTCACGATCACTCATTGCTTTCCCTTCCCCCTCTGATACCGCCCTTCCACTCATCTTCTCTTCTGCCCTCTCCTCCTTCTTACCCTAACTGCCCCTCTGTCATGTATACATGTCTGACAGGGCCCTGTGACATTTCCTCCTTCCCGTTGTGTAATTCAGCTGACTGCCTACCGGAGAGTCCACCTGTAAATGCACAGTGGAAATGTGAATCTGCAAGTTCAGATGTTTTCATGATTTTATCCACAGAGCATTTCTTTTTTCCATATGGAGAAACCTCTTGCCATTGCCAATCACCCCCTGAAATACAGAGGTGCTCCGTTTTTTTCCCACCTAAAAAGCGTCAATTACTCATGCATATTTACACGATCAGTTTTATGTTTGTTCCAGGGTGCGTATTTATAAGGATAAATGAAACATCTTATAAGTGTTTTTTACATAATCCTTAATCAAGTACAGAAAGAAAATGAAAATCTAAGCCACACTTCGCACCGGAGATGCTGAACAAAGCACTACCATACACAGGTCTCGAATATGTTTTCGATTTTTTGTATTTTTCTTAGGAGGGCAATGTCTTCGCAGACTTCACTTTACCAACTATAAAAAACGTGCTATGCTTTACATTAATCGAAGAAGTTACCAAAATGTGGATCTTGACTGAAGCCAAATAGCACTATTTTCATGGCGTGTCAGAGACTCCAGGTTTTGCCTGGGCTTCAGATTGATTGTGCAGATTGCTGGGAGGCAGCTAACTCTGGTAAACACTCTGCATATGGCTCACACTTTGGTTGGGGGCCCTGATGTACCATCTTTACTCCTCATTAAACTTCCTAATCTAACTAGAAACCTCGCAGGTTGTCAAAATGAGGACCGTGTAAAGGGCATACATACTTACTGTGTGCGGTATCCTCTGCTCGGGTCCCTAAGTCTCCTTGGCAGTTGGCATGCGTGCTCTCCCGATCTCCTCAGCGCTCCTCGCCGCCTCAGTCGCCTGTGTGATGATGACACGAATATACACTGTGCCCCCTTAGCCAATCCTGGCGCTGCATGCAGCGCCAGGATTGGCTAGGGGGGCACAGTCTGTATTCTCCCTGAATTGCCCTGAATCCTCCCGGCCCTGGCAGCCTGAGCAGCACCTGCTGGGATCCGCTGGTACAGTGCGCCGTGCATGCTCGAGCTGGCCAAAGCCCTGTGTCACTCAACTTGAGTGACACAGGGCTACACCAGCCCGAGACTTATATGCCGGCCCGCAGCTCAGCCGCTGAAGCCAGGGGGTGCCCCTGGCTTCAGCGGCAAAGGAGTCAAGGACCTTTCCCAACTGAAGGAGCACTGGTAAATGCAATTGTATTTTGCCTCTTAGCGGGCGGCTAAGCAGGCAAAAATACAATTGCTTTTCTTTTGCCAATAGCGTGCATGCGTGCGTCCATGTGGCTTAGTGGGGCTTTGCCCCCACGCTCCAATGGGCGCACCGCGCCTGTCTGCCTGCCTCCAGCATTCCGCAATGGCATCTTTATTCTCTTTGTTCTCTCTTTAAGGTCTGGGTTAACAGGGTAGCTGTCGGCCAGCCTTCTCCCAAGCTACAGAGAGTGAACTTTGGCTCCACCCGGAGAAGGTATGATACTCTAAACAGCCAATAGCGTGTGGTGGCACACATGCTATTGGCTGCTTAGTGTATCATTACACCTTCCTGGAAGTGCTTACTTTGGAATACACCGGGGGTTTTTTCACATCTGAAAAGTACACTCAATCATTGTACTGTGTATCACATCCAATGTTTAATCTTTATGCAATCTATAGAGAAAACTATCCTTTTTCACAACTATTTCACTCTTTCTCATTTGCAAAGCAACTTGGCCTAACCTTAAAATGAAAAACAACTTATTTGCAAGCAACACGTGTTTACATGTGTTGCTACAATGAAGTCAGACCTATTGCCTTTGTGAACATTTGTCTATGGGCCCCCCACACACTACTACAACTTCTACCATCATGCCACCACCCTTTCCCTTTTTATCTTATTTTTTTATATTTATGTTTTTTGTGCGTATAATATGCTATATGCTTCTCGTACATAGCCTAAGGTTGCTTGAGATAAAGAACTGGTAAGAGATAGGAGGGAGGAAAACCTGAGCATTCAAAAGATCACTGTAAATGGTTAATAGTCCAGCAGCCGGGTGGAATCTGTTTGAAATGAACGACTGCAAAAGGCTTGAGTTGAATGCACCAAAAGTCTTAGTAATTTGTCTGAAATTAAGTACCATAGTACACAACTCACGTGCCTGTTTTGTAAAGAAAGCAATTAAAATCAGAGTATAGAGTCAGGTGATTCGCAATAAAAAGAGGAATCTAATCATAGTTATGAATAGAGAGGTGAGGTTTCAAGCTTCTTGAAAATTATGGGGCCGCCATTGCGTCACTTTTTTTTACGCAACAGCGGCGCTATCAATGCGGCCTACTTACAACGTGACGCATCTAGGGATACGCATCACCTTGCAAAGCCCTGCGTCACATTATACCTGCTTCAGGTATAATGTATGCAGGGTGGGTGTTCCCACGCAGGAAGGCCTCGTAAAAGTGACGCAGTGAAATCTACAAGATTTCACTGTGCCACTTTTAGGAAGCCAGTGCGTCCAAACCTTACACCTGCTTTAAGCAGGAGTAAGGAGTGATGCAGTACAGTAAGTATAGGCCTTAAAATACATTGCTGGGGTTGCGTCGTGCTTGCGACACAACTCCAGCAATGCATGACTTTTGGGCCAACATATGCGTCCGAATTTCAGATGCATCTGTCAATCCATGCGCCATGGAGCATTGTATTGTAAATACAGCGCATCCATGGTGGCGCTAGGACATTGGACGCTGGTGCAAGGAAACTGGCGCATCTACGCAGGTGCGTCAGTTCCTTGTAAATCTACCCCGATATTATTTTAGGCCTCGTTGGAGTAGCGAGGAGCAGCACAGGAATGAGCCCAGGATCCAAAGTTTAGAAAGGTAGACAGGCAAGTGGCATGTTGGGTCTTTTAAAATAGACATAGGCTTTAGAAATTAGATCTCTCTTTTATTCATAGCAAATTGTATCTGTGCAGATACCATTAAAATAATCCGGACACTACATTAAAATCCTTTCTCAAACCCTGCTTTCCTTCTTACCTTGAGCAATGTCTTTCCCTCTTTGTTATCTCTCCCCAGAGCTCAAAGAATGTCCACCCACAAGAAACCCATACAATGCATTATATAAGAGTTTGTACACTCACTTTCTCTCTCGCTGTCTCCCTTGCTCACAAACCATACCCCCTATAAGGTGATGACTATAGGTTGGTGCAATTTTCTGCCATCCAGTGGCTAATTTGTGACAAAGTAAGTGCTGGGGCCCTCCTCAGTAGGTCACTGCAGCTTGCACCACCCATTGGCCTTTCCAGCATTGCCGATGCCAGTACCAGCCCGACTAGTACACATCACCTCCTGCAATTTTGATAAGTCAGACTATTTCAAGCCCCCAAAGCTATGTGAATGGATTGGTGGCACGTATCAGCCATCTTTAAGATATATTTAGTTAGTAAACTGCTTTTATTGTGTTTGTCGCTAAATGAGACAAACAGCCCCACCGTGTGGCAGACTGTCATAAGTGACGGTCTTGACAGTTCAGTGATAGTGCGAGCACCCGAAACCACTGGCTCATATTAAGCACTCCTGCCACCTAGTCCATCTGCTCTGAGGAAACAGAATACTACAGTTTACTTACATGATTAAACATGCTTGTTCCCACTCCTTCCTCTTATTGCCTTTGAAATACTTGAACCCGCTCCTGTCACGCTCTTGCTTTCTTGAATCATCCATTGTTACCTGGAAGTCAAGTGAGCCCTTTAAAAAAATATATTTATCATTTTGAAGACACAAACAACATACATAACTATCAAGAGTGAGGGGAATGAATTGTGTACATTGACAATAATATCAATAGTGGAAAAACCAGTGCGTCGAGAACGAAGGTGAGACTCCTGAGCCATCCATTCAGGGTCGAACTACGCCTGCTGCCCCAATACAGAACTATCTTGCATTTGGCCAGTAGTAGAGCCATTGCAGTGAACCTATGGGCCTCTTTAGGAACATCATGTAGATAACCCAACAACCCAAGGAGCGGGTCAGGTGTAATAGTGAAACTCACCATCTGTGAGAGCTGAGCGAAAACAGAAGTCCAGAAGTTCCCCAAGTGGGTGCATGTCCATGTCATGTGTGGAAAATCAGCATCTAAATTGTAGCACTCAAGAAAATTTTAGGACGTCAGGGATACATTTTAGCCAGGGAACTAGGGGTGGTGTAGGCATGCCAGAGGACTTTAAAGTGTATCAAATTGTGTCCATGATTGGGCAAGATTAGTTTGGTTTGTTGATAACACAAATAATTTTTTTTCTTCCGGCAAAGGCCATTGTAAATCACGTTCCCACAGCTCCCTGAAACAACCATCCCCTAAAGGCATCAAGGGCAAGCAAGTATGATAGAGTGCGGAGATACGGTGTCGCCCATCTGGGTGGACTATTAATGTAGTTAAAGAGGCGATTATGATGGGAACTAGGGGATATGTGGAGACCTGATAATGGAGTGCTCTATGCTAGCCGCAGGACGAAGTGATCCATGGGGGTGGTGGAAAAGAGCATAATATCATCATGCAAAAGAACACGATCGTCTGGGAACAAATCCCCAAATATGTGTAGCGCGTGCCGCGACAGCATTTTGTTTTTTACAAGGGTTTCTAGCATAGGAGGCAGCCATTGTTTATCCACAAGAGATGGGGAATGTAAGAGTTCACCCCCCCCAGGAGCCTAAGAACTCCACGCCCAGAAGGTGGTAGATAGGGTATAAATGAGTTGGTTCCAGCAGGAATCCACATTGGAGGAATGCATGCAGCGGTATCTCCTCAGCCTGGTTTGCGTTCTGGTCTTTCATAAGGGATACATACATCCCTGTGGTGCCAGTGGTATGCATAGTGACACTGGGCCACCAGGTAATAGAGTTGAAAGGGGGGCACTCCAAACCACCTTACTCATAATTAGGGCTCCATGTTTTATGGTATTTTTTTTTTTTAACATTTCCATCTGTATTTATCCATATTTATTTTTTTGCCCATTGTATGGTATTTATCTATATTTTTTTTGTGTTTTGTGAATATATGGAGTAATAAAATGGTATATTCCTGTATTTATTTAACTGATAAACATGCACTCATACGTTGCTGCCTGTCACATTTAGCAAATTAAGCAGCCAAATATAGCAAAACACTACACCTTCAGGTAAACATGAGCATTATAATACAAATATATGTTACCATACACCTGCATTTAAGGAAATCTCAACCTATTTTTAACTTCCATGCTGCCAATCTCTTTCTGTCATTATCTGTAACAATCAGTAAAAACGGAAAACAGAGAGCCTTACTCATAATATAGTACTAGCATGTTCCACCCCACCAGAGGACAGTGGCCAGCCCAGTTCAGCCATAATAAGAGGCTCTTTAGCGTGGCAAAAGAGGCATTAGTAAGAGGAATAGGGAAATTGAAGAATAGATACAAAAAAGGAGAAGGACCACTATTTTAATGGTGTACAGACAAAATATCGACTCCAAAATATCGACTGGACATAATATCGAGTTTTAAATATAGACTGGACAAAATATCGACTGGACATAATATCGACTACAAAAATATCGTTTTTCAGGTAAGTGAAGTAATATCGACTGTATAAAATATAGATAGCAAAAATATCGAATTTTTAATAATATATAATATTTTATAGTGTATTTTTATGTAATAATATGTGTGAAAAGTGTGTCTTAATGTTATAAAATATTTTATTAAATAATTTTTGTTTTTATAATAATTGCGTAATGTAATTCTGTAGCGGGTTGTGGGTTTATAGGGGAATAGGGTGGGAAGTAATTTAATAATAATTAATTAATTAATATATGTTTGTTAATATTTTTAATTAATAAATAATTGATAATTAATTAATATTAATTAGTTAATTAATTAATATATTTTTTAACATATTTTGTATTAGTAATTAATTGGTAATTAATTCATTGTAATTAGTTAATTACATTAATTAGAGTAAATTTTTTATTTTTATAATTTTGTGTTATTTTTAAGTAATTAATTGGGAAAAAATAATATTAATTATTAAAATATTTACAGCTAATGTGCTAATATATTTACTTTATTGTTATTGTTAATTAATAATTAATTGGTAATTAAATAATATTGATACATTTTGGGTAAAGGAGCATTTTTAGGGTTCAGGGTCAGTTTTCAGTTTTAGGGTAAAGGGGTATTTTTGCGGTTCAGGGTCAGTTTTCAGTTCATGGGTAAAGGGGTATTTTTAGGGTTCAGGGTCAGTTTTCAGTTCATGGGTAAAGGGCTATTTTTAGGGTTCAGGGTCAGTTTTCAGTTCTTGGGTAAAGGGGTATTTTTAGGGTTCAGGGTCAGTTTTCAGTTTTTGGGTAAAGGGGCATTTTTAGGGTTCAGGGTCAGTTTTCAGTTTTTGGGTAAAGTGGTATTTTTAGGGTTCAGGGTCAGTTTTGGGTTTTTGGGTAAAGGGGTATTTTTAGGGTTCAGGGTCAACAAATAAGATTGTAAAAAATTATTTTTATTATTTTCATTTATTATTTAATTATTATAATTTAATTTTAGTAATTAAAATTTAATATTAATTTAATTTAACACTGTTTTTAATAAAGTCGATATTTTTTACATCTATATTATTGTTAACGATATTTTGTACTCGATATTTTTGTACTTACCTGTTTGTAGATACAAACTCGATATTTTGACTGTCGATATTTTGTCCACGATATTTTGGCAAGTCGATATTTTGTCCCTCGATATTATTTCAGTGATCCTATTTTAATAATGGCAATACGGTCCACCATGGATGGGACAAGCGAATCCCACCCTCAATCTGCATCGGCAAGCAGTCTGTGCCTAGGTATTTCACAGAATCCTAACACCATTACAGGGGATACTCGCATGGCTGAGGTGTCATAGCTGCGGTAAGCGAGAATATTTCAGATTCTCCCAGGTTTATTTGGAGTCCTGAGAATAGGCTAAATCTTATTATCTCAGGTTATCTCAGGGTTTGCGCACAAAAAACAAAATGTCATCCGCATATAATGAAAGCAGCAAAGGGCCAGTGGTAAATGATAGTGCTCAGTACAGGTGCCTCTCCTGAAGATGCTGGACCAAGGAATCCATGGCCACAATGATTAGCAGCAGTGATTATAGACAGCCCTGCCTTGTCCCCCTCATGATCAAAAAAGGTGTGGCGAGTGAACCATTAACTCATATGTGAGCTGTTGGCTTAGACTAGAGAAGCCTAATTAGGGAGGTGAACCCACGCGGTAATCCCAGCTTTGGAAGTGTAGCAAGCAATAAGGGCAACTAGAGGGAGTCAAAGACCTTCTCCGGGTAAGGTGTGCCATCACTGCTGGAACTCTGGCAGAGACTCTTTGTAATACTGGAAACAGGGCATGCATGTTGAGTGATGTTGAGCAATGCAAGACGAAATCTGACTATAAAGGCGAGATAATGGTTTCTAGTAGGCGAGAGAGACGAGTTGAGAGGACCTTAGCTAAGATCTTATTATCAAAACTTAGCAGTGAAAGAGGTCGATAAGATTGAGTATATAGTGGGTCCTTGCCAGGCTTAATAAGGAGAGTGATACCAGCTTAGTGTAACGATGGGTTCAGGGTCCCAACTTCTAGGGACTCAGTAAATATGGCCAATAGGTGTGGCACAAAGAGATGTTTATATGTTTTTTAGAACACCCCCATAAGGCCGTCCAGGCTGGGGGCCTTGGAACCATCTGGAAATTGATGGCACCTATCACTTCTTCCTCAGTGATTGGTTTGCTAAGGAACTGTTGCTGTGGGGCAGTAAGCCAAACCATGGCAATCTCCATAAGTAGTCAAACACATCTGCACCTTCCCCCGCACACTGATAGGAGTATAGGCAGTGATAGCAGAGGAGTTCAGCGAGGACCACACTGTTGTCTGTGGTGGGTGTTCCAACACCGAGCAGCAGCTCAGGAATGTAGCTGCTACACTGGGGTGGGCAGAACAGCTGTGCCAGTGTACAACCAGATTGCTTGCCCTCGCCATAGTACTGGGCCCTTGCATACTTTCCCATATGTGCCAACTCACGCTCAGCTAATTCACGGAATTCATCCATGAGCGTCGCGTGCTGAAAGAGCTGTGGAGCATCCGATCGCTGTGCATCTGGGTCTTTGAGATGGCGCAGTGCAGTTTTGACCTGCAAGAGGTCGTTACGTATGTCGCACAATAGGCCAGCATGTTTGGAGTTACACATTCCCTGGATGTAAGCCGTAAAGGCTTCCCAGAGGGTGGCCTGTGTTTTAACAGATCCGACATTGAGTTTGAAGTATTCAACAATGGAGGATCTAAGTTCTTCATGGAAGACATCATCATGAAGAGCATTGCTGGGGAAGTGCCAACCATGCTACACTCTGCCACCATACAACATTATCAGCACAACGCGCACTGGAGCATGGTCCGGAAGCATGCGTGGGAGGGCAGCCATCTCACCGTTCCAGGGCAGAATGGTTGCTGATAACAACCAATAATCTATGCTGGACCAGGTGTTATAGGGGCAGAGCAAAATGTATATATCTGGGCATTGGCTTGTCAATCGCGCCAAATGTCGAAGAGAACATGGGTATCACAGATATCTTGAAGTATTCTGAGGGATCGCAGTTTACCAGTTGGGGACGCTGTTGGGGAGTCCCTGTAGGGGTGCATGAAAAGGTTAAGATCATACCTCATAATGACATGACCGAAGTCTACCTGCCCTAGAAATGACTTTAACGCCTGGAGCAATTCTGTTGAGTCCACATTTCGTGCGTGCACATTAAGTAATAGCACACTATGTCCAGTCCATAGCCCTGTGATATACGTGCTCACCTCATCAATGAAGCTATCCCAGGGTGTGAAGGGGATGGAGCAATGTATTAAAATATATACCCGCTGGAATAAATACTATATGTGGAGAAGTTTGTATGTGGGCCCCAGGATGATACATAAGTGTTTGTAGTGTTGGGGGGGGAGATGGGTCTCCTGTAGGAACGCCATCTTTATGCCATGGCCTGCTATATACTGCAGTATTGTCTGAAAGGTGCTAAGATAAGTGTTGCTTTTAGCTGGTCTGCTGCTATGGATAGTGGAGGGAGAGGTAAGTGACCACAGGAAACAGTTCAAACGGGTGGAAACAAATCAGAGCTATTTGCGGTGTGTCAGTCTGGTGGGGAGTGTTCAGGAGTGTTGCAGCGGGCACGTGGGTGGTCTTCAGTATATTGCTTGCAAAAGGCCAATATATTAGCAGGAGTGTCAAAAAATGTGCGTTACCATCGACTTCTACGTGCAAGCACGAATTCTATGTGCAAGCAAGCAGGGTAAAGCATGCCATAATGGAGACCCAATCTCCTGAGTGAGGATTTGGTGTAGGAGAATCTTTGGCATGCCTGATGGACCATCAGCGTGAAGTACAGAAAAGAGAGTTTGGAGTCCTGGTAATGTATGTGGCCTTGCATACAGGCCAATCAGAGCACACAGCCACAATCCTTGATGTCTAGTGGATGGATATTCGATGTGGGGGGAGCCCGAGGTAAGGGCCACGGACTGAGTGAGTGATGGGCCCTCTCCACTACAAAGGTTGAAGTGAAAGGATCATGCCCAAAAATTTCTGTCAGTAGGCAATGCACAAAATGATCCATCCTGCCTGTGGCCGTGGACTCTGCCACACCAGCTATACATAAGTTGTTGTGGCGTGACCTGTCCTCCAAATCTTCATTTTTTTATGGTGACAGTTTTGGCAAAGTGGTCATCCAGTTTTGTCAAGCTTTTTTGCCGTTTTCACCACACTGTCTTCTAGTGTGGAGAGATGTACCTCTGCGCCATCGAGGCGGGGCAGGTGGCAGTCAATGGCACTCCCCCATAGTGTCCAGCCTACCTAAAAGGGCATTGAAGTTTACCTCCTTGGCGCAGAACCCAGACCGGATGTTGACCAGTGGGGCGTCTTTAGTGTGCAGTTGTTCTGGGCCAGCCATATCATCCACCATGACCGCAGGCACCTTAAAATTATCTGTCTCCTTCACCTGCTCAAACAGCAGTTTCTTCTGGTGCTGGTCCCCATGCTATTTAGAGCCTGGAGGTAGGACAGGGGGCGTTGGGCTGCTGTGCATGTCGGCCATCAATAAGTTTGCAATCGAGCCTGTGCCACCCTATGAGGTCCAGGCGGCGCCATCACTCAGTTTGCCTGTGTGTGTGGGGGGGGGGGGTAGGCACAGCAACAGGGCTGCCAGAAAGAAGAGGCCATGCCGCAGGAGGGGCCGACCATCTGCCCTGGCTCAGCCTCGCCCACCGTGGCGTAGCCTAGGGGCCTCTGAGGCCGTGGCCTGGGCAAATCACCTCACAGAGCTTCACTTCGCCTCCCAGGGACGCCAACTGCCCAGATTTTCAGTAAGGATGGTGCGGCCCTGGTACAGCGGGGGAGGGGGGGCACCATGAACCAGATTGTAGCAGATTGCATGTTAAGTGCCAAAAAATCCTCGTTATGGGGAATTCAGGGGTCAGAGCTTCAGTGCAGGGCAACAACCTTGGTTGCCGGCATGGCGACGCCCCCGCCAAGTGGTTCCTTGTGAGCGATTACCTGCGTTGCAGCCACGACCCATGCAGGTAAGAGCAGTGGGGAGGTGGGGTTGGGCGGGGGGGGTTTTGACGGACGATGGCGAGGGAAAATTAAATGAATAATTAATTTTCCCTCATCATTGTCTGTCGAAATCCCCCCACCTGGCCCCACCGCACCACTACTCGTACCTCCACGGGCCGCGGCCATCGCGTGGGACTCTTTTGTCTTCAAGAAGTTGTTTTTGTTGAGGGGGCTTTCTTATTATATTCTTTAGCTGTCTTTATTCATCGACCTCATTATACGAAAAATATATTTTAATCCTCGTGGTTTCAGAGTTTAGGAAAAAGAAAAGCATAAAGAGCACTTATGAAAACACGGACATGCTATCACCTTTGCCGTGCCGCATCATAGTTAATCACACCTACTAGTGCCTTCTCTCCCAACCCTCAGAAATTCAAATTCAAGGAAGGGTGGAAAATATAGTCCTGAGATTTCTTAGGATAGCAGTGAAAATGGCTGCATTTTTCAAACGACATTTCTGGGAATAATTTGAATATGTTTTCCTGGTGCGTGTGTGTACAATGGATATGAAAGGCCACATAAACAGCTTATATTGGAAGACACGAAAAAAAAACCAGCCAAATATTTCCATGAAATGTGACCTTGCTGGTGTCCTGAGAAGAGCACTGCCTGGTGCTGAGGACACTGACACAGTTACTTATCCATTACGACCCGGCATAACAATGAGGCATTAATATGCATAAAGTCTATATGAACTGTGAGCACATCTGGCTCACTCCGAAATTCATTTATCTAGACCCTGGTGTGATTTGCATTAAAGCGTGTCATCATTAGAAAAACTAAACGTCTTTTTTTTCTGTATATAGCTTTGAGCACCCAGAGAAACACTTTGATTCGCTAAAATGCCTCTCACTTTTGTCCAGGGCATATTTTTAATCAGTTTATATTTCCACCTGGCACATTTCTTAATTGGGCAGAAATATGACGCTCTTTGTTCTGTGCAGTCCCATCTCGCTGCTCCGTGGGCAGACAGAAGGAAGCAGCTTTGTTGTTGATGGAGGGTGTGAGGCTACCTTGACAGCCTGTCGTTATCTGCCCCCAGTGTGTGATATGGTGAAAATACACACAACAAAGTGGAGCGCCCATGCAGTTATCTTGCCGACACCTGCTGCAGGCCACATGTTTAAACCAGAGTCCGAGGTCTCCCTGGACCTGTAGAAAACTGGAAACTTCAAGAGTCGTGGCTTTGATCAAATAGAATCCGTGCGCACGCGCAGTTCGCGCTCGCTATTGCACTGCATACATTTATTTACCTGACAGGAAATGACTGTAGGCTAAAGTGGTTAATCTGCCAGGGCTCTAGAACCAAAACCTCGGTCACACTGACATTCTGGTTGACATTAGACAAGTGACCCTATCGCCACGCTTTCACTTAAAGGGGAAGTGCAGAAATTCACCTAAACAATGGAGGGCACTTGCAGTCTTCGAATATTTTGAGAGAATATATGGGGCATATTACCAAGCAATAGCGATAATTATCGCTATTGCTTGGTTTAGAGACAAAAAATTACAGCTGAGCTGCGGCGATATGTATCGCAAATAAACCTTGGTATCACCAAGGTTTATCGCAAATGCGATAAAAATCGGCCGCAATGCATGAATATCGCTGAAAAGTCAGCAATATTCAGGCATTACCGAGCGAATATCCATTGGATAACATGGCTAAGAAGTGCTCAGGGCAGGTGTTAGCTTTTGGAGATATTCGCGCTTAGCGCGAATAGCTCGAAAAGTTGGTAATAGGAGATAGCGATGTTAGCGACTACTTCCAGTCGCTAACATCTTGGCACGCCCACTTTGCATGTCATTAGTGATAAATATCACTGACATGCAAAGTGGGGCCCAAGATGGTCGCTATTTCCTACTAGCTGTCGCTAACTGGTGTTAGCGACAGCTAGGTAATAGGGAGATAATTTTATCTCCGCTTTCTTGGCTTTTAAAGCCAAAAAAGCGGAGATAAACCCCCTTGATAATATGCCCCATATTTCCGATGGATTCGCAGTAGCCTCAGGAAGCAGGTTAACAATTTGTGCATTGTGGTGTCCATGTGTCCTATCCGCTATCATATTCAGTAGAGCTGATAGGACTTTAAAAGGCAGCTAGATTCAAAATATGGAACACTTGCATTGTAAAGTCTAACTTGCAACCTGGAAATTCCTAGATGCGTACACAGATGTATGACTTTTAGCTTTTAATTTTCCCTCAATATATTCACATTACTATATAGTGTAGATGTTGGCAGTGGATTTGAGAACTGCCTTGTCCTCTAGCATTCACGACATAATAGATGAATGTTTGTGGTGCTTGTAATGCATTGAAATGTAAAGTTACACTGTTTTTTCACTATTGATAGCGTGACTTGAAAAATTAAAATCCCTGTCGCTGTAGGACTGCATCCGTGACCGCCAGGAATGTGTTGCGACATTGGCTGCATGACCACCGTATTACAAGTTTGCTGAGGGGCCGTTGGTGTGCCTGCGGTGGTCTTATGGCGGTGTGCAATTTATTTCAATATGTATCAATGCCTGAGTGTACATTCCGACTGCATGTGTGTTAGATGCACATATATGCATGATACCTGTTGAAAAGTACCACCTACCCATTGTCGGAGTCCAACCCATATATCGTCAGTCCCGGTAATGGGTATATGGTACCAACGTACTTACCTGTATTTTGTCGCAGGCTGAGTTGTATTCTTCAGGGTGAAGATGCTCCTGTGTAAGGGGGGCCTAGAGAAAGGGATCCACATCGAAATCTGCTGGGAAGAACAGGAAAGGGCGGAATATGCATCCCAAATCCTTTGTCTCCCCTGTCCTTTAGCCTGCAATTGTAATACAGAGGCTGGCTTATGGGAATGCCAACTTGGAATACGGATGGCGGTCTTGCTCCTCTGTACCGCTCAATAGAGGCTGCCTTCCCCCAACTGCGATCTCGGTAGTCAGTGGTCTGCTGGAGGTGCCAGCGGTCCAGCTGCAGTGCCTGCAAAGGCAACACTCCCAACTCATAATACAGCATCTCACCGCCATTGGACAGCCACTGCGGGGACGGCAGTACACGGCCCGCCAAACTCATAATAAGGCCCTAAATATGTTACAGCTAACAAATGTTACTGTTTCAACTGAAAAAATCAAGTCCCTGGGTCAATGATATTTTGATGAAAACCTCAGCAAACATCTCTGAAAACATACATCTAAGGGGCAGACGGTCAGTAACTGGAACCGAACGACCTCTTGTCTTTGGTTCCAGACCTGCAAGTAGGATTCGACCGAACCCTGTTCAGTCGCAATTCTACACTTAACCATCTAAGTATGCATTCCAAACGGAATGCATGCTCGCATTGTTAAATGCAGAGGTGCAGTTCATCCCTGCATCCCATGGCAGGTACCTTAAGGTGCCTACCACCGGGTGCAGGGATCAACAGGGGGCAACATAGGTGCCCCCTCGGCTGCCCATTGGCGTCCTCACACCCATTGGTGCCCTGCTGGGGGGGGGGCAGCACAGAAAGGCAGTGGGAAACTACCTTTGTACTCCCTTAGCCTGAAAGTGCCGGCCGGGGGAGTAGTGAAGGATTCGGGATGGTGAACAAGCTTTCCGAGCTCGTCGGAAGCCATCTGGAAAACTGAGTCGGATTCCTTTCTGACCGAGCCATCAAAATGGCTCGGTCGGAAAGGAATTTGCACAGGCAGGTCCGATGCGGTTTGGATGGCTCCGACCGAGGCTCTGAGCCATTCCTAACTGCATTAGAATCGTTCCCTGTTTCTACTCCGTAAGTATGCATGTACAAATAACATACTGCAAGTTTAAATTACCATGTTACATAAAAATATTCTACTACAATAATTATTTTGTTATTCTGAAACTTACAGATGAAATGTTGCAAAGAGCCACATAAATAAAATGTCAGAAAGCCAAATTATTTTTAAATCATATGTGGTATACTTACAGTAAAGAAAATACAAGCAGTGAGAAAATGTACTGGAAATGTTTAAAGTACTATTCTAATGCATGTTATGGGCTAGCTTCAACAAAAAATTAAATTTTGAAAAAATGAGAAAGCACAATCATCCCCCAAATATATTGTAATATGTCATGGGAGCTAGCATGGGTTTTACAGAGTCTACAGGAACAATTAAAAAAAACATAGTACCGCGTGTTTCTAATCACAGGTCAAATCCTATGTATCTCAAATTTAAAAAAAACGCATAGCCAGAACTTGAAAAGTCAGCACAAAAACCCCTGCTGCTCCAAAAATATTCCATTATATAGATATCCCTGAAATGTTTAACATGCACAAATGGATCTTTCTTTTTATGTGACAACACAATGATGAAAAGAGACTAAGTATATATGCAAAAGAACACAACATACTAAGATAAGCCATAACAACAAGTGGATGATGGAAGACACGTCGACATCATGCCCTCCCCAAATCACACAAACCCACACAATCCACAGAGAGTAGCACAACACAAACACAACTATAGTCTACCATCTTTACCAAACAAAGTGCAACATACCATGAACTACTAACTGAAACAAAATTGAAAACTAACAATGATGGCCTTATTATGAGTTTGGTGGTCCTGTGGACCGCCTTATTGGTGGTGGCAGTCCGAGCGCAGTGAGCTGGGTGGTCTGAACGAGTTGGGCAGATCAGCTTTGTCAAGACTGCTGCTGGCCTGCTGAGACTGCCAGCAGAACGCCGACTGACAGATTCGCGGGCAGGGAAAGGCAGCAGCCATAGTGCTGTACAGGGGAGCTGCACCACTGTCCGTATTACAAGTTGCCTGTTCCATGAGCGGACTGCGGTGGTCCAACCTCCTGCTGCAAGATGGTGGTGACCAAGAATTTGGGGTGCGTTCTCACCCCTTTCTTCTTCTTCCAGACAGATTCCAACATGGATCCCTTTCTCCAGATGCCCCTCTTTGAAGCAGGATCTTCAGTTTTAGGATTATGACCCTGTTAGCGGTGATCTACAGGTGAGTTCTCTTCAAACCATATATTCATTGCCAGAACTTATCACATATGGGCTAAATAATCATTATTCTAAAAATCCTAAATTAGAAGACTAAATACATTTTTTAACCCTGAACAGCTAAAACGTATTTCAAAAATGTCAGACTGAAAAATATAAATTGTTTAAATAAATATTGATAAACACATTTAAAAAAACAAAAATGACAATTTTTAAAATAACAACTGAATCAAAATATAAATACAATGTAAAACACATTATAAAACAGTATAAACACTCAATCAACATAAAAAGAGTAAAATAAAATATAACTTACATTTTGTAGCTGAAGCACATGAACTCGAAATATTCCACAAAATGAAAATCCACAAAACTATATAAAAGTGAAGCAAAAAATGCCAAAATGCAAGCAAAGAAAATTAAATATCCAGTGCAAAACAATAATCTACTGTAACCATCCAAAACCCCAAAAATAAAATATCAGTGAATGTTCCTGGAAAAAAATAAATAAAGAAAATAAAAAATAGTATTGCTTAATAGATAACTAAACTGATTTCCGTTAATTAAAAAAATGTATCCAAAAATCCAGAAAACAAACAACCCCATACTATTACACACTAAAAACCGAAGCCATCACTGATGACACCATCCAGTGGGTGTACGTATTTTGTAAGAGTTTAGGATCACTAAACATATATAGTAAGGTACTACAAAACCTAAAGTATTATACTAGGTATACTACTAATGAGTGATACTAATTTTAATATATATCATGTGAGTAACTGTGTGACTGTATTTTCCTTGTTTGTATGGGTGTGTGAGTGGCTGTATGGGTGTATAAGTGGTTGTGCAAGTAGCTGTGATGGGTGAGTGAGATGCTGTATGAGTGGCTGTATTGGCGAGTGAGTGGGTGTGCCAGTGGATGCATGGGTGGTTGAGTTACGGTGTAAGCGCCTCTATCAGTGGGTAAGTGGGTGTTTAGTGACTGTATGGGTGAGTGAGTGGGTATATCAATGGCTGTATGAGTAAGTGACCGGATGTGTAAGTGGCTGTATGGGTGAGTGAGCGTCTATTTGGTAGGTGTGTGAGTGACTGTATTGGACAGTGAGTGTCTCTGTGAATGGCTCTATGGGTGAGTACATGAATTTGTGAGTGCTTGTATGGATATGTGAATGGGTATCTAAGTCGTTGTGTGAGTGAGTGTATAAAGGTTTCTATGAGTAAGTGAGGGGCTGTGTTAAGCTGATTAGGAGAGTGAGTGGGTGTGTGACTTTGTAGGTAAATAAGTAGATATGTAGGTAGTTGGATAGGTAAATGTGTGGTTATGTGGCTGGCTGTATGGGTGAATAACTGGTTGCATGAGTGGCTGTATGGGTGAGTGAATGGTTGTGTGAGTGGGTGTACAAGTGAGTGAGTGGATGTGTGAGTGGCTCTATTGAAGACTGAGTTGGTGTCTGAGTACTGGCATAGATCTGTGGATGGGTATGTCCGTGGTTGTACAGGTATGTGAGTGGGCACACAAGAGGTTATATAAGGGGTTAATAGGTGCGTGAGTGCTGTGGATGATGTAATCAGTGATGTCATTTGAGAGTTCATCAGTGATGTTATCAGTGATGTCACTTACCATGTCATGAGTGATGTAACACATGAGGTCATAAGCAGTGCATTGCGGGGCGTAAGTTATAGTTAGCTCAGCTAAATATAACTGCAGACTTTCCCTGGTTTTGTACAACTGAAATCTGACCCTAATCATAAGGTACCTGTTACCTTTGTTTTTTTCAGTGAATTTCTAGGTTTTTTTAAAAATTATATTTGTTAACTATAACAAACCTTGTAACCTTTGTTTTTTCAGTGAATTTCTAAGATTTTTAAAAGCTAATTCCTAACTATAACGTCCCTGTAAACTTTGTTTTTTTCAGTGAATTTCTATGGGTAATTAACTAGTAATCACATTTGCAAAGTGGCGGAGAAGGGGGCTGGGCCTCCAACCAGCTCTCAGGAAACTCACTGTTTAGGACTTGCAGGAGGCACCAGGAGGGATTCTTAGCCTCCAAGTGAAGTAATTCGGGGTTCCCAAGGCCTACACGCTCCGGAGATAACCCACTCACACTCAAGCACTGTTGGCACGGAAACTGTAAAAGGCAAAGAACAAGTTTATTAAGACCCCATGGGGTGGTGGTACACTCAAACAGCACCTTTCGGCAATGCAAGAGGTATCACACCGAACATCGGTGTGACCCCGTTTATATACAGTTTGGGGCAATAAAAGATAGGCGGCACAAGTTTAAGACACATTTTCGAGACATATATGGTCATGTTTACGAATACTGCCAGCTCATTGGAGGGGGGCACACTCCGCTGGTCAGTTTGGTGCACATTCCTGAAGATCTACGGGTCAGTGGGAGCTGCGCATGTGTGGCTTGACCAGTACTAAAAATAGCCTGTTGCTGGGCAGACAAGAGTGGTCAGTGGAACGGACAACGGACTAAAGGGCACGTCGGCCACGAGGCCGCTCATGATCTAAGATGGCCGCCGCAACATTCAAAATGGCGCTTATCGTATATGGCCAAGTTAAGAAGGACAACGTATAGGTTCAGCTAATCGCTAATACGGACGGGCCAATTTACGACAGACGACCCTTTTAGCGTTTAGCTGAATCTACCTCATAATGAACATAATCAGGATGTTCGTCCTCGATGTCTATTAACATAATACATTGAACATAAGGCTGGGCCACATTGAATACATAAACATATGAAAAACATTGCTCCCACAAGTATACAGAGAATTGTCAACAGTTTCCAGCCCCAAGTTGCAATCGTAGACCAGAACCATCCTGAGAGTGTCCAAGTTCCATTGTCCGGGTGTATCTCAGCAGCTATTTTATGCAGCTTGGAAATAGCATCATACACAGATGGAGAATTGTCCGGAACGTATACGCAACAGCTGCTTCCGATAATTCTACATGCCCCCCCCACGATCAGCCAAAACAACGTCCAACACCATTCGATTTTGGAGGGTAACAATTCTGGAAATCTGTAATTCCTCGGTAATATTCCCCAGGGCAATGGCAGTGTCATTTGCAACAGCCTCAACAACACGTGTCAGTCGTCGGATTTTCCGGCTGTTCAGTGCAGCCCCCACAAAGGAGAATAGTCCCAGATTAAAATCCACATACTGTTGTAATGCAGTGTCCGTTTGGTCAATGTCCTCCAGGGCAACAGTTCGTTTAACCCTATTCAAAACGAAATCATGGTACAGTGTATAATCGTTGTGGTACATCGGAGGGGCAATGAATACAGGGGGTAACACAAACGATACGTAGCACGTGCCCAACCACCCCACTGGAAGCTGATGGTATCCCTTCGTTCCACAGATAAAGTATGTATTTCGTGATGCAACAAATGAGATGCCATTCGGGCTATCAAACGTAAGAGAGATGTTACATTCGCTTTTCCCCACTGCAATCGTGCCCTTGTTTCTGATACATAAATCGGCTTTTGTGGCAATGACATTTATAACATGAGCACTAGATACATTAACATTCCGCTGATTGCTGTATACACGTGGGGCAGATATATTGTCAGGCCTATACTCTTCCCATTCGAAACGTGTACCCTCAGCCCGGGGAAACCCATCCTTGTCATGGAAACATACTTTATTCAAACGGAAAAGCACCCCCCCTTTAGTTGGCCATCTCAAAGTAAAAAGGAGGGTGTACCAAGCGTTGCATGACCCATTGTGTGAAAACGGGAGTGGAATAAGTGGGGTGCCCCCTCTCTTCTGGTGCCCAGGCAACATTCCACACACCCAACAATTCGAGGTATTGGTCATGTTATGCGTGTGGTGAAGAATCTGAATGAAGCTGTTATTTAAATACGTTTGGCGATGGCGCTCTTCATGAAAGGGCAGTGTGAAATGAAAATGTTCAGACGGTGCCGGGGTAGTCGGCAGCAAATGTTCACATACAGGCACCACAAGTTCGACTACCCAGGCTATAACAGCTATCACCACAATAGTCAAGACAAAGAGAAAGGCACCCAATATTTTCTTATCACGAGATGCCGTTGATGCCATATTTCAAGAATGTTAGTGCAAAATCTCAAACAGCACCAATCGTTCGCAAATTGTCCACAAATTGTCTCAGATACACGTACGTGTATACCTAAAAAAAGAAAAATGCGGTGCTGAACTCCGAGGTAGCCGTTGTTTTCTTCTCCGGGCCAAGACGGGTGTCGCTACTCTGGCAGAACTGATCCCCCCCCTTGGAATTCCCGGTTTCCGTTTCACAAACCTGGAGCGGTAACCAACCAGTCATTCAAAAAAGGACACAAAAATCTTCTTATCGTGGACGTAGGTCGTAGCGCTCTCTTCCGATAGCAGATTGGTCCGGGAAGGCTCCCTCCACTTCGGCCGACGTCACAGCTGGGCTCTTTTCTTTCTCCAAAATCTCCTTATAATCAGTCAACACAGCAGGAGTCACCAAATCCGGAGAGACACGGCGACAATGTGTCGAATGCACCCACCGCTTCCTGTTTGTCACTCGTACTGCGGTGCGGGTCGCCAGGAGGACCTGCTCGGGGCCCTTCCACCTAGGCTCCAGACTGCTTGCTCTCTCAAACGAGCGGACCATTACATGGTCACCAGGACGAAGATCATGGCCCTCTCCAGTAGAGTTGTCCGGGAGCGCTTCTTGAACCTGTTGATGAATAGAGAGCAAATCATTTGTCAATCGTGCCAAATAATCATTCATCATAACACAAGGCACATCATGTATTAATCGCGGCTTGGGCACCCCCCAGATATTCATAGGGCGGCCAAACACCACCTCATAGGGCGTAAGGCCAGTTCGTGAGTGGGGTACTGATCTAAGAGATAGTAGTGCTAGCGGCAACGCATCTGGCCACTTCAATGATGTAGACGCCACAATTTTGGCCAGCTTAAGCTTCAACGTGGCATTGTACCGCTCGACCAAACCTGCTGACTGAGGGTGGAATACAGCGTGGAACTTTTGCTGAATCCCTAACCCCTTCAGTACATATTCCACAATCTTTCCAACAAAATGGGGCCCATTATCGCTCCACAAAAATTTGCAAACTCCAAAGCGAGGAAAGAATTCCTTAAGCAACACCTTAGCTGTTGTCAAAGCTGTATTGTCTTTCGTGGGGTAGGCCTCAACCCATTTGCTAAAAGCACACACCACCACTAGGACGTACTTCAGGTTATTGCAACGCTCAAGTTGGATGTAATCCATTTGAAGCACCTCAAACGGTGCAGAGGGTGGAACGAACCCTCCTTTCGGAGTATGGGTCCCCTTTCCAGGATTGTGTTGCAAACATACCAGGCAGGTCTGCACTACTCTCTTTGCAGTATTCGTAATCTCGGGATGTTCCCAAACTCGTGTTAAAAGCCGAGTTATTGCAAGAGCTCCGATATGAGCCAGTCCATGTGTCATCTGGACCATCGCCTGTAAGTAAGCCGCAGGCAATTTCCACTTCTCCATGTCTTTGCTTCTCCAACAACCCTCGTCATCTAGTACCCCATCTGCTGCCCAAGCCGCAAGTTCAGATTCTGTGGCTGATTTTTGGATATCCCGTATCTCTGCTCTAGCATCACTCCATCGCTCAGCCTGTGATTGTACCACGTACATGGGGGAGCTAGTTCAGGACATAGCCGTTTGCCTTGCTATACTGTCTGCAAAGGCATTTCCTTGACCCACTTTATCCGTAATCTTTTTATGGGCACTGCACTTTACTATCGCTACTTTCTTAGGGCCAAGCAACGCATTTAGGAGATCACGCACTAGCTTTCCGTGCATAATGTGCTCTCCGTGTGATGTCAGAAACCCGCGTTCTCTCCAAAGAAGCCCGAAGTCGTGGGCCACTCCAAAGGCATACCGGCTGTCCGTGTATATGTTCACACATAATCCGGCACTCAATTCGCAGGCTCTTGTTAAAGCTATCAGCTCTGCTGCCTGAGCCGATTTTTGTGGTATCCTAGCTGTTTCCACCACTGTCTTAAGCGTCGTGATCGCGTATGCTGCGGAAGTCGTTCCATCTGGCAGCCTTAGACACGATCCATCAACCCACAGTTCCCCATCCACATCAGGAAGTGGCACATCCTGTAAGTCAACACGACCCTTTGTCTGCTCCTCAGTCAGGAAAACACAGTCGTGATGTTTTTCTTCCTGACCCTCCTCGGCCGGATAGGGCAATAAAGTGGCAGGGTTCAAAGTAGCGCATCTTTTCAATGTTATATGTGGCGCTAAGAGTGTCAGCTCATATCCTGTAAGTCGTGCACTCGTAAGGTATTGAGTCTTTGTCTGGTTTAACAGGGCATCTACTGCATGAGGGACTAACACCAACAATTTGTGTGATAACACTATGCCCTCACTCTGTCGTATGGCTACTGCTGTTGCTGCTACCGCTCGAAAACACCCAGGCAACCCTCGTGCTACAGGATCCAAAATGGCAGAGAAGTATGCACATGGCCTCTGCTTATCCCCGTGTAATTGCACTAACACTGACAACGCGCACCCATCATTCTCGTGCACGTACAATGTGAAAAGTTTCATGTAGTCTGGTGTACCTAACACGGGTGCGGAACAAAGGGCCTGCCTCAACTGTTCAAAAGCCTTCTGACATTCATCTGTCCACTCAAGGGGCATTGGTGTAGCTTTGGACAGTAACGCTAACAAAGGTTTTATGATATGTGAAAATCCCATGATCCATTGCCTACAAAAAGACGTCAACCCTATGAAGGCACGCACATCTCTCTGCGTGCGGGGGACTGGTGTGTCTAAAATTGCTTGAATTCGATCAGATGTTAATGCACGTCCCTCCTTAGACAACAGATGACCGAGGTAGGTCACCTGTGGTCTACAGTATTGAAGCTTTTTCTTGGAAACCTTGTGATTGTGTTGCGCCAGAAAAGAAAGCAACGCAATCGTACTCTGTTCACATTGCGCATAGGAGTCAGCGGCAAGCAGAAGGTCATCCACGTACTGGATGAGCGCAACGCCGGACTGCAATTTAAAGGAATCTAGTTGTCTTTTCAAAGCCTGGCTGTAGATGCTAGGGCTTTCAGTATATCCTTGGGGAACACGACAAAATCTATACGATTTATTATTGAGTGTAAAACCAAACAGATATCTGCTGTCTGGGTGAACAGGGATGGAAAAGAACGCATTCTTTAAGTCAATCACGCTAAAAGTGGTGGCCGTCGGTGGAACCAAAGTAAGCAAAGTCGTGATATCAGACACCACCGGGTATTGGGGAATGACAATTTTATTTATCTCACGCAAATCAATAATAAATCGATAGATCTTGCCATCTGCGTCTCTCTTAAGAATCGGTAGAATAGGGCTGTTACAAACATTATAAGGGACCTCCTCCACCACCCCTGCAGAAATCAAATCCTGAACAATATGTGTCAGTGCAATTTCACCTTCTTTCAAAATCTTATACTGTGGCACTCGTGGTAGAGGGGCCCCCTCCTTAACAGTAATATGTATTGGTGGAATACGCATCTCTCCCACATCCGTATCTGAGGTCGCCCACAACGTGTGCGGCAGAGAGGCCAAAGCAGGGATGTCTAAAATGGCATAAAATCTGTCAGGGTCAGGGCAATCGTCAGGGTCAGGGTAATTGTCATTCAGAATAACCCGCACTCCCTCTGGAGCGCAACGTATTGTCGCTCGAAAATATTTAAGTAAATCAATGCCCAGGATATTGTCTGGGGTATGGGGTGATAACAAAAATTGGCCAAAACTGAAATATTTATCAATGCATAGTGCTAGGGGCTTGGACAATGGGCTGGGGGAGGGTGTGCCATCAAACCCTACACACGTAACCATTTCGCCAGACAGGGGAGCCCTCGGAACCAAGTTTTTCGACAGAGCGCTACGAGTAGCTCCTGTGTCGACTAGAAATTGATCAGTAGAACCCAAAATACCCGCTGTTACATATGGACCTTGCTGATCTACCGGCACTTCAACTGATTCCTTACCCCATCCTACGCAATCCTATGCATGCACATAATCCTGGTGTTCCACATTCTCTCCTTCCGAAATCTGATATTGATTCCGTCTATCAAACATATTCCGTTCGCCCTGGCCACGGCCCCTCTCCTCAACCTTTCCACGATCACCTCCGCCACCTCTCGCTCCAGTATAACCTCCTCTCGACCTTCCACTTCCTCGACCACGCTGACTACGCTGTTCGCGAAGTACCGGACAATCTTCGGCCCAATGCCCAAACTCCTTACAATAAGCACACTGATCCTCCGCAATGTCCGTACGACCATACGACGCGTTTCCTCCACCTCGTCTACCTCTATCGTTACCTCTGCCCTGTGTTCCCCGAACCTGCGCCAACATCACCTTCGTTTTCAATTCCTTCGTCTTTTTCTCTACACTTTCTTTAGCCTCCACTTCCTGCCGCTCATAATACTGAGCCATAGTTAACAAGGACGCAGGGGTCGCCGTGGCCCAGGAACTTTCACTCGACTTCAATCGCTTTGCAATCTCTGGTAGGAGATTAGCTACATACTTATCTACAAACAAATGCCGACCCGTATCGTCTGTTAAAGATTGACCACTGTAATCATGAAAGGCTTCCTCGAAACGTGTAAAGAAATCTGAAACCGTTTCATCGGGTTTCTGCTTGCACGACGTTAACATGGTCCAATCAATCTTTTTGGAGGGAACAAGCGTTTTTAATTTATTCAAGATAGCTGCCGGTAGATCTAGAATTAGCTGACAGGGCTTACATGCTGGTTCTCTGTCTAAATCTGCAGCATTTATTTCTTTCCATGTAGCTCCCAATATCGTTTCGTCATTATTTTTGCGAATTTGTCGCCACATATCAGGTGGCAATATCAGCCCAAAAAACAAATCTATGTCTACGAGAGTCATCACACAAGACGATATAGCCCCCTCCACCCCCTCATAAAATGCCGCTGGATTCTTCCGAAGATCAGGTAAAGAATTTTGTCAATGCCATGACATCTGCTCTATTCCATGGCGTGTAAACCCAGTTATACACAAAATACCCTTTCGCATCCTTCGATAATTTATCCTCATCCGTACCTTCCCCCTTCGGCGGAACATACAAAGGGGCAGCTTCACGCATAGGCATAACATGCAACGCAGAACTCTTATCTGAACCACGGAGAGAACACTCTTTGGCCTGCCCATTATTCTCCAATTCGGACTCCTTTTGCCTCTTTTTCCGCTCCTCCCGCAATCGGGTTGTCTCATCCCGCAGCTTGATCAATTGCGCAAACAGGTCATCGACATCTGAAAGATCAAAATCACCTTTAGTCAAATTTTCACGGTACACTGACAACGCTTTGGGTTCTAACGTATCAGAAAGATCACGATATGCGCCTATAACCTCATCGGCCAAAGTAGACAGAAAATACATCAATTCAAGATCCGTCCACCCTTTCTTTTCTGATACCAATTGCTCCTGGGTAACACTACGTTTATTCACTTTACGAGCCCAACTACGTAGATGAGCGGACCTCTCCGTAGTAAACCTGAGAGCAGATATACCCTTCTTGCCCGACTTATCCTGTAACGTACGGAGGCGGTGACCGATCTAACAAAGAAAAATCATCAATTTCATTATTAAGGACAGGATAAAGCGGTCGGCGAATAGGGAATTGGCCAGTCGTTTGCAAATTACGTTCCAGTTCCTCCCTTTCTTTCTTCTCTTGAGCCTCCTTTTCCTCAAGCTATAAAGCCTTATCCCGAGCAGCCTTGCGCTGCTCTTTGTCCGCCAAGGCAACCTCACGCTTCATTCGCTCACGCGCCGCTTTCTCCCACATTCGCACACAATCAAACATATTTTGTCTAGACCTGCGTTGAAACATGCATTGCTCTACAAATTGTATTTTACTCAAATCATAAGACCCGTGTAGAGGCCATTGCAATTCAGGATCGGCCTTGGTGTATTTATGCCATAATTTACTGTACATAATAGGAGGAAGGCCATATTTTATGTACATGTCCCTATTTGGTGTTCCCTCTGGGGGAGCCGGCTGTGATTCCGCTAACCTAATTGAGGTACCTTCTCCAAGACAACACATTCCTCGGAGTGTGCTGAAAACAGGCATGTTCAAAAAGTATCACGAAAGCGTGACACCGGACAAAATGGCACTTACAGTTCTTCACACAATTGTGCCGCTCAAAGGAAAAAACAAAGTTAGGGAAACATCTCTACATGCCTGCCTATGTGAAGTGCACTACACATATAAGTTCAAAGATCACAAATTCACAATGTTAGCTAACTCAAATCAAAGATCATAGGACTTCGGCAAGCGTCCGAGGACTACCTTACCGATCACAAAGCACAGATTTTCAGTAAGCGTCCGAAGACTACCTTACCGAACACAAAGCTTACCAAATTCCCAAATGTCCAGATTCCAACTGCCAAGGTCTTGTAAGCCAAATCAGCCAAACGGCACTTTCTCAATGATGCAGACACTTCGAAGACTCAGTCGGAGACCGGCGCCACCTGGAAGGTCAGATCGGAAGGAAAGGAAAAAACACCGTGGCAGCCAAGACTCGGGTCACTCGTGGCAGCGCGCGCCCATGGCGGGTTTCCAAGCCTTCGTCACGACCTCTCCTTCGGGCATCCGAGTCGCCGATGAGTCCCACCAGAGTCGCCAATTGAAGTAATTCGGGGTTCCCAAGGCCTACACGCTCCGGAGATAACCCACTCACACTCAAGCACTGTTGGCACGGAAACTGTAAAAGGCAAAGAACAAGTTTATTAAGACCCCATGGGGTGGTGGTACACTCAAACAGCACCTTTCGGCAATGCAAGAGGTATCACACCGAACATCGGTGTGACCCCGTTTATATACAGTTTGGGGCAATAAAAGATAGGCGGCACAAGTTTAAGACACATTTTTGAGACATATATGGTCATGTTTACGAATACTGCCAGCTCATTGGAGGGGGGCACACTCCGCTGGTCAGTTTGGTGCACATTCCTGAAGATCTACTGGTCAGTGGGAGCTGCGCATGTGTGGCTTGACCAGTACTAAAAATAGCCTGTTGCTGGGCAGACAAGAGTGGTCAGTGGAACGGACAACGGACTAAAGGGCACGTCGGCCACGAGGCCGCTCATGATCTAAGATGGCCGCCGCAACATTCAAAATGGCGCTTATCGTATATGGCCAAGTTAAGAAGGACAACGTATAGGTTCAGCTAATCGCTAATACGGACGGGCCAATTTACGACACAAGGTTCCTCAGGAGTAAAGTGGATTTAATCTCCCAACTACTAGTGCACCACACACAGAGTATGGTGACCAACAGTCCGTAAATTTCATGGACAGTCCGTAATTTCGGCCGTCTGTCCGTTGTCCGTGAAGGAATCTTTAACGGACGCCATTTGTCAGTCATTTTAACAGGGCACCGGTTGCTCCACCCTAAAGCCGGCACAGCTTGCACCCACCTCTTTTCTTCACTCCGATGCTGCACCAAAGCTCATCAGATACCCCGCAGCATTGGAGAGGCACAGCGGGATGGCTACCCTCACACCTCCAGCTCTTGATGACCTGTTAAGAGGTGCTTTGAAGGTGACTGAGAGGGAGGGGCTGCCGGTTCAGGAGCAGCGACATCTATTCACATGCAAAAAGCCCTGAATGTGTCATGTCTCTGCTATTTAGAGGGGGGCTCACACATTCCATTTCTACCCAGGGCCCCAAACATCCGAGACTCGGCCAGATTACATCCCTGATTACACCGAGGCAGCACGTGGTTCTCTTCACAGAGCTTAATTACTGTCACTAAATTGTAAGCAAACCTCGGTTCTTCAAACATGCAGTCTATAATGTAAGAAAATAAAGAAATGGCACAATCGCACCCACACTGATTAACAAAGTATGGAGGACAATCAGTTCAATCAGTTCTCTTAGAGTATCTCCTGTAAGTACTGTACATCACAGTGGGGGTTGGCATTTTGGACAGAGAGCCTGTCTTCTCGTTGTCTTGTGGAGGAGAGGAGCCCAAGATGATACTAGAATACTGCATGCCCACCCCTGTGTTCCCTCTCCTGTGATGGCTCCTGCCCTCCCCTCAGTGATGGCACCTGTCCCCCCATGTGGTGGCTCCAGTCCACCCCACGCCTGGGATAGCTCCTGTCCCCCCATGTTGTGGCTCCAGTCCACCCCCACCTGTGGTGGCTCTTGTCCCCCCCTGTGGTGGATCCTGTCTCCTCCCTGGGTGGCTTCCGTCCCAGTCCTGGAACGGCCCCTGCAGCGAGGGTGAAGTTCTTGATGGGCCTCTTCTCAAAAGGGCTCAGCTCAAAATTAATATGGTAAGGTCGGCGAGTAAGTAAGTGAAGGGATGGGTGAATTGCTGGATGAATTAGTGAAAGGGTGAATGGATGAATGAAAGATTGAATAAATGGCTAATGAGAGACAATGGATGGATTGGTGAGTGAGGGGAAGGATGGAGAGAAAATGTAAATAGCTGGATCTATGGGTGGAAGGGTAGCTGGATGATGGATGAGGGGAAAGATGGATGAGGGGAAGGATGATGGATGAGGAGAAGGACGGATGGATGGATGGAGGGGAAGGATGGATGATGGAGGGGAAGGATGGATGGATGAGGGGAAGGATGGATGGATGGATGGATGGATAGAGTGGCTGGATGGAGGGGATGGATGGATGGATCAGGAGATGGATGGATGGATGAGGGGAATGATAAATGGATGGGATGGATGGATGGGTGAGGGGAAGGATGGATGATGGATGAAAGGAAGGTTGGATGAGGGGAAGGATGGATGGATGAGGGGAAGGATGGATGAATGAGGGGATGGATGAGGGGAAGGATGGATGGGTGAGGGAATGGATGGATGGATGAGGGGATGGGTGAGGGGATGGGTGGATGGATGAGGGGATGGATGGATGGATGAGGGGATGGATGGATGAGGGGGTGGGTGAAAGGATGGATGGATGATGAGTGGGTGGGTGAAAGGATGGATGGATGGATGGATGAGTGGGTGGGTGAAAGGATGATGGATGGATGAGTGGGTGGGTGGATAGTGGGTGGGTAAAAGGATGGATCAGTGGATTGGATGGTGGGTGGGTGAAAGGATGGATGAGTGGGGGGTGGATAGAGGGAAAGGATGGATGGATGGGTGGGTGAAAGGATGGATGGATGGATGATGAGGGGAAGGATGGATGATGAGGGGAAGGATGGATGGATGGATGATGAGGGGATGGATGAATGGATGGATGGATGAGGGGAAGGATGGAAGGATGAGGGGAAGGATGGATGGATGAGGGGATGGATGGATGAGGGGAAGGATGGATGGGTGAGGGGATGGATGGATGGATTAGGGGATGGGTGAGGGGATGGATGGATGGATGAGGGGATGGATGGATGGATGGATGAGGGGATGGATGAATGGATGATGAGGGGGTGGGTGAAAGGATGGATGGATGATGAGTGGGTGGGTGAAAGGATGGATAGATGGATGGATGGATGAGTGGGTGGGTGGGTGAAAGGATGATGGATGGATGAGTGGGTGGGTGGGTGGATAGTGGGTGGGTGAAAGGATGGATCAGTGGGGGGTGGATGGTGGGTGGGTGGATGGTTGGGTGGATGATGGGTGGGTAGGTGGATGAGTGAAATGATGGATGGATTGATGGATTGATGGATTGATAAGTGCAAGGGTGAATGAATGGACGTATGAGTGAAAGGGTGGATGTAAGGATGGATGAGTGAGTGAAAGGGAGGGTAGATGGACAAAAGGATGAATAGATGTGTGAAGGAGTGAAATTATAGATGGATGAGTGATAGGATCAATGGATGGATTCATGAGTGGATGAGTAGATGGATGGATGGATGGGTGGGTGGATGGATGGATGGAAGGAAGGATGGCTAAGTGAAAGGGTCGATGGAGAGAGAAAGGGAGGATGGATGGATGACTAAAATAGTGGATGGGTGGAAGGATTAGTAAGTGAAAGGATGGCTGGATTGGTGAAAGGGTAAATGGCTGAATGGATGAGTGAATGGATGGATGGGATAAAGAGTGGATGGATAAGTGTACAGATGGATAGGGTGAAATGGTGGATGGATGGATGGATGGATGGATGGATGGATAATGGAGATGAGTGAAAGGATGGATGAGGGGATGGATGAAGGGATGGATGAGTGAAATGATGATGGAAGGATACATGATGGATAGGTTTGCAAACGGTTGAATATGTTTGGAAATGGCTGGGCTTACTTATATACTATTGTGCGACCTCTGATGTGTCTGTAAAACGTACCTATTGTCCTGAAGTTTTGTCCTGAATTTTGACCTCCTGTCCTGAATTTGTGTCCTGAATGTTGACCCTTTGTCCTGAATTTTTACACTCACCGTCCTGAATTTGCACCAATGCCAGTTGGTCACCCTAACACAGACCTGCATTTGCAGAGTGGTGGAGAAAGGGGGCATGGGCTCCAAAGACCTCTTAGCAATCCTGCTGTGTGGTACTTACTGAAGGTAATGGGAGGGGTAGTTGGCACTCTAAGACATCCTTTCACCACTACTGTGCAAATGCCCATCCTGGTGCACCACTAGTAGAGGAATGAAGTCCCTTTGGCTCTAGAGGATCCTTGGGGGCCAACTACCCCTCCTGTTAACTCCAGTAAGTCCCACACAGTGGGTTTGCTGAGAGAATTTTGGTGGCCATGCCCCCTTTCGCCACCATTCTGCATACTCGCCTCCTGGTGCACTACTAGTAGGGGGATGACGTCTCCGTGGCTCTTGAGGGTCCTTGGGGTATAACTACCCCTCTGGCCACCTCCAGGGAGACCCACACAGCTGGATTGCTGAGAGGTTGTCAGAGGCGACGCCCCTTTTCTCCACCACTCTGTAAACACACCTTCTGACACACTTCTGTTTGGGGAAGTAGTCCAATTTACTCCTGAGGCTCGCAGGAGTAAAGTGGAATTCATTCCCCAACCAGAAGTGCACCAGGGGACGCTTTGTGGTGGGGAAAGAAGGTGTGGCCTTCAAGTCCACTCACTAATCCAGCAGTCTGGAACTTACTGGAGGTAACAAGAGGGCTTGTTGGTCCCCAAAGACCCTCAGCATTCAAGAGGATTTCATTTTCCAACCACCACTGCATTAGGAGATACGTTTGCAGAGTGTTAGTTAAGGGGGCATGACGTTTTTTTAGGGAAGAGGGGCTGCTTAGCCCCCCCTTACCTTGGCGGGCCCTGGTGACCCCATCCAAGAGGGGACGTTTTTTTTTTAGATAGGTTGGGGGTCCACGTGGCCTCCCTCCCGGGCCGATTACGGACCCGGGAACCCTATCCCTGCGGCCTGGCCTTTTCCTCTTTTTATTTTTTAAATAAAGGAAGGGGAGCCAAGTGGCCCCCTACCCAGGGCCAATTTTTGCCCCGTGGACCCCATCCCCCTGGGTCTGCACTTGATTTAATTTTTTTTAAATATGAGGTGGGGGCGCGCGGCCTCCATCCCAAGGCCGTTTTCGGTTCCAGGGAGTCCATGCCCCGGGGGCCAGGCTTAATTTAAGTTTTTTTTTAAAAAGGGAGGGCTCAATGCAACCCCCACTCCCCAGGCCAATTGTGGCCCTGGGGACCATGTCCCCCAGGACCAAGCATTCACCATTTTTATAAAAATGGGGAGGGGGCCGGCACAACCAACCTCCCTGGGCCAATATTGCCCACGAGACCCTAAGCCCTGGGGCATGGCCACCTTGTTGGGGACCGCAGGGGAATTCTGAAGGTTCTGTGGTCCCTGCTGGTACCCTACCTCCTGCGGGAACCAGCATTGCTTTTGGACAGGGGGAGCTGGCATGCAGCTCCCTCTTTCCAAAAGCAATTTTGCTCCGCTTCAAGGAAGCAAGACCATTTTTAATGCTCTCACTTCCATGAAGCAGACGAGAGTTTGCTATAGCTGCTCCCGCCAAGCCATAGCAAACTGCAGCGTCCCGGGTGTTGGCACCCCTGGACATTGCTGGAGGCGGCCCAGAAGGGTGGTGGTTCCCAAGGCCATTGATAGCACCCTGATGGGTGTTACTTGGCACCCCCTTCAACAAATATTTAGTGGAGGTGGTGGTCCCAGGGCTGTGTCCGGGGGGCTGGAGCCCCCCATGCATTATTTTAAAATATAACCCTGGGGAGATGGCAGTGCCCGGGGCTGCATGGGGGGCTGGAGCCTCCCACGCACTATACCTTATTATAGCCCTAGGGAGGTGGTGGTCCCCGGGGCTACGATGGGGGGCCACGTGGCCCCCTATTATCCTTTGTGTTTAGCCCCAGGGAGGTGGAGGTTCCTGCTCTTTATAAAGTTCAAGGACCTCTTCCGTTCCTGTGACACCGAGCGAGACACAAAACGGTTAAATCAAATCTCATACACAGCGGACAGCCCTTCAAGGCTGTCTCGGTCTGATCCAAAGAACCCCTCTCCGGGGCTCCGCAGAATCCATGGAAATGAAACCGTGAATGGTTTCAAAGAGAGGACCACTTCTCTTCTGCTACTATCTTTCCTTACCTCAGGAAGAAAATAAAGATATGAAGGTGCCAAGGAACGCTCTCATCCATGAGACCGGCTCAGCATCTAGGAGCCCTCTGTTCCTCCAACGACCGAAAATCATCCTCCAACTCCGACAAAACAATTACGTATGGAAATTCTTGTGCGTCCTCTGTTTATATCCAATGAGCCTCAAGCAGATTGCTCCAGGGGCTATGTAGTTTTCCTTCTCATCGGACTGGGAAGGCGCCGAGACCTGTCTGTCATTCCTGACAATACCCACTCCAGTGAGAGCAACAGTAGGGAAAGTGTTAGACAGTGGAGTGGCAAAAATTAAGATTGCCACTCGAAAGAGTGCAATATTAGGGAAAGTGTTCGATAGTGAAGGGGTGAAAATTACTATTCCCACTCCAAAAAGTCCAATAGAAGGATAAGTGTTGGCTAGCGGAGAGGTAAAATGTACCATTCCCACTCCACTGAGTGCAACACTAGGGAAAGTGGTGGATAGCGAAGGGGCAAAAATTACTATTCCCACTCCAGTGAGTGCAACAGTAGGAAAAGTGTTGGATAGCAAAGGGGTTAAAATTACTATTCCCACTCCAATGAGTGCAACAGTAGGGAAAGTGTTGGATAGCAGAGGGGTAGAAATTTCTATTTCAAGTCAAGTGAGTGCAACAGTACAGAAAGTGTGGGATAGTGGAGGGGTAAAATTAACTATTCCCACTCCAGTTGATGCAACAGTAGGGAAAGTGCTTGATAGCGGAGGGTTCAAATTACTATTCCCACTCCAGTGAGTGCAACAGCATTTAAATATCGATACTAGCCCTCAAAAGGAGGTGGACTACCTTGTGCTCGATACCAGCCCTGAGGATAAAATTATTCCCAACAAAAAATTGGACCGTAACGGTCCGCCAGGTGGTAACACCAAAGACAATAATAGCCAGATTATGTTCTGGAACGGTGCTGGTTTAAAAACAAAGGTGTCTAATAATGTGTGGGTGGATCTTGTAAATAACTATGAGATTTTATGCGTACAAGAAACTTGGGCTGTAGAGCCCCTCCACTTGTGTGGTTTTAAAACATTACACACACTGGCTATTAGCTCGAGACATGGTAGAGCGAAAGGGGGCCTTTGTACTTACATCTCCAGTCAGCTAAAATTTAGTAAGGTAGAGATGGTCCATAAAAATAACTATTATCATACTGTTAGAATATGTGTGGATAAGGATTCATGCCTGAATATTGTAAACTTTTATAATAATGCCCCCCGAGGCGATAGAAGAAATGTTAAGAAACCTGAGCTGTGATGTAAAAAGTTTACTTGGTGGGACAACCAAAGAAGTTTTCATGATCTGGGGAGGGGATTTTAATTGTTTTTATGCAATAGAGTGGAGAAGGGGACACGTGGTATAATGTTAGATAAAGATACTAACTTACCGCATTTTGCACATACTATGTGCGGGACCTACTGAATGATATAATATTTTCATGCGACATGGGGTATGCTAATACTCTGTATCAACCAGAGGTCCCTTTTCGTCCTACTTTCAACGGCAGAGGTGTTTTTCTACAAATTGACTACATATTAATGTCCTGCGGATATTGTGCATCTGTTAAGAATTTTAATACACTCGATACTGCCCTAAGTGATCATTTTCCCATAAGCGCTGATATCCTATTATCCAACCAAGATTCCAACAGGAATTGCACTTCTAGGCAGTTTGCTCATGACATTGCTCTAAACCAGAGTTCTTCAATCTGTGGGGCGCGCCCCTCTGGGGGGGCGCAACGCCATCTCAGGGGGGGGCGCGCACGCCACCCTAAGATCTCGCATTTAATTGTTTAACACTTAATGGGGCACGACATGCCCATACGTTTGAGATTTTGAAAGAAATGTAATTCCGAGTCTCCGAGAGATGAAAGGCTTTCAGTTGAAGGCAGCGAGTCTCCTCTGCTATGAAACCGAAAGCGAACAAACAGAATCGGTGTCATGGCAGAGGAGACCCTGCCTCCCACTGCAGCTGAAGCATTTCAGCTCTCGGAATTAACCCTCCCAGGATGGTTAACTTTTCACATAAAGAAGGCAAGTTTTCTCGTTAAATTAAACATAGCTGCCAAAGTTTACTATAAGTGTACTATATGTGACATTACCATAATTTTAGTGTAATTATGAGTCATGTTTCAAGGACTATGAGTGACATTTTCTTGTAAGTAAAATCAAGCAATGAAGATGAGAGAAACATTTCAATAGTTATAAATTATACCCATTTTAGCATCGAGAAACAGTGTCATTTTAGAGTAGATGTAATGTGACGCAGACTGTACGACCAGCACCCACTGAGTGCTGGCAGTGGCCTGATTGTGTGTTGCCAATGAAGTTAATTTAAACACACACTCGGCCGTGGGTGTCTTAGTGCACTGTACACTGTCTCACTACATTACATGCCTCACCTTATGAAAATGCCATGTATCTCTATGCCTTGCGGTTGCACTATTTTTTATAAGGCTCACGTTGATATACTAGGGGCCAGCATTGTCTGATGAACGTGTTGAAGTTACTGCAAGAGTGAGTTGGCTAGCATCAGCCCCTCTCATAGCACAGCAACACCTCAGGACTCTGATGGTGAGGGGAGCCATGATTGTTGCAGAGAGCTTCCCATCCCCGTCAGTTGGCCAGTTCACTGGTAAAGGAGGGGAGACCTGCAGCTCTGAAGAAGCAAGGAGTTTCGATGAGGGGGGGGTTCATTTACCAAGAAATAAACAGACGAGAGCACGGACCATCACCAGCTCTCCTATGGCTTCACTGAGAAGAGAGACACCCAAGGCAGCAGAACAGCTGCACATGGGGGCTCAGCACCTAAACTCGGCGCACATCAATTTCTCTCTCCCATTGGCCACGAGGTGACAGAAATACAAATCTCACTGACCTGACTCAGAACACAGACGGCGACGGGCAACAACTCCCCACTGGCCTCAAGCAGCGACTCTGCCTAGTGCTAGCGTTGTCTGTCTCCCGCAGCAGTCTTAGACAGCACTGATGGCACCGGTGGGGTCGGGTCCCGGTAGCAACCGCCGGATACAAGCTCTCTCAAAGGAAAGCAATAATGGTGTGCCCCAGCCAACATGGAATCCGGTCCAACGTAGCATGCGTGCAAGCTGCACTGCCTGCCATATATAAAACCATGACTGCCAGCAGTCAACTTTAAACTGTGAGGCGGCCCACCAGCTCCTGCCACAGGAAGCAGGAGCCAGACCAGCCTAAACACAAATGTCAGTCAACTAACTCACACAGACACTCGGTAGCAATTCAGCTCTCACCCGTCCAGGCTCCTCTGATGTCAGTGATATTGCAGCGCTGTCTGGTGTCCTTGTAACTTGTCAGCTGAGGTAAGCTATAGCGGAGTAGTAGTGTACCTGATTCCAGAGGTTTCTGTCAGGTGGTGGGGGGCCCGACATAAAAAAAATTCAACTGGGGGGGCTCAACCTAAAAAAGTTTGAAGACCTTAGCTCTAAACAGACAAAATGGATATGCCCTGAAATGGACGAAAGTGATCCCTGAGGATTTCTTAAATAATTTGGTGATGAATTGCGAGGATAGTTTTAGTGCCTTAAATGAGCATTCCACTGATCTTGCCATCATTGATAATTTTACAACTATTAATGTGCACATTAAAAAATGTCTATGGGTGGAAACTAAAAGCCAGGGTACTAATATTGGGGGCTAGTTTGATTCAGCTTGTACCAAGGCCTACTCTAACCTTAAGTATGCCCTAAATACCACAGATAAGGATCAGAATTTAATTAGGGACCTGAAAAGGAATTATAAGAAGGTGCTTCTAAAAAGGAAGCATGAAATGAAACAGGAAGCATGGAAGTCTCTGCATGAGGCTTCCATGAACCGAGATACCGCCGCCTTTTGGAAGGCAGTCAATGCCCCTTTTTTAATGCTAATACCAAAGCAAGATTAGAGATTGCCATCTCGGAGGATGAATGGGTAACACATTATGTGCAGTTGTATAGTGACCTATCTTTAGTCGATCAGGCACCAGTGGAGGTGGAACCAGCTCAGGAGCCCATACCTCCCTCCCAGAAAATGGATATGGGCTTTACTTTAAATGAAGTTAGCATAGCTATTAAAACCAGTATGGGAAGAAAGGCACCGGGCCCGGATGGTGTCCCTGTTGACCTGTTTAAAAATAACGTGGCATTATGGGGACCAATGCTTACGCTATTATTTAACGCATGTTGCTCGAGGGGATTGCTAACGTCATGGTATGATTCCACCCTTGTGCCTATCTTTTAACCCCTTCCACGCTGATGACGAGCTGGGCTCGTCATGGCGTAGCCTCCTCGCACGCTGACGACGAGCCCAGCTCGTCACGTAAAGTGCGGTTTTAAAAAACTCAGCACAGGAGCGGAATTCCGCTAGCGCGCATGGTGTTAAAAGGGTGATAGGGCAAGCCCTACGTGCTATCGCCCTATATCATTACTGGATTCCTCAATCAAGATAATTAGGCAAGTGATTTTAGATAGATTACAGTTATGGGCTGATGAGCAATCAGTAATCAGCGACCTCCAATATGAATTTCGGAAGGGCCTTGGCACTATGTACCAGGGCCTAAATCTGCATATTTTGTTAGACAAATATACTAAAGCGAAGGGAGGGAAGCTGTTTTTAACTTTTGTTGATTTGACATCAGCCTTTGATTGTGTTACCCATGCAAAGTTGTGGATTATTATGGAAAGGCTGGGAGTGGATGTTCATATAGGTTCTTTCCTCAGGCAACTTTATTCAGGGGCTAGGGCCAAGGTCAGATTTGGAAAGAATGGAGACTGCACCAGGGTGTTCCCAATCGCAAGAGGGGTGCGGCAAGGCTGTGTCCTTGCCTCCTTCTTGTTTACATTATACATCAATGACCTAGAAAGAACCCTGCTGAGGGAGTGCAGGGACATGCCCATGGTAGCTACAAGATCTGTCCATGCACTCCTATACGCTGATGATGCAGTGTTGATGGCCTGGACGCCCATTTCTATGCAAAGGGTAGTAACATTCTTCTCACTCTTTATGACAAATCTGGACCTGACTATAAACTGCACTAAAACCTTCACTATGAACTGAGGTCCTGGGGCTAATAAAATGAAAAAATCAATCTGCATTAATTTGAAGGCCCTGGACACTACCTCTACATTTCCCTATCTAGGGATATTGTTTGATCAGTCCGGTTCATGGGGTAATGCTATAAAAACTAGGAGGCTCTTGTTTTCTAAATCCCTAATGGCCTTAACCAACTTTAGTAGGAAAATGGGTAGGAGGCCGCCCGGGGAACTGTTGTGCATATACAGGGCAACCTGTGTAGCAATTGCAACTTATGGTGCAGTCATCTGGGGGTACTCAAATGTGATCACATTAGAGATGGTGAAAAACATCTTTTTGAGGTACCTCTTAGCAGTTCCATCTAGTGTTTCTACATTCATGTGCCAGGCTGAACTTGATTTACCGCACATTGAAGACATAATCAAGATCCAACCAGTTCTTCTGTGGCACAGGGTTAAAACAACTGACGAGTGTGCTTTTAACTGCTCTATTTTAAAGGATGTAATGAGCTCTGTCAAGGCTAACAAAATGAGATGGTTACAATATGTAAGGACGTTTTTAAAACAAATTGGCCACCAGGATTACTTTAGTGATCTTTCATTGATGTGTCAGATTCCTAGAAAGGTCCTTAAAAATTGTTGTCGGGCACATCTGAACGATCTAAGAATAAATAAAAAACGTAAAAAAATTACTGTGGTGGCACATCATCTTACATTGGTTACCAACAAAATACAGCCTTACGCTACGCTTCCCATGACGAACTTTGAAAGGTTTTTATTAACCCGTTTTAGATTAAACATTTGGCACAGACTTTTAAGCTTTCACAAGGTGAACAACTGGACAAGATCACTCTGTAAATGCCCATGCGATGATCTGTCGACTCAGTCGTCCATACACGTTACATTTTTTTGCACATTCTACACAATACCTAGTAAAAGATGGATAGTCCCATTGTTAAAAAGTATGGAATTAAAACAATGTCGCCCCGCATTCTTGGCTATCCAGAAGCTGGGCAATGTTTTTACTGTTGCCTCTGTCTCTGCCTTTTTTAATAGCTGTGTTTAGATCCCGGAAATCGATTGGAATATGAAATGTAACCTCTAATTCTTATTGAATTCTTATTTGATGCATACTTTGATTGATGTTTTTATTGCATACTGTGATTGTGTTTTTCAACTGTACTTTTATGGGTATTACTCTTTTGTACAATAACCGAATAAAGTTTCTAATGAATGAATGAGTGCAACAGTAGGGAAAGTGTTGGATAGCAAATTACGATTCCAACTCCAGTGAGTGCAACATTAAGGAAAGTAATGGATAGCAGAGAGACAACAATTACTATTTGCACGTAAACAGTTAAAAACCAATATCTATATATTATTTATTTTTTTAAATCATAAACAAACACAAAAAAAGAAAAATCTAAAATATTAAATACATAAAAAGAAAACATCTTATAATATAAATTACATTTAACAAAAACCTACAAATATTATATAAAATGAAATTAGAATGTCATAAAAATAAATTCAACTAGAAAATATTTAGAAATAAAAAAATCAGTTAATACATGAATATATTTCTTTTCTTTCCTACCCTATGTGTGACTAAAAATAGCACCCCCCTCCAGATTAACCCTATGTAGACTCATTGAAAAAATAGGCCAAGTAGGTGTAGATTATGTACACATTTGAAATCACACGCCTGCCGTGCAATATAACTTCCTATTGTTATAACTGCCTGATACTTATTTTAATCAGTTATATAGACTATAAGAGGTTTTTAACGCGAGTGTGCATGACAAGACTCACAACTGCCTTCGAGAAAATACGTACAATGAACAAAAAAATAGATATTTAATTACTGCATAATGCTATTGATTCTCTCTACCGCACCTCAGACCAATGTAAAAAGGAAAACAGTCTAAAATACTGGTCTGTATGACTTGCGAGCATACCTTTATTAAAATACTTTTTTTAAATGCGAATATACACAGCGATATAGGCTAGTTACATTTATAGGGATTAGTGCAGAAATAAGGTCCTGAAGAAAGCTGACCAACTGACATGGGCAATTCTAACAACTGAAACATGTCAACCTCAGCTGTATAGAGTCACTACTCCCCTATGACAATGCACTGTTTTTCACCTTGCCAATAGAACAACCATGAAAAAACTAGTAGGATCGTGGCAGACAATTTTAATTTCTTCTCACAATTCCTAAAACCGCATTGCCAAAGAACTCCACTTATAAATGCATTGAGCCCGTACCCCCCAGACTAGGTGAGCGGAACAAGGGTCCGATGATGAAGCAAGCCATAGGTGGTACCTGTGGGTGAGGACAAGGGTACAGTGATTTTCACTGATTTACCTGGGTGAACAATCATACACCGAGTGAGATAATGGCAACGCAACATTCTGTCTTGTGGATAGTAATAGGACCCAACAAAATAAGGTAACCCTCTTCAAGTATTGTTGTATATGAAAAGGGAAGCTGAGGGTAAAACCTTACACATACTTCTTAATCCTCCTAGGTGTTATCCTATGGTAAACTGAGCCTGAATCTCTTGAGTCTGCAAATGTTAAAAATTCATCTGTCGATCATGCCAATATTGTGTGTAATGCAACAATGGCCTTTACAGCCACATATGAGTCTGTACACAGGCCCACCGGCCCATTCGGGCTTCATCTACGGGGTCTTTCAGTTTATCATGTGCATGCTCACTAAAAAAACAAAGCACAGACTTCCACGCTTCGTTACTAATCAGCCCCTGGGTGGGCCAAGTCCCCAGGGCATTGCATATAATGGGAGGGATGGTGCATGGCCCCCCTCCTGTGGCTTACTAATTCCCTGGGGACCACAACCTTCCCAGGGCTTCTTTTTAAATAAATGTGGGTGAGGCCTGTATGGCCTTCCCCGCTCCACAGGGATTGTCACCTCCCCAGGCATATTTTTTCTATAAATTGGGGGCCTCTTGGAACTGCACCAGCCCCTGGGACCAACACCTCCCTGGGACTAACTAAAGATTGGAGGGAGCCGGGCGCCGCCCGTCCTGGAGCCAAAGATGGCCCTGGGGACCACCTTCCCCAGGGTTGGATACTGTGGTGTCCCGAGATGCCAGCCCCTGGGACATAGCTGTTTGCTATGGCATGGCAGGAGCTTTACTGTGCCTGCCAAACCATTGCATTCAAAATTGAAAGCAAGCACAATTGCTTTGACAGAGAGGGAACTGCATGTTTGCTGCTCCCTCTTTGTCAAAGCAATGCCGGCACCTGCTTGAGGCAGGGAGCCATCCCCAACTGTACAAAGTCGGTGCCCTGCGTGGGACCAGGAGACCCACACTACAGGCCGTGCCCCAGAGATCGACTCTCTGGGCCAAAATCGGCCCAGTAGGGTTAGATATTTAAAAAAATTAAATAAAATGCCGGGGCCTGGTGAATAGTGATGTAATTTGAGATGTCATCAGTAATGTCACTGACCATGTCATGAGTGATGTAATATGTAAGGTCATTGGCAATGCATTGTGGGGGCATAAGTTATAGTTAGCTGAGGAAACTATAACTGTTGAATTTAATTGTTTTTTTATGAGGGCAATCTGAGCCTAACTAGAACGTCCCTGAAACCTTTGTTTTTTTCTTTTATTTCAGTGAATTTATATGTATATATTCCGGCGGAGGCAGAAGAGGAATCAAGGGAAAAGCCAAAGAAGATGACAGTGGAGAAAAGAAAAACAATCCTGGTATGGGAACAAGAGGGCAGGGAACAAAGAAGAAGTAATTGTGGATGAAAACCAACAGTTAATCGTAATTAATCTTTCAGATAGAAACATTTCTGTAATCAAAGACTTTTTAAAACTGGTTTTATCATTCTGTCCTGAAATGTCACTTGACTATGAGCAAACAAGCATTAATTTATACAAATTTGCACGTAAACGTAAGCTGTATAAAGTACATTGCAAAAACAACAAGTGATGGACTGAATGTGGATCAATGTCACACACTCCCCCAGTCAAAAGATCTGGGCCCAAATCCATCGTTTATTTGCACTCCACACCACCCTGGGTTAGACAATGGCGATATGCAAATCAGCTCTGACCCTGTTGCCCCATGGGAACAGTCCAGTCCGAACTACAAAAGCCATGTCCTTCCCAGAACGGAATCAAGCATCCGAGGACCGGACCGGTTTCGAGGTAACACCTCTCATCAGCCCGGCTAGCTTGACTCCAAGTGGTGTGGAGTGCCTGGGACCCACGTCTGGGCATCCCCAGCGCACTTAGGGCGGCAATTGCAAAAACAACAAGTGATGGACTGAATGTGGATCAATGTCACACACTCCCCCAGTCAAAAGATCTGGGCCCAAATCCATCGTTTTTTTGCACTCCACACCACCCTGGGTTAGACAATGGCGATATGCAAATCAGCTCTGACCCTGTTGCCCCATGGGAACAGTCCAGTCCGAACTACAAAAGCCATGTCCTTCCCAGAACGGAATCAAGCATCCGAGGACCGGACCGGTTTCGAGGTAACACCTCTCATCAGCCCGGCTAGCTTGACTCCAAGTGGTGTGGAGTGCCTGGGACCCACGTCTGGGCATCCCCAGCGCACTTAGGGCGGCAATTGCAAAAACAACAAGTGATGGACTGAATGTGGATCAATGTCACACACTCCCCCAGTCAAAAGATCTGGGCCCAAATCCATCGTTTTTTTGCACTCCACACCACCCTGGGTTAGACAATGGCGATATGCAAATCAGCTCTGACCCTGTTGCCCCATGGGAACAGTCCAGTCCGAACTACAAAAGCCATGTCCTTCCCAGAACGGAATCAAGCATCCGAGGACCGGACCGGTTTCGAGGTAACACCTCTCATCAGCCCGGCTAGCTTGACTCCAAGTGGTGTGGAGTGCCTGGGACCCACGTCTGGGCATCCCCAGCGCACTTAGGGCGGCAATTGCAAAAACAACAAGTGATGGACTGAATGTGGATCAATGTCACACACTCCTCCAGTCAAAAGATCTGGGCCCAAATCCATCGTTTTTTTGCACTCCACACCACCCTGGGTTAGACAATGGCGATATGCAAATCAGCTCTGACCCTGTTGCCCCATGGGAACAGTCCAGTCCGAACTACAAAAGCCATGTCCTTCCCAGAACGGAATCAAGCATCCGAGGACCGGACCGGTTTCGAGGTAACACCTCTCATCAGCCCGGCTAGCTTGACTCCAAGTGGTGTGGAGTGCCTGGGACCCACGTCTGGGCATCCCCAGCGCACTTAGGGCGGCAATTGCAAAAACAACAAGTGATGGACTGAATGTGGATCAATGTCACACACTCCCCCAGTCAAAAGATCTGGGCCCAAATCCATCGTTTTTTTGCACTCCACACCACCCTGGGTTAGACAATGGCGATATGCAAATCAGCTCTGACCCTGTTGCCCCATGGGAACAGTCCAGTCCGAACTACAAAAGCCATGTCCTTCCCAGAACGGAATCAAGCATCCGAGGACCGGACCGGTTTCGAGGTAACACCTCTCATCAGCCCGGCTAGCTTGACTCCAAGTGGTGTGGAGTGCCTGGGACCCACGTCTGGGCATCCCCAGCGCACTTAGGGCGGCAATTGCAAAAACAACAAGTGATGGACTGAATGTGGATCAATGTCACACACTCCCCCAGTCAAAAGATCTGGGCCCAAATCCATCGTTTTTTTGCACTCCACACCACCCTGGGTTAGACAATGGCGATATGCAAATCAGCTCTGACCCTGTTGCCCCATGGGAACAGTCCAGTCCGAACTACAAAAGCCATGTCCTTCCCAGAACGGAATCAAGCATCTGAGGACCGGACCGGTTTCGAGGTAACACCTCTCATCAGCCCGGCTAGCTTGACTCCAAGTGGTGTGGAGTGCCTGGGACCCACGTCTGGGCATCCCCAGCGCACTTAGGGCGGCAATTGCAAAAACAACAAGTGATGGACTGAATGTGGATCAATGTCACACACTCCCCCAGTCAAAAGATCTGGGCCCAAATCCATCGTTATTTTGCACTCCACACCACCCTGGGTTAGACAATGGCGATATGCAAATCAGCTCTGACCCTGTTGCCCCATGGGAACAGTCCAGTCCGAACTACAAAAGCCATGTCCTTCCCAGAATGGAATCAAGCATCCGAGGACCGGACCGGTTTCGAGGTAACACCTCTCATCAGCCCGGCTAGCTTGACTCCAAGTGGTGTGGAGTGCCTGGGACCCACGTCTGGGCATCCCCAGCGCACTTAGGGCGGCAATTGCAAAAACAACAAGTGATGGACTGAATGTGGATCAATGTCACACACTCCCCCAGTCAAAAGATCTGGGCCCAAATCCATCGTTTTTTTGCACTCCACACCACCCTGGGTTAGACAATGGCGATATGCAAATCAGCTCTGACCCTGTTGCCCCATGGGAACAGTCCAGTCCGAACTACAAAAGCCATGTCCTTCCCAGAACGGAATCAAGCATCCGAGGACCGGACCGGTTTCGAGGTAACACCTCTCATCAGCCCGGCTAGCTTGACTCCAAGTGGTGTGGAGTGCCTGGGACCCACGTCTGGGCATCCCCAGCGCACTTAGGGCGGCAATTGCAAAAACAACAAGTGATGGACTGAATGTGGATCAATGTCACACACTCCCCCAGTCAAAAGATCTGGGCCCAAATCCATCGTTTTTTTGCACTCCACACCACCCTGGGTTAGACAATGGCGATATGCAAATCAGCTCTGACCCTGTTGCCCCATGGGAACAGTCCAGTCCGAACTACAAAAGCCATGTCCTTCCCAGAACAGAATCAAGCATCCGAGGACCGGACCGGTTTCGAGGTAACACCTCTCATCAGCCCGGCTAGCTTGACTCCAAGTGGTGTGGAGTGCCTGGGACCCACGTCTGGGCATCCCCAGCGCACTTAGGGCGGCAATTGCAAAAACAACAAGTGATGGACTGAATGTGGATCAATGTCACACACTCCCCCAGTCAAAAGATCTGGGCCCAAATCCATCGTTTTTTTGCACTCCACACCACCCTGGGTTAGACAATGGCGATATGCAAATCAGCTCTGACCCTGTTGCCCCATGGGAACAGTCCAGTCCAGTACATACATTATGAAAAGACAGGCACAGTATTTGACTCCTGTGATGAACACCCCATTCAGGTCCTCCTTAGCTATAGAAGACGTTGATACCCTACACACATTACAGGGAATCTATGACCGATCTAATGTATACTCATGAGTAATCACAAGATCCATTTGACCCAATACCCTTCACGGAACTACCAGAGATATTTGGCATAAATACAGGTGAAGCTAGTAAAACCAGATTCAGAGCAGTATCCAAACATACCTCAGCTAGCTGAAGACAATAGTGACATATTCTGTGAAACGGTAGCACAGTACATATTGAATGTGACCAAACAAATACCCAAGAGAAAAAATCTCTCTAAAGAACAATGGGAGACTGTAATGGCATTTCAAAAAGATGTAAATGTAATCATTAAACCCTCAGACAAAGGGGGAAATATAGTTCCAATGAGTAGAACCAAATATGTCAAAGAAGCCCTCAGCTAGCTTAATGACAGGTCATACTACACTGAAGTAGACATTTAATATCCCAAAAGTTTACATAACAGATACTCTAATCTATTACAAGGGTGGCATGAAAAGCAGCTCCTGCACTGGGATGAATGGCAATTCCTGAAAAACCAATCAATCAATCAATTTGTAAAGCGCGCTACTTACCCGTGAGGGTCTCAAGGCGCTGAAGAGGGGGGGTGCTGTTACTGCTCGAAGAGCCAGGTCTTGAGGAGCCTCCTAAAGGTGAGCAGGTCTTGGGTTTGCCGCAGATGGGTGGGGAGTGTGTTCGAGGTCTTGGCGGCGAGGAAGGAGATGGATCTACCGCCGGAGTTTGTACGTTGGATGGGCGGGACAGCAGCAAGGGTGAGGCTGGCGGAGCGGAGCTGGTGGGCGGGGGTGTAGAAGTTGAGTCTGTTGTTCAGGTAGGCTTGTCCGGTGTTGTGGAGTGCTTTGTGTGCGTGGGTGAGGAGCTTGAAAGTGATCCTCTTGTTGACGGGGAGCCAGTGCAGGTCTCTTGGGTGGGAGGTGATGTGGCTGTGGCGGGGGACGTTGAGGATCAGTCGGCGGAGGTGTTTTGGATGCGTTGTTGTCGTCACAGGTGTTTGGCCAGGATCCCTGCGTAGAGTGCGTTGCCGTAGTCCAGTCTGCTGCTAACGAGGGCTTGGGTCCCTGTTCTTCTTGTTTCGGTTGGGATCCATTTGTAAATCCTGCAAAGCATGCGGTGGGTGTTGTAGCAGGAGGAGGAGATGGTGTTGACCTGCTTTGACATGGAGAGGGAGGAGTCGAGGATAATTCCTAGGTTGCGTGCGTGGTCCGTGGGTTTTGGAGCTGCTCCCAATGTGGTCAGCCACCAGGAGTCGTCCCACGCAGATGGGGTGGGACCTAGGATGAGGACCTCCGTCTTGTCCGAGTTCAGTTTCATATGGCTGCTCTTCATCCACTCGGCGACGGCCTTCATTCCCTCGTGGAGGTTGGTTTTGGCGGTGTGCGGGTCCTTGGTGAGGGAGAAAATGAGTTGGGTGTCGTCGGCGTATGAGATGATGTTCTGGTCGTGCTGGCGGGCCACCTGTGCGAGGGGGGCCATGTAGACATTGGACAGGGTCGGGCTGAGGGATGAGCCCTGGGGTACGCCGCAGATGATGTCGGAGGCTTCGGATCGGAAGGGTGGGAGGCGGACTCCCTGGGTTCTGCCGAGAGGAAGGATGTGGTCCAGGCCAGGGCCTTCTGCTGGATTCCGGCTTCTTGGAGGTGTGTTTTTAGTGTGCAGTGGCAGACCGTGTCGAAAGCGGCTGATAGGTCCAGGAGGATGAAGGATGAGGTTTTGCCGTTGTCTAGCTGGCGCCTGATGTCGTCTGTGGCGGCGATGAGGGCAGTCTCGGTGCTGTGGTTGCGTCTGAATCCGGATTGGGAAGGGTCTAGGATGTTGTTGTCCTCAAGGTGGTGGGTCAGCAGCATGTTGGTGATTTTCTCGATGACCTTCGCAGGGAAGGGGAGCAGGGAGATGGGCCGGAAGTTCTTGAGGTCTTTGGGGTCTGCCTTGGGCTTCTTGAGAAGGGTGTGGATTTCAGCATGCTTCCAGCTTTCCGGGAATGTCCCTGTGTCGAAGGAGATGTTGAGACCTTCCGTAGTTGGGGTGCGATGGTTGCATCAGCATTGTTGAAAACGTGGTGTAGGCAGGGGTCTGAGGTATATTCTGAGTGGATGGAGTTCATGAGCTTGCGAGTCTCTTCGTCGTTGACGTTGGACCAGGAGGTCAGCTGGTTTCTGCAGGTGTCGTTTGGGGTGGGGTCTGTTGGGGTTGGGGCGGGAGAGGAGTTGAAGCTGTCGTGGATGTCGGCGATCTTGCGATGGAAGAAGGTGGCCAGAGAGTCGCACAGATCCTGCGAGGGTGGGATGTCGTTGGTGCTGGCACATTCTACTTGTTACCCAAAATACACAAAAACCCTACAAATCCACCAGGGCATCCGATTGTATCATCAAAAAACAGTCTGTTAGAAAACACTTCCATCTTTGTTTATTATTTTCTATTTACCCATGTGCAAACTCTTAATTCATACATTAGGGATACTAAAGATTTTTTTTAAATTCAAAATCCATACTGGGGAAGTGATTCTTGGATGGTAACCATAGATGTAGAGAGTCTGTATACATGCATTAGACACACTGATGGTCTCGTGGCATACAAACACTTTCTGAAAGCCAGGAATATACACAAGCTGGAACACAATCATATGATTTTCCAAATGATTGAAATATGTCTGATTGAAAATCTTTTTATGTTGGACAACCAGTATTATAAACAAATACAAGGAACATCCATGGGTACCTGCTTTGCCCCTAGTTATGCCAATCTTGTGGTGGGCTGTTGGGAAAAGGAGGTACTCTGGAGTGGTGAGATGGAAAAATGGACCAATAAAGTGAACTTGTGGTTGAGATATATCGATGATATATTCTTTGTGTGGGAAGGAAGTGAACGAGAATTGATTTCATGTTTTACAGAAATGAGTAAAAAATAATATAAATCTCAACTTTACCATGCAATAAAGTAAAAAATAGTTCGAATTTTTAGATATGAGATTCACGGTAAAGAACAGAATGCTCACCTCAGAACTACATAAAAAATCACAGGAGGGAATTCTATCTTACATGCCGCAAGTTGCGACCCCCCCGAATCTTAAATGCAGTATTCTCTTTAGTGAATTCCTCAGGGCGAAAAGAAATTCAAGCTCTGAGGAATCTTACCTTAAGACCAAAGAGGCAAAGATTCAGAGAATGCACAGAAGAAACTACCCACTGAAAGCATTACAGCAAGCTGAACAAAGGGCTGGTAGCATCAATAGGGTAGGGTCCCTTTTCCAATCACCACTCAACAAGGAAAAAAAAAGTGAAGGAGACAACAGTCCCATCAGATTCATTACTAAATTCAACAGTCAGGCTAATGACTTGAGACAAATTTTAAAACAAAGTTGGGACATCTTAAAAGAAGATCCCCTCTTAAAAGATTAGGTAGGACAGACACCTCCCATCACATACCAAAATAATTTGTCGCTAAAAGACATGTTGGTACATAGTCATTTGACATCTAACAAAACCAATTGGCTGAAACCAAGTGAGCACTTCAATAAATGCGGACGCTGTAAAGCCTGTAAACATAGTGAGTGTCTGGGATTCACCAAGAGGACCCCAAAGGCTGGAGCTGTAGGGGCTGGGGCAGAGAAACTTTACCGAACGCTTAAACCCCAGCTCTCACCCAGAGCCGCCTCTTCTACCGCGAACGGCAGCTGCCCGAGACCCTCCAAGACCCAATGAGACCTAGCGTGGCCTCGGTGTCGGCCCGGTCCCGCACCCAGGTCTGTTTGTGGGCACAGCCCGCCTGGGTGTGTTCGCCCAGTGGCAGGCAGACATTGGTTTCTGCACCGAGCAAGGGTGTTTCCCCGCCCCTGGCCGGCTGGCCGCCCTTCCCCTGTAACCCCTTCACTGCCAGCACAGGCTCAACAGGTGAGCACGGGTATGTGCCAAGAGTCCTGCCCACCCACCCAGCCCCTCTGACTATGGCTGCTGGGTGGATGCAGGTGTTTACCAGGGCTCACTGTCCAGCCCTGTAACGCATTCACTACTGCCACGGTGTCATCGCTAAACAAAACAGCAGGGATGTGCTGGTAGGACTGCTCTGTCCACAGCTGTTGTTGCTGGAGGGACCACCAGTCCCAGGATACCCTGCACCCCCTGTAGGGAGGTGCTTGTTGCCACCAGCTTGCTTAAATCGCACCAAATGTCACTGCGGCGTGGGACGCCCTAGTAGGACTGCTCTGTCCACTGTTGTTGTTGCTGGAGGGACTACCAGTCCCAGGATACCCTGCACCCCCTGGAGGGAGGTGCTTGTTGCCACCAGCATGCTTAAATCGCACCAAACATCACTGTGGCACGGGATGTGCTGGTAGGACTGTTCTGTCCACTGCTGTTGTTGCTGGAGGAACTACCAATCCTAGGATACCCTGCACCCCTTGGAGGGAGGTGCTTGTTGCCACCAGCACGCTTAAATCGCTCCAAACATCACTGCGGCGCGGGTTGCTCCCGGGCAAAGCCCGGGCTAAGAGCAGTCCCGTCTGCACCAGTCAGAAGCCAGAGGAGGCTGGGCCATCCACCCAAGTTCTTGGCCTTTTGGTCTGTGCTACGGAACGTGTGATTTGTTTGGGTACTCAGATTCCAGACCAATATTTGTCCATAATTTGGGTAAAAAAGAGCAAGCAAAGGGTATTTAATTGCCAGGGGGCAGCAGGGACTTTGGACGCTTTCCTACAGAGGGCAGAATCAGTGCTAATAAACAAAATTAAACTCACAGAGAGGAGGTTGTCACTAGAGTTTATTCCACCTCCCACTAGACTTTCTATGACGCCTGTGCTTACTGAACCTTGTATGTTGATTAATACTGATGCATCTTCTTCCCGGCCTGGTTTCATTCAGCACGCTATAGAAGATCACTCAGCAGATAATGTGCCCTTGTCATCTACTGAATCAGAACATAGCCCATTTAGGCCTACAATTACCACTAGAGGGCAAAAAAACAAGCCTAAGATAGCCCCCACTTCAGTTCCTCTGTCTAAAAAAGGAAGTCTAGGATCACTCGGAAGCAGAGCAAACCTGGGCAGAGATTTAATGGAAAGGTTGTTTAAACCCTAGACAGCCCTAGTACGCATAGTGAGGTCCAAACAATTGTCCTTAACTCCAATGTGCCAGATAAATTTTCAGATAGTTTGCAAGTCGGGAATTTCTGGGGTAGACTTGAAACCATGATGATAACACTTCTGGAATCAATTCAGCTAAAAATATCTGCTGTTGAAGCTAGGCTAGCCAAGGTCGAGGAACTCATCAGTCATATACACTTACCTGTACCATCACCGATCTCCTGCATCCTGAATAATAGAGAGGTTGACATAGGGCCAAGCAATCCTAGCAGAACCACTAACGAGCAGCCTCAAGGTAATAACATTGCCAAATGCAAAGACTCATGTGTAGCAATCATTTTTGCTCACTCTAGACAGCCTTCCTCTCATAAAGAAACTCCTGTAGAACATCCCAGTAATTCTTCTGATGCAGTGAGCAGAGATATGACTCCCGGGTTGTTAGGTAAGCCGAAAGATAGTGACAGAGGCATTGCCCCCAGGGACTACTCCGAGTCACCCATTCATTCTCCATCCACTTGAAACTTACCTCCAAATGCCACCCACTATACAGTGGTTCTGGCAAATGTTCCCCTTTTACCCCACAACACTTTCGAACACTGGGCAGAGTTAAAGAACAAGTCACTCCACTACGTGCGTCAAAAAACTGGTCTAGGCAATCCTCTTTTTTCTGAATTTAAAATGGTCCATAGAATAGGTTGGGTTGGCCCCTCAAATAAGACTATCCAAGGAGATTGCGTTGTGTTAACTTTTAGCTCACCTCTTCTGGTGCGTGCTATTCTGGATAGAAGCAATTTTGGGACTCCTAATTTTAGCGACATACATATCCTACCACTAGGCTATTTCTACAAACCACCAAATCCCCTTGCACTCCAAGGTATTATTCCTTTGGGAGGCCACTCAAGGAGCTTCAGGGAGCCCAGATTCCTAATCCCAGTGTTTAATCGCTTTGATGCTCTGCGCTCACTGAAGGACATAGATTGACAGTACATGGGAATTCGAGCACCTGTAACTTCTAGTGGAAAGGCTCAGTGTGGGGCAATTTTTTAGCCCTCCTAGTGAGGACTTAATTGGTGAGCCCTCCAGTTGTCCTAAGCCTTGTGATAGTTTAGTGGTTCAACTAGAGCTAGAAGGGAATATTAGACCATCATATGATCCTCTTGATCCCCTAATTATTATTTCTCCACCCCCAAATAACACCAGCAAGATTGCAATTAAGACAGATACAGATACGCCTCCAGTGAAAAGTAAATCTGACCTTTACAAAGCTCTCTCTTGGAATATTACTGATATATCCTCTAAGCTAAATAATCCTCTATGGGGAGACTTGATTAACCAGTTTGAGATCCTGTGCTTCTGCTTGGGAATATTTTATAGATTAGTTACCCTGCCCAAAGTGAATGACTAGGCCTAAACCTTACAGTTGTGCCCCTGTGATAAAATCTCCTAGCAGACCTCGATACACGTTATTCTTTTTTGTAAATATTATTCTAATGCCAGAAGATTGAGCATAGTCCCGGTGTTAAAGCGGTTTGGGCTTCGCCAATGTCAATCTGCTATTCTGGCACTACAACAACTAGATAACGTACATACTGTTTTCAGGACGGTCACTTTCTTGAATAAAGTTCTGTGTCTAAGAAAACAACTGTCTTCATTTTAAATGTCTCTATTTTGAATCTCAGGAAAGCTCGCAAAGTTTAATAATGTTTTATTAATTTGTTTAAATGTACCTTATATGAATTTTAACATGTATGAAATGCTGCTATCGTGCTTTTATGATTGTTTGCCTACAATCGAATAAAGGTTTCTTGACTTGACTTGACTTGATTAGTGAGAATATTCACGAGGTCACTGTGGAACGCATCAACAAAAAATGGTGGATTCCTAAACCAATAAATTGTGGCACAGAATTTGTGAAATATGCCATTACGTGCCCATGCGGAAAGTGGTACATTGGTTCAACCACTTTTCTGGTAAAGAAAACGCACTCATGTTGTTCTTCACATGGTCTCAGCAGAAGACAGATACATTTTTTTTTTGGTTAGTTCGGCAAAACTTACATAAATAATTGTTTGGTTTGCAAGTTATAAATTTACATTCTATTTACATGTCTAAATACAATAATAAATACATACATTTGCAAACAACCACTAAAATCATGTCATGCTGATGTAAAAGTATTTGAAACATCAGAAAGTCTAAAAATACCTAATATTACCATCTGCACTGCCTAAAACATAGTAGGACAATTTGCCTTTGTTTGCTGAAGTCTGTGTGTATACAGCCAATTTGATTGTTGTGACTCATGTTGTTCTTTACATGGTCATAGCAGGAGACAGATACATTTACCACATATGTCAAAGAAGCCCTCAGCCAGCTTAATGACAGGCCATACTACACTGAAGTAGACATATCATATCCCACAAGATTACAGAACAGATACTCTAATCTATTACAAGGGTGGCATGAAAATCTGCTACTGTACTGGGATGAATGGAAAATGAGGCCCCCAAGACACCCACATTCTACTTGTTACCCAAATTACACAAAAATCCTAAAAATCCACCAGGGCATCCTATTGTATCATCAAAAAACAGTCTGTTCGAGAACACTTCCATCTTTGTTTATTATTTTCTATTTACCTATGTGCAAACTCTTAGGGCCCGATTTACAGAACTAACTTAAGACAAAATCCTAAACTTACTACCATTTTGGTATTCACAGAAGGCATTTACTCATTTCGATATTCACAGAAGTTAGGAGTCCTAACTTTAGGACTCCTAAATGCCTTTTGTGAATACGAAAAGTCTTAAAGTTAGGATTTTTCTCAGTTTAGGAGTACTAAAGTTAGGAGTCCTAACTTTAGTACTCCTAAACTGAGAAAAATCCTAACTTTAAGACTTTCGGTATTCACAGAAGGCATTTAGGATTCCTAAAGTTAAGACTCCTAACTTCTGTGAATACCAAAATGAGTAAGTGCCTTCTGTGAATACCAAAATAGTAGTAAGTTTAGGATTTTGTCTTAAGTTAGTTCTGTGAATCGGGCCCTTAATTCATACATAAGGGATACTAAAGATTTTTAACAAAAAGTTGAAAATGCCTACTGGGGAAGTGATTCTTGGATTGTCACCAGAGATGTAGATAGTCTGTGTACATGCATTAGACACACTGATGGTCTTGTGGCATGCAAATAGTTTCAGAGAGCCACGCTCATATGATTCTCCAAATGATTGAAGTATGTCTGACTGAAAATGTTTTCATGTTGGACAACCAGTATTATAAACAATATACAAGGAACATCCATGGGTACCTTCTTTGCCCGTAGTTATGCCAATCTTGTCGTGAGCTGTTGGGAAAAGGAGATACTCTGGTGTGGTGAGATGGAACAATGGACTATTAAAGTGAATTTGTGGTCGAGATATATCGATGATATATTCTTTGTGCGGGAAGGAAGTGAACGAGAATTGATTTAATGTTTTATAGAAATGAATAAAAAATAATATAAATCTCAACTTTACCATGCAATAAAGTAAAAAATAGTTAGAATTTTTAGATATGAGATTCACGGTAAAGAACAGATGCTCACCTCAGAACTACATAAAAAAGCACAGGAGGGAATTCTATCTTACATGCCGCAAGTTGCCACCCCCCCCCCCCGAATCTTAAATGCAGTATTCCATTTAGTGTATTCCTCAGGGCAAAAAGAAATTGAAGCTCTGAGGAATCTTACCTTAAGAGCAAAGAGGCAAAGATTTAGGGATTGCACAGAAGAAACTACCCACTAAAAGCATTACAGCAAGCTGAACAAAGGGCTGGTAGCATCAATAAGGAAGAGGCCCTTTTCCAATCACCCCTCAACAAGGAAAAGAAAAGTGAAGGAGACAACAGTCCCATCAGATTCATTACTAAATTCAACAGTCAGGCTAATGACTTGAGACAATTTTTGAAACAAAGGTTGGACATCTTAAAACAAGATACTATCTTGCCCTAAGCAAATTAATTCTGCGGCCCAGATTTACTGAGCCGGTGCATGGCGCTTGTGTCACTTAAGGCTACCACAGAGAGGTGTAACAAGGTTAGATATATGTATTTCTCCTTGTAACATTCTATTTCTATGCATAATGCATAAAAAAAGATATACGCCTCTAAAGATTGTTTTTGTGCAGGGATGTATTCCTTCCTACACAATAGCAATCCTGCCCAAAAATGAAGGCACCCTCGCAGCACGAAGCAAGGGTGTTTGTGCTGGCACTAGGCAGCACACAGCATGCCAGTGCTAGCAGGCACACAAATATTCTGATGCAGTAATATCGTGGACAATAATATCCTTTTTTGAGGTAAGTAATATCGTTGTAAATAAATTGATGTTTTTAATATTGTTTTCACTGACATAGCTGAAATAAAAGTTTTTTAATTGTTTTAATTGATATATGAATTTTATGTTACTATTGTTGTATAGATGTTATTAATTGCTTTTAAAATATATCTTGTAATTGTAAGAGATTTAGTATTTTATATTAACTTTTAAAAGTAACTTATAGTGTTTGAGTGGGTTGTTGACGTTAATGAGGTAGTAATTATTTAAGAATGATTAAATACATAATATTTATTTGTGTGATTGAAATGTATGCAAAATGGATTTATTTTATTTTTGTTCTATATAATTTGCCAGAGGTTAGGGTTGTAGGAGTATATGGTGTGAAGTTAATTATGTAATAATTATTTAACAATTAAAAATTCATTGTTAATTAATTATTTAATTGATAAAAAACATAAATTATGGAATACTTATTTATTTTACTTATATTTTAATTGTGACCTGCTAGGTTTGTAGGTGTGTAGAGTGGGAAGTTAAATGAGTAATAATTTATTAGGATTGTATTGTAATCCTTATTAATTATTTCATTGATTTTTGATTATGTAAAATATGAAATACTCGTTTATTTTAATTATATTTTAGTTGCAGAATGCTAGGCTTTTAGAGGGATTGAGGAGGAAGATAATTAATTAATAATTAAATAAATATGAATTATTATTAGTTAAGTAAATATTTATTTGAATTTTGATTATGTAAATGGTGAAAAACTTCTTTCTTTTCTTTTTTCTTTAGTTGCAGACGCGAGGTTTGTAGGTGTAAAAGGTTGGGCAGTTAAATAAGTCAAAATTAATAAATAATTAATTATTCATTGTTAATTATTAACATATTATTTTAAATATATAAGCTATAGAAGAGGTATATTTTAGGTGCAGGCTGCTAGATTTGTAGGGGTACAGGGTCAGAAGTTAATTAATGAATAATTGATTAGCAATTATTTAATTGATAAGAATTTTTTTATTGAATAGTAAATATATACATTGATTTGTTTTAGTTGTCTTAATACATCTATCTGTCTATCTAACAGAAATGAGTAAAAAATAATATAAATCTCAACTTTACCATGCAATAAAGTAAAAAATAGTTCGAATTTTTAGATATGAGATTCACGGTAAAGAACAGAATGCTCACCTCAGAACTACATAAAAAATCACAGGAGGGAATTCTATCTTACATGCCGCAAGTTGCGACCCCCCCGAATCTTAAATGCAGTATTCTCTTTAGTGAATTCCTCAGGGCGAAAAGAAATTCAAGCTCTGAGGAATCTTACCTTAAGACCAAAGAGGCAAAGATTCAGAGAATGCACAGAAGAAACTACCCACTGAAAGCATTACAGCAAGCTGAACAAAGGGCTGGTAGCATCAATAGGGTAGGGTCCCTTTTCCAATCACCACTCAACAAGGAAAAAAAAAGTGAAGGAGACAACAGTCCCATCAGATTCATTACTAAATTCAACAGTCAGGCTAATGACTTGAGACAAATTTTAAAACAAAGTTGGGACATCTTAAAAGAAGATCCCCTCTTAAAAGATTAGGTAGGACAGACACCGCCCATCACATACCAAAATAATTTGTCGCTAAAAGACATGTTGGTACATAGTCATTTGACATCTAACAAAACCAATTGGCTGAAACCAAGTGAGCACTTCAATAAATGCGGACGCTGTAAAGCCTGTAAACATAGTGAGTGTCTGGGATTCACCAAGAGGACCCCAAAGGCTGGAGCTGTAGGGGCTGGGGCAGAGAAACTTTACCGAACGCTTAAACCCCAGCTCTCACCCAGAGCCGCCTCTTCTACCGCGAACGGCAGCTGCCCGAGACCCTCCAAGACCCAATGAGACCTAGCGTGGCCTCGGTGTCGGCCCGGTCCCGCACCCAGGTCTGTTTGTGGGCACAGCCCGCCTGGGTGTGTTCGCCCAGTGGCAGGCAGACATTGGTTGCTGCACCGAGCAAGGGTGTTTCCCCGCCCCTGGCCAGCTGGCCGCCCTTCCCCTGTAACCCCTTCACTGCCAGCACAGGCTCAACAGGTGAGCACGGGTATGTGCCAAGAGTCCTGCCCGCCCACCCAGCCCCTCTGACTATGGCTGCTGGGTGGATGCGGGTGTTTACCAGGGCTCACTGTCCAGCCCTGTAACGCATTCACTACTGCCACGGTGTCATCGCTAAACAAAACAGCAGGGATGTGCTGGTAGGACTGCTCTGTCCACAGCTGTTGTTGCTGGAGGGACCACCAGTCCCAGGATACCCTGCACCCCCTGTAGGGAGGTGCTTGTTGCCACCAGCTTGCTTAAATCGCACCAAATGTCACTGCGGCGTGGGACGCCCTAGTAGGACTGCTCTGTCCACTGTTGTTGTTGCTGGAGGGACTACCAGTCCCAGGATACCCTGCACCCCCTGGAGGGAGGTGCTTGTTGCCACCAGCATGCTTAAATCGCACCAAACATCACTGTGGCACGGGATGTGCTGGTAGGACGGTTCTGTCCACTGCTGTTGTTGCTGGAGGAACTACCAATCCTAGGATACCCTGCACCCCTTGGAGGGAGGTGCTTGTTGCCACCAGCATGCTTAAATCGCTCCAAACATCACCGCGGCGCGGGTTGCTCCCGGGCAAAGCCCGGGCTAAGAGCAGTCCCGTCTGCACCAGTCAGAAGCCAGAGGAGGCTGGGCCATCCACCCAAGTTCTTGGCCTTTTGGTCTGTGCTACGGAACTTGTGATTTGTTTGGGTACTCAGATTCCAGACCAATATTTGTCCATAATTTGGGTAAAAAAGAGCAAGCAAAGGGTATTTAATTGCCAGGGGGCAGCAGGGACTTTGGACGCTTTCCTACAGAGGGCAGAATCAGTGCTAATAAACAAAATTAAACTCACAGAGAGGAGGTTGTCACTAGAGTTTATTCCACCTCCCACTAGACTTTCTATGACGCCTGTGCTTACTGAACCTTGTATGTTGATTAATACTGATGCATCTTCTTCCCGGCCTGGTTTCATTCAGCACGCTATAGAAGATCACTCAGCAGATAATGTGCCCTTGTCATCTACTGAATCAGAACATAGCCCATTTAGGCCTACAATTACCACTAGAGGGCAAAAAAACAAGCCTAAGATAGCCCCCACTTCAGTTCCTCTGTCTAAAAAAGGAAGTCTAGGATCACTCGGAAGCAGAGCAAACCTGGGCAGAGATTTAATGGAAAGGTTGTTTAAACCCTAGACAGCCCTAGTACGCATAGTGAGGTCCAAACGATTGTCCTTAACTCCAATGTGCCAGATAAATTTTCAGATAGTTTGCAAGTCTGGAATTTCTGGGGTAGACTTGAAACCATGATGATAACACTTCTGGAATCAATTCAGCTAAAAATATCTGCTGTTGAAGCTAGGCTAGCCAAGGTCGAGGAACTCATCAGTCATATACACTTACCTGTACCATCACTGATCTCCTGCATCCTGAATAATAGAGAGGTTGACATAGGGCCAAGCAATCCTAGCAGAACCACTAACGAGCAGCCTCAAGGTAATAACATTGCCAAATGCAAAGACTCATGCGTAGCAATCATTTTTGCTCACTCTAGACAGCCTTCCTCTCATAAAGAAACTCCTGTAGAACATCCCAGTAATTCTTCTGATGCAGTGAGCAGAGATATGACTCCCGGGTTGTTAGGTAAGCCGAAAGATAGTGACAGAGGCATTGCCCCCAGGGACTACTCCGAGTCACCCATTCATTCTCCATCCACTTGAAACTTACCTCCAAATGCCACCCACTATACAGTGGTTCTGGCAAATGTTCCCCTTTTACCCCACAACACTTTCGAACACTGGGCAGAGTTAAAGAACAAGTCACTCCACTACGTGCGTCAAAAAACTGGTCTAGGCAATCCTCTTTTTTCTGAATTTTAAATGGTCCGTAGAATAGGTTGGGTTGGCCCCTCAAATAAGACTATCCAAGGAGATTGCGTTGTGTTAACTTTTAGCTCACCTCTTCTGGTGCGTGCTATTCTGGATAGAAGCAATTTTGGGACTCCTAATTTTAGCGACATACATATCCTACCACTAGGCTATTTCTACAAACCACCAAATCCCCTTGCACTCCAAGGTATTATTCCTTTGGGAGGCCACTCAAGGAGCTTCAGGGAGCCCAGATTCCTAATCCCAGTGTTTAATCGCTTTGATGCTCTGCGCTCACTGAAGGACATAGATTGACTGTACATGGGAATTCGAGCACCTGTAACTTCTAGTGGAAAGGCTCAGTGTGGGGCAATTTTTTAGCCCTCCTAGTGAGGACTTAATTGGTGAGCCCTCCAGTTGTCCTAAGCCTTGTGATAGTTTAGTGGTTCAACTAGAGCTAGAAGGGAATATTAGACCATCATATGATCCTCTTGATCCCCTAATTATTATTTCTCCACCCCCAAATAACACCAGCAAGATTGCAATTAAGACAGATACAGATACGCCTCCAGTGAAAAGTAAATCTGACCTTTACAAAGCTCTCTCTTGGAATATTACTGATATATCCTCTAAGCTAAATAATCCTCTATGGGGAGACTTGATTAACCAGTTTGAGATCCTGTGTTTCCAGGAGACCTGGATCAAGGAATCAGTCCATCTGAACGGCTATAGCATAAATATATATAGCATACGCCAGCAGTTAGCAGCTTGAGCGGTAGGCCCAAGGGCGGCTTTTGTATATATATATATATATCGAGCACTATTAACTCTAAAAAGATAACATCGTATGCACACAATAAGTATTATCAACTAGTTAAACTGGGCCTAGACTCTAAGCACTCAATTGTAGTTATTAACCTATACAATATTATTCCCTCTGATAAAGTGAGAGCTGTGATTTATAACTTGTTAAAAACGTTAAAAAATGTATGTAGTAGTAAAGATTCAATGTTGATTTTGGTCGGTTATTTTAACTGTACCTTATGTGCGAACGCTAGGGACAAATTATGTGACGCGTTAAATGATGAAGGGGCATGTGTATCCCATTTCCGACATTCAGTTTTGGGGGAACAATTCAATGAGCTTATTTTCAGCCTTTAATTGGGATTTGCTAATGAAATGTGCCCAATACCCGCCCCAATGCCCCGCAAATTGAATGGTAGGGGTCTTTGCTCCACTATTGATTATGTCCTAGCCTCCAACAGCCACGCACACATTCCCCATTCTTTTTACGTGTCTGATAACCCCCTTAGCGATCATTTCCCTCTTTCCTTGGTTTTCTCATTCCCGTCCAATATTATTTTTAGAGCGGAAAAGAATAATCACTAGCCAGGTAATTTAGCCATAAAGAGCACCAATGGGTATTCCTTGCGATGGACAATGGTGGATCAAGACGCTCTGGGCATTTAACCAAATGCTGCAGCTCCAAGGGCCCTATTAAAGGTTGATTTGACTTCAGGTGCACACATGCTCATTCCCATCTAAAAAGGTACCACATAAAATCCCAAGAAATAGCACTGAAGTAAAGGTGGCCAGAGATGCATATAAATTAGCAATCAGGGTTAGGAAGGTCACCATCAAGAAGGAGTTGTGGGATGCGTTAAATACTGCATCAATGTTTAATTACAGTGTGTCTTTCTGGAAAGTGGTTAGGGCCCCTTTCCTGACTAGAAAGGACAGTCCATCACTTGAAATAGCATTAACTGAGGAGCAATGGATCAATCATTTCACCAAGGTTTATCAGGGCATGGGTAACTCTATTCTGATGGACAGCCCCAATCAGGATGTTTGTAACTTGAACCCCCTTTCCCAAGCAAAAGCACTAATGTTTACTTTGGATGAAGTAGAGCGGGCCCTGTCTGTAAGCAAGGGTGGCAAGGCACCTGGTCCCGATGGGATACCAATTGACTTGTTTAAATCCAATACTACCCTATGGGGACCACTCTTGACACAAGTTTTAAATACTAGCTGTGAAGCAGACTTCCAACCCACATGGGTAGAATCAACTATTGTCCACATTTTTCAAAAGGGGGGCAGACAGGAACCAACATGCTACAGGCCCATTTCATTATTAGACGCTATAACAAAAGTAGCAGGCAGAAAAATATTGGAACACCTCCAAGTATGGGCAGAGGAGAACGCTGTCCTGTTGGACCTACAATACGGCTTTCGAGCCAGTGTAGGCACCGTTGAGCAGGGCCTGAACCTGTCTCTTTCAGTTGGAAAATATACTAGGGCCAAGGTGGGGAATCTATTTTTAGTTTTTGTTGACCTCATAGCCGCATTTGATTGCGTGATACATGACAAACTTTGGTCAATTTTAGATATGATGGGGGTTGATTCACAGAATATTTATTTTCTTAAACGTTTTTATAGCGATGCTAATGCTCGAGTGCTCTGTGGCCTGCAGGGTGAGCGTTCAGCTCCCTTACCAATCAAAAGTCGACTCCGGCAAGGTTGTGTCCTTGCTCTGTTTCTTTTTAATTTGTATATAAAGACAGGCACTTTTAAAAGATAATCATGATTTTCCCGAAGTGGCAGGACGACCTATCCCAGCCCTTTTAAACGCAGATGATGCGGTACTGGTGTCCCTTACCAACATAGGGCTGCCGAGGGTATTGGACAGCTTTTCCAAATTTATGTACGAGATAGGCCTAAGAATTAATTCTTCTAAGACCTTCACGATGCACTGTGGTTCTAGCATCAAAAAACCTAAAAATATGTTTGTGTCTGGACAAAAGATCGGGGTCACTAAGAAATTTTCATATCTGGGCATTCTTTTTGCTCACAATGACTCCTGGTCACAGGCGGTGTCAGCAAAAAAACTGTCAATATTAAACTTGGAAAAAGACCACCGGAGGCACTCATCAAAATATACAGAGCTAAGTGTGTCTCAGCGGCAATCTATGGGACTAGGATCTGTGGACCTGTTGATCTGCTTCCCATTCAAAGAGTAGAAAACTCTTTTTTAAAATACATCTAGTTATCTGACCCTAATGGCACCTCCGCGAGCATATGTTACTCGGAGTTGGGGCTCTCCTTTGTTTCCGATCTAATAAAACTTGAGCCTGTGCTGTTATGGCACAGACTCTGGACAAAGGAAGAGACAAAACTAAACAGAGACATTGTTCTGGATGTTTTAAAATTGGATAGGACCCTGAAGTTTCCTTGGATAAGCTATGTTCAAAGGTTTTTTCAAGATCTCGACGACCCAAAGTTTTTTACCAACCCAAGTACCATCAGGGAAATAACTAAGAAGGAACTAAAAATAAAGGGTTTGTCTCTACTAGACTCCGCTAGGCTGTCAGACGAAATTGTAAAACCTACAGTCCTGCATAACCAACTGATTTTAACTACTTTTAATATCCAACCCTACCTCACCTTGGTCCTGAGTGATTTTTGACAGGTTCCTTTTAACCCGCTTCTGCTTGGGAATATTTTATAGATTAGTTACCCTGCCCAAAGTGAATGACTAGGCCTAAACCTTACAGTTGTGCCCCTGTGATAAAATCTCCTAGCAGACCTCGATACACGTTATTCTTTTTTGTAAATATTATTCTAATGCCAGAAGATTGAGCATAGTCCCGGTGTTAAAGCGGTTTGGGCTTCGCCAATGTCAATCTGCTATTCTGGCACTACAACAACTAGATAACGTACATACTGTTTTCAGGACGGTCACTTTCTTGAATAAAGTTCTGTGTCTAAGAAAACAACTGTCTTCATTTTAAATGTCTCTATTTTGAATCTCAGGAAAGCTCGCAAAGTTTAATAATGTTTTATTAATTTGTTTAAATGTACCTTATATGAATTTTAACATGTATGAAATGCTGCTATCGTGCTTTTATGATTGTTTGCCTACAATCGAATAAAGGTTTCTTGACTTGACTTGACTTGATTAGTGAGAATATTCACAAGGTCACTGTGGAACGCATCAACAAAAAATGGTGGATTCCTAAACCAATAAATTGTGGCACAGAATTTGTGAAATATGCCATTACGTGCCCATGCGGAAAGTGGTACATTGGTTCAACCACTTTTCTGGTAAAGAAAACGCACTCATGTTGTTCTTCACATGGTCTCAGCAGAAGACAGATACATTTTTTTTGGAGTTAGTTCGGCAAAACTTACATAAATAATTGTTTGGTTTGCAAGTTATAAATTTACATTCTATTTACATGTCTAAATACAATAATAAATACATACATTTGCAAACAACCACTAAAATCATGTCAGGCTGATGTAAAAGTATTTGAAACATCAGAAAGTCTAAAAATACCTAATATTACCATCTGCACTGCCTAAAACATAGTAGGACAATTTGCCTTTGTTTGCTGAAGTCTGTGTGTATACAGCCAATTTGATTGTTGTGACTCATGTTGTTCTTTACATGGTCATAGCAGGAGACAGATACATTTACCACATATGTCAAAGAAGCCCTCAGCCAGCTTAATGACAGGCCATACTACACTGAAGTAGACATATCATATCCCACAAGATTACAGAACAGATACTCTAATCTATTACAAGGGTGGCATGAAAATCTGCTACTGTACTGGGATGAATGGAAAATGAGGCCCCCAAGACACCCACATTCTACTTGTTACCCAAATTACACAAAAATCCTAAAAATCCACCAGGGCATCCTATTGTATCATCAAAAAACAGTCTGTTCGAGAACACTTCCATCTTTGTTTATTATTTTCTATTTACCTATGTGCAAACTCTTAGGGCCCGATTTACAGAACTAACTTAAGACAAAATCCTAAACTTACTACCATTTTGGTATTCACAGAAGGCATTTACTCATTTCGATATTCACAGAAGTTAGGAGTCCTAACTTTAGGACTCCTAAATGCCTTTTGTGAATACGAAAAGTCTTAAAGTTAGGATTTTTCTCAGTTTAGGAGTACTAAAGTTAGGAGTCCTAACTTTAGTACTCCTAAACTGAGAAAAATCCTAACTTTAAGACTTTCGGTATTCACAGAAGGCATTTAGGATTCCTAAAGTTAAGACTCCTAACTTCTGTGAATACCAAAATGAGTAAGTGCCTTCTGTGAATACCAAAATAGTAGTAAGTTTAGGATTTTGTCTTAAGTTAGTTCTGTGAATCGGGCCCTTAATTCATACATAAGGGATACTAAAGATTTTTAACAAAAAGTTGAAAATGCCTACTGGGGAAGTGATTCTTGGATTGTCACCAGAGATGTAGATAGTCTGTGTACATGCATTAGACACACTGATGGTCTTGTGGCATGCAAATAGTTTCAGAGAGCCACGCTCATATGATTCTCCAAATGATTGAAGTATGTCTGACTGAAAATGTTTTCATGTTGGACAACCAGTATTATAAACAATATACAAGGAACATCCATGGGTACCTTCTTTGCCCGTAGTTATGCCAATCTTGTCGTGAGCTGTTGGGAAAAGGAGATACTCTGGTGTGGTGAGATGGAACAATGGACTATTAAAGTGAATTTGTGGTCGAGATATATCGATGATATATTCTTTGTGCGGGAAGGAAGTGAACGAGAATTGATTTAATGTTTTATAGAAATGAATAAAAAATAATATAAATCTCAACTTTACCATGCAATAAAGTAAAAAATAGTTAGAATTTTTAGATATGAGATTCACGGTAAAGAACAGATGCTCACCTCAGAACTACATAAAAAAGCACAGGAGGGAATTCTATCTTACATGCCGCAAGTTGCCACCCCCCCCCCCCCGAATCTTAAATGCAGTATTCCATTTAGTGTATTCCTCAGGGCAAAAAGAAATTGAAGCTCTGAGGAATCTTACCTTAAGAGCAAAGAGGCAAAGATTTAGGGATTGCACAGAAGAAACTACCCACTAAAAGCATTACAGCAAGCTGAACAAAGGGCTGGTAGCATCAATAAGGAAGAGGCCCTTTTCCAATCACCCCTCAACAAGGAAAAGAAAAGTGAAGGAGACAACAGTCCCATCAGATTCATTACTAAATTCAACAGTCAGGCTAATGACTTGAGACAATTTTTGAAACAAAGGTTGGACATCTTAAAACAAGATACTATCTTGCCCTAAGCAAATTAATTCTGCGGCCCAGATTTACTGAGCCGGTGCATGGCGCTTGTGTCACTTAAGGCTACCACAGAGAGGTGTAACAAGGTTAGATATATGTATTTCTCCTTGTAACATTCTATTTCTATGCATAATGCATAAAAAAAAGATATACGCCTCTAAAGATTGTTTTTGTGCAGGGATGTATTCCTTCCTACACAATAGCAATCCTGCCCAAAAATGAAGGCACCCTCGCAGCACGAAGCAAGGGTGTTTGTGCTGGCACTAGGCAGCACACAGCATGCCAGTGCTAGCAGGCACACAAATATTCTGATGCAGTAATATCGTGGACAATAATATCCTTTTTTGAGGTAAGTAATATCGTTGTAAATAAATTGATGTTTTTAATATTGTTTTCACTGACATAGCTGAAATAAAAGTTTTTTAATTGTTTTAATTGATATATGAATTTTATGTTACTATTGTTGTATAGATGTTATTAATTGCTTTTAAAATATATCTTGTAATTGTAAGAGATTTAGTATTTTATATTAACTTTTAAAAGTAACTTATAGTGTTTGAGTGGGTTGTTGACGTTAATGAGGTAGTAATTATTTAAGAATGATTAAATACATAATATTTATTTGTGTGATTGAAATGTATGCAAAATGGATTTATTTTATTTTTGTTCTATATAATTTGCCAGAGGTTAGGGTTGTAGGAGTATATGGTGTGAAGTTAATTATGTAATAATTATTTAACAATTAAAAATTCATTGTTAATTAATTATTTAATTGATAAAAAACATAAATTATGGAATACTTATTTATTTTACTTATATTTTAATTGTGACCTGCTAGGTTTGTAGGTGTGTAGAGTGGGAAGTTAAATGAGTAATAATTTATTAGGATTGTATTGTAATCCTTATTAATTATTTCATTGATTTTTGATTATGTAAAATATGAAATACTCGTTTATTTTAATTATATTTTAGTTGCAGAATGCTAGGCTTTTAGAGGGATTGAGGAGGAAGATAATTAATTAATAATTAAATAAATATGAATTATTATTAGTTAAGTAAATATTTATTTGAATTTTGATTATGTAAATGGTGAAAAACTTCTTTCTTTTCTTTTTTCTTTAGTTGCAGACGCGAGGTTTGTAGGTGTAAAAGGTTGGGCAGTTAATTAAGTCAAAATTAATAAATAATTAATTATTCATTGTTAATTATTAACATATTATTTTAAATATATAAGCTATAGAAGAGGTATATTTTAGGTGCAGGCTGCTAGATTTGTAGGGGTACAGGGTCAGAAGTTAATTAATGAATAATTGATTAGCAATTATTTAATTGATAAGAATTTTTTTATTGAATAGTAAATATATACATTGATTTGTTTTAGTTTTCTTAATACATCTATCTGTCTATCTAACAGAAATGAGTAAAAAATAATATAAATCTCAACTTTACCATGCAATAAAGTAAAAAATAGTTCGAATTTTTAGATATGAGATTCACGGTAAAGAACAGAATGCTCACCTCAGAACTACATAAAAAATCACAGGAGGGAATTCTATCTTACATGCCGCAAGTTGCGACCCCCCCGAATCTTAAATGCAGTATTCTCTTTAGTGAATTCCTCAGGGCGAAAAGAAATTCAAGCTCTGAGGAATCTTACCTTAAGACCAAAGAGGCAAAGATTCAGAGAATGCACAGAAGAAACTACCCACTGAAAGCATTACAGCAAGCTGAACAAAGGGCTGGTAGCATCAATAGGGTAGGGTCCCTTTTCCAATCACCACTCAACAAGGAAAAAAAAAGTGAAGGAGACAACAGTCCCATCAGATTCATTACTAAATTCAACAGTCAGGCTAATGACTTGAGACAAATTTTAAAACAAAGTTGGGACATCTTAAAAGAAGATCCCCTCTTAAAAGATTAGGTAGGACAGACACCTCCCATCACATACCAAAATAATTTGTCGCTAAAAGACATGTTGGTACATAGTCATTTGACATCTAACAAAACCAATTGGCTGAAACCAAGTGAGCACTTCAATAAATGCGGACGCTGTAAAGCCTGTAAACATAGTGAGTGTCTGGGATTCACCAAGAGGACCCCAAAGGCTGGAGCTGTAGGGGCTGGGGCAGAGAAACTTTACCGAACGCTTAAACCCCAGCTCTCACCCAGAGCCGCCTCTTCTACCGCGAACGGCAGCTGCCCGAGACCCTCCAAGACCCAATGAGACCTAGCGTGGCCTCGGTGTCGGCCCGGTCCCGCACCCAGGTCTGTTTGTGGGCACAGCCCGCCTGGGTGTGTTCGCCCAGTGGCAGGCAGACATTGGTTGCTGCACCGAGCAAGGGTGTTTCCCCGCCCCTGGCCGGCTGGCCGCCCTTCCCCTGTAACCCCTTCACTGCCAGCACAGGCTCAACAGGTGAGCACGGGTATGTGCCAAGAGTCCTGCCCGCCCACCCAGCCCCTCTGACTATGGCTGCTGGGTGGATGCAGGTGTTTACCAGGGCTCACTGTCCAGCCCTGTAACGCATTCACTACTGCCACGGTGTCATCGCTAAACAAAACAGCAGGGATGTGCTGGTAGGACTGCTCTGTCCACAGCTGTTGTTGCTGGAGGGACCACCAGTCCCAGGATACCCTGCACCCCCTGTAGGGAGGTGCTTGTTGCCACCAGCTTGCTTAAATCGCACCAAATGTCACTGCGGCGTGGGACGCCCTAGTAGGACTGCTCTGTCCACTGTTGTTGTTGCTGGAGGGACTACCAGTCCCAGGATACCCTGCACCCCCTGGAGGGAGGTGCTTGTTGCCACCAGCATGCTTAAATCGCACCAAACATCACTGTGGCACGGGATGTGCTGGTAGGACTGTTCTGTCCACTGCTGTTGTTGCTGGAGGAACTACCAATCCTAGGATACCCTGCACCCCTTGGAGGGAGGTGCTTGTTGCCACCAGCACGCTTAAATCGCTCCAAACATCACCGCGGCGCGGGTTGCTCCCGGGCAAAGCCCGGGCTAAGAGCAGTCCCGTCTGCACCAGTCAGAAGCCAGAGGAGGCTGGGCCATCCACCCAAGTTCTTGGCCTTTTGGTCTGTGCTACGGAACTTGTGATTTGTTTGGGTACTCAGATTCCAGACCAATATTTGTCCATAATTTGGGTAAAAAAGAGCAAGCAAAGGGTATTTAATTGCCAGGGGGCAGCAGGGACTTTGGACGCTTTCCTACAGAGGGCAGAATCAGTGCTAATAAACAAAATTAAACTCACAGAGAGGAGGTTGTCACTAGAGTTTATTCCACCTCCCACTAGACTTTCTATGACGCCTGTGCTTACTGAACCTTGTATGTTGATTAATACTGATGCATCTTCTTCCCGGCCTGGTTTCATTCAGCACGCTATAGAAGATCACTCAGCAGATAATGTGCCCTTGTCATCTACTGAATCAGAACATAGCCCATTTAGGCCTACAATTACCACTAGAGGGCAAAAAAACAAGCCTAAGATAGCCCCCACTTCAGTTCCTCTGTCTAAAAAAGGAAGTCTAGGATCACTCGGAAGCAGAGCAAACCTGGGCAGAGATTTAATGGAAAGGTTGTTTAAACCCTAGACAGCCCTAGTACGCATAGTGAGGTCCAAACGATTGTCCTTAACTCCAATGTGCCAGATAAATTTTCAGATAGTTTGCAAGTCTGGAATTTCTGGGGTAGACTTGAAACCATGATGATAACACTTCTGGAATCAATTCAGCTAAAAATATCTGCTGTTGAAGCTAGGCTAGCCAAGGTCGAGGAACTCATCAGTCATATACACTTACCTGTACCATCACCGATCTCCTGCATCCTGAATAATAGAGAGGTTGACATAGGGCCAAGCAATCCTAGCAGAACCACTAACGAGCAGCCTCAAGGTAATAACATTGCCAAATGCAAAGACTCATGCGTAGCAATCATTTTTGCTCACTCTAGACAGCCTTCCTCTCATAAAGAAACTCCTGTAGAACATCCCAGTAATTCTTCTGATGCAGTGACCAGAGATATGACTCCCGGGTTGTTAGGTAAGCCGAAAGATAGTGACAGAGGCATTGCCCCCAGGGACTACTCCGAGTCACCCATTCATTCTCCATCCACTTGAAACTTACCTCCAAATGCCACCCACTATACAGTGGTTCTGGCAAATGTTCCCCTTTTACCCCACAACACTTTCGAACACTGGGCAGAGTTAAAGAACAAGTCACTCCACTACGTGCGTCAAAAAACTGGTCTAGGCAATCCTCTTTTTTCTGAATTTTAAATGGTCCGTAGAATAGGTTGGGTTGGCCCCTCAAATAAGACTATCCAAGGAGATTGCGTTGTGTTAACTTTTAGCTCACCTCTTCTGGTGCGTGCTATTCTGGATAGAAGCAATTTTGGGACTCCTAATTTTAGCGACATACATATCCTACCACTAGGCTATTTCTACAAACCACCAAATCCCCTTGCACTCCAAGGTATTATTCCTTTGGGAGGCCACTCAAGGAGCTTCAGGGAGCCCAGATTCCTAATCCCAGTGTTTAATCGCTTTGATGCTCTGCGCTCACTGTAGGACATAGATTGACTGTACATGGGAATTCGAGCACCTGTAACTTCTAGTGGAAAGGCTCAGTGTGGGGCAATTTTTTAGCCCTCCTAGTGAGGACTTAATTGGTGAGCCCTCCAGTTGTCCTAAGCCTTGTGATAGTTTAGTGGTTCAACTAGAGCTAGAAGGGAATATTAGACCATCATATGATCCTCTTGATCCCCTAATTATTATTTCTCCACCCCCAAATAACACCAGCAAGATTGCAATTAAGACAGATACAGATACGCCTCCAGTGAAAAGTAAATCTGACCTTTACAAAGCTCTCTCTTGGAATATTACTGATATATCCTCTAAGCTAAATAATCCTCTATGGGGAGACTTGATTAACCAGTTTGAGATCCTGTGTTTCCAGGAGACCTGGATCAAGGAATCAGTCCATCTGAACGGCTATAGCATAAATATGGTGTGTTACCGTTACAACGGAACTTTTACAACGTAATGCTGTTACAACGCAGCTATTACATCGCAAATACCATTACAATGCATGCCATTACAACGCATGGCATTACATAGCAGATGGTATTACAACGCATACCATTACATCGTAAGTATTGGTAAGTATTTAATTTTTTATTTTTATTTTATTTAATATGTTATTATTGATTTAATTATTATTAATTATAAAAAAATATTTATTTCGTTTTTAAATATTATAAATTAAATATATTAATTTAAGTATTTTTTAAAATAAGTATGAGTATAGGAGTATATGTTTTGGGGTACTGATGTATATGTTTTGGGGTGTTTGGGTATTTTTAGGTTTTAGGGCAGTGTTTGGGTTTTGGGGTACAGGGGTGTTTTTAGGTTTTAGGGCAGGGTTTGGGTTTTGGGGTACAGGGGTGTTTTTAGGTTTTAGGGCAGTGTTTGGGTTTTGGGGTACAGGGGTGTTTTTAGGTTTTAGGGCAGGGTTTGGGTTTTGGGGTACAGGGGTGTTTTTAGGTTTTAGGGCAGGGTTTGGGTTTTGGGGTACAGGGGTGTTTTTAGGTTTTAGGGCAGGGTTTGGGTTTTGGGGTACAGGGGTGTTTTTAGGTTTTAGGGCAGGGTTTGGGTTTTGGGGTGCAGGGGTGTTTTTAGGTTTTAGGGCAGGGTTTGGGTTTTGGGGTACAGGGGTGTTTTTAGGTTTTAGGGCAGGGTTTGGGTTTTGGGGTACAGGGGTGTTTTTAGGTTTTAGGGTAGGGTTTGGGTTTTGGGGTACAGGGGTGTTTTTAGGTTTTAGGGCAGTGTTTGGGTTTTGGGGTACAGGGGTGTTTTTAGGTTTTAGGGCAGGGTTTGGGTTTTGGGGTACAGGGGTGTTTTTAGGTTTTAGGGTAGGGTTTGGGTTTTGGGGTACAGGGGTGTTTTTAGGTTTTAGGGTAGGGTTTGGGTTTTGGGGTACAGGGGTGTTTTTAGGTTTTAGGGCAGGATTTGGGTTTTGGGGTACAGGGGTGTTTTTAGGTTTTAGGGCAGGGTTTGGGTTTTGGGGTACAGGGGTATTACGACTTTATATAAATTAAATTAATTAAATTAATTTTATTGAATTTAATTAAATTAATAACAATATTTACAAATATTAATTTAATTGTATTAATAAACGATTACAATTAAATTATATTACTTAAAAATGTTTAATTAATTAAATTCTTTTAATTTTATTAAATATAATTATATTATGTATTATTTATAACTTAATTAAATTATAATTATATTTATTGTAATTAATTGCATTATATTATTTTCTATTTAAATTTTTTTTATATATCATTATTTATATTATTTTAAATATATTAAATTAATATATTATTAATTTAATTGTATTAATAAACGATTATAATTAAATTATATTATTTAAAAATGTTTCATTAATTAAATTCTTTTAATTTTATTAATTATAATTATATTATGTATTATTTATAACTTAATTAAATTATAATTATATTTATTGTAATTAATTACATTATATTATTTTCTATTTATAAATTTTTTATATATCATTAATTATATTATTTTAAATTACTATAATTAAATTAATTACTGTTTTAAAAATGTTATATTATTTTTATTATTTTAAATTAATTTAATTAACTTTATTACATTTTTTAAAATAAAGATATACTTACCAATACTTACGATGTAATGGTATGCGTTGTAATACCATCTGCTATGTAATGCCATGCGTTGTAATGGCATGCATTGTAATGGTATTTGCGATGTAAAAATCGCGTTGTAACGGAACGCGTTGTAAAACATCGCGTTGTACTGACACCAATCCCATAAATATATATAGCATACGCCAGCAGTTAGCAGCTTGAGCGGTAGGCCCAAGGGCGGCTTTTGTATATATATATATATCGAGCACTATTAACTCTAAAAAGATAACATCGTATGCACACAATAAGTATTATCAACTAGTTAAACTGGGCCTAGACTCTAAGCACTCAATTGTAGTTATTAACCTATACAATATTATTCCCTCTGATAAAGTGAGAGCTGTGATTTATAACTTGTTAAAAACGTTAAAAAATGTATGTAGTAGTAAAGATTCAATGTTGATTTTGGTCGGTTATTTTAACTGTACCTTATGTGCGAACGCTAGGGACAAATTATGTGACGCGTTAAATGATGAAGGGGCATGTGTATCCCATTTCCGACATTCAGTTTTGGGGGAACAATTCAATGAGCTTATTTTCAGCCTTTAATTGGGATTTGCTAATGAAATGTGCCCAATACCCGCCCCAATGCCCCGCAAATTGAATGGTAGGGGTCTTTGCTCCACTATTGATTATGTCCTAGCCTCCAACAGCCACGCACACATTCCCCATTCTTTTTACGTGTCTGATAACCCCCTTAGCGATCATTTCCCTCTTTCCTTGGCTTTCTCATTCCCGTCCAATATTATTTTTAGAGCGGAAAAGAATAATCACTAGCCAGGTAATTTAGCCATAAAGAGCACCAATGGGTATTCCTTGCGATGGACAATGGTGGATCAAGACGCTCTGGGCATTTAACCAAATGCTGCAGCTCCAAGGGCCCTATTAAAGGTTGATTTGACTTCAGGTGCACACATGCTCATTCCCATCTAAAAAGGTACCACATAAAATCCCAAGAAATAGCACTGAAGTAAAGGTGGCCAGAGATGCATATAAATTAGCAATCAGGGTTAGGAAGGTCACCATCAAGAAGGAGTTGTGGGATGCGTTAATTACTGCATCAATGTTTAATTACAGTGTGTCTTTCTGGAAAGTGGTTAGGGCCCCTTTCCTGACTAGAAAGGACAGTCCATCACTTGAAATAGCATTAACTGAGGAGCAATGGATCAATCATTTCACCAAGGTTTATCAGGGCATGGGTAACTCTATTCTGATGGACAGCCCCAATCAGGATGTTTGTAACTTGAACCCACTTTCCCAAGCAAAAGCACTAATGTTTACTTTGGATGAAGTAGAGCGGGCCCTGTCTGTAAGCAAGGGTGGCAAGGCACCTGGTCCCGATGGGATACCAATTGACTTGTTTAAATCCAATACTACCCTATGGGGACCACTCTTGACACAAGTTTTAAATACTAGCTGTGAAGCAGACTTCCAACCCACATGGGTAGAATCAACTATTGTCCACATTTTTCAAAAGGGGGGCAGACAGGAACCGACATGCTACAGGCCCATTTCATTATTAGACGCTATAACAAAAGTAGCAGGCAGAAAAATATTGGAACACCTCCAAGTATGGGCAGAGGAGAACGCTGTCCTGTTGGACCTACAATACGGCTTTCGAGCCAGTGTAGGCACCGTTGAGCAGGGCCTGAACCTGTCTCTTTCAGTTGGAAAATATACTAGGGCCAAGGTGGGGAATCTATTTTTAGTTTTTGTTGACCTCATAGCCGCATTTGATTGCGTGATACATGACAAACTTTGGTCAATTTTAGATATGATGGGGGTTGATTCACAGAATATTTATTTTCTTAAACGTTTTTATAGCAATGCTAATGCTCGAGTGCTCTGTGGCCTGCAGGGTGAGCGTTCAGCTCCCTTACCAATCAAAAGTCGACTCCGGCAAGGTTGTGTCCTTGCTCTGTTTCTTTTTAATTTGTATATAAAGACAGGCACTTTTAAAAGATAATCATGATTTTCCCGAAGTGGCAGGACGACCTATCCCAGCCCTTTTAAACGCAGATGATGCGGTACTGGTGTCCCTTACCAACATAGGGCTGCCGAGGGTATTGGACAGCTTTTCCAAATTTATGTACGAGATAGGCCTAAGAATTAATTCTTCTAAGACCTTCACGATGCACTGTGGTTCTAGCATCAAAAAACCTAAAAATATGTTTGTGTCTGGACAAAAGATCGGGGTCACTAAGAAATTTTCATATCTGGGCATTCTTTTTGCTCACAATGACTCCTGGTCACAGGCGGTGTCAGCAAAAAAACTGTCAATATTAAACTTGGAAAAAGACCACCGGAGGCACTCATCAAAATATACAGAGCTAAGTGTGTCTCAGCGGCAATCTATGGGACTAGGATCTGTGGACCTGTTGATCTGCTTCCCATTCAAAGAGTAGAAAACTCTTTTTTAAAATACATCTAGTTATCTGACTCTAATGGCACCTCCGCGAGCATATGTTACTCGGAGTTGGGGCTCTCCTTTGTTTCCGATCTAATAAAACTTGAGCCTGTGCTGTTATGGCACAGACTCTGGACAAAGGAAGAGACAAAACTAAACAGAGACATTGTTCTGGATGTTTTAAAATTGGATAGGACCCTGAAGTTTCCTTGGATAAGCTATGTTCAAAGGTTTTTTCAAGATCTCGACGACCCAAAGTTTTTTACCAACCCAAGTACCATCAGGGAAATAACTAAGAAGGAACTAAAAATAAAGGGTTTGTCTCTACTAGACTCCGCTAGGCTGTCAGACGAAATTGTAAAACCTACAGTCCTGCATAACCAACTGATTTTAACTACTTTTAATATCCAACCCTACCTCACCTTGGTCCTGAGTGATTTTTGACAGGTTCCTTTTAACCCGCTTCTGCTTGGGAATATTTTATAGATTAGTTACCCTGCCCAAAGTGAATGACTAGGCCTAAACCTTACAGTTGTGCCCCTGTGATAAAATCTCCTAGCAGACCTCGATACACGTTATTCTTTTTTGTAAATATTATTCTAATGCCAGAAGATTGAGCATAGTCCCGGTGTTAAAGCGGTTTGGGCTTCGCCAATGTCAATCTGCTATTCTGGCACTACAACAACTAGATAACGTACATACTGTTTTCAGGACGGTCACTTTCTTGAATAAAGTTCTGTGTCTAAGAAAACAACTGTCTTCATTTTAAATGTCTCTATTTTGAATCTCAGGAAAGCTCGCAAAGTTTAATAATGTTTTATTAATTTGTTTAAATGTACCTTATATGAATTTTAACATGTATGAAATGCTGCTATCGTGCTTTTATGATTGTTTGCCTACAATCGAATAAAGGTTTCTTGACTTGACTTGACTTGATTAGTGAGAATATTCACGAGGTCACTGTGGAACGCATCAACAAAAAATGGTGGATTCCTAAACCAATAAATTGTGGCACAGAATTTGTGAAATATGCCATTACGTGCCCATGCGGAAAGTGGTACATTGGTTCAACCACTTTTCTGGTAAAGAAAACGCACTCATGTTGTTCTTCACATGGTCTCAGCAGAAGACAGATACATTTTTTTTGGAGTTAGTTCGGCAAAACTTACATAAATAATTGTTTGGTTTGCAAGTTATAAATTTACATTCTATTTACATGTCTAAATACAATAATAAATACATACATTTGCAAACAACCACTAAAATCATGTCAGGCTGATGTAAAAGTATTTGAAACATCAGAAAGTCTAAAAATACCTAATATTACCATCTGCACTGCCTAAAACATAGTAGGACAATTTGCCTTTGTTTGCTGAAGTCTGTGTGTATACAGCCAATTTGATTGTTGTGACTCATGTTGTTCTTTACATGGTCATAGCAGGAGACAGATACATTTACCACATATGTCAAAGAAGCCCTCAGCCAGCTTAATGACAGGCCATACTACACTGAAGTAGACATATCATATCCCACAAGATTACAGAACAGATACTCTAATCTATTACAAGGGTGGCATGAAAATCTGCTACTGTACTGGGATGAATGGAAAATGAGGCCCCCAAGACACCCACATTCTACTTGTTACCCAAATTACACAAAAATCCTAAAAATCCACCAGGGCATCCTATTGTATCATCAAAAAACAGTCTGTTCGAGAACACTTCCATCTTTGTTTATTATTTTCTATTTACCTATGTGCAAACTCTTAGGGCCCGATTTACAGAACTAACTTAAGACAAAATCCTAAACTTACTACCATTTTGGTATTCACAGAAGGCATTTACTCATTTCGATATTCACAGAAGTTAGGAGTCCTAACTTTAGGACTCCTAAATGCCTTTTGTGAATACGAAAAGTCTTAAAGTTAGGATTTTTCTCAGTTTAGGAGTACTAAAGTTAGGAGTCCTAACTTTAGTACTCCTAAACTGAGAAAAATCCTAACTTTAAGACTTTCGGTATTCACAGAAGGCATTTAGGATTCCTAAAGTTAAGACTCCTAACTTCTGTGAATACCAAAATGAGTAAGTGCCTTCTGTGAATACCAAAATAGTAGGAAGTTTAGGATTTTGTCTTAAGTTAGTTCTGTGAATCGGGCCCTTAATTCATACATAAGGGATACTAAAGATTTTTAACAAAAAGTTGAAAATGCCTACTGGGGAAGTGATTCTTGGATTGTCACCAGAGATGTAGATAGTCTGTGTACATGCATTAGACACACTGATGGTCTTGTGGCATGCAAATAGTTTCAGAGAGCCACGCTCATATGATTCTCCAAATGATTGAAGTATGTCTGACTGAAAATGTTTTCATGTTGGACAACCAGTATTATAAACAATATACAAGGAACATCCATGGGTACCTTCTTTGCCCGTAGTTATGCCAATCTTGTCTTGAGCTGTTGGGAAAAGGAGATACTCTGGTGTGGTGAGATGGAACAATGGACTATTAAAGTGAATTTGTGGTCGAGATATATCGATGATATATTCTTTGTGCGGGAAGGAAGTGAACGAGAATTGATTTAATGTTTTATAGAAATGAATAAAAAATAATATAAATCTCAACTTTACCATGCAATAAAGTAAAAAATAGTTAGAATTTTTAGATATGAGATTCACGGTAAAGAACAGATGCTCACCTCAGAACTACATAAAAAAGCACAGGAGGGAATTCTATCTTACATGCCGCAAGTTGCCACCCCCCCCCCCCCCCCGAATCTTAAATGCAGTATTCCATTTAGTGTATTCCTCAGGGCAAAAAGAAATTGAAGCTCTGAGGAATCTTACCTTAAGAGCAAAGAGGCAAAGATTTAGGGATTACACAGAAGAAACTACCCACTAAAAGCATTACAGCAAGCTGAACAAAGGGCTGGTAGCATCAATAAGGAAGAGGCCCTTTTCCAATCACCCCTCAACAAGGAAAAGAAAAGTGAAGGAGACAACAGTCCCATCAGATTCATTACTAAATTCAACAGTCAGGCTAATGACTTGAGACAATTTTTGAAACAAAAGTTGGATATCTTAAAACAAGATACTATCTTGCCCTAAGCAAATTAATTCTGCGGCCCAGATTTACTGAGCCGGTGCATGGCGCTTGTGTCACTTAAGGCTACCACAGAGAGGTGTAACAAGGTTAGATATATGTATTTCTCCTTGTAACATTCTATTTCTATGCATAATGCATAAAAAAAAGATATACGCCTCTAAAGATTGTTTTTGTGCAGGGATGTATTCCTTCCTACACAATAGCAATCCTGCCCAAAAATGAAGGCACCCTCGCAGCACGAAGCAAGGGTGTTTGTGCTGGCACTAGGCAGCACACAGCATGCCAGTGCTAGCAGGCACACAAATATTCTGATGCAGTAATATCGTGGACAATAATATCCTTTTTTGAGGTAAGTAATATCGTTGTAAATAAATTGATGTTTTTAATATTGTTTTCACTGACATCGCTGAAATAAAAGTTTTTTAATTGTTTTAATTGATATATGAATTTTATGTTACTATTGTTGTATAGATGTTATTAATTGCTTTTAAAATATATCTTGTAATTGTAAGAGATTTAGTATTTTATATTAACTTTTAAAAGTAACTTATAGTGTTTGAGTGGGTTGTTGACGTTAATGAGGTAGTAATTATTTAAGAATGATTAAATACATAATATTTATTTGTGTGATTGAAATGTATGCAAAATGGATTTATTTTATTTTTGTTCTATATAATTTGCCAGAGGTTAGGGTTGTAGGAGTATATGGTGTGAAGTTAATTATGTAATAATTATTTAACAATTAAAAATTCATTGTTAATTAATTATTTAATTGATAAAAAACATAAATTATGGAATACTTATTTATTTTACTTATATTTTAATTGTGACCTGCTAGGTTTGTAGGTGTGTAGAGTGGGAAGTTAAATGAGTAATAATTTATTAGGATTGTATTGTAATCCTTATTAATTATTTCATTGATTTTTGATTATGTAAAATATGAAATACTCGTTTATTTTAATTATATTTTAGTTGCAGAATGCTAGGCTTTTAGAGGGATTGAGGAGGAAGATAATTAATTAATAATTAAATAAATATGAATTATTATTAGTTAAGTAAATATTTATTTGAATTTTGATTATGTAAATGGTGAAAAACTTCTTTCTTTTCTTTTTTCTTTAGTTGCAGACGCGAGGTTTGTAGGTGTAAAAGGTTGGGCAGTTAATTAAGTCAAAATTAATAAATAATGAATTATTCATTGTTAATTATTAACATATTATTTTAAATATATAAGCTATAGAAGAGGTATATTTTAGGTGCAGGCTGCTAGATTTGTAGGGGTACAGGGTCAGAAGTTAATTAATGAATAATTGATTAGCAATTATTTAATTGATAAGAATTTTTTTATTGAATAGTAAATATATACATTGATTTGTTTTAGTTTTCTTAATACATCTATCTGTCTATCTATCTATATATATATGTATATATATGTATATGTATATACATTACCTACTGGCCGTCGCCAGTAGGTAGTTATAGTTAAAACCTAGTTTCCATAGGAAATCCACAACATTCTATTTGGAATAACTTTGGTGCCGGTGGACGAATCTTTGGGAATTTCTCCAAGAAAATGGCCAGGTCCGCTCCGCTCCTTCCCTGAAAGTTTGGGGGTGATTCGTGAAGCGGGGGGGGAGAAAAAAGGGTGGTCCCAAAACGTGTTTTCCCCATGCAATTTTCCATAGGACCTTTAGGCTACAGCCCGAACGGCTGAACGGAATTACACCAAACTTGGCAAAAAGGTAGAGTTCTGTTTGCAGATGGGCCTTTTCATTAAATGGTGTAAATCTGTTCAGTAGTTCCTGAGAAAATCAAAAGTAAAATCATAAGTATGTATTGGAGGTGTAACGGTACACGTACCCGTACGCATACCCTAAGCTTACCTTCCCGAGCACGAGCTGCATGCTGATTGGATGTAAACTGTCTGTCAACACTCCAAACCAGGAACTGTTGGCAGCCATCTTGTGCCTTGGTAAAACCGAGGCACAAGAAAGCTGAAAACCAATGTGTAAAACACGCAAAGTGTGTAGGGTAGACACACCCTGACCCCCTAGGCTTGCTCAGGGGGTCCCACAAGGACCACCCAGGACCCAAAATGGTTTTTTACTAAAAATCGCGGGGTACGGGTACGTACGCGTACCACGTGAATAAAAAAAACGTTTTTATTTTTTAAAAATTAGCCCCCGGGGGCACCAAATCCCGGCCGAATAAATAATTAATAAAAAGTGGGAGGGCTCCAATCCCCCCAGACACTGCCCCGGGGACCTCCACCCCCGGGGCAAAGTTCGTATGGTAGCGGGGGGCACATGGCCCCCCCGCAGCCCCGGGGACCGCCACCCCCGGGGCTAAAACAGTAATGATTGGGGGCCTCTAAGGCCCCCGAGCACCGGGGACCACCACCCCCGGGGCTTCTTTCAAAAGTATGCAGGGTGCTCACGGCCCCCCGGCGGCCCCTGGGACGGCCACCCCCCGGGGCTTCTTTCAAAAGTATGCAGGGGCTCACGGCCCTCTGCAGCCACGGGGACTGCCACCTCCCCGGGGCACTAATATGTAAAATAGGGGACCAACACCCCTCGGGGCTTCCTAGATGGTGGGAGGGGGCCCCCCTCCTGGAGCCATTGATGGCCCTGGGGACCGCCACCCCCCAGGGCCCGCTCCTGCAGTGTCCCGGGGTGCCCACCCCCGGGACACTGCTTCGCGGCTCCCACCCTACCACAGCAAACTGCTTTGATTTTTGAAAGAGAGAGCAGGAAACCGGCTCTCTCTTTCAAAAATCGAAGCCGATTGCTTATATGGGGAGCAGCATGTTAGCTGCTCCCCATACAGAAAAGCAATGCCGGCTCCCGCAGGATGCGGGGAGCCGGCAGGGACCGTGGGGGGCTTGGGGACCCCGCCACGGCCCCCAATGAGGAGGGCCAGGCCCCGGGGGATGGGGCCCCCAGGGCCAGAAGTGGCCCGGGAGTGGGGCCCTAAGGCCCCCTCCCAAAAAAAGTTTTAAAAAAAGGTTGGCCCGGGGGATGGGGTCCCCAGGGCCCTAAAGAGGGGCATAGGAGGGAGGCTATGCAGCCCCCCTCCACAAAAAAAAACGTTGGCCATGCCCCGGGGGATTGGGTCCCCGGGGCCAAAATAGGCCAAGGGAGGGGGGCCACGCGGCCCCCTTCTGATTTAAAAAAAATAAATTAAAAAAATTAGGGGCAGGCCCTGGGGGATGGGGTCCCCAGGGCCAAAAAAAAAGAAAAAGAAGGGGGCTTCACAGCCCCCCTTCTTAAACATTTTTTGTTTGTTTTAAAAACAGGATCGGGAGTAGGTGTGGGCAGAAAATCCGTTCCGCTCGCGGATTTTGCGGATTTTCGGGAAATTCGCAATCCGCGAGATTCGCGAATCTCCCGCAAAATCCGCAAATCCGCGAGCAGCGGATTTTGCTCGCACTGTTCGCGTGAGTTCGCGTGAGTTCGCGCCCCGCGAATAAGTGCAAAATTGCAGAAATACGATTTTAGCAAAACTGAAAGTAACTACTTACCAGGTTCAAAAGTTCAGGCTCATCATTAGTAGCCATTTCCTGTAGTGCTTCCTGAGGGGCCCCTCCAGAGTTCAGTTGCCAGTTGAAACTATTATGTGACCCTGCTCTGAACCTCAGAATAGTTACACATATGCCACAAAGGTCCTGAATTACAGCTAAGGGAGACAAGCAGGAGCCAGGCTGGAAGTTAAAATCCATTAATCAGCCCCTAATTCATTATTGTCAGTTGGGGCAGGGCAGGTGTTGTAACTAATTTTGCAACAATGAAAGCACTTAGCAAGTGCAAAAGATCACTAATCAGGGCGCACTAAGGAAGCAGGTGCCAGCTAAAAAAATATTCTGTGACACATTAATCAGCCCCAAATTAATTCAGGTCACTTGAGGCAGGGAAGGTGTGCTTTGCTTTGCCGAAAATAATGTACACTGGACAACCAGAGGGTGTGGTGATGAAACAGAGGGTGGCATGGGTGGGCCAGAGGGTGGCATGAGTAGTCAGAGAGTGGCAGTGGTGACAGAGAGTGGCAGTGATGAAGAAGAGTGTCCTAAACAGGCTGGACACGTAGAAACAACAAGTTCGCAAAACTCGCGACCCGACAGGTAAGTTCGCAAATTGCGAAATTGTAAAAACCCTCGCGAACTGGCAGAAACACGGGCGAACACAAAAAAAAAAAAATTCGCGGGAATTCGCGGATTTTGCGGATTGCGAATCCGCAAATCCGCAAAATTCGCGAACGCGAGATCCGCAAAATTCGCCCATGCTTAATCGGGAGGAGGCCACGCCTCCTCCCTGCACGTCTCTGCAAACGGGCCCCCTGGCATGTTTGCAGAGGGGGAAGTAATTCCCCTCACATACTGGGGGGTCCTGGGGGCCAACTAACCCACCAGGAGCCTCCAGTATCGGCCAGGGGGCTCCCTTGCAGAGACGTGTAAAGAGGCCACGCCCCTTTTCACACCTCTCTGCAACAGAGCTCCCTGGGGTATACTGGAGGTTCCTGGTGGGCTAGTTGGCCCCCTGGGACCCCCAGTATGCGAGGGGAATTAGTTCCCCCTCTGAAAAAGCGACAAGGGGCTGCGTTGCAGAGAGGTGTAAAAAGGGGCGTGGCTTCCTTACACCTCTCTGCAACGCAACCCCCTGGCGTTTTTTCAGAGGGGGAACTAATTCCCCTCGCATACTGGGGGTCCCTGGGGGCCAACTAGCCCCACCAGCAACCTCCAGTATACGCCAGGGGGCTCCGTTGCAGAGAGGTGTAAAAAGGGGCATGGCCTCTTTACACGTCTCTGCAAGGGAGCCCTCTGGCCCATACTGGAGGCTCCTGGTGGGCTAGTTGGCCCCCAGGGCCCCCCAGTATGCAAGGGGAATTAGTTCTCCCTCTGCAAACGCGCCAGGGGGCTGCGTTGCAGAGAGGTGTAATGAGGCTACGCCCCTTTTTACACCTCTCTGCAACGCAGTCCCCTGGCACATACTGGATGTTCCTGGTGTGCTTGTTGGCCCCCCGGGACCCCCAATATGCAAGGGGACTTAATCCCCAACTTAGAACGCGTTACGGGGAATGTTTGCACAGTGGTGAAGGTAGGGGGCGGGGCTTGAGGAGACATGTGTGCAAACATGCCCTGTGGAGCGTTTTAGGTTGGGGAATATATTACTCTTCAATCCAGAGGTCCCCTAGGGGCCAACTAGTTCAACAGGTACCTCTAGTAAGTGCCACGGAGCTGCGTTGCAGAGTGTTGTAAAAAGGGGCGTGCCCTCTGAACACCTCTCTACAACGCAGCTCCCTGGCGCAAACTGGAGGTACCTGATGGGCTAGTTGGCTCATGGGTGAGCTCAGGATTGAAGAGGAATATATTCTCTAATCTAAAATGCGCAACATATGTCCTCAGGCCCCGCCCCCTTCCTTGACAATTAAGCAAAATATTCCTCTAAAATCAGACGAAGTATGAATTCCGATTTACTCACCTGTTATCATGAGAGACGTCAGTGCTGCATCTTTGAGCCCAGGACCGACCCTGAAAAATAAATGTAACCATACTTACAGCAACTTGAATTTCCTTCCATGGGCAAACATTGACTGGTTTCACATGGAAATTTTTCTAAGTGTGAAGTTTTTGAACTTTAAAAAATTCTTCTAAAATCAGCGGAACTACGAATTCCGATTTACTCACCTGTTATCCAGAGAGACCTCAGTGCTGCATCTTCCAACCCACTGCTGATCCTGAAAAGTAATTGTAACCATACTTACAGTAACTTCAATTTCCTTCCATTGGCTAACATTTACTGGTTTCACTTGGAATTTTTTCTAAGTGTGGAGTTTTGGAACTTAAAACAATTCCTCAAAAATCATCTGAACTACGAATTCCGATTTACTCACCTGTTATCAGGAGAGACCTCAGTGCTGCATCTTTCAGCCCACTACTGACCCTGAAAAGTAATTCTAATCGTAGTTACAGTAACTTGAATTTCCTTCCAAAGGATATCATTGCCTGCTATGTAAAATATATATAAATTAAAAAAATATTTTAAAAAAATATTACAATTTCAATATTTTTGAAAACATTTTTTATTTATTTAAAAAATATGTAATGTAATTAAAAAAATAAAATATCTAAAAATAAATAATTTAAAATAATGTAGTAAATCAGTGTAAAAAATATAACAATTAATACATTTAAAAATTAATTTACAAAACCTTTGAAATTCACTGAAAAAACCATAGGTTTCACCCACGTTATAGTTAAAAATTAGCATTTTAAAACCTTTGAAATTCACTGAAAAAACCATAGGTTTCACACACGTTATAGTTAAAAATTAGCATTTAAAAAACCTTTATCATCAGTAATGTCATTTGAGATGTCATCAGTGATGTCATGAGTGATGTCACTGACCATGTCATGAGTGATGTAATATGTGACGTCATCAGCAGTGCATTGCGGGTGCATGAGTTATAGTTAACTATAACGGGGGAATTTCAATGGTTTTGTATGAGGGAAATGTCCAGCTAACTATAACGTGTGTGAAACCTATGGTTTTTTCAGTGAATTTCTAAGGTTTTTTAAATGCTAATTTTTAACTATAACGTGGGTGAAACCTATGGTTTTTTCAGTGAATATATATATGTATATATATATATATATATATATATATATATATATATATATATATATATATATATATATATATATATATATATATATATATATATATTACCTACTGGCTATCGCCAGTAGGTATATATAGTTAGGATTTTTTCCCTATGGGATTTTTGAAAATTCTATGTCTAATAACTTTGGCGTTTGTGGACGGAATCGGCAGAAATTTTCAGGAAAATGGCACATTTTGTTTCTGAGCAGCCCTTGAAAATTTGGGGGGGTTTCGTCGAGGGGGGGCCGAGAAAAAAGGGGGGTCTCCAAACACATTTTTCCCATGTTAATTTCCATAGGGCGGTTGGACTCACTTTTAGCTCGAACGGCTGAATGGATTTGCACGAAACTTGGCAAAATTGTAGGGACTGTTAGCCCGATGTGCCTTTGCTAGGTCTCAATATATGTGCTCCAGTAGTTTTTGAGAAATTAACGTTCAAAACAAGATATATATCTGTAACAGTGCTCCAGGCTGCGCTCCGGTTCGCTTACTTTTCGCGAAACGGAACTTTGCGTGCAGAAAGCTGATTGGCTCTCCGGTGTCTGTCAACATTCTAAACAGTCCGGAGCGGCCGCCATCTTATCTCTCGGTAGGATCGAGAGAGAAGAAGAGGTGAAAAACGAAGGGGGAATTTAATGAAAGGGGGCAAGGTATACCCCTCTTGACCCCCTAGGAATGTTGTTGGGGTTATTAAAGGGTCCCGTGGGGAAAGTAAAAAAAAAAATGATTTTTCACGGTAGAAGCGCTTCACGGGCCGCGAACTGGGCCGCAAACTGGTAGCGAAACGGGAATTCGCCATTTTGTGCTTCGTTAATTAAATTACTAGGTATAAGGGGGTGCGGGAGACGTATTTTAATCCCCTATGTTTCCTGAGGGTGGCTGAGGAGGCTCATATATGTTGATACATCTCTTCCAGCGGCTGTGCGTGAGCTTTTTTTTTTTTTGCTGCGTGACAGTCCGGAGCGGCCGCCATCTTATCTCTCGGTAGGATCGAGAGAGAAGAAGAGGTGAAAAACGAAGGGGGAATTTAATGAAAGGGGGCAAGGTATACCCCTCTTGACCTCCTAGGAATGTTGTTGGGGTTATTAAAGGGTCCCGTGGGGAAAATAAAAAAAAAATGATTTTTCACGGTAGAAGCGCTTCACGGGCCGCGAACTGGGCCGCAAACTGGTAGCGAAACGGGAATTCGCCATTTTGTGCTTCGTTTTAATTAAATTACTAGGTATAAGAGGGTGCGGGAGACGTATCCTAATCCCCTATGTTTCCTGAGGGTGGCTGAGGAGGCTCATATATGTTGATACATCTCTTCCAGCGGCTGTGCGTGAGCTTTTTTTTTTTTTGCTGCGTGACGTCTGTTAACGTTCGATTCGATGGAAATCAGGAAGTGTTGACCGCCAATTTGTCACTGCGATAAAATATTTTGTTATAAATGAATCCTTATTGATAAACATTGTCTGCGCCATCTTGCCTTTTTTCCAATGCCACAATTTTGTCGTGCACGGCAGCCATTTTAGATGCCAGGCTGGTCCCAGGCTATCACCTACCCCTGCGGATGTAGTTTATGGCCCCAGCTGTAGAGAAACCAGACATGCCAACCCTCCCGATTCAGGCGTGAGACTACTGATTTCAGTGCTAGTCTCCCGCCTCCCGATTTCTGCAAGCAAAAACCCGGGGGCATATTACGAACAACTAGCGATAATTTTTGTCTCTAACTTGTTTAGAGACAAACATTATCGCCGCACATCGGCGATTTTTAACGCAGATAAACCTTGCTATTATCGCAGAAAAGTCAGCGATATTCATGTATTATCGAGCAAATGCTCTTAGCCATGTTATCCACCTCCCATTGGATAACATGGCTAAGAACTGCTCAGGGCAGGTGTTAGCTTTTGGAGATATTCGCGCTTAGCGCGAATATCTCAAAAAGTTGGTAATAGGAGATAGCGATGTTAGGGACTGTTTACAGTCGCTAACATCTTGGCACGCCCACTTTGCATGTCATTAGTGATAAGTATCACTGACATGCAAAGCGGGGCCCAAGATGGTCGCTATCTCCTTTTAGCTGTCACTAACTGGTGTTAGCGACAGCTTGGTAATAGGGAGATAATTTTATCTCCGCTTTCATGGCTTTTAAAGCCAAGAAAGCGGAGATAAACCCCCTTGATAATATGCCCCACGATTCCTCGGGGGTTTCAGCTGACAGGGCTTGGTATTGTGTTACGTGGTAATTTTTCCAGGAAACGTCAGAGGGTCGATGCAGGGGTTCTAGAAGAGGTGATAAACCATTTAAGCCTCATGAACAAGCGCATGGTCTTTTAAAGATTTGTGAAGTACTCGGGGCGGCGGTGTGTGTGTGCCCTCTTTCAGGAGCGGGCGGGGGGGCACTGCCAGCAACTTGCCAGGTCAGGTAGTGTTCAACACGTGCATCACCCTTTCTCTGCCTGCTATTGCGCTCCATGCTTCGGAAAGGTAAGAAAAAGAACGTACATTTGAGTTTGAAATGTCCGATCCTGCAGCAGCACACTTCCAAAGCCCACACATGACAATAACCCGATTCAAGGCCCCATTCACCCGTTTTTTAAAAAATATATAAACACTCCAACAAAGTAAGATTATAAAACTTTATTAACTTTTAAATATAATGAACGGAACAAAAACTGTAAAAACATTTAAACATTTTTCACCCAAAAAAGCAACAATGGTCAGAAGCTGTCTTTTGTGCGAATAGTCCCAAGGCAGCACAACGTGCAGAGTTCTGGACGGCATCCAGGTGATGTCGCCTGGGTGCCGCACTGGTTTTGGGATCCTACAATGCTGCTCCGAAAATTGGCGTGGGGCGTCCCGGGTGGTGCGGGGGGAGGCCTCGTCAGTAGCGGTCTGTTGTGCGAATAGTCCCAAGGCAGCAGAACGCGCTGAGATGTTGATGGCACCCAGGTGATGTCCAGTAAACTGCCGCACTGGTTTTGGTATCCTACAATGCTGCTCCGAAAATTGGCGTGGGGCGGCCCGGGGGGGGGCGTGGGGGAGGCGGCGTGAACGGGCCTCCCCAGGTGGCGGCCATCCAGCTGAGTTGCGCCCGCTCTTGCGGCTACAGCGTCTCGCTCACCATGTTGTTGAGTTGCTCCCACTCTTGCAGTGCAGCGATAGGCGGCTGCCACATGACTCTTAAAATGGCGGACGGCTCTTCGGTTTTGGGCCTGGTTCACTGAAATGGCCCTGGGACACCTTGGAACTCGGACGCTTGCCTGCTAGGGCTTGGGCTCCATTCTCGAAAAGCGTCCCCTCAGCCGTGAAGATTCTACAAAAGTCTTGGGGGCCCCCAACTCCCGCAGGCTTCCGGTGGGGAGCGGCTGCCATGATTGCTCGCGGAATGACCACGACGGAGCCACGAGATGGTGGTGCTCTCATGCTGACGCCAGCTTCAGTCTGAATGATCCAGAAACAAGGTGGGGCTTTCATCGTTTGGGAAAAAAAAATGTTCTAAACCAATGAAAAGTGTTATTTTTAGGTCATATGACCAAGCCTTCCATCTTTAGGAAACCAAAAGTAAAATGAACCAATGAAAAGTTTTATAAACAAGCCACATGACCTGTTATGCGGCATAGGGCTACAAAAAGCGTAGAAAATCCGTTGGCACGTGAGGCGGCGTCAGTAGCGACCGATGTGCGAATAGGCCGAAGGCAGCACAACGCGCCGAGATCCGGATGGCACCGAGGTGGTGTCCAGCAAATTGCCGCACTGGTGTGGCCATCCTACAATGCTGCGCCGAAAGACGGCGTGTCCAGCTGAGTTGCGGTCACTCTTGCGGTACAGTGAATCGAACGCGCCGAGATCCGGATGGCACCGAGGTGGTGTCCAGCAAGTTGCCGCACTGGTGTGGCCATCCTACAATGCTGCGCCGAAAGACGGCGTGTCCAGCTGAGTTCCGGTCAGTTTTGCGGTACAGTGACTCGAACGCGCCAAGAATCGGATGGCACCGAGGTGGTGTCCAGCAGGTTGTCGCACTGGTGTGGCCATCCTAAATGCTGCGCCGAAAGTCGGCGTGGGGTGCCCCGTTGGCTTATGAGGTGATGTCAGTAGTGGACCGATGTGTGAATAGGTCGGAACCAGCACAAGGCGCCAAGATCCGAATGGCAAGTCCTGGATGTTGAGTGCCTTAGTTGAGAGTTCTGAGCAGTGCTTGTAAGACTGTCTGAAGCTTATTTGCACCTGCTGCAGCTTCACTATTGCCCTGGTGTGGCCAAAGGTCGCACATGACATAGGCGGCCGGCTCCCGAGGTCCGGCGGAACTTTTTTCCTTTTCCTTTCTGCTTCTTTTCCTACAATCCGTTTCATCTGAAGACACGACCAGGTCCCTGAATGTGTGCAGGGGGACGCTATTGATTGAATGAAAATGGCGGCTTGACACAAAGCTGACTCAAGCGTTGCTGTTGATGCTATACAGACAAAAATTGGTTTTCAGTTTGTACATTCTTCAGGATTTTTTTTCCATCCAAGGCTGATTGAGAGTTTGTAGAAAAATGGCTTCAGATTTTCCACATACTACTCTTCAACATTCTTCCTAAATGTAACAATGTGAAACTCATTAGGAGAACGGCTGTTTCTGTTTCCTTTCAAAATGCTGCCAACAATATTTTCTGAATGGAAGACACCATCTTGTAGCATACAGGGCCGAAAGGGGTTCTGGTCTGGCCGATGGTTGGTGGAGACATTTTGACTATATCTTGGACCTGCCCGGCCTCGCCCAAAATGGCGCCGGTATAAATGGGACTCGTAACTCCTTGCCCGCAAATGTATATCTAGAAAATTTTATTGTAAGTGGCCCTGTCTTATTTTAATTACAAAATGTACGTCCACCGATTCCGCAACTGTTAGACACCTTAGTTCTTCCAACCTAATGGCCCGCTCGTTACGTTCCTCTACAGTGTAAATGTCTCCTCATCATATACGATTTCAGTTTGCTCCGTGGCCGGCCCACGTGGTTATAGGCCCGTATTTGTATACTGACATTTTCACAATAAAGGTTTTTAAAACAAAACACGGTAGTAGTATTTACATTGGTAAAGTTTTTACTTTTAGTCACTGTTTTCGAATCAGTAAAAGGCAAGTGAAATAAAGCAGTCCAATTACATGACGGATAAAAGGTATAATATGTAGGAACGCAGTAAAGATAAATGGTCAAGGGCAGTTGTGTTTTTCATTTCTGCAACATAAAGTGATCGATAAGAATCTGATAATCAGGCGTATCGGCGACTAAGACAGCAGGCCGAGTCTCTTTTACTCAACGGCTCCGTCATGGAACGAAGAAACGCCCTTTTTCTCGAAAAAGGAATATATTTTACTTGCAGGACAGTTGTAAATTTTCCGGGAAAGTACATTAGCCTGGAATATTATAACATATGTTTAAAAAAAAATAATGTTCGAAAACAATAAAAAGCGTAATTTTTAGGTCATATGACCAAGCTTTTCATCATTAAAATAACAAAAGTAAAATGAACCAATGAAAAGTTTTATTAACAAGTCACATGACCTGTTATGCTTACGTTACGCGCTGCGCGCCGCGCCTCGGATCACTTCCGGGTGCGCTAACGCGGCGTGTCATATAACGCATTGCGCGACAACGTAGGTCAAGAATATAGTCAAAATGTCTCCACCAACCAGCGTTCGGAACACAACCCCTTTCAGCAGTCCAAAAAGTTCTGTTAAATGACAACAGAGGGGACAGGCAACAAGAACCATCAGTCAAAGAGGGGAGGGCAAGTTCTTCTCTTCCGGGTCATGTTGGGGCGCTACCGGAACTGATCGAATTGGTAGTCTACAGTGTTTCTGGATGTTTCAGACTAAAGCTGGCGTCAGCATGAGAGCACTACCATCTCGTAGCTCCGTCGTGGCCATTTCACGAGCAGACATGGCAGCCGCTCCCCACTAGAAGCCTGCGGGAGTCGGGGGCCCCCAAGACTTTTGTAGAATCTTCACGGCTGAGGGGACGTTTTCGAGAATGGGACCCAAGCCCTATCAGGGAAGCGTCCGAGTTCAAAGGTGTCCCAGGGCCATTTCAGTGGACCAGGCCCAAAACCGAAGAGCCGGCCGCCATTTTGAGAGTCCTGTGGCAGCCGCCTATCGCTGCACCGCAAGAGCGGGATCAACTCAACTACATGGTGAGCGAGACGCTGTAGTCGCAAGAGCGGGCGGTAAACAGCTGAATGGCGGAAGAGGCACAGTGTAGCAAAAGCGGGCGGAATGGCAACTGAAACGGTAAAGGGGCGCCCCACTACAGCGTGTCTTCAGGTCAAACGGATTGTGGGACAAGGTCCAGAATAGAAGAGTCATCAAAAGGCAAAAAGTTCCGCCGGAGCCCGAGAGCTGGCCGCCTATGTCGGGGACGATCTCAGGCTACACCGGTGCTATAAGACTTGGGGAGGGGGTCGGAGCCAAGTGTCTTCTCCGAGTCCATGGCCATCACACCGCCCCTCGGGGGCCTCCGTCAAGCTGTTTAGGAAGGTTTCATATCACATTGTTTTCAAATGCAGTCAGGTCCACAAACGACACTCACTTACTTTGAGAATAGTGAAGCTGCAGTAGGTGGAAATAAGCTTCAGACAGTGTTACAAGCGCTGCTCAGAACTCTGAACTATGGCACCCAACATCCAGAACGTATGCCATTTGAGAATGGCAGTGACATTGAAGCAACTCAGGGACCAAAACCATTAACGTACTTTCACGTATGAAAATCTTACTTGGGGAGGGGGCAGGAGCGAAGCGCCCCCTCCCAGTCCGCGCCACCACACCGTATGTTGAAAATCTGAAGCCATCGTTCTACAAAGTCAACCAACCTTGGATTGAAAAATCTAGAAAAATGTACAAACTGAAAACCAGTTTTGGTCTGCATAGCATCAGTAGCAACGCTTGCTATCAGAGTGCATGAGTTTCATGCTCGATCGATTGAGCTAGCCGGATCGGGCAATAAAAAGTATAAAATAGTTATGTAAATAGTTATTTAATAAAATGCTTTACCCTGTTTCTTTGCTGGTGTGTTGTCTATATTTTTAATATTTGCATAGGGTTTGTCGTTATTTTGGGCGGGGTGGGTGACGGAGTCGAGCTGTCTTGCAGCCCTCATGGTGTGGAGCTAAGTTCATCTCACTATTTTCGTATTTCTCATGAAGGGTTGTTCCTAATATTTCTATTTTAGCGAGGTCAAAAAGAGATCCAATTAGTGGCCTACTGATTTTGCTCGATTACTTTTATTTTTTTACACGATTTTTCACTATCTGCAAAGACTAAACAGAGTATTGCGACTTTGTGCTTGTTTGTAAATAGAGAATGAACCAAAGAGAATCAATTGTAAAACAGTAAATGCTTGGATAACAATCAATCAAATGGAGAGACAAGCAGGTACGACGGATTACAACGGGGGTAAAAGTCTGCGTTAACTACCGTTCACTATCTGCAAAGAGAGAGTACTACTAAGAGAAAAGAGGGGAGGGGGGGTGCAGCGTTCAAAGCACATCAGCGTGCATAAATACGAAAATGTTTTTATCTATCACGTACTTGACATTTTAAAGCTTTTCATATTTGCTATTAAAAAACCATTGAAATTCACTGAAAAAACCATAGGTTATAGTCGATATATAGTTAGGAATTTGCATTTACAAAACCTTGAAAATTCAATGAAAAAAACCATTGGTTTTAGGCCATTTATAGTTAGGGATTTGCATTTACAAAACCTTATTTTACTCGCATAAAACCATTGAAATTCCATATATAGTTAGATGCGCTAACTATATATCGCGCACCCGCAATCCACTGCTGATGATGTCACATATTACATCATTCATGACATGGTCAGTGACATCACTGATGACATCACTGATGACAACTCAAATGAGATCACTGATGACATCTCAAATGACATCACTGAAGACAACTCAAATGACATCACTGACAACATCACAGATGACATCATTCATGTGTTAATACGATGAACCTCTACAGACTCTGATATATCCTTAGATACACTCAGTGAAAACAGACACTCACAGACTGTCACTCATCCATGGAGTTACTCATACACCTAGACAGTCATGCAAAGAATCAAACACACCTCCAATTCCTCAACTATACAGTTATAGACACCTTACTTATTGAAACATATTCTAATACATATTTACTCTCTTATACAATCCTTGATACATGTTCACAATGATCCATACAGCCACTCACACATTCACTGGCTGTTATGCACAGTTATTTATATATGTTAACTCTCACATGTACTGTGTTTTACATATGTACTTACTTTGACATGTAGCACTGAGATATCCATTCACTCACCAATACACTCATGCACACAGTCAACCGCCCATATAGCTGTTTCCACATGCACTCTTGAACTCATACACCTAGTGAATCAACTGCTTACACATCTATGCACAGAGTCACACACCTCCCAGCCACCCACACACATACTCAGTCTCCCATACAAATACTTGAGCAACCAATCAATAACCCATATAGTTATTTATATAGCTACTGATCAACACATGCAGCAGTTTACAGAACAACAGATATAATGATACACAAATTAATACAGTTTAATCACTAACCCATGCACTCAGTGAGACACATTTAATCACTCCCTCATACAATCAGTCATGCACCTACTAAATCCTTCATCCAGACATTTATACATCCACTCATTCTTCAATATGTAAGACATATTTTAACTTTACAGAAACATACAGTCACTGGATGTTGTCATCAGTGATGTCATTTGAGTTGTCATCAGTGATGTCATCAGTGATGTCACTGACCATGTCATGAATGATGTAATATGTGACATCATCAGCAGTGGATTGCGGGTGCGCGATATATAGTTAGCGCATCTAACTATATATGGAATTTCAATGGTTTTATGCGAGTAAAATAAGGTTTTGTAAATGCAAATCCCTAACTATATATGGCCTAAAACCAATGGTTTTTTCATTGAATTTTCAAGGTTTTGTAAATGCAAATTCCTAACTATATATCGACTATAACCTATGGTTTTTTCAGTGAATATATATATATATATATACATATCGATACACGCTCACTTTTTTCAAAAGAAAGCAGACGGCACTCCAAGCTGGTGATACTTCCTTGAATTTATTGGCAGACCCCCTACCCCATAAAAAGACAAACGCGTTTCGCCGTGAAACGGCTTCCTCAGTGTCAATGTGAATAACAAAACATTATATCTCCACCTCTTCATTACCATCAAAAGAGGACTAAACCAAAAGCTTGTTGAAATTGTGGCAGACATCTTGTAGTGTACAAGTATACATTTTTTCATATTAGTACACGGAGAATGGCGATTATTAAAGTGCTCGTGCAGTTAAAAACAACGGGGAAACCCCATGTGATTTTTTGTGAATTGTGTGACTTGTTTGGAGAAGGGAAAGGTATACATATAGCGAAAACAATTAGTTCATATATATACACAGGAGCTCGGTGTGTGAAAAACATTACATTTTTAGAATTGTTAAAATGTCAAAAGTTAGCATCAAGTGTGAGTATAATACAAATATTTACATAACTTTTTATATCGATTGTTCAAAAGATTAACATTTGTATGTAATTGATATACATTAACATTCTACTTATGCACACCGTGTGTATTGAATACCTTTCTCTACGTTTTTGTCCGTACTCCGCGCAGGTCACTTATTTAAAATGCCCTGAATGGGCATGTTTTCTTGTTTTTCTAAGTTTTGCCCTGTATGGGCATTGGACTCCCTAGTACAAGTATACTGATTTCATAATCAAATGAACACAAAGCATACGGGAGGGGTTGGCAGATGATGGTATCAAATTTTGTCTTAGATGTTTCATATTTTTATGGTTGCAGTTAACCCCATTATGATTTTAATCCAGGTGTACCCAGAGTTCCTCGTCATTATTTAGACCCACCGGCTTCATAGTTTGGAGGTCGATGATGTATTTCGACTCCATTGCCCTGAGAGTTCTAATTTTGTCCCCACCTCTTTCCTGTCTTCCTAATTGATCTATGAGATAGAAAGACAGTAAGAATCTGTTGCTGTTGTGGTGGGTTTCGAAATGGCGTGCCACCGGGTAATTTTTGTCCTTATTGGTGATGGCACGCATGTGCTCCAAGATGCGCTTTTTTGCTGGGTTGATCGTGCTCCCAACATACCTCTTGGAGCACGGGCAGACAAGACAATATATCACAAATTCCGAATTACAATTACAATTCAGGAATTTGTTGATGGTTCTTGTAGGTCGGGGGTCATTAGGTCTACCTCATACTTGATCTTTTTCTGACTGTATTTACATGCTTTACAGTGCATGCAGGGGTGGAAACCCTGGATAGGTTTGGATCTGGATGGTTTCGGGGGGTCCCTGTAGTGACTCCTTGTTAGATGGTCGCCTAAGGATTGACAACGCCTATATGTAATCGCTGGTCTAGGCGGTATTCTGTTCTTCAGGACACTATCTGTTTTCAGAATATGCCAATTGTTGTTAAAAATCTGGACCAATTCCTTCGATCTCATATTATAGGTCGTGATCATTCTAGTTACAGGTTTTGTCTCCACTGTCTTTCTCAGGTTTTTGTCCACCAGGACAATAATCGTCAATAATCCTAAGGAAGTCCTGAGTATCCCTTACAAAAGAGGGAAGATCTTTGACATAGGGAGATAGATAATTATCAATGAATCTGGAAGTTGCTTCTAGGAGGCTCCCTATAGACGAGACAATTGGTCTCCCTGGTGGGTGCTTGATGTCTTTATGCACCTTTGGCAGGTGGTAAAAAGTAGGGATGATTGGATGTTCGCAATGCAGGTACTCATGTTCGCTTTTGCTCAGCATGCCTTCATCCAGCCATGTCTTTAGGAGTCCATGATATTCCAAGATGCATTTCTCAAAGTCATTTCTATTGATCACCTCATAGCATTCTTTATCCTCTAGTTGTCTTATCAAAAATAACTATGTTTCCCCCTTTGTCTGAGGGTTTAATCTCTATTGAACTGTCTTCCTTGAGGGATTTTATGGCTTGCCATTCCATGCTTGAGATATTTGAGTTGTTTTTAGTTATTTCCACTTTTTTGGTGGTGAGTTTATCCAGATCTTGTAAGATTGCATCATTGAAAACGTCAATGGTGTCATGTGTTGCATGTGGTAGGAATCTGGATTTCTTTTTTAGGTTGCTTGGATCTCTTTTTTGTGTGATTTCTTCTCTCCTGAGTACTTCGCTTGAGCTAGGCAAATCCTCCGTGTCTGCTAAAGAATGCGTGATTTGAAGGAGGGTTAAGTCATCATCCATGAGATCATTTGTTGTTTTGTTGGTTGTTCCAGTATTTGTTGTCAGTTCTAATTGTGGGCGATTGGCAAAGATTTTATCCAATTTTAGTTTCCGTACAAACTTGAAGATGTCAATTCTTGTTTCTACAGGATCGAATTTCGCTGTGGGGCAGAAAGTCATGCCTCTTCTCAGTACTTGCTCTTCATGTATTAAAAGTTTTCTCTGAGAGAGGTTGATGATGGTGTTCTCTTGCTTCATCGTCTCCCCCTCCTGCCCCTGCTCCGGGTTACCATAGGTGTTGTGTCTTGTGCGGCCCCTTCTGCCGCGCCTGGTTTTCCTCCTTTTTTTGGGGCTTTTTTTGCCATCTGGGGCTGTGGGCGTTGTCGCGTTTCTTTCAATACTTGAAATTCGTCTAAAAAAGGCTCAGTTATATCAGGTTCCATGTTTTGTCTTCCATTTAGTCTGGTCGACTCATCCTCTGATGTTGAGACTTCCGATTCTGAGGTGACATTGGTAGTAGCCCGTTGGGCCCCCTGAGCGAGCCTTTTTCTTGTGGCATCGAATTTCTTCGCGAAGGTGAGTATTCTGCCCGTTAGATAATCTTGCTCGTCCCTCTGGAACTTTGTTTGCTTCCTTTTCTTGATTCCGTTTTCATATTCTTTGAGTCTTTTTTGCATGTTGGCACGTAGATCGTCAGTGGTTTTCGTATCCTTATCTTTTGCAATTAGATCTTCAAGTTTCTGGATCTCAGAGAGAGCTTTGTCCCTATCACTCCATGCGTATTTTATTAGCAATAGTAACATGCCTTTACTCGAATCAGCTGTATATGCTGCCCAGTCCTTCAATAGTTGGGGATCCGGATTTTCATAAGATGGAACGGTGAAAATCCGTAAGCCTCTGGGGACTCTATTGCAATCTACGTATCTTTGTAGTGATGTAGCCTCCCACCATTTTCTTATCTCTCGCTCTTGAAAAAAAATATATATATATATATACATATATATATATATATATATATATATATATATATATATATATATATATATATATATATATGACATTTTTTATAGAGTTTGACATTTTTTCCACATTCATTGGGTTGCTCATATATGTAATGTGTTTGAAGTGAAGTACCTTCCCAACTCTTGCTTAGACTGCATTAGGTGTAGTAAAATGAACCTCTTCGCAGTTCAGCACTTTCTCTACTTTTGTCCTACTTGCAGTGGGAATAGTAAATTTCACCTATCTGAAATTCAATGCTTTCCCTACTGTTGCCGAGACTGGAGTGGGAATAGTAAATTTCATCCCTTTGAAATTCACTGCTTTCCCTACTGTTGCACAGACTAGAGTTGGAATAGTAAATTTTACCTCTCCAAACTCTTACACTTTCTCCTCGGTTGAGCTGTTTGGAGTGGGTAAAGTAAATTTCACCCCTCGGAAATCCAACACTTTTTTTACTGTTGTGCTAACTGGAGTGGGAAATGTAAATTTTACCCCTCTGAAATCCAATGCTTTCCCTACTTTTTCAGGGATTGTAGTGGGAATTATAAACTTCACCCCCCTAACATCCAATGCTTTCCATACTGTTGCACAGACTGGAGTGGGAACAGCAAATTCTACCCCTCCAAAGACAAATGGAATGGTGCGTTTTACCCCTCTGAAGTCAACATTTTCTCTACTGTTGCACTGTAAAAAGTGGAAATAATATACTTAACACATCTGAAGTCCAACGCTTTCCCTACTGTTGTACATACTGGAGTGGGAATAGTAAATTTTACTCAACCAAAATCCAACACTTAACCTACTGTTTTACAGACTGGGGTGGGGATAGTAACTTTCCCTACTGTTTTCCTGTTTGGAGTGCAAATAATAAATTCTACCCCTCTGAATTCCAACGCTTTCTCTGCTGTGACATTGTTTGGAGTGAGAATAGTACATTTAACCCCTCTGAAGTCCAACACTTCCATACTCTTGTTTAGATTGGAGTGGGAAAAGTGAATTTCATACCTACGAAATCCAACACTTTCCTTACTTTTGCACTGACTGGAGTAGGAAAAGTAAATCTAACCACTCCTAAGTCCAATATCTTCCCTACTTCGCTAAGGATGCTAAGGACGCTACTTGGCCGAGGGGGGTAGTGACTGAGCGCAGATCGCTAGGTGGCGATACAAGCAGTTCCTAGAAAAAGCAAACGCCTAGGATCGGGGCAATAACATAAAGTGAGCAAAATAGCTAGATGGAAATATTGGTAGTGCCTGGTAATGGCAAGTGGGAGAAAGGTACCTATAGCGCAATTCGCAGGTAGCATTGCTAAGGACGCTATTCGGCTTTTTATAAAAACCACAGTTCTTGGAAAAAGCAGGCGCAGCCTCGCAAGGAGTGCCTAGGATCAGGGAAGTAGCGTAAAGGGAGCGAAATAGCTGGAAAGCAATACTTGTGGTGCCTGGGAACTCAAGCATTATTTTCTGACTAACAAGGGACCGGTATCTTCACCGGGCACCCTATGGGAGGTTAGAAAGGCCGGTGCAATTGGATCAAATTACCTCACGAGGCACAGGCAATCCTCCACTTAGACTCCATATGCCTCCCAGGTGAGACTTCTTGCTCATATTCGCACAGAGCTTAGGCAGCTTTCACTGGACGCAACTAAGCTCCTCCCGCGATCATCCGTTGCAAGGGTGTATGGCTGGGGTGACAAAAACGGCTCAATTCTCCACAGACTAGCCACCTACCCCAGGACGAACTGCATAATCCCTGAAATCATAGCCCAGGAAGGAGTGGTGTGCCGCTCCCGAGCAGAGATGGCCCACGCCTTCACCTCATACTATCACCAACTATATGCAGCTAAAACTCCGACCCTCTCTCTTGTGGGCTTGTTGGGGGTTGGGAACGGCTGCCTTCCTAGCCTGGACTCCATTGTTCAAGAGGGTCTAGACCGCCCCATCACCCAAGAAGAAATTGGGGAGGCGATCACCCTTGCCTCCTCCGGCAAGACGCCGGGACCGGATAGCCTCCCTCAAGAATATTATGCTCTAAATCATGAAACCCTTGTTCCTTACCTTGCAAGTCTGTTCCGGGAGGTGGCTGAAAAGAGTTCCTTCCCTCCTGAGTCGGATATGGCCACGATAGTGGTTCTTCCCAAGTCCTAGCCACTCTCGCCATGGTGTACGGACTACCGCCCCATCTCCCTTATCAACACGGAACTGAAACTGTTTGCCACGGTCCTCGCCCAGCGGCTCAAACTCCACTTATCCGCGTTGGTTCATCCAGACCAATGCGAGCTCATGCCCTCGCATGGTACCCGGCACTGTCTCCGGAGGCTGCAATTGGCCCTGGCCCACCACCACTTGCTTACCCCCTATCTAGTGATACTCCTTGTAGACTTTGAGAAAGCCTTCGACTCGGTGGACCAGCAGTTTCTGGAGGATTTCCTTGCCACGATGGCCTTTGGTTCCCTCTTTCGGGCTCTGGTCTATGTTCTATATGCCCGTCCGAGGGCAGGTGTCATGGTGAATGGGGTCCTGTCGGAACCCTTCTCGCTCCGAGGGGGAACAAGGCAGGGGTGTCCTCTTCCCCCCCTGCTCTTTGCTCTGGTGATGGAGCCCTTGGCGGCCCTGATATGATCAATTGGGCACGTGCAGAGTTGGGAGTGGTCCAACACAGAAACTGACAGGATTGCCCTTTATGCGGACGACGTCCTCATTTACTTAGCAGATTCCGCCCATCAGCCCCCATTGTTTCCGTATCCTACATACCTTTGAGCAGGCCTTTAGCCTTTGGATTAACCGCGACAAGTCGGTCCTGGTCCCTCTCCACATGTCTAGAGAATGCTTTGATTGGCAGTCAACATACCGCTCCGCCACCAATTGTTCAAATACCTGGGGATATGGGTGACTGTACTCCCGAGCTCAGCTGGGCCCTCAATGTTACTCCCCTAGTGAAGAAGGCTAAGGCTGACCTCCAGAAGTGGCAAAAACTGCCCATGAACCCCATGGGGAGAGTCACCTTCTTTAAAATGATAATTCTCCCCAGGTTCCTTTATGTTCTTCAAAACAACCCCTCTGCTTCCCGACGGCCTGGTTTCGAGAACTGGATAGCATGGCCTGCAAGTTCCTCTGGAGGAATCGAAGGGCCCGCCTGGCTCTAAATGTCTGTAGGATTCCTTCATTCCACTGGGGCCAGAGGATGACCCACTTTTCATTCATTCATTCAAAAAGCTTTATTCGAATTTCAAGTTTGAAGTCATAAAAGCATACATTTAAAAGGTGCGTAACACATAAGTTACAGAATGTAGGGGTGGTTACGTTTACCAGCATAAAAATCTAGTTATACCAAGAAGTACAAAATAATCTAAAATGCAGTTAATTTACAAAGTTGTTTACATTGAATTCCTGAATTTGATCAGTAATAACATTTTCTAGCTGTTGCAGCCTGATTAAAGCAATTCTACAAGTGCGGTGGCCCCCTGCCCTCTGGTTTGGTTTCAGGAAAGCCGCCCTAGGAGCTGAATAAAATTTTCAAAAAAGAATACAATGAATGTTTGATTGGGCGGAGGTTTCATTGCATGGGCAAATAAGCATCTCCCTTGACCAGTTATTACAGACTGGAAAGGTGATTAAGCGAAAAAAATACCAAACCTAAAACGGGTCAGTAACATTCTAGAATAGCAGTTAAAATCACTTATAAGATACAATTGAGGCCCTTTGTTGGCGGTAATTTGCTGGTAGTCCATGACTAAGTTTTTAGATTTTTCCATGTCCCATCTATTATTAGCTTAATAGTCCAGAGCCATTTTTTTCAGTGACTTTCCTGCGACCACCTCCATACTAGATGGTCTCGTAAAGTACTCTGGGTGGCCAATCTCAGTCATCACATTTTTAACATAAGCCAGCCATTTAATGTTGCTGACTCCGTCAAGGGTCAAGCAATCAGAGATTAAATTACGATTTAAAAATATCTCCGGAGTGACCCACACCCTATGCCAAAGTAATATGGGCATGATTTTTATGACATCTGAAATGTACGATAAGCCCAGTTCGATATGTGTGAGGTAAGTTGCTGTTGATTTGGGGGCTACAAGTAAGTATCTGAGGTACTGGTTCTCAGTTAGTTGGATCGATGATGCATTTTCGATTCCCCAGATTCCTGATCCCTATATGGCCGTGGAGATACATTTGGCCTTGTAAATTAGGATCAGTTCCTTCACGGGTCTACCCCCTATTTTAGCCGCAAAGTTGTTTAGGGTTCCTACAGCCCGAAAGAAAGCTAAGTTTCTTGCCCTCACGGCAGTGTGCCAATTGCCCCTCCTATCAAAATGTATTCCTAGGTAAGAGAATTGGTCGATAGTCTCAATTCTCCTGCCCTCGAGGAATATTGGGCAGGATGCTTTCTTAGAGCCAGGCCCACAGGCCATAGTGAAAGTTTTCGTGATGTTTATTTTTAAGCCCTTATCTTTCATGTAGTTGGAAAATTTCAGAACGGCCCGCTGTAAGCCTACCTTGGTTCGGGACATAATGGGAGCGTCATCTGCGTAAAGGAGTATTGGCACCAGCTGCCCCTTGATCGATGGATAGTCGAACTGTGACTCTTTAAGGTGATCACCAATGGAGTTAATATATAGGTTGAAGAGTAGGGGTGCTAGTATGCACCCCTGTCTCACACCCCTCCTAATGGGGAACTTGTCAGAGCACTCTCCCTGAGTGCCGTACCTTACCCTGGCTCCAGCACCCCTATATAATTCCTTGATGAAAGTAAGAATTTGATCATCAATGCCCATGTCAGAAAGTGTGGACCACAATTTGTTGTGGTCCACACAATCGAAGGCTGAACTCAGGTCAAAGAAAGTGTTGTAAAGATTACCCTTCTTAGCTTGAGTGTACTTTGATATAACAAGGGCCAGGTTTAGTCCCTGTTCAACTGTGCCCTTGCCTGTTCTGAATCCATACTGAAGGTTGGAAATAATAGCACCCTCCTCCGCCCATATTTGGATTTGGTTTAAAATTATACGGCCTGCTACCTTCATTAAGGCATCAAGAAGGGAAATTGGCCGATAGCAGGTGGGGTCGATCCTGTCTCCTTTTTTAAAGATGGGAACCACTATTGCTTCGGTCCAAGTAGGTATAAAGCCATGGGAGTTTGCGCTATTCAGGACGTTGGTTAACATTGGGGCCCAAAGATTAATATCAGTTTTAAAAACATCTATTGGGACCCCGTCCGGGCCCGGAGCTTTACCTGAGGGGCTTTCTTTAATTGCGGCGGTGACCTCTTCACAGGTAAAGGTGATGCCCAGCGGGAATATACCCAGGGAGTTGTTATCATAATCCTCTGAAGTTATTACTGATGTGGGATCTGCGGGTCAGGGGGATTTATGTTATTATAAAGACGTTTAAAATGCTTTACCCAGGTTTCACCGTTGATGGCGATGTCTATTGTGTCTGTCTGTTTGTTCTGCAGATGGGGGGATTAACCACCTTCCAAAAGACGGTCATATCCCTGTTTTTTGAGGCATTAATCAGAGCTGACCATGCCTCTTGCTTCAAGGATGTTTTCCTAGTTTTGACTGCCGTGAAATATAGCTTTCTGGCTAGGTGGATCTCCATCTGAGATCTCAGGGATATATGCAGTGCCTTTTTAAAGCTTTGAGGGCTTTAGTGCAGTTGTCATCGAACCAGCCATTTGGTTGGTTTGATGCGGAGCAATACTCCCTGGTCAGAAGCTTTTTTATTTCTATTTGTATTTTCAGGAAAGAGCCCAAAATTTTTGTTGGAGTTTCTGTAAGAGGCAGGCAAGTGGAGATTTCTTCCCTAGGTTTCGATACTAAGTTTATTAACAATCCCGCTGGATCCACCTTATCCCATTTAATGGAATATCTGTTTCTACACGCTAAATTGATCGCTGGTTGATATAAGAATTTGTCCCCCCGGGCCTGTTCTTGCCCATCTAGTTTTTTACGCAAAAGGAGATCGGGTAGTGATCGCCATGAATGACATCCAATGTTTCCCAAGACGTCACTATCCGGGCATGGGTTTTTGATAAGAGAGTAGAATCTATTGTAGAGTTACACCCTCTCCCGTGAAATGTTGGCTGGAAGTGGATGGTTGGGGAGCATAGCTCGTTAATATAGGATAAATTAAAATAAAAGATCATGTTGTTAAATATATCGCCCGGTAAGGAGTGAGTTAAATGGGTCGGGTTGTTGTCCTTATGCTCATCTAGGCCGCACAAGCCCTTCGAGCAGTTGGGACAGACGGTGCAATTAAAATCACCTACCCAAATCAGTAACGACTCCCCTCCTATCTGGTCCTTGGTAGTGGTGACACTGTGCATCAAATTATTGATGACCTTTTCCAAGGTGTGTGTAGGCACATTATTATAAAAATTAATTAGAATCATGTTCTTGGCATTACCCCATTTAATTGTTAAAATCTGATAATGTTCAGTGGACAAATTCCTAAGTACTTTAAGCCCACCCGTAATAGAGACATACGTACACAGACCTCCTGTGTTTCTACCCTGGGAAGTTAATTGTGCAGGTGTATGAAAAGTCTGAAACCCCAATAAATGGATTTCATCTAAAGTCCACGTTTCCTGGAAACAGAGGATATTGTATTTGGCAACTAGATCGAGCCATGGATTTTGGGACACTTTGTTTGCCAGGCCTGCTACATTCCAAGATAGAATTTTATGGGTAGGTTTGAGCAGCTTAGGGGTAGTATTTTTGTCAATTTCCCTATTGACCACAATTTTGCTAGGTCGGAAGGCTTCCCTAGGTTGATGTTCAGTTAGTGCCCTAGGGTCCAGTGATGGGTTAACTAATTCCTTCTCGGTCGGGTGGTTTGAGACCCTCTCGTCCATCAGTTCCCTGTCTGTCTTTTTGTCCTGCGCTCTATCTGGAGGTAGGTTACTCTGAGTACTAATCTGATATACAGAGGGCTTTAGGGCTATTCTTTGCGACTTCCCCGCTTGGACACCGTCTTCTGTCAGTCTAGGTCATCCATGCCTGCTAAGGGTTCGTAACGATTTCCTAGAGGAATTGACCAGTGTGGGTTAAAGGTTGCCCGTTGTTGTCTGCCATAAAGATGGAATAGTGGTCTGGCTATACCTGGTCATGGTTGGTATAAGGGTGCCCTAGGATAAAGGGGTCTGGATGTATAGAATCTAGAATTACAACTAAAATTATTTAAGGTGTCGAGGATGTCGCGGTGGGTGGTGGGTTTGAGGAGGCCATTAGGGATTGGGGATAGAAATAGCTCAAGTCACGGGTTGATATACCACCCTCACCTCTCTCCAGATACCAATCGGCTATATGGGTGGCTGCCCTCCGATCTCTAAAGTTGATGATTACAACATCTCCCTGGATATCTTTGGGTCTAGGTCCCACCCATGATAGTCTCCTCACGAAGGCTATTTCCCCGTTTATATTAGAGGGCAATGGTCTATTGTTGCTTAACCAATGGATTACTTTATTTTTAAGAACTCTATAGCCTTCTATCCTCCCTTCTCCCAACTCTGGGACCCCAGTGAGAATGATAACGAAAGGGGCTGCCTCTGGTGGTAGATCTATGTGTTGCCCGGTTCTATATGTATCAGTCACTGGAATAGATGCCCTCATTGTTAGAGCGTTATTTGTTTTAAATGCATTAGTGGGTCCCCCTGTTCCCGACTCCCTAGGTGACTTAAGGGCGTTCTCTTTGTTAGCGGGCGCTAGTGATGCCTTTGCTGTTTGTAAAGGGGATTCCCTTGTGGTGTTAATCTTTGTAGGTGGCAGGTCGCAGGTCACATTTGGTGGATGATGTAGTGTCAGTTTCTTGAGGGTCTCACTGTTAGAATGGGTGGCTTTCAGTATTGAGGACATTTGGTCACCCAACCTCCTGACTCTCTCTATGAGTGGTAACAGCAGAGATTTTACCAACTGTTCCATACTCTCTCGTACCCCTTCGTTTGGAGTAGTTACGGAGAGAGGTGTCTTTTGCATAGTATGAGAGCCATGGGGTCCTTGCTTCTTGGTGGGGATTTTGCGAGGTCTAAGGGTCTTTGCTTATCTGCCCGTATGGCGTACTCCGCCCTGCTTACCCTTTAGTGTGGGCCCCTGGTCTAAATGTGGGGGCAAAGCCCGATCGTTCTTTTTAGTTCCTTTGGGATTGCTAACCGGCAAAGTGGAAGACTCGCCCTGGCTGGAATCTAAAGAGGAGTCCTGGTTAACCGTGTCAGTATCTTCCCCCTTTGAGACTTGTGTTATTTCCAAGCGGTCCTGTAGGCGTAAGGGGGTACCTGAGTCGTATGTGGGGTTGGTTCCTATAAACTGGGTGGGCGGGGAGATTGCTGTTTGAATGGAGCCCAAGGAGGAGCGTTTGTTTGAATGAAGTTCTAGGGACATGCGGTGTTCTGCAGCTGCGATCTCGTGATCTAACTTATTTACGGCCTTCGTTAGGAAGTGATCAATTGTCCCTCTGATGGTCCCGCGCGCCAGTGAGTTCCTACTTTTAGTTTGGCCTTTAGACATTTCTTTCTCTACATATACCAACGGCTTATGGCGTAGGAAATATAATTTAAGCAGATGAAGTGTTATGAAAAGGTGTTCAGTCACTGGGCGGAGTCTCTTACTTTACAGCCGGTATCGTAGAGCCAAGGGATGTGGCCCGGCCCAGCCTCGTCTGGCCTAGGACGGCCGCAGACGGCCCCACCCTTGTCCCGGGCTTCTCCCGGCGCGCTCCTGCATGCGTCCCGCGGGACGAGGTTCCGGTATGCGCTTTATGCGCCTCCTGGCGCCATGCCATGACGAATGCTGCGTCCTTGCCGCTGGTGGGGCAGCAGGGAAATGTAGTCCAGTGAAGGGGACTCGGCGGAGCCAAGCCCGGCCAAGAGGGAGAGCGGAGCCAAGCCTGGCCCACAGGCTCTGCAAGCGAAGATGGGGCTCGGCGGAGCCAAGCCCGGCTGAAAGGAATGAGCGGAGCAAAACCCGGCCCGCAGGAAACAAGTCTGCCCAGTCAATAGCGATATCAAAGGGGACTAGGCCCAGGTATGCCGTTTATGCGCCTCCTGGTGCCACACGATGACGAATGCGGCGTCCTTGCTGCTGGCGGGGCAGCTGGGAAATGTAGTCCAGTAAAGGGGACTCGACGGAGCCAAGCCCGGCCAAGAGGGAGAGCGGAGCCAAGCCCGGCCCACAGGCGCTGCAAGTGAAGATGGGGCTCGGCGGAGCCAAGCCCAGCCGAAAGGAATGAGCGGAGCAAAGCCCGGCCCGCAGGAAACAAGTCTGCCCATTCAATAGCGATATCCACTTATATCTGTACTATCTAGCCATGTGCCTGCTATACATATACGACTGGTTCAATGGGGGGTGGTCTGATCCGGCATACAGGCTTGATTTAAGTGAGTTGGGTCTGACCAAGGTCCAGTCTATGCTGTATGGGGATCCTATTCCGTCCTGATTGCCAGAGGTGACGCGTTCCGTGCTGCAGGCCTGGCGGGCCGCACTGCGACACACTAAGTGGACACATAAACTGACCCAGTGCACGCTCCTGTAACAGGGTACCTGGCTCAAGGAGGTCAATGGACTGCAGGGTTTCCAATCCTGGGACCTTATAGGAATTTCACAATTGGGAGATGTGTGGGAAGGCGACCATGTGCGTCTTCAAGGATCTTCAAACCAGACACTCCCTGTATCAGTTACAGTTTTACAGATACCTACAGTTACTCCATGCTCTTGAAGCACACCTCACGACAGGCACACAGCTTCCTGACCATAGCCCGCCTGAGGTGCAGATTATGTTGGAGGACCTGGAGAAGGGTGGTATCTCTCGCATCTACCGAACATTGATCAATAACACCCCAGAATCTCTAGATCGACTACATACTCAATGGGAGGATTGGATGGGCACTCTGGAGGAGGAAGACTGGTGTGATGCCCTTATGGCCCCCAGGACAGTCACCGCCTCTGCCAAGCTGCGTATGGTACAGCTATACTATTTGCACGCAGCCTTCCTGACCCCTGTGCGCCTTCATCGAGCAGGATTTGGCCCGACCCCCGCTTGCACTAGGTGCGGCCATGAGCCAGCTGATTTCTTCCATACGGTATGGGTCTGTCCGCGCTTGACATGGTTCTGGGTGGACATTGAGGAGGAACTCACCAAAATACTGGGGTGGGAAGTCCCACATGATCCAAAACACATGATTCTAGGCATCACTGACGGGCTGGATGGGACTAGAAACGAGAAATAGTTTTTTACTAGGGCAATGGTGGTGGCTAAAAGGGACATAGCGGCCTCTTGGAAGTGCCCTGACCTCCCAAGCATTGGACGCTGGTGGACCAGGGTCAGCTGGTGTGCCGTGCAAGAAAAAGAAATGTATGAGGCACGCGGTTGTCCTAAGAAATATGGAAGGGTCTGGGGGAAGTGGTTGGGGGGAATGGTTTAGTCTCACAGGGAATGTTCAAATATATATCGCTTTGTATCCATCCATCTCTGTTAAATGGGTCGATAAGAACGTTGATTATACTCCTGTGTTCTCATGGGGAGCTGATGAATGTCTGGTGTCTTTTGTAAAATCAATAAAAATTTGTTTATAAAAAAAAAACCTCTCAGACTCCCATAGTTTTCATAATATTGGATGAATTGATTTTATACCATTAATTGTTTTTATACTATATATTAAATTCATGTAATGAAATATTTAACATGTTCTAGTTTAAATTCAATTTGTATTAACATTAGATATATTTTTGAAGAATTTTCGTCTATATTAATATTTCTTTTCAGTCTTTTTGTATTTACCTTTACAAGTATAGGATCACAATATTGTAGTGAACAATATTTTTGACAAAATATTTTTTGTCAACAACATTGTTTACCATCATATCGTGTCAGTGCTCCATTACGGCACATCTGATTAGATATGGCATATTTCTGCTCTCTCCGTTTCATGCAACACAGCATAGCAACTTTGCTTCATGCCCTGTGTTGAGTGAAACATTGGTAAATATGCCCCTACAATTCTTTCTGCAAGTTACCACACTTAAAATGCATGCACCTTTTGACTACTGACAATTTTCTTGTTCCTTATTTATTTTGGTTTTCATAAAGCAGCGTTATTAAGAGGCAATAAAGGGGCATATTATCAAGACAGGCAAAAACATTATCGCCGCTTTAGCGACAGAAAACTGCCGCTAAAAAGGCAATAATATGCTCTATGGAATTCCAATTGAAGCCCATGTTAAATGTGAAGGACATCTAACATGGGCTTCAATTGGAATTCCATAGAGCATATTATCAAGCCCATTATCGCCGTTTTAGCGGAGGCTTTCTGAAGCTAAAGCAGCGATAATTTTATTGCCTGTCTTGATAATATGCCCCAAAGTCCTTTGAAGACAGTGTTTGAATGCAACATAAAATTATGCAAGTACAAACAAACTGCACACAAAATGTACCATGATTCTTGTATAATTATACACTGCTACAGAAGCATTAGTGGTAGGCAGCGCAGGAAAAAAAAGACATAAATAGGAAAGTTAAAGTTTAGGGATTATAGATACACGTTCCTACAGAATGAAAGGAAGCATCTCTTTATAATTATTATCTGAACTTGATGGCACTGCTAATGGATAGAAAACTGGCAAAACACGCAACATTTGTTGTGATAACTTCCTGACTGAAATATGCTGTGTCGTGGTTACTGCCTGAGCAAAATACATTTTTCATTCTCCTCCACTGAATGATTTTGCTGTGAGCAAGCAAACGCCAGGTGTTGACCATAACTAGAGCCCTGGGGAAATTATTAGACAAATAAAGTCTACGAGACAGTTGAGGACACCGGGTCAAGCCCAGGCTAAGTGATAGAGAAGCCACCTGTTGATGAGCAAACCCATTAACCTGACACCTGTGGGGGCACAGGTGGCTCAGAACCCAGCCTGCAATATAACGTCCCGTAAAACAATGTCTTCTGCCTTAAATCATTTTGTGTTATGCTTTATGTACGCCACGCCACAAATCCCATGTGTCATAGGTACATTTTTTTAAATAATAACAAATGCTTGTTGCCTTAGTGTCCCTTGTGAGGACAGAAATGTATGGTGCAGCCACGACACAATGAAAACGCATATAGGTGCATAGTGAGTAACGAAGTGACATTGAAATGTGGCAGCATATTAAGCATTACCGATTACAGCCTTGCGAGAAATTCCCTATTTCCTGTGCCACAAAATTGTTGACCCGAATTGAAACCTTCAGACATTTTTTGGAACTAAGATTTGATAAACAATTCAGGCAGTATCAACATTCTTCTTAATTCTTAGTAGAAACATCTTGCCAAATGTGCTATGAAGTTTACAATGCAGTTCTCATTTGCTCAGGGTGTGTATAACATTTATGTATTTAATGAAAAAACAAAGGTTAAGGCTAAGTTATAGTTAGGAAAACTTTAATATTTTTTTGTACTGAAAACTAACTTATGTACACAAACGTTAGTCTAAAGTTAGAGTTATAAATTAGTCATTTTTTCTGCCCTTATCGAAATGTACTATAACTTGCACACCTCCATACACAGTGTTTTTGACCCCCTTTTCGCTGCCCCAGCTTGATGGATAACGCCTAAACTTTCCAGGAAGGAGCTGAGGTGGATGAGACTTCTTTTGGAAAGTTTTAATGAAGATTTGTCAAACTTTGCCAACATTATAAGCAAACTAAAAAATCAATTCCCTATGAAAACGTAATCTTAACTATAAAGTGTGTGTGCCCTTGTGTGCGTGTGTCAGTGCTTAATTTGAGCCGGTGCTTTCCGGTGCTCAGCACCAGCACTTAATTAGTTTCCGGTGCTCGACACCGGCACCTAATTGTCAACACCATATTCAGAGCAGTCTACCACAAGGTGGTGCTGCTCATCTAATTAAGAGATGAGCAGAACAACCATTGTTTAGGAATACAATATATATTAAAATTGTCCATACCTTTAGCTTTGGGGACCTGGAATAATCTGAACTGTTGCATTCACATGCGAAAGAAATGGTTACTAGTTGTTTTGGTAATAATAACAAGAGCGATGGGTGGTGCAAGCTGCAGTGGCCTCCTGGTCAGAGCCCTGGCACTTAATATTTTACAAATTAAGCACTGGCGTGTGTGTTTGTTTTTTGCGTGTGTGATGCCCCTACCCTCCCTCTAGAATGGCAATAAACAGCATATTATCCTCTCCTCATCTGCTTATATGGTTTTTATGCCATGCCAGTTTTTTTATGTGCATTTGTTTTAAGACATGGATTTAATCAGAACCATTATGCACGAGTTAACATTTCCGCGGTATGTTAAATTCACATTGAAGCAACCTCCTGACTGTTTTGAAGAGTTGAGCCACATTTATTTTTACTCCTATCGCGTACATATATTTAATTAATGACAGTCCCTTACTATATATTGCCTGCTTGTGGATTCCTTCCTGCTGTACCGAACCTATTGTACTTTGGTCAAATTAGGATAGATGAATCTCTTTCAGAGTGTTTCTAGAAATGACAGTATTTTGTTTTTTTACATGGAAAGAGATAATATTTTCTCTTTCCGACTCCGAATACGATAGATTGACTCAGAATTTTAATATATTTAGCAAACTGAAGAATAGTTCCCTATTTCACAGCAGCTGCAAGATTACCATTAGCAACAACAAAAAAATTCTGATGTATATATATATATATGTTTTCGAAAGCTGGAAATGGCAGTTCCCCCTCAGACCTTTCTGTTGATCTGGTTTAAGGTACTTTCCAACAATTCAAGGTCGAATGGTATTGCTGTCAGAGAACATAAATGTCATCTTTGATCAAAGAAACTGACAATTTAGCAGCTACTGCCTTCATAGCAGCTTCAGAGTGTATGATGCATCTCGTGTTACTCGAAGGACATTAAGCTTTACAATGTTATTGTACATCCATCATCATCCTCGTATGAGCTCACGTGACGTTTAACCATTTGAGAAATACAAGGATCTAGCCAGCTTTCTCTTTTGTGTGAATTAAAAAAATATATAGACACTTGTAGCAGAATCACAACACTTTGGAAAAAAGTAAATATAGCTATACAAACACAATGTGCGACCACAAAAATGGAAAAGCGTTGAGGCCTTCATCAGGACAGACTCAACCCTGCTCCAATTTAGGGAGGAGGCAAACCCACACTTCTGAAAGGAGCAACACCTCAGGGTGTAGTAACAGTACACTTCTGCTCTTTGAAACCAGCAGCCTCTCTATTGCCTCTTTGCCTGTCTCCTGGCCTTTGACCCTATACATCATTCTGCTGCCTTCTGGCATTTTACAAATTAATCATACATGCAAGTATCAATACATTCATCGTTGAGTGTGGCCAAGCCATAGTTATGTTTATTTTCTTGCTATACTTCATGTTTTATCCTCGGTTTGCAGGCGAGATGCTTTTAGGATGGGAAACAACATTACAAATTAAAATAATAAGGGCAGAGCTGGGGGACTGTGGGCTTCATTGTTCGAGTTGATGTGAGTACATGAGGCTGATCAGCAATTGATAATCATGAATCCTTTGTGTCCATAATTGTCTCACCTGGTTCATAACCCAAACAATTCTTGCTCTATGTGGGACCACTTATCCACCCAATAAGGAGTGCTCCCTTCTTGCAGCTGGTGCCTTGTTGCCATATGAAGCTTGATCTGTCCATGACCTTCCTTGACTCTTGTAGTATCCCCTTTTCCTGATCAGTGCAGTCCATACCCGTGCCTCATCTGCCCCTTCTTGGCTTGGTTCACCCCACTCCATTCTCTACAGATAAAGGGTGAGGTTTTTCCTACCACATCAACGAAGACCCTGAATCAGTTGTCATCATGGTTTTCGCCTTGGCTCGCTATACTCTTTATTCTCACTGCTCAATTTCTCCTGCACCAGCCCCTTCTGCCATCTTCTCATCCTGTTACCCTCATAATGATCTGGCTAGTGTGGGCACTGTCACACGATGCCTTGTGATATATCCTGGTGGGAATTTGACTGCCTTTCAATTAATGTGGCTGGGCCTCTACCTCTCTTTCATTCGCTGAGCCTTGTCCAGTCATTATGTTTCTGTCTGATAGTCCTTGTTGCTTTCCACGCTCCCTGGGTTCTCGCAAAGCATTTGCCACCAAGTTGCTTGGGGACACTTCTTGTCCTGCTGTTCCATCTCTCACTTGCTCACCCACCATTTGATTCCTTCAAGTTCCACTGCATAGAATTGAAGGTCTGTTCCTCCAAGACCTCTTGGTGGGGGGTTCCTGGTTTGAGATCCGGAGAGGGCTTTGTTTACGTTCGGACCATTCCTATTTTGATTTATCTTATGCTAAAGTGGGGGCCATCTGGGATTGTGAAGGGTTTTTGTGCGTTTATATTTCTATGCATCTTTAACAATGTGCAGAATACAGTTTAACACTCCATTACACATGTAAATACTGAAATAATATTGTTTTTAAGCAAATGTTCTATGATGTAGAGAAATGTACTATTCAAACTCTTGTCAACTAGGCCTCAATTTGAGCCTAGCAGCCATTGTTTTCTAAAATGAATGTCACACTTGTCATTCTTGGCCTCCCCTGCACATCTCACTGTCTGTCATTTCTGCTGCATGTAGTCAGGAAGACCATTATTTATTCATTTCCACTGTCATTGTTCATGCTGTCTTCGATGAACTTTCCACAGTTCAATCACAAAACTGCAACTATTTCTTCAAGGTCTTTCTACTAGTCCACTGTAACGTATTAATTGATATAACACGCTGTTATTTATCTATTTGGTTTGGTCTTCCATCTCCGGATGACATTAGCATAGAGGGGGGCAGAATAATTATTCATTTAATGAGATAGTGCTTAGGTGCTAAGACAATATGACTTTTTATAAGATAGTGCTCTGATAGGCTATGAATGCAAACAATTTTGATTATTCTGCATTTCTGATAATTTCATATGAATAAAATTACATATAAAAACTCCTAATTTGGGGAGTGAGCCAGAGACGCTCCTGTTACACCAGGGATGCTGTCCGTTTCTCTCCAGGTTTTGTTGCCAACTTGGGGAGTGAACTAATTTTTAATTTTGCATTCCTCTGTATAGCCCTATTTCCTGAGATCCTTCATGGCATTGGCTCTGTATCACCTTACTTTTGAATCTCGTAATAAAACCTTTTAATTATTCAGCCGAACTAAAACTCAAATATTGAGTGGGCTCTTTTACTTAATTGACTGTATGTGTAATATTTTTGATGTGTTGAGAGGTGCCTTCCTTGGAGATACATTGCCTCATGAAATTGGGGTTTAACACCTTCTCAAATTCATCAAAATTGTGGACGTCCTGTTAAGATACCTATTTTTTTAAATATCTATATTAACAGGGTTCCCCATAACCACAGGATCACTCTTTGTCCATTCAGCCATATCGATCCAGGGAGAAGTTATACGCATGCCCTATACATAAGCACAGGGTATTCAACCTCCCAGTGCTTTGCAGAGTTGATCCTTTCTTCATGGAGGTGTCTTTGGGCCTAATCCTGTGTACCTCTAAATACAGGGGGGCTAAGGTAAAATGTTTTTATTATCCATGTGTTGAGTGTTTCTTCTCAGTATTTATACAAAGGCTTCAGTAGCTTGCGTCTCTCCCTCACCAATTGTTTTGAAAAAGCAGGATCCTAGTGCACCATCTGACACCATTTTTCATTAAAACGCGGCCAGTGCTACCCCCTGCATCCATTCTACTACTTGTACTGAAAAACTTGTCAACCCTGCAAAGGAGGCATCCCCTCCTACCTTCCATTGTATAACACAAATGGTCTCAGCATAAATGTATGCTCCTTGTCTCCACCCAGCCCACTGTTATTTTTCTAAATGCCACAGAAGCAGAGACGATAAGGACAGCAGTACAGGTGCATTCTAATATATGGAAAAATACCTGCCTGTGGCTGTCTGAAGAACAGATAGGGTTTGTCCCACTGAAGGTGTAACACAACCCCCCTGAAAGATACTTGTGCTGACTTATATGAGCTCATATGCTATGTTATGCATACTTGAAGAGCCCAGTAATACCCAGGAGGGTATCCTGGCTCTGACCAGGCGTGAGTTTAGGCACCTAGGGCCTAATGTGATTACTCGAAAAACCTTCAGCTTCTTCTGGAATTGAAGAAAGGAGGAGGAGGCTCCTATGTGTAGCAGCAGGTCGGTTGTTCCACATTTTAGAAGTGATGTAGGAGAAGGCTCGACCTTCAGATCTGTTTTTAATGTATGGGATTTGTGCAAGTAGGAGTCTGAATGAGCTGAGGTGTCTGGAAGGTTTCTGAAAACGGATGCGATTGTTGAAGTGTGCTGGGCCAGTGTTATGTAGTGCTGTGAAGGTGTGGGTGTGGACTTTGAATTGTGCTAATTTGTGAATAGGGTGCCAGTGGAGCTCCTTCAGGTGTGAGTGTGGTGTAAGCATGAGCGGAAAATCCATTTCGCTCGCGGATTTTGAGGATTTTCGGTAAATTCGCAATCCGCGAGATTCGTGAATCTCCCGCAAAATCCGCAAATCCGCGAGCAGCGGATTTTATGGCTTGCTCGCACTGTTCGCGTGAGTTCGCGGCTTCCCAGTACAACTTCTCGCCCCGCGAATAAGCGCTAAATTGCAGAGATACGATCTTAGCAAAACTGAAACTACTTACCAGGTTCAAAAGTTCAGGCTCATCATTAGTAGCCATTTCCTGTAGTGCTTCCTGAGGGGCCCCTCCAGAGTTCAGTTGCCAGTTGCAACTATTATGTGACCATGCTCTGAACCTCAGAATAGTTACACATATGCCACAAAGGTCCTGAATTACAGCTAAGGGAGACAAGCAGGAGCCAGGCTGGAAGTTCAAATCCATTAATCAGCCCCTAATTCATTATTGTCAGTTGGGGCAGGGCAGGTGTTGTAACTAATTTTGCAACAATGAAAGCACTTAGCAAGTGCAAAAGATCACTAATCAGGAAGCACTAAGGAAGCAGGTGCCAGCTAAAAAAATATTCTGTGACACATTAATCAGCCCCAAATTAATTCAGGTCACTTGAGGCAGGGAAGGTGTGCTTTGCTTTGCCACAATAATGTACACTGACTGGACAACCAGAGGGTGCTGTGATGAAACAGAGGGTGGCATGGGTGGGCCAGAGGGTGGCATGAGTAGTCAGAGAGTGGCAGTGGTGACAGAGAGTGGCAGTGATGAAGAAGAGTGTCCCAAACAGGCTGGACACGTAGAAACAACAAGTTCGCAAAACTTGCGACCCGACAGGTAAGTTCGCGTTTGCGAAATTGTACAAAACCCTCGCGAACTGGCAGAAACCCATGCGAACACAAAAAAAAATCTGCAAATTAGCGAGAATTCGCGGATTTTGCGGATTGCGAGTTCGCAAATCCGCAAAATTCGCGAACGCGAGATTCGCAAAATTCGCCCATGCTTAGTGTGGTGTGATGTGAGTGCAGCATGGGAAGCTGAGAGTGATTCTGGCTGCCAAGCTCTGAATTGGCTGCAGCCTTCTGGTGAGTTTTCTGTTGATCCTGGCATAGAGGGTGTTCCAGTAGTTCAACTTGCTAGTCACCAGGATGTGCTTGAAAGTTTTCTGAGTGCTGATTAGGAGTCATTTGAAAATCTTCTTCAGCATCTCCAGGGTATGGAAGCATGAAACGTTGACAGGATTAACTTGGGTGGTCATGTCGAGTTTGCTGTTCGTTGATGATCCTGAGGTTCTTGGCATCATGGGTGGTGGGGTGGGCACTGTTGGTCACTAGGTGGAGTTCCACTGTGTTGTGCTCTTCTTGAATATCACAATTTTGGTCTTGTCGGTGTTCAACTTTAGACAGTTGGTCTCAGAGCCGGACTGGGAACAGCAAACAGCCCTGGCAGATTGCTTCTCGACCGGCCGTGGGAGGTGGGGGGAGGGTGCTAGCAAGAAGCAGTTCTCCTGCTTTTGTTACGGGGGCTGATATTGCAGCAACGAACCCTCAGTGAAACCCCCCCCCCCCCGCCCTCACAGCACAAAACCAGCCCCAGGCTCTCCAGCCAACTGGGAAAAATGCCTGGTGCCCACTACGGTCAGTCCAGCCCTGGTTAGTCTTCATCTAGTGGGCAATTTTAGGAACACAGGCAATGAACCTGGTCCAGATACTGGGCATTTTTCCCTGAGGGAGAAAATAAGGTGTGTGTTATTGGCATAGGAGAGGACGTTGACATCATGAGAGCAGATGATTCTGGCTAGAGAGACCATGTATGCGTGAAAGCGGGTCGTGTTCATGGAAGATCCTTGTGGAACTCAGCAGATAATGTTGCGGGTGTCCGAGGTGCATGGCGCCAGGCTAACTGACTGGTCCATTCCAGTATGGAAGGAGCAAATCCATTGAAGTGCGTGCCTTGGATTCCAATGTTGTATAGGATTTGGATGAGGATGGGGTGGGAGACTCTGTCAAATGCTATGGAGAGGTCCAGGAGGATGATGGCTACTGTTTCCACTGTCCAGAATCATGTGGATGTCATTATTGGCAGCAATGAGGGCAGATTCCATTGTACGGTTCGATTTGAAATCAGACTGAGTGGTGTCAAGGAGTTGGTAGTCGTTGAGGTGTTCAGTGAGGTGTCTGTTGATGATTTTTCCAAGACCTTTGCTGGGAATGGTAGCAGGAGAGTGGTCTGTAGTTGTCAAGCGTTGAAGAGTCCGCAGAGGGTTGCTTCAACACTTTGAGTACAGCTGCATGTTTCCATGCATCTGAGTAAGTTGCAGAAGAAGTGTAGTAATTCAGAATGGATGTGAGCTTGGCACTGATAGGTTACAGTTCTCTGGAGTTGGCATGGTGGGGGCAGGGGTCCAATGATGCCCCTGAGTAGATGGACTTCCTGGTAGCCGCTGTTTCTTCTTAGGTGAAGGCCAGGTGGTTGGTATTGGTTCTTTGGAAAAGATTGGGAGGCATTTGGCAACATCTGTCTGCTCTGGTTGTGGGCTGTAAGTTGCTGTAAATGTTGGTGGTTTTGTTGCTAAAGAATTGAGAGAGATTTGTGCTCAGTTCATGCGAGGGAGTGATCAAGTTGGAGGCGGCAAATGTTGAGGTGAAATCAATCACAATGGCAAATATTGCTATGCTTTTGTTGGTGCTGGCATCAAAGCCATTCACCAGAGCGTCGCATTTGGTGGTCCGGATCATTTGATGGTAACATCTGCAGCCGGATTTGAACATGCTCCTGTCTGCATTGTCCTGGTTCATTTGCTATTTGTGCTCCAGCTGTTTGCACTGGCTTTTCATCAGTCTGAGTTCCTTCATGTACAAACTGACCAGGGGTCTTGATCTTGTTGATTTGTTGTGTTTGCTGCATAACATGGTCAGACACGCAAGGTAACAAGTTGCTCCTGAAAGCTTGATATTTAAATTGAGGGGCAATCACTAACATCATAAGGAGGATAAATTTCCCCTATATAACTGATTGAATCGATATTACCTAAGCGAGGAACACTCTCCCCGTATTAGGGTCATTCACTGACAGATGTGAGCCACTAAGATAAGAAACCCTGCAGGGACATTAAGAATCAAGTATAGGTCCTGCTAAGGAACTTCGCCGATAGGTTTTAATTATTTTTTTTCTGTTGTATGTGGGAGAATTTATATGTTGGTCCTGAATAAGGTGGCAAACCTTTGTGAGATCCACTGAAACGTGTCGACAAATTTAACAAAACTGAATCTTTATAAATTTCTTGGTACAATAGATGGTGATTTCTCTACTACATCAAAAATCATGTAAAGGCTGAACTGATTAGTAGTCATGAATAGACAATTGTTAGTTTTCTTCTCTTCCTGTTTATTTTATTTTATACATATGTTTTGCGCTGTATTGAGTGTTTTAATGTAAGACGTATTCCTTTCATGCAGCAACTGTTTTTAATTCTGTGAAGGAGATATTATTATTATGATTGTGATATTGTTGACACACACATTGTAAAGATTTATCATTTGAAAAAGTATTTAGGAATACACCATCAAAGCTTGGCATCTTTTAATACTGATGTGAAGCTTGTTTTTTTAGATATAATAGTATATGTAACATCAGCCTAACGGGTGTTTGAAGGGTGGATACAGAAAATCTATGTGGTATGGTGATTTCCCTAGGGAAGATTTGATTTTACTGTTAGTGTTTGAGGGGGCCAAGAAGTCAGTGAAGGAAGTGATCCAATCGTTGAAATTCTTGATGACTTTGGGGAGGCTGTTGCTCAGTTTGGGTGGGTGGGTGTTTGGAGCAGTGTTCCAGTCCTTGTCAGTGATGCTGTTCCAGTTTCAGCTAGTTGGTCTGGTGATGGTCTATGTGCATTGGATGATGAGGTTGATGAATGTCTGGTTTGTCCAGGGAACTGGTGTAGGCTCGTAGACTCATATATTGTTGATAATGGGGCCCCATAGGTGTCCTGAGATGTGAATAAGTCACATTTCGTGTTGGATGAGGCCCAGGATTCAGGGTCTTTGATGATTGCTCTTCAGTTGGGGTCGGTGTGGTCTTCCAGGTGGAAGTTCAGGTTCCGAGTAGGATGTGGTTGTTAGCATCGAGGGTGAGTGATGCGACAAAGTCTGTGATGGTGTTGGTGAAGTTGGTGGTGCACAGCCTCAGTGGCCTGTAGATGATTGTGTCACTTTAGGCGAAGTTGGCTGTGATATGGAACTTGAATGACAGGTGCTCCATGTGGGAGGATGTCCATGGATGTGGTGCTGGATGATTACCAGGGTTCCTGTTGCTGGACGTTGTCCAGGAGAAGATGGGCACAGACAAGCTTGCCTTTTGTGCATTTACTCTGTGGCAGTCATTAGGTCGGCCCTGGCTTCTCATATTCAAGACAGGTTTGGTAGGACACCAGTGATGTCTACTACTATGCCGAGGAATGATTGGAAATCCAGTGACGTTAGTGCGTTTGCAGATGGATGATGGGACATCCAGTAATTTTACTTCCTGTAGAGGTGGACAATGGAAATGTTAGAAGGGCATTGCTTTTCTGGATGTCTTCACACTAGTTATATCTCTTGATGTCAATGATTTTGCCCTGCAGCAGTATAGACAAGACATTTTCCTTTGTCAGTATCCAGTGTTATATGCCCATTGTCAGTGCCCCAGTCAAAATTGTCCCTATCTCAGTGTCAGTGCCTTGATGTCTTTATCCCCCTATAAATGCTGGTAGTCTCTTAGCCCTGTTGGTGCTGTGTTAGTGTACCGAGTCCTGTTCCCAGTATTTTAGCATTAGGTGAACTACTATACCTTTCCCCACATTAGGGAAACCATCACACTACTTTTTCCCTTGCCATAAGTGCTCCTGCAGTGCTTAACATCCCAGAGTTTCAGATAGTATGTTAATGGTCATCTGACTCTAGGTCTTGTGACCAACAGCTCAACAGATGAGACACAGGCTTACATTCCCTTTATTTGTATTTGTATCCACTTCCCAATTCCCATGCTGCTGTTTTTTGTGCAGCCCCCAGATCACTTGGCATTGTCCTTGCTTCAGTGGCATCATGAAACTGGAGGGGACCCCCCTGCAACGTACATGGAGGAGGCCCCCAATGACCTGAACCCAGTCAGGAGCTTTCAGAGCAGGGGCCCACCACCCATGCACAATGCCGGAGGGTGTCCCCTAGAGCTAGGGGGCCCCCACACTGTGTGGGCTGCGGGGGCCATTGTTATGTCACTGCCTTCCCCCTTGATCTTAGGGAGGATATTCATGGTGCTTATACCTAGGTGCCTGAGCAAAGGCTTTAAGTAGCAAAAGGCTACAGCCCTTGGTCACCACTGTTACACTCTGGAAGGACCAGGTGCCTAGCACCCTACTGCTCTTCACTGGGCTACCACCATTTCACTACCTTCTAAAAACCATTCCATCTCAAAGCAAGAATTCCCCCTTTATCTCCTTTATTGGCTGATCCCATCACACACTCAAAGAAATATGAAAGAAGATGGTACTGCATCTGCCATGTGCAGGAGAACCATTGCAGTGTATTATGATGGCAATAAACATTAAAAAAACTATGAGAATGAATGGGATATATAGGGAAGTAACCAATTAAATCAAAAAAGTTCATAGCCATTCAGATCTGAGATACCTGAAGTGTAGCGAATGGCGAGACAGCAAATGGGAAATCAAAAGGCATACAGCAATGGGACAGAAAGTAACAAAATAAAATATTCTAAAATGTAGTTATTTGCTCAGAAAATCGAACTAAATTCTAAAAGTGAAAAATTGATAGGTCCAATCTATGGAATGTTGGTCATACTTTTGACCTGATTGTACATCGACTGTGATACCATTTTTTATGTCTTCTGGAGTTCTGCATCCTGGTGCACTAAGGGTCCATGAGAGTCAAAGTTAACAGCTCGGCCACCAGTGACAGGTTAGCAGGATGTCAAAGGATATGACTCCATGGATACAAAACAGATAAAATGCAATGAACCAGTCTAGAGATATGCGGGCATTCTTGTCAACATATGCTACTGGTGAATCATTGCCTTGCGGGATTCTTAACAGGGTGGTTCTTATGGCCCAAACATGGCTAATTAACAGCTTCACCCTTAATACAGGAAAAGTATAGATTTTTCTTAGGGTGGGGGAAATGGATTTATAGCATAGGGGCAAAAGACTGGGTAACTAGTAAAAAAATGGTTCCTGCACTTAGGGGTCCATTACGATGTCGGGCGGATCACCACAGCCATGGTGACGGTGGTGATCCACCCGACATTCATGCCCGCCCGCCACCCATTATCCCCCCGCCATATTACTATGGCTGGGGGGACCGCGCCGGACGTAAACACCGCCCCCGCTTTTCCGCCCCGGTCACGTTGCCGCCGGGGCAGAAAATGTTTAATGTGTTGATAGACACCGCCAGCCATATTATGATGGGCTTGCAGGCATGCCTTTCCGTGGCGGCAATGCCACCATGGAAAGGCATGCAATGACTCCCTGCGGGGGCCCGTTGTGGGCCCCCTGGGACTCCATGGGGTGGGGGGTGCACATGGGGGGTACCTATGGTACCCCCTCGCATTTTAAATTGCAACATGGCAGGCACCACGTGGTGCCTGTCATGTTGTGCTTTGAAATGCATAACGTGCATTTTTACAATTGCGGCGGGCGGCGCTTTCAGCACCCTCCGCCGCATTGGTAAAAATACAGGATGCGCCTGCCAGTGTGGCGGGCGCATCCTAATTGCCAAGGCGGGACCGCCACTCCTATGGCAGGCGGTCCTGTTTTGCACGGGGATGGCGGGCGGGCAAAGTCCGCCCGCCATCCTAATGGACCCCTAAGTGTCACACCAAGCTGGAGAAAATACAGGAGGAATTATTTTCTCGTGCCATTTGACCACCTGCCTTTACCCAGTGCTTCTATTTTCCTATGCTGACATTATTTTCTACCTGTTTGAAATTGGGTTATTGGTTGAGGGGGGTGAAAGCCCCACTCAGGCAGGAACCACAATTCTTCTCAGGGTGAACCACAAAATTCAGTAAATTAACCTGTGTTTAACCCTCTGATACCTTGGTGCAAACCAGTCAGGCTTAATATAAAGCAATGTGTAAAGTATTTATTCAGCACACAAATAGTAATAAAGAGCGAAAACAACTCAAGAAAAATCCCAAGTCAATTTAGAAAAGATAGTGTTCATTTTAATAAATTAAGTGATATCAGAACACAAAATCCAATCAGTAGAACCAGCAACATTCAATTTGAAAGTTTTTGGTGAAAACAGCGCCTAATAGCACAAAGTGCCACTCACGGTCATCTGTTCACGCTAGACTGGGGTAAAGTCACAAGATCAAGTTAACTGCAATGGAGCATTGGGTGGATACAAGGACCAGGTCAGTCCTGCCGAAAAGTTACCATCACAGTCCGGTGCAAAGTGTTCTATTTGCAGTAGAGGAGACATTGAGAAAGAGGCCGAGCATCGCAGATGGTCGTTATTCTTGTGCAAAGATGAAGTAGGGCATCATGGACAGTCATCGCTGTTTTACAAAGCGCTGGTCCCATGTTGCCTGTCATCGCTGGCGGTGAGTTTAGCATTCTTGCTGATTACAGTACTGGACTCCCTGAACTATTAATACCTCAAACACAATCTGTATGCCTGATCATTATAAACTTCTTGAGTTTTAAGGAACCTATTCATTGACTTCATATAATAGTAATCCAAATGCACTGAGAAGCATCAGTTTGGATTTTCCATGAAGCAGTAGTCAGTTTTTTGTGTCTAGTTCCCAAATTATCATATGGAATAGACTCTCAGTAGAAACGTCACTTTCTTAAAACTATTGCATCATTAGAACACTTCTCTGAACAAAGTGACGCGTTTCAGAATACAAGGTGTCTATGTGAACAACTCTCCTCAAGTTATAGTGGGTTTTAGATGGCAAGAATATGGACACAGCAACTAAGCATCTCGAATACCTTGCATGGACACAGTAGACTACAAGGAAACTTATATTCAGCGTCAAAAATGGCCTTTGCTATTCCTGAATGACGTGAGAATTCTAAAGTAACAGGCAATGGAGTGTACGCTCTTGTTCACCACATAGTGCATCCTTCAAAGATGTGAAGCCATTTTCTAAACAGCAGAACACTGGACAGCTTCCTGTTTGATCCTTTTCTTCCTATGACTGGACCTAACACAAGTGCATTCAAATTAAAATGCCTACACACCCACAGAGTACAAAGAAGGAACCACTGTTTATGACAATAACAGTTTGGAGAGGATGGCTCATCATCAAAACTTAAGGAGATTAATAAAGGAATGGTGCAGAGGCAAACTTTTGAGTCAAAAATATCGAATTGCACAAATATCGTGGTAAAAATATCGTTGGTCAAAAATATAGAGAGACAAATTCGCGTGGTCAAAAATATCGATTTTTAGGTAAGTAATATCGAATTAAAAAATATCAAAGTGTTTAATATTGTTTGCCAAAATTTCCATTTTTTATTAATGTTATGTATTTTTGTGTATATTTTATATGTGTGATGTATGTATTTTTTGTATAAGTATTGTTCATATTTTAATTATATGTGTTGAAATTTTAGAAGTTATAAAAAGAAATCTTAGAATTTTACATTTTTAGTTCCATAGTGGGTTGTGGGTTTATAGGGGAATAGGGGCGAAGTAATTTAAATATATAAAATGGATTTATTATTTTTAGTAGTTATTATTTTTTTTATGTGAATTTTGTGTTTTTAGTTCCGTAGCAGGTTGTGGCTTTAAAGGGGAATAGGGTGGAAAGCAATTTAATTTAATTATATGTATGGAATAATTTAGATGTATTAATATTTGTTAAATTGAGATGTTATAGTATTAAACATGTACATTATTTTTGGTTTGAATATGTAATAATTAGTTAATACATTTTAATTAACTATTTGGCAATTAATTATGTTAATTGTGTAATTAATTTTAGGTGTGTGTTGTGGTGTTTATAGGTGAAAATGGTGGGATGGGTGGGAAGTAATTTATTTTTTAATTGAGGAATTAATAATTAGTTGTTAATCAATTTAAGTTAATTAATTAGGAATTAATTATGGTAATTGTATAAATCATTTTAGGTATGTGTTGTGCATATTATAGTGTTGAAGAATGTGTATTCAATGAATGTTTATAATATTTTGTATTAATATTTTTTAACTCATTATTAATTATGTTAATTATGGAAATAAATGTAAATAAAAATGTTGAAGGTTTTTTATATTGGTGTGGTGTTTTAGGGTAGGAAATAAAATAAATACATTTATGTTTAAAAAAAATTTTGTTTGTTAATATTTACTTCTGCTATATAAATATTGTTTACAAATGTATATATATTTTTTTTAAAACCTTTATTCAAAAAAGTAAGGAGATACATGCGCAGGCCCACAACCATCATGGCCGGCCGCAAAGACAGACAATAAAAACACGAGAAATTTAGGCCAATCAGCAATCAGGATATGTTAAGATACACCAGATGTGGTTGCGAGGCTCGCAAAACAGGATATGAGGTTTTCATTTTTAAATTTTAAAGGAAGAGTAGGGGCTGCAACAACAAGGACATAACACCTTACATGAGAGATACACAAAAGAGACGAGGGGGACGTACCCCAATTACAGTCGGAGATAGGTTATGACTTCAGCAACTATATAATCTAGACAGCCGCGGTGGTAATACTGGACAATAGGCAATATTACAGTAAACAACATTCCTAAATATCACCCCAGAGAGCCCACCCCCAAGAACGGAGAAACAGAGGCATGTTGAGATACCGGAAAATGAAAAAAGGTGCAAGACCAAGAGACAGACAACCCTACTAAAGAGGAAAGAACCCTCCCAAAGCCGGAAAAGAGCGATAGGGACCATAGAACAAAACAAACTAAAATAACAAACCCCCCCCGCACCCGCCACCCTGCACCCCTGTAATGGCTACGGCCTAACCCACTAACAGCGTGCCTGTCGCCCCGGAACTGCCCCACAGAAGGGAAAAAGATAAAAGAAGTGGAGGAGGAGAGAAACAGACACACTCCCGGACACCCGGTACCCCCCGCCGGCAGTGACCCCCCCAAGACACCTTCATCATCAATCAAAGCAAACAGTCGACATGATCACGGGGAGGACAGTCACCAATAAAACCCCCCCCCACCTCACCCCTGGCCCGGTGAGATACTCGGTGCTGTCCCGGCAAAAGGGAACTAAGCAATCACAGAAAGGTAAAAGGCAACCCTGCAAGCTTCACGAGGAGATCTATCGCCAAAGTCAGAACAAATGCAATCAAAGGGAGCGTCTCAGGTGGTCCGAAGCAGTGGCGAGGAGCAAGATCAACTCAAAGTCAAAATCAGCCCTGACCAGTGCGAATCCATACCAAAGCACATTTCGACCAAGCCACATCCATCCAGAAGCAGACAAAGCGTCGATGGCAATCCGAGGCATTGAAGGTGGAACAAAGTTCGGACACAAAATGGCGGCCTCCGTTAAACAGACGGGCCGGAACAAAGAAAAATGGCAGTCCCCATCGACAGGACCCCGAGACTCGGCATTGACGGACAGGACCTCCAGCGACGATACACCATCGGATGGGAAACTTGAAGGGAAGACCAGACACGGTAGTAGATGAAGGAGAAGTGAAGCCGACTCCCCATGGAGCGAAGTCGGGCTGCCGCCCGGGCACCGTAAGATGGCGGGTCAAATCGCCCGACTGGACCACAAACTGCCGTTCAGATGTTGCGGCATCAATGGCCGGTCGTGAGCAGACATCATCCAGCTTTGCCGCCAGGGAGACACATGCGACGGTGAATTGCGAGCGGAGCGCCCCAATCGCTGCCATTACGGAACTCAATGAATGTGTGTTATCCATCCCCTCCACCCTGGGGCCCATGGGACAGAGGGGGACACAATCTCCAGCCCACATCGCCGGGCTCCGAGCACACATTTAGCGATCCCAACAACAGGGGCGCCCCGAATTGGCACACTCGACACAGGCACCGGCCGTGGGTGCAGCCCGTCAGCCCCCGGACCGGGAAACGAGGGTCGGGCACACAGCTCCCAGTCACGGTGCAGGAGGATCGCAGCACGTCACAATGTGTCTTCCCCGGCACCATCCATCAACGAGGCCAAACGCCGAAAGCGGATAGAATTATTCAAACCTGGAAGACCGGCCACAGTCGCCGTCCCACAGCCGATGTTGATCAGTTCCGGCTCGGGTAGTTCAAAAATCGAGGTCCCGGCGTCAGCCCGGGAGTGGGCCGAAAATGGGACACGACATAACTTTGTCGCTGAATAAGGTAGGAAGTCCGGGACAGCACCATTGGCATCAGGCAACCTTCATACATCCAGGCACAGGGCGTGGGTAGAGGATAAACAACAGGATAGACGAGCCGCCGGCGGAGGTCGACGGAGCCGGGAGCTTATGCGGCCATCTTGGTTCGCGGCGTAGCTCCTCCCCCCTACAAATGTATTTATTAACTTATTTTACTTAATGTTTGTACCTTTTGTTATATGAAATTAATATATGTAATATTAGCATTTAATATATTTAATTGGATATATTAAAAACTATTGTTTATTTATTTTTAAGATCATTTTAATTTGTATTAGTAATTTTTGTTTCTCTGCTCTTCAACACTTTCCCTACTGTTGCACTCATTGGAGTGGGAATAGTATTTTTTACCGCTCCACTATCCTGCACTTTCCCTTCTGTTGCATTCACTGTAGTGGGAATAGTAATTTTTACCCCTCCGCTATCCAACACTTTCCCTACTGTTGCACTCACTGGAGTAGAAATAGTAATTTTTACCCTTCCGCTATACAATATTTTCCCTACTTTTGCACTCCCTGGAGTTGGAATAGTAATTTTTACCTCTCCGCTATCCAATACTTTCCTACTGTTGCACTCATTGGAGTAGGAATAGTAATTTTTACCCATCCACTATTCAATATGGCTGAGATACCCGCCACCCCCTCTCAACACAATCCCCAAGGATGGGAAACCGGAAACAGTTCTGAAGTTTTTGGAAGACGGGAGGGAGTGACCCTCCCGGCCGTATTTATTAAAATATGAAACAAAATGAAAACATTAAATCAACAGTTTCATATTATGTACAATTTCATTACCACATTGCGATGTTTGGCTAACCTTAACATATCCTCTAATACAAAGGTTCTCCTAGCCGAACTAACATCCTACAAAACATTTACTTGAAATTTTGAAATTGTACATCCTAACGTTTAAGGGCCAACGGCAAGGTCGTAACCGGTGTCAAGATCCCTAACCCAGACATATCCCCCTCCCTTGTGAGGGGCGGCACGGAGGCATACCTCAAGTGCAACTACCAATTTCCCTTGACTTGACGGGGGCCCCAATAAAACTCGACGCCACTTAAAGGTCGTACGAGGCTCGTGTGAGGTATCTAGAAGGTAGCGTAGACCCCCCCCACACCCCACACAACTTACCACATCTGCCGTCGCAGACGTCCTGGCCCCGGGAAATTCACCAGGAGGGGGCTGTAACCCCTCCTACCCATGAAGGGGCCTTGACCGCCTTCCCTTTCCTTTTGGCGACCCATCCTTAGAAGGGACCGCCTCCCCGTTGAGGGGCCAATGGCCACCTCCCCCGAGCGCCCCCATCCGTAATGGGTAACGCCCACTCATAGGGATCTTCCAATTAGTGCTCACCGATCATGACCTTACCGCCCGACCAAAATAAATACGACAATGCTAACTAAATACTAAATGACTACATATCACCAATAGTAGCAACAACAACTTTATTCAAAGCATGCATACTGATGAACACTAAAGCAAAATTACTTTATTTGCAAACATAACACAAATCGACCATTCTTTATTGCATACTCAAAATCTTCTCGATAATACCACAACCTGTAAACGAAAATCCGAGTTATCCATCAAACTTTATTAAAACCACTTGCTGTCTTCAGGGGCTGGTGGGTGGGTCAAAAATGGCTCTTCGTTCCGTCTCGAGCTCACGTGCAGCGAGGAGGTGCAGCTTCAGAGCACAGGAACAAGAGGATGCCTTCTAGTCTTGCTTCTCCTTTTATCCGTCTTCAGGGCGGGCGTAAACCCGCCCCTGCCTGCCCCAAGGGCGTGGCCAGCCGCGTTGGTGTCTAGGCCAACCCACTCGAGGGCGGGAAAAGGCGCGCCCCGGCTACGCCGCTTCGGGCATACCAGCCGTGACTCGCCTCCCGCCCAAGATGGCTTCCCGGGGGGATCGTGGTACTCTGCCATACGTTCGGGGGGACCGATTGGTCGCCCCTTTCCATATGGCTGAGATACCCGCCACCCCCTCTCAACACAATCCCCAAGGATGGGAAACCGGAAACAGTTCTGAAGTTTTTGGAAGACGGGAGGGAGTGACCCTCCCGGCCGTATTTATTAAAATATGAAACAAAATGAAAACATTAAATCAACAGTTTCATATTATGTACAATTTCATTACCACATTGCGATGTTTGGCTAACCTTAACATATCCTCTAATACAAAGGTTCTCCTAGCCGAACTAACATCCTACAAAACATTTACTTGAAATTTTGAAATTGTACATCCTAACGTTTAAGGGCCAACGGCAAGGTCGTAACCGGTGTCAAGATCCCTAACCCAGACATATCCCCCTCCCTTGTGAGGGGCGGCACGGAGGCATACCTCAAGTGCAACTACCAATTTCCCTTGACTTGACGGGGGCCCCAATAAAACTCGACGCCACTTAAAGGTCGTACGAGGCTCGTGTGAGGTATCTAGAAGGTAGCGTAGACCCCCCCCCACACCCCACACAACTTACCACATCTGCCGTCGCAGACGTCCTGGCCCCGGGAAATTCACCAGGAGGGGGCTGTAACCCCTCCTACCCATGAAGGGGCCTTGACCGCCTTCCCTTTCCTTTCGGCGACCCATCCTTAGAAGGGACCGCCTCCCCGTTGAGGGGCCAATGGCCACCTCCCCCGAGCGCCCCCATCCGTAATGGGTAACGCCCACTCATAGGGATCTTCCAATTAGTGCTCACCGATCATGACCTTACCGCCACAGGTCCGGATAGTTGACCGGCTATCCGGACCCCCCACCACACTCCTATCTAAAGGTCATGTTTTAACGTTTTTAGCCAAGCTATGAAGTCTCCTATGAGTAACTCATTCCCCACCCGGGACAAATGAACACCGTCCCCCAAATACATACAGTCATCCTTAATACACCCATGCGAAATAGAATGCAGTGCATTGGACCGGAACAACCTACTCACTTTGTTATTAATTTTTCTCACAGAGTGATTTAAAGCAGAAACAGAAAAAGCCCCCCGCCACACTTTTCGTGGGATTATATGGGACCACGCAATTGTGCACCCTGGAACTCTCCTCGCTAACCAACTTACAGTGGAAAGCATCGCCTCCAGGAGAAGTCGTCTACCAGTGGTGACCAAATCATTGCCCCCAAGATGTACTATGACTACAGACGGCGGTGACCTCGTCCGCCCTAGCAAACCCTCAAAAAATGTTCGAAACTGGTCAATACAGAGACCGCCCTTTCCGTAGAAGGACACACTGTACCCGTATTCCCCAGCCACGTGCACCATGTCACCTGTCTTGAATACGTCCGCGGCACGCCTCACGTATGAGTGGCCCACGACCCACACCTCCTTTTTCACAGCCGGTGATGTCTGACAGCTGTCCCGGTGTTGGGTCGACTGCATAGTCCGCCCCGCCTCGTAGGCTTGCGTAACTGAAAACCAAACAAACAAGAAGCGTGAGTAAATCATTACAGCTTCACAACATGTGCAAACGCACATACCTTTTATAACAATTGGAGGACCAACGCCCCACACGTTTAACTTGTTCTACATTCAGACCCCTGGCTGTAGCCTCTGTAGCAGCCCCTATCCGAAAGGAATGGGTCCCAAACTCGCCCGGGTTCAAGCCCGCAGCTGTAATCGACATCGCAAGCACCCGCTGAAACTGAAACCTTGTCAGTGGGGTGGCGTCCGCGTGTCTCAACAAGGTCCCCCCCCATGATGCCACCCTTCGTGTTAAATAATCCTCTAAACACTTCACTGGGCACATGGACGACCCGGGAATCCTGCGTATAATTATGCAGTCGCCCATCCCGCTCTGATCAGTCTTGGACCTTACAAACGAGACAGTCATTGTCTCCCCTCTGATTTGAACGTGCTCTGCGCACAGCCCTCCCGTAACATCCTGCTTGTTCCTCGCCACTAATTCGCTTACCCGCATAGCCCCATGAAATGCCAGCGTAAAAGCGGCTCGGAATAACACTGTCTCAAAGTGAGATGAACATGTTGTAGGGAGTCTGGATAATAACTGGGCCAACCTATCCAAACCTATCGGGCGCCTCTCATCTACTCTGCGACCCTCAAGGCGCTGCCACCCACGTAGCGGTTTTTGCACAACGAAAGACGCTGTCGGGTCCTGGATCCCATGAGCCCTAGCAACAAAGGAAATGGCCGCCCGATGCCTCTGGGCCGTGGCCACCGATTTCCCTGCCAGATGTAAAGACATCAGAAAATTCACTACCCATTCCTCCTGGCCCCAAAGCTCCTCACTCGCCATCCCCAAAAAGGCTAAATAGGACCGGAACGCCCCTTCATATGCCTTCCTCGTCCTGGTTGCTAAACTCTCTCCCACGAGGTTACGAAGTTCGGGGCACCGAGAGACCAGAGAGCTTCGGGAAAGGGTGCCGGCTCCGGGTCCGCTGTGGGAAGAAAACCCCAGAAGGCCTGCATACGAAAACGAGAAAGGGCATCAGCCGCCTGGTTCATTACCCCCGGGACATGTCTTGCTTTGAATAGTACATTCAATTGCATACACAGTAATACAATTTCTTTAAGCAGTCTCAAAATCCATTTGCATCGTGCTGCCTGGCTATTGATACACTCAACCACGGTCATATTGTCAGACCAAAATACCACAGAGTGATTTCTGAACCCATCGGGCCACGTTCTCAGGGCCACCAAAATGGGGAAAAGTTCCAGGAAAGCAATGTTACTTGTCAGTCCACTGTCATGCCACCATGCCGGCCATGTTTGTGCCGACCATCGAGTGCCGAAAATGGCACCAAAACCTATGCTCCCTGCCGAATCCGTCCACAGCCCCAGCTCCTCAGAGGACACGGCCGGTTTGTTCCAGACGACTCGACCATTGAAATCCGCCAGAAATGCCAACCAAATGCGCATGTCCTGGCGGACCTCTGCCGAGAGCCTTGTGCGATGGTGGCCCTCCTTCAGTCCGACCATGGCTTGAGCGATCGAACGGGAAAAAGGGCGGGCCATTGGTATGACTCTTAGGGCAAAATTCAACTGTCCCACTAACTGCTGTAATTGATGCAGCTTAACCTTAGATTCGCTCATACACATTTGCAGGGATGCCCTGAACTTTAACACTTTATCACCTGGTAAACGGAAACAACCCTCTCCGGAGTCCAACTCGATCCCCAGAAACTCGAGGCAAGTCGAAGGACCCACAGTCTTACCTGGTGCCAGCGGCACGCCAAACTGATTCATTAAAACACAAAATGCGGCCAAAGCCTGCCAACATTCCGGATCCCCGGCTGCCCCCAGGAATAAAAAATCATCTAGATAGTGCATCACATGTTGAAAACCCGTCTTCTTTGTGAAGACCCATTGTAGGAAACTACTGAATTTCTCGAAATAGGCACAAGATATAGAGCATCCCATCGGCATACACCTATCCATGTAATATTGCCCCTGAAACATGAATCCTAGGAGACGCTGATCGTCTGGATGTACCGGGAGCAACCGGAACGCTGACTCGATATCAGATTTTGCCATCAGCGCACCGGGCCCTAGGCGATTCAAAATGGCTACGGCCTCATCGAAGGATGCGTACCGTACTGAACACATTTCCGGGTCTATCGCTTCGTTTACGGAAAGACCACGTGGGGCTGACAAATTATGTAACAGCCTAAATTCACCCGGGTCCTTCTTGGGAACCACCCCTAAAGGAGAACAAACAAAGTTAGCAACCGGGGGTACACTAAACGGACCGGCGACTCGACCTCGAGCAACCTCCTTCCGGATCTTTTCCTGTACCACGGTCGCATGCTGCAAGACCGATATCTGATTTTTGCATCTTTCCACACCCTGAAAGTCCCCCACCGGGATGCGGAAACCATATGAAAACCCGTTCCGCACCACCCCAGCGGAAGCACGATCCGGGTATTCGCTGAGCCAGGGAATCATTGCCAAGGTATCAATCGGGGTAGGTAAAGGCGCCCCTCGGACTATGCTAGACCTGTTTGGCACCTCCTCTACCCCCGTTATCACCCGTTTTGGCTCTGCACATGGACTCAGGATGGGATGATTGCCCACACCCACTACATTCGTGTTTAAATTTGCACGACCCCTGGGGCCTAGTACATTTGCCCCTGTTAAAGTTCCAACAAACCCCTTTTTTACCTGCATTGCCGGTAGGCCTCGAGTGATTGTCGGTACCCATACCTGAGCGAAAGGGCGTCCCCGCATACTGACGGGAGGATTCGCCCACGTTGCTCCCTACCAATGGCAATTTCAACATACCAGTATCCTTCATTTTGGACCAGGATACAGAATCATAACAATCCCAAGTTAAGTTTTTATCATGTTCTTTTGCTTTTCTAAAAAGATTATCATAGCAGAACCAATGATTACCCTCGTGTGATACAGAGTACCCCATGATTCGTGACTGATAAATCGGCAATTCGGGTAGCAATTCGGGCCTTCGTTCTCCCAAGATCGATGTGAAAACCCCCCACGCCTTGCCCCAATTGCCAATGTTCTCATTTACCTTAAAGGCGGCCATCTTTGCGCGCCAAACACTCGGATGCATGAGGTCCTTCTGACCCTTAACATGCTCCATCTCATAATGATCAGTAAGCAACGAGAAGATGTTTACATACTCCCCTGCCCATATCTTTTCTTTAATAGCTAAAGGGACATGTTGGCCCAACTTCTCCCTTCGAGAGGGAGCCGACTCCTCCCTCGCAATCGGCAATGGCCGCTTACCTGCACCGGACGCTGTCTCTGCGACTAAATTCGTCCCCCGTGGCTTCTCTGCGGCCGCAGCCGGCGTGGATAACGTCGCTGCCTCCCGAGTTTCACGCAGTTGCTTCATCAACACCTGCGCATCGACAGCCGTGGCGCCCTCGCTACCTTTACCCAACCACGCTGCTAATTGTGCCGCCAGCTCGGGCGGCATATCTTCCCCGGACACGGGGGTGACCACAACGGGAATCGGATTCCCTTCCTCCGGCACGGGAGTGGGTGCTTCGAGCGGGACACTGGGACTCGGGATGTCCCCCCCAGCTGCTCCCCTCCTGGGCCTCTTGACTTTTCCTTCCGGGGCTGTTCCTGCCAAAGGACGTTTCGGCCCACCTTCCTCGCCTTTATCCATTCGCCTCTTTAGGTCGGTTACTTCTTTCATGAGAACACGCAGCATCTGGTCGGTAGTCATTCGCTTTCCCGCCTTCCTCGGCATTCTCCCACAGAATATCTGAAAAACAAACAAGAACGATTACAACGCTCAAAAATGGCTCTTCGTTCCGTCTCGAGCTCACGTGCAGCGAGGAGGTGCAGCTTCAGAGCACAGGAACAAGAGGATGCCTTCTAGTCTTGCTTCTCCTTTTATCCGTCTTCAGGGCGGGCGTAAACCCGCCCCTGCCTGCCCCAAGGGCGTGGCCAGCCGCGTTGGTGTCTAGGCCAACCCACTCGAGGGCGGGAAAAGGCGCGCCCCGGCTACGCCGCTTCGGGCATACCAGCCGTGACTCGCCTCCCGCCCAAGATGGCTTCCCGGGGGGATCATGGTACTCTGCCATACGTTCGGGGGGACCGATTGGTCGCCCCTTTCCATACTTTCCCTACTGTTGCACTCACTATAGTGGCAATAGTATTTTTTACCCCTCTGCTGTCCATCACTTTCCCTACTGTTGCACTCACTTGAGTGGGAATAGTACTTTTTATGCCTCCATTATCCAAAATATTCCCTTCTGTTGCACTTTTTGGAGTGGGAATAGTAATTTTTACCCCTCCGCTATCCAATACTTTCCCTACTGTTTTATTTATTGTATTGCGAAATGTACGTTTTCATTTTTTAAAATATTTAAATGTTTTTATTAATTATAGAATGGTTATTTTTTCTTTTAAAATTATTGATATATGTATATATTTTATTTGTATATAATGTAAATGTTTACAAGTTAAATAACAATAATAGTTACATTATTTTAAAGTTAATATATGTATATGTATAAATTATTATGTTTGTGTGTTGATATTGGTTTAATTACTTTTTTTTAATATTTAGTCAAAATATATATTACCTTTAATTAATTTGTGTAACGATTATATTAATATTTTATATATTTAACATATGTTATTTTATTGTATTTATATTTTTAAATCAATATTTGTTACATCTATATTTTTAACTTCAAAATTTTTGATTCAATTTATTTATACATACCTGTTAAGGTATTGGAGTTGATATTTTTGTAGTCAATATTTTATTTTCGATATTTAGAACATCAATGTTTTTAGCATTGATATTCTATCACTGAACCTTATGGAATAATGTAACCTTCCACTAAATGCCATTGGCAATTTAAACCAATAAAACCTCATGGAAGCAAATGGCTAAAAAGTGCTTACATATAAACATTACTCCTATTATCATATTTTTCACGGGTATCCAGGTTTATCTCACATGATCAGGCATGTGTGCAAGTGTGTGTGTGTGGGTGTATGTGTGAGTGTGCGCATTTGAAAAGCAAACACAGTAATGTACCAGATCCTTAGTAGGAGCTATGTGATACACCTATGAAATGAGGCCCTCAGTAAGACGTTGGCCAGAGGATTGTTCCTAAAAAGGACATAGACCCTCACCCACACTGTGACATGATTCATCATCTTGCCCCTCCTCACTGAAAACTTCATAGGGTGAGGGAGATGAGCTCTACCTGGAGCTCTTATTGGGGTGCTTTTGACATGATTTGAATGGTTACCTACTTGTTGTTAAGGTAAGCTAGGACTCTTAATAACATTTTAAAAATTGATCAATAAAACCAAGAAACATTAGGTTCTTATATAATGCAGGTGCTTGGTGTTTATGTAATCAATATAGTTTTGCCCATGGAAATAGCTCCTCATAGATAGTAAGTATTGATCAGAACGGTGTCCCTTCTATTTAGTCATTTAGTGGGTCCATGAGATTCTTACATCTGTTCTCTGTAAGGGATCTGTCAAGTAGTCTGAAAAAAATAAAACATATGTAGGTTCTCAGAGGTTATTAGTGGAGAAACTACAGCTGTAAATAAATTCTGTGAAAAATAAAGAGAGGTTATAATTAAAGTTCACCCCATTCAATGTAATAATGAATACCCAGTTTAGGGGTATCTATCTGAACACTCCCATTGTTCAAATCTTTATAAGGTATGTTTATTGGACTGAGGGACCTTTTCAATTATTGTTCCTTTAATTTCATTCAGTGTGTGTCCTGCCTGCTTATAGTATGAGACACACTTCATGGATAGTTTGCTCATATTACTACTATGCTCAGTGATCCGAGGCTTCAGTTTTCAACTTATCATCCTTATGCAGGGATGTTTATTCAGGGGCATAGCTTCAGGTGGCGGTGTTTGGGGTGTTACACCCCCCATAATAAAGGTATTTTCAGATGAAAAGTTGGGTACAGGTGCTTTCAGTTAGATTTTGGTGAGGTGTCTGTCGGATGTCACCTGTGATTTTTGCATACACACACTGACAAACACGCACACACTATCTGTTTTGAAAGCCCTAAAAATCTTTATTTTACTAAATATTATGTTTCTCTTGTTTAGTACTCTAGTAATCTGTATCCTTCTCCCTTTCCTCTGCCTCTTATGCCCCTCTCATGGGCCCTGCTTGTCATATAACGTTTTTTACATTATATGCCAGCATGATGGTCGGGAAATCTAATGCCCACCCCCCCCAACCTCACTGACCAAGCTACGCCACTGTGTTTATCATATAAATCACTGATTCAGTATTGTATTTTGTATGAGATCTTTGTTGCCAAGGGCATCTACATTGCAAGGCCAGCTCCATACTTATTATGGGAAATGTACAAACATTGCAGTTCCTCCAAGGGAAATAGCAGATACTGCATGGTAGGTACCATAAGGCCCCCTGTTTTGAGGGTTAATTATTCTTAGCTGGCCTCGTATGGAATAGTATATTTTGTAAATTTCTTACTGCATGAAAAAAAGTGTTTTTTTTAGTTCTATCTGTGAGAATGGGGGACAGACGAACGCTATCAAAGGAGATTCCAGCAAAGGAAGGCCTGAAACAAGGCTGTGTTTCAGCCCCTCTACTTTTTAATTTGTTTCTTGCGGACCTAACAGGAATATTGGATGACGAGAATGCGCATCCCCCGAAACTAGCTGATAAGCGCCTTACGAATTTAATGTATGCAGATGACGTCATACTATTGAGCCACACTAAAGTGGGACTGCAGCGTCTAATCAGGAGGACTCAAACATACTCGAAAGAGAATGGGATGGTCATGAACAAGACTAAAACAAAGATTATGGTAGTGACCAAAAACAACAAGAGAAGATATAAAAGTAAATGGATTATGGATACAAAGGAGCTGGAGCAAGTAGAGGTATATAAATACCTGGGTGTGCTATTTGATGCGAAGGGTAGCTATCAACTGCAAAAAAGTGAGACTCAAAGAAAAGCGAACTCACTAACTGCAGCATTTAGAATTGTGCAAAAGTCACTTCCCAGCCTAACATATGGTCCTCTGCTGAATGTAATTGCCGCAAAACTCCTACTGACCGTAACATATGGCAGTGAGGTGATATGGGCAAGGATAGCGAAACCCTGAACAAGATCATAACCAGAGCCTATCGAGCCGTATTCTATTTACCAGCAAATGTGTCCCCCGCCCAAGTAAGGCTGGAGTTTGGACTGACTGACCAACCAGCAACATGCAAGGCAAGGCCACTTTATAAAAGTATGGAACCAAATAAATCAAAACGAAATATGGAGAGAAATAAATAAGGACACAAATTCTACTGCGTGGATCTACCTAAGGGAGGCAATAAAGGAATTTGCGATCACGCCAATATGGGAAAACAATATAATCAAGTCATCGTTCAAGAAAATAATTAATAACACTGCAAACCATCTATCCATCTTAAACAATAAAGCAATCCTCACCAAAAGAAAACACGCATGGACGATAATTAATGGATATAAAAAGGAAGGAAATCCAACAATACCTGGTAACACCATGGACAGAAAAAAAACAAGCAGGTCCTCCTCAAAGCCAGATTTGGAACTATGCCAGGCCTATGTCACCTTCCCCCGTGGTAGAGACCAAAAACCCATGCAGACTGTGTAACAACGGTGAGGTAGATGTGCTTCATCTTTTCTGTATCTGCCCTACGCTTTTACAGGAGAGGAAATCGTTACTAAAGTTTCCCTTCAAAGTACGTGGCATAAGGACATGTAGACAGGCCTTGATCAATTGCATGAACTCGACCGACATTATTTTAAACGCTATCTTTGTGAAGTTTTTAATGATAGTCAAAAGCAAATTAGATGTAATGCCTATTGTAGATATTTAATTACTTACAAAATTACATTTTTAGTGCTTTTATTCGAGAACACAGTTTTTAGTCTTTGTCTGAGATGTTTAATATTGTAAGATTTTAAATAATCATCACAATAAACGATTTACTTACTTACTTACTAGTTCTATCCCTCCTATATTGAAGCTCATCTTTTATTACTAACTGTTTCAAGTTTGTGTGAGTCTGTGATTAGGTTTTTGTGTGTTTGATTCTAATAAAGCATCTCAGTAGTTTTTGTTTGCATGTTTTTAAGAATCTGTCATGTATGCTTGTATTTGGGCAGTTTCTGCAAATTCTGATGAATTGTCTAAAGGGCAAATTGTCTTTTAGGGCTCTAGAGTGATGAAGTCAAACAGGATCAGTGAGTTTTTGTCTGTTGGTTTGTTGTAGACTTTACTTCTAAACGATCAGGTTCTTTATTGAGTTTGCTGTTATGAGGGAGGGTGCATCATGATTCATTTGCCCGGTTTTCCTCTCACTCCTCGTTATGGGTTAGCTATATTTGGGAAACCCCAGAAATCCACACACCAATGGGTGATCACTGGACTCAGTGCAGTAGACAAGCTAAAGATATTAATATGTTATGAAATGCACTGCACATGTCTGGGAGTTTATGTTGTTCCAGAGTCTTTCTCCATAGCACATATCCACATAATCCTTCTCACATGTCCTTGTACTTAATATGTTCAAAAACCTAGGAACAGTTTATAAAGCTAATTGCAAATATTAAATAAATATTGGATTTCAATTATCTGGTGAAAGGCATATGCTAGATTATTTATGAGTCTTTAAAATATTGTGTCTTTTCGATGAGCATCTAATCACATTCTGATGACAAAAGGGTTATGTGACCAGATTGCTACACATGCTTTATGTGCCTAAGCGTATTGTACACATATGTCACAGAGCAATCCTCATTGAAAATTATATTACAAGTAATGTAAAAGTGAGTTAGTTTTTTAAACTACGTAATGCAGTAAATTACTATAGTCTTGTATTTTCCAGACATATTTATATGTGCACTATTTGTAAAGAGGTGAAAGACCACAAAGGTAGCCAACCAGCTACTGGTAATACTGCACTAATTAAGGGAATCTTTGTTTAACTGACATTCGAGTAGAGTATACATTTCAATATAAATGTAAATATTCTCAGTGAGCACAAAGGCAAGTAAAGCTTAGCCTGTTTAACTGACATTTTAGCATTTTTAGGTCTTTCCTTCGGGTAGCTTTATATGTCTGCTGGCAAGACTCATTGTCTAAAATACCTTTCTAATGATTGCCTAGCTTTCCTGCCTCGTTCCATTGTTGTTTCCTCATTAAATGGCTTTTCTCCCTATTCTTGTGTTTGTTCCACCCCAAAGCATTTGTGTTACTTCCACTGATGACTTCAAGGCACTCTTTTTACTTTTTCTTTCTGCACTCCCTGGGTGTGCCTTTCTTTTCTTGCTCTCTCTCCCTTTCTGCTACTTCCACTTCACCGCTACCTCCACACTCCCTCTGATATTTCTTCCTTCTGCTTTCACCCTCTTGATTGCTCGCTAGATCCATTCCCCATTTTTAGGTTTAAAGTATTTTATTAAGGCATAAAAAAGAACACGGGGAGGGGAGCAGGAAGTCAGGTAAACATACAATACAAGAAGCAAAACGTTGCAGCGAGTCAGAAGGAAAAGAGGGGGACAGGGTGCCCCAGAGGGTAACAAGGCAAAGACATAGGCAGTAAGGCATTGTGTACGATCCCCCTGTAGGCCCCCACTCCCTAGGCAAGGTCAAGCCAAAATAACACTCCGCGACACAGTGAAAGAGAAGCATACCGTTCCACCAGCCCCTCGACCCAGAAGGGAAGGAGAAAGAAAAGCAAAGAAGGAAAGAAGAGAAAACAATACCCCAACATCCCCGTCCGAAAGTCAGCATTAGAAGCATATAACTCCACTTCCCACCCCCAGCCCTCGGCCCCCAATCCGCACATTCACTCCGCCGCTGGCGCCGGCGGTGTCAGCCTAAGGAGGCGCAGGTACCGTGGACACGTAAGCTCGCGAAACTCCGTGGACAGCAGTGCCAAAAAGGGATGCCAGAGCTCCTCAAACTGGTCAACATTCCCAGCCACCGTTAGCGATATCTTCTCCATGCCCAGTACCTGCCAGAGCCTATGCAACCAACCAGTGATAGAGGGGGCAGTGGGGGTGCGCCAAAGTACCAGTATATTCTGGACGGCGGAGCCTAGCGCAATCGCAATCTGCCTGCCCCTGCGGGATTTCAGCGGGTACATCAAATCATTGGGGAGGCCAAGCAAGACATACGCGGGGAAGCGCGGAAGCTCGATCTCAAAATGCCTGTCCACCTCATCTAAGACTTCCTTCCAGTAGGCCGACAGCACCGGGCACTCCCAGAGAATGTGCGTGAGGGTACCCTCCTGTCCGCAGCTGCGCCAGCAACCCTTATCGCCTATTTTGCGCATCTCGTAGAGCCGCTCCGGGGTGTAGTACCAATAGGTGGACACTTTAGTGAAGGTTTCCGTCAGCCCAGTGTGGTACGCAGAGTGCCTCGCCCGATATGCGATCTTGTCCCACTCCTTGTGGCTCAGGGTCCTGCCCAGTTCCCTATGCCAGCGCTCCCTCCCTGGGTTATGGTAATGAAACGGCGGGGGTTGGAGAAACTTATACAAATCAGTGATGAGTTTGGCGTCCGAGGCCCGGGTTACCAACCATCGCTCAAAGGGCGTAATCGAACAGGCGGCGACGTCACGCACTGGGGGTTGAAGAGCCCAGTGGCGGACTTGCATGTAACGCAGTCTGTCCCCCTCCGTCAGGCCAAACTCCTGTCGGAGCTGCTGGAAGGGGAGCACGCCCTCCGGCCCGTAGATCTGGAAAAGCGCCCTACATCCCGCGCTCACCCAGTGGGAAAAGGCCCCCGGCTCCAGACCCGGGGTGAAGTCCGGGTTGCCAGCAATGGGAGTGAACGGCGATGGAAAAGTGGTGAGCTCCCGAAGCTCACACACCGCGTCCCACACTCTTAGCGGGACCCGGGTGATAAAGGAAGCGTAGAGATTAGGTGGTCGATGGATGCGCCGCAGGAACGGGACCTCCTGGAGGGTACGGCCTGCAACTGCCTGGTCTTGAAAGAGCCAGTGTTTGTCCGATTCCCACCGGCTCCACTCCACCAGGTACCGGAGCTGCGCCGCCTGGAAGTACTTCCGGAGGTCCGGGACTCCGAGACCTCCCGCCTCCGGGGCAAGCATGGAGAGGACCCGCTTCATCCGAGGCTTACGGCCCTGCCACACAAAGCGGGAGATGTCTGCCTGCGCCTGCCGTATCCAACCCACGGGGGGCTGAAGAGGCAGAGCGCGAAAAAGATACAGGATCTGGGGTAGTATTGTCATCTTCACCGCTGCAATACGGCCTAGCCACGAAAGTAGGCCCTTGTTCCATCGGCCGAGTTCCTCCTTGATCTTTTTGCCCAGAGAGGAATAGTTAGCCGCGACCATAGCAGGCAGGGAGGGGGCAAGCAAAATGCCCAGGTAAGCCACCGTGGAGGAGGACCACTGCATAGGGAAGAGACTTTGAAGGTCCCGCCTGGTGTCGGCAGAAAGCGACACATCCAGCGCAGCCGACTTGGCCATGTTCATTTTAAAGCCCGCGACGCGGCCAAAAGTGTTCAGCTCCTGAACGCAGGCAGGGAGTGACCGCCTGGGGTCATCTAGGGTCAGCAAGACATCGTCCGCGTATAAGCTGACAGTGTGTGTGTATTGCCCCATCTTCACCCCAATAGCGTCCGGGTTGTCGCGGATCCTCTGCGCAAACGGCTCCATATAAAGGGCAAAGAGGAGCGGCGAGAGGGGGCAACCCTGTCTCGTGCCTCGCTCAATGGCGAAGCTGCCGGAGCTGTGTCCATTGACACGCACTGACGCCGACGGTCGCCTATAGCAGTTAAAGACCATAGTGCGGAACTTCTCGCCGATCCCCAGTCTCCCAAGAACCAGCTCAAGATATGGCCAATGAACCCTATCAAAGGCCTTCTCCGCGTCGACCGATAGAAGCATCCGCTCCCCCGGGACGCGTGAGGCCTTTTCCAGTACGTGCGTCACCCTCTTCGTGTTGTCGACCGTCTGCCTACCGGGTACAAAACCGGCCTGATCCGCCTCCACCAAACCTGGTAGGTGTAGACCCAGTCTGGCCGCCAAGATTCCGGTATAAAGCTTGAGGTCCACATTTAGGAGCGAAATGGGCCGGTACGAGCCGCACAAGGTCCGGTCCTTCCCCGGCTTGGGGATAACCGACACAGTCGCCGAGAGGAGGTCCGGTGGAATGGCACCCGGTTCGGAGAAGGAATTGAACAAGCGGGCCAGGAGAGGAGCAACAGTGGGACAGAAGGTCTTGTAGAACAAGGCCGTGTAGCCATCCGGGCCCGGGGCTTTACCATGCTTCAGCCGCGCGATCGCGGAGATGACCTCCTCCACGTGAATGTCCCTCTCCAGGTGGTCCGCCTGGGAGGGGTCCAAGGCCGGGAGGGTCACGGAATCCAAATAGGCCTCAGCCTCTCCCGGTGGGGAAGGCTCTGAAGCGTACAGTGCCTCGTAAAAGGAACGAAAGGTATCTGCCACCTCCGCGTCACCGGAAACCGGGATCCCACCCACTCCCACCAGCTCCTTCACCACATTGCGTTGCTGCGCGGCCCTGAGCCTATGGGCCAGGAGCTTACCGCACCTGTCCCCGCCGGTGTAAAAGGCATGTTTCAGGCGCAGCGCTGCGTACTCCGCCCGATCCAGATCCAACGCGGAGAGGAGTTTCCGTGCCGCCTTCAGTTGCTTCCAAACACGAGGAGCCCCCGTACGGCGGTGGACCTGCTCAAGCTCCCTAACCTGCGCTGTCAGTTCCCCCCTCTTGCGCTGGCGTTCCCTGTTTTCCGCCGAGGAAATGGAGATAAACTCTCCCCTGACGACTGTTTTCAAAGCAGCCCACTGCGTAGCCAGGGACGTGTCAGAGTTGTTATTGTGGGTCAAGTAGTCCTGGATGACCTCCTCCACCCGCTTCACCACCGATTTCTTATGGAGAAGCGTGTCTCGGAGCCGCCACATCCCTCTGGAAGGGGGGGTCGCCGGCCACGCAAAGACTCCGGAAACCGGCACATGATCGGACAGGGACAAGACCCCGATGTCCGCCGCAAGGGCGGCCGAGCGAAGCGGGCCGCTCACCAAAAGGTAATCCAACCGCGAATAAGTGCGGTGTGCGTGGGAGAAATAGGAGTAGTCCCTGTCGGTGGGGTGCATGGTGCGCCAGAGGTCATGCAGGTCCAACTCCGCAATCTGGTCCTGTACCGCCTTAGAAAGCTCCCCTGTCTGCGGGAAGCGCTGGGCTGACCTATCTAAAGTGGAGTCGAAGACCATATTCAGGTCTCCCCCCAAGATGATATGGCGATCGGGCGAGGCAGTAACGTCCACCAACACCGATTCCAGGAAACGATCCTGGTGGTCGTTTGGGCTGTAAACCGAACCAACCGTAAAGGCAACACCACCCAAGCGCATGCGATACACTAAAAGTCTCCCCTTCTGCTCAGCATGTTTATACAACACCTCCCCCCTAAAGGAGCTGGCTAGGAGAATGGCCACCCCAGCGGTCTTAGTCGCAGCAGAGGAAAAGAGTTGCGTGGGGAACTTAGCAGAGCGCAACCTATGGCAATCCCTGGAAAGTAAATGGGTCTCCTGCAGGAGGCAGATATCTGCCTGCGACCCCTCCAACAGGGAAAGGATCGCCCTACGTTTCACGGGGTTATTCAGACCCTTAACATTAAGGGTCACAACTTTCAGGGGTGGCATCGCCTCCGGGGAAACAACGCGCTATGCCGCAGGCGGGGGATCAGCGGAGGGGGCGCGCGGGGTAGGGGTGCAGGGAAGGCCAAAAGCGGCATCGTACACGTTCGGACAATTTCGGACAGGACCCCCCCCACAACAAACCAACAGTGAAACCCCCCCAAAACCCCCTTATGGCAACCAGCCAAAACAAAAAGCAGAAAACAACACCCCATAGTCTCAGTCCAGCCCAAATGGGCGAGTCTGCAGAAAACAGTCAAGTGGACGTCCAGCCACACACCACCCCCCTCGCCCCCCCAGCCCCCAGCCCAGCATCGTCAAAGCTAAGAGCCTCTCCCCCCGGAGAAAAATTAGGCCGTTAAGGCCACACCAGTAGATTCAGGCAGGTTCCTGGCCGCAGTCCTCAGGGCCTCCGCCATTTCAGATCTGATGGTGGGCGAGTCTGGACGACTCGCCGGTGCTGACGATGGGCGCCTTCTCGACCTCCGTCGGCCCCGCCGCTCGGGGCGCCTCCATGCGGGTGTAGCCCCTTCCTCCTCCGTAGCAGTAAGACCCAGCACTCCGCAGACATCCTGTAAGGAGCGCAGCTGATGCAGCACCCCATTCCATCGAAAGATAAGACGGAAGGGGTGACCCCAGGAATAGGCTGTCTCGTGCTCTCGCAGAAAGTCCGTGGCGATGCGGAAGGATCTGCGCTTCTGTAGTGTGATGGCGGACAGGTCCTGATAGAGCGCCACAGGTCTATCTCGGAAGGTCAGTGGCTGCTTCCTGCGGGCCTCCGTCATGATGCGCTCCTTTAGGGGGAAATCCGGCAAGAATGCCAGGATATCAGGCGGGGGTGCCGATGACTGGCGTTGGCGGCCCACCCTATGTGCCCTGTCAATGCGGATTGGGAAGTCCGCTCCTTCCCCCAAGACGTCGCGGAACAGGTCCTGCAGGTAAGTCACCAGGTCCGCACCTTCATCCGCGGATGAAACACCCCGCACCCGGATGTTGTTCCGCCTGGACCTGTTCTCGAGGTCCTCCGAGTGGGCCTGGAGCTCAACACATTGCTCCCGGAGGCGGAGGACATCCTGCTGGAGGTGGGTTATCTCCTCATCGCGGCGTTGAGCCGCCGTCTCCACAGCATCGACCCGCTCGCCCAGGCCCTCGACCTCCCTGCGCACCTCCCGGACCTCTCCAGCCACTTCGGTCTTAAGAGTTTGAAAGTCCTCCTTGAGGGAGCTGAATAGGTCCTCCATGAAGGACCGCGTGACCGGCGGCTCGCCCACAGTTGCGTCCGTTGATGCCCGGGAGGCCCCCGGGGACGGCTGCGTCCTGTCGCGTAGTTGCTGGGACCTGCCGAGCATTTCCGGCAAAGTGCGATCTCCTCGCGCTGCGCCTCGTCTTCCAGTCATCTTGGGGTTCGGCAAAGCCCAGGGTCAGTTGCTGTAGGCGAGCTCCGCCGCTCGTGGGCACCAGATGTGAGGCCTTCGCCGAAGACAAGGGTAGTGCGTCACAGGCGACAAAATGGCGGTCTGGGCCTGGGCAAGACGGCCCCCGGGCCAATAGGACAGGCAGCAACGTCCGAAGTGTAGGCCTCCTGCTTCGTGCTCCCAGGGAGGGCAGCAGATGAGTTGGTGTCAGAACCAGCCGAGGCTCCCGTGCGAGAAGGACGCGGGCAGGGATCACTGGGCTCAGCCACACAAAGACAAGATGGCGGGAGGGTGGGACCCAAGAAGGCAGCCCGGGCCAGCAAGTCCATGGGCGAGTCTCAAATGGCAACGGGTCCGGAGAGCATGAAACCAATGCCCTCACCCACCACCAGTTGATTTGTCCGGCTCGGGCACTGCTCGAACTCCGCCATCCTGCGCCTCCAGGCGCGGAGTTCGCAAGTCGTCACCCTTCGAGGCCCTGGGTAGGGGGGGGAACCGCCAGAGCAGGGCTAAGGACCGTCGTCCAGCAATGGTGCCCGCCGCCAGGGCACCGGCCAGGGAGCCACCTCACTCCGCGGAGTCCGTCTAGTCCGCTCCCTCGGGATCACAGGCTTTCCGCTGTTCAGCACTCGGGCCAGCCGAGGCGCGCGGACAGCGCCGCACTACGCTCCGCCTCCAAGCTCTTCTCCTCGGGGCGACCCGGGCTCCACTCCTCGGAGCGATCTCAGAATGAACTTCTCGGGAACTTCCCCCGAAGCCACAGAAGCCAAAGTGGCACCAAAATGTGCCCCACGAACTCCGGCACAGGGGAGAGAAGCGCAGAAATCGGGGCTCAAGCGGAGCTGGGCCGGAGGAGCTACGGGAGGAAGCGTCCGCTCACCCCGCCATCTTGGCCACGCCCCCATTCATTCCCCATTTTTAAATGTATTTATTTCTTATGGATGCATTTTATTTAAGTGAAGCTACCATCTATCTGCTACCTCACTATACTCATCAGTTGCACCCCGGTGCCTCTCCCACCTTGTTTTCCCTCTCCCTCCCTGTTAGCCTTAGGGTGGTATTCCTCCAAACCTTTTGCTTTACCCCACATTTTTTCTGATATTGTTTTGATGGCCTTAGGAATCTGCGTACTTTCCACTGCTAAAGTGCATGTACTCACTCCTTAAAACATTGCAATATTGACTTATCCCCCATTGGCATCTTTAATTTACTTATAATTCCCTAGTAAAGTAGGAGTACATGTACCCACGGCCTGTAAATTAAATGCTACTACTGGGCCTGCAGCACTGATTGTGCCACCCACTTAAATAGCCCGTTTAAACATGTCCCAGGCCTGCCATTGCAAACTGTATGTGAAATTTAACAACTGCCATTTCATCCTGGCAAAACAAACCTATTGACAGGCCTAAACCTTCCTTTTTGATACATATAAGTAACTCCAAGGGCAGGCCCTAAAAGCCCCCAGGGCAGGGTACCCATGTAAATTTAAAAGTTGAACGTGCACTTTTAAGATAAACATGTCCAAGTAGTGAAAAACTCTTACAATAATTTTTCACTCCTGCAAGGCCTACCTCTCCCAATACTAACATTGGGGTTACCTTGTTACATTTATTACACTGCAATTTCCAAATGTAAACAAGTAACCAGTTCATGTTTGGTGTCTTTGGAATTGTAATTAAAAATCCACTCTTATGGAGAAGTTGAATTTTTTTTTTTATATTCAAATAATTTTTATTGAAGGAAGAAAAATAAATTAATTAACGACATTAGCTTGACAAATACATATACTGAATTACGTGCGTTGTCGTAAGCAACAGAAAATAAAACAAATACAACATCTCATGATGGTACATGGAATCAAATATACAAATCAAATAAAATAAGTGTGGAAATACAAATCAAAAGAATACGGCTGTCAGTAGGTCTGATCCAAGAGAACGAAGGACTCAATTATACATATAAAAGGAATATTACCTATAGAAGGAATGTTACATAAAGGTTGTCTTTGACGGTATCCCTAGATCTTCAGTAAGTCCAGTGATCTGTATAGACCTGTTTACACAGATTTACCTGGGGGTAGGTGTTGCCGCTACCAGTCGGCCACAGAGTGATACATAGGATGTCACAAAATAGGATGCAGTATTAGATTACACTCTAGGGATGGACAACAAATCACGGGGGGTCAGATGTGAATGAAGACGCATCGAGGGATTTCCAGAGTTTCTTATGTGAACCAGGGGGAAGAATGCAACGCTGGGTTATCAGCTCCTCTCAAAAAGGATAACCAATCTTGCCAGATTTTAAAACATACCTCTGATTTATTCTTCCACTTACATAAAACTACCTTGCAGGCCAGTGTGAGCATTAGGTCCAATAGGTGGCGGTCGTAGGTTCAAGTCAAGCACTCCTAGAATGACATATATGAATTCCCTTGTAGGCTTGAATTCGAATATGTGTTCTATGCAGTCAAATATTTCCCCCCAGTATATTCTTAGAGAGGGACAGTTGAAAAGCATATGGGCCAGGTCCCCGACTTCTGAGTGGCAGTTCCAGCAGTTGGGGCTATCCCTCAAGTGGAGTTTAAAAAGTCTATCTGGTGTCCAAAATGTCCTATTTAGCAACATATACTTGGTTTGGGAAAAGATTGGGGAGATTTTATTCGAGAAGGCAGTGTTATGAATCATGTCCCAGTCCAGCGTTAGGCCCGCAGAGTTGGGTTCGGCTTCCCATTTAAGTTCATTCCGTCTATGTGACTTCCTGGGTAGAGGAAGAAGGAGTTTATATACTTAAGAGACATAATGACCAGCAGCCAGGAAGCGTGGTGTTTGGGTCAGAAGCCACGGAACATATGGTTTGAGATGGCGCTTCGATATAAGGAATTTCAACTTCAGGAAATCAAAAAAGTCCATAGGAGTTAGATTATGTACAGCCTGGAGCGAGGAGAACGGTAAGGGGTATGCTCCATCAAATAGATCACTCAGTAAGTTGATGCCTTTTGCAGACCAAGATTCCCAGTAAAGAATGTTTCCTTTGTTCTTAATGAAAGGGTTCCACCACAGGGCCACCATTGTGGATTTTTTAACTTTTAAATGGGATTTGTGGGACTGATCAAGTCTTAAAAGGGCGCGTCTTGTGTTCAGCATAGTCAAGTCAAGTCAAGTCAAGAAGATTTGTATAGCGCGCTACATACCCATAGGGTCTCAAGGCGCTTACGGAGGGGTGGGGAATTACTTGTCGAATATCCAAGTTTTAAGTTGCTTTCTGAATGCTAGGTGGTTCTGAGTAAGGCGAAGGTGAGTGGGAAGGGAGTTCCAAGTTTTAGCTGCCAGGTAGGAGAAGGATCTGCCTCCCATGGTTGTTTTGTTGATGCGAGGTACAGTGGCAAGAGCTTGGTTGGAGGATCGTAGTTGACGGGAGGGGGTGTAGAAGGACAGTCGTGTGTTGAGGCATTCAGGTCCAATTTCGTAGAGTGCTTTGTGTGCGTGGGTTAGGAGGCGGAAAGTAATCCTCTTATTTACGGGGTTCCAGTGGAGGGTTTTCAGATGACCAGAGATGTGTTCTTTACGCGGGATGTCTAGTATGAGCCTGGCAGAGGCGTTCTGGATGCGTTGGAGATTTTTCTGGAGTTTTGCGGTGGTACCGGCGTAGAGGGTGTTTCCGTAGTCCAGGCGGCTAGTGACCAGTGCGTGGGTGACCGTTTTACGAGTTTCGGTGGGGATCCAGCGAAATGTTTTTTTGAGCATGCGAAGAATGTTGCAACAAGATGATGAAACGGCGTTGACTTGTCTGGTCATCGAGAGTGAGGAGTCCAGGATGATGCCCAGGTTCCGTGCGTGGTCTGTCGGGATGGGTGCCATTCCAAGGGCCTCTGGCCACCAAGAGTCGTCCCAGGCGGAGGGGGAGGTGCCTAAGATGAGGACTTCTGTTTTGTCGGAGTTCAGTTTCAGACGGCTGTGCTTCATCCACTCGGCTACTTCTTTCATTCCTTCGTGTAAGTTGGTAATGTATTTAGAATGGGGCAAGTGGGAGAGGTCCATGGTGAGCAAAGCTGTGAGTGGGACATTATTGATAAGAGATTTCTCAATATCTAACCATAAAGGGGTATAGGTTGGGTTCGTAATAAGCCATTGTGTTCCTTGTTTGCAGAGCAACGCTGTCTGGTAATTTCTGAAGTTGGGGAGACCCAGGCCGCCTTTATCTTTAGCTAGCTGCAACTTTTTCATTGATATCCTGGATTTCTTCCCCTGCCAGAGAAAGTTACCAAAAAGCTTGTCAATCTTGTTTAGAAAGTCTTCTGTGAATGTCATTGGTAACATACTTGCCAAGTAGTTTACCAGCGGAATCACCATCATTTTCAGGGTTTCCACCCTTCCCCACCATGAAAGGTACTTGGGTGACCACCCGTCTAACAGTGTGGAGATCTTTTTTAATATCAGATTTTCATTGATTTTTAACGTTGAGATCAAGTCCCTATCAAAGTCTAGCCCTAGGTATCTGAAGCAGTCCGGTTGCCAAGTTAGGCCTGAGTCGCCAATTATGTCCTTGTTGCCCATATTGTTCAATAGTTTAACTTCTGTTTTGTCTTTATTCAATTTATACCCTGAGACCCGTGAGAACTCATCAATAGTGGACATGAGGGCAGGTATCGCCTCCTCCGCCTTCTCTGAAACAACCAAAACATCATCTGCGTATGCAGTCAGTTTTATCGTGCATCCATTAAAGGGAATACCAGTGATGGCATCATTGTTTCTTATGTGTTGAAGGAAGGGTTCAAACGCTAACAAAAACAATGAGGGGAAGAGGGGGCACCCCTGTCTTGTTCCTTGTTGGAGTCGGAAAGAGGAGGAGAACGAACCCCCCGCTCTCACTCTGGCCGAAGGACAGAAATATAGGGACATTGCCAGTCTCGTAAAGGTTTTCCCCAGATTAAATTTATTTAGTACCGCCTCTAGGTACCTCCAATCAACTTTATCGAACGCCTTTTCGGCGTCAAGCGTTATCGCAGCTGTGGGAGTGTTAAGGAGTTTCGCCCTTTCAAGTACATGCGCTAATATTCTGGTGTAGTCACAGGACAACCTGTGTTTCAAGAAGCCTGCTTGTGAGCAGTGGATAAGTTTGGGAAGGACTCGTTGAAGTTGATTGGACAGAATCATGGCTAGGAGTTTACAATCGAGGTTAATAAGGGAAATGGGCCTGTAATTTTTAGGGAGCGTCGGGTCTTTCCCCTCCTTGGGTATGTGACGGCAAAAATAGCTTCAGTCAGTGTACCCTTTAGTTCCCCCGTGTCGTTGATTTCCTGAAACAAATGTAATAGCGGTTGCGATAAGAGGGAAGGGAAGCACTTATAGAATCTAGCACTAAACCCATCCGGGCCAGGTGCCTTCCCACACTTTAGTGATTTAATTGCTGTTTCTATTTCCAAGATCGAGATCGGACTATTAAGAGCCGATTGTTCATCAGTAGATAGTAATGGAAGGTCACATTCATTTAAGTAGTATTGAATTTTGGCCTCTTCTACTGTTTTATTTTTCGCGTAGAGAGTTTCATAGAAGTCCTTAAATATATCGGCAATCTTGTCTGGGTCTGAGTGGGTCGTCCCGGCACGGTCTTTAATGCAGTTAATCGTGTTCCTCTGCATCTTGAATTTTAGATATGCGGCTAGGCTCTTGCCCGCTTTGTTTGATTCACAGATTTTAAACTTCTTTCTCCTATCTAGCCAGACCCCTGCTCTTTTACTTATGATTTTATTGTATTCATATTTCTTATTAGCCAATTCATTTAATATAGTTCCATCTTGATCTGTTTGAGGTTTGTTTTCTAAAGTTGATATCTCTCTTTCGAGGGTTTCTAGTGCCTTATTGTGATCTTTATTCATAGCTGACCTGATTTTGATGAAGACTCCCCTGATTGTACTTTTCAAGGCTTCCCAGCGGGTAAGGTCAGAAGTATCCCCCCTCCTATTGAGTTCCAGGCAGATTCTATGGCTACCCGATGTTGTTCTTTCTCTAGTAACTCTTTATTTAGCCGCCAAACCGATTGACGGGTAGACGGTTTCACATTAGAAATAGATAATGAGATGCACGAGTGATCAGATATGACTTTTAGTTCTATCGTTGTTTCGTCTATTCTAGGGACGCCATTCTGTGTGATAAGGAGATAATCGATACGTGAATACGAGTCGTGAGTAGAGGAGTAGAATGTATATTCTCTCTCGGTGGGGTTCTGCAGTCGCCACGAGTCTACTAAGTGAAAGCGAGTGCACAGGTTAGTGAAGGCTTTGTGGGATTTGTTAGTGCGGAAAGTACATATTAAGTCTCTATCAAGAGTCGGATCAAGGGGAAGATTAAAATCACCAGCCAGGACATGTACAGCCGAATCTGGAATCGTTTCAATTTGTTTAGAGAGATCTGTCCAGAAGCCTCGGTCACTGGTATTAGGGGAATAGACATTTGTTACATAGAATTCCGTGCCATCTTTGATCAACCTATTTGTGGCCCACCTCCCTCTAGTATCAGCTGTGAAGGAAAGCAGATCAACATTTGCTTTTTTCGCTATCAGTGTTAAGACGCCATTCTTTTTGCCTATGGCTTCAGAACCTACCACCTCAACGTAGAATTTGTTCCTTAGCGTGTTGAATTGTTTAACATCAATTTTAGTTTCCTGCAACAGGACAATATCTCCCTTCTGTCTAAATAGGTAGTCCAGGACCTTCTGCCTTTTAATTGCCTGATTAAGACCCTTGACATTTAGGGAAACTATTTTCAGTTTGTCCACTTTTGTGGTACCAAGTGGTGTGTTAATTGTGAAGTGTGTCATCAGATTGTATTGAGGGATCATGATTGGCTATAGATATGACTCTTATCAGAGTAGCAGACCTTTCCATATATAGGCGATAATTTAGAGACGTTAGGGAACCTGAGGTACATACATATCGCCAATGGATACGTAACAAGATTGATAAAGCGGAGATTACAATATCTGAGTCTGTATGAACAAGGGATATTAGCACCATATAGTGACATTGAAGTGTCTACGTACCTGAGATAAATATCACTTGTGTAGCAATTAACAGTATCACAAAAGCAATTGACAAGTAAGTTGTCAGACCACACTAGACAGAAAACCATAGCAACATACAGAAAAAGCAAAGCAAAAATCAAACTCCCATCCCAACCCACCCCCTTCCCCACTTACCTCAACCCCCAACCCTACCCAACCCACCCATCCCACCCTGACTTAATCTAGTAGGCATGGCGACGAGGGAAAATGACTGCCCTCCCATGGCTTTGAACAAAAATCATTGTGAAATCTGAAACTTGACCAACCTATAAAACCTTAGGTGCATCTATCAATACAACATTAAGCTAAAGAAGACTAATGGCATTGATTCGAGATACAGGAGGCACTACAACCTCCCAATATTTTGCATGTATACTTAAGGAAGAATTTTAAAAATGCCACTTTTAAAAATTTTGCATTTTCCTGCCTAAGCTATTTAGTGCCTGTAACCCGTCCCTGGGTCACATTGCTGGGTATAGTTCGCAGTTGGCCTTCTGTATTCCTCCTAGACAGCTACACACAATAGGAAGCTTAGTCATGCCTATATGGGCTATCACTGGCTGGATGAGAGGGCAGAGCTGAGTATCGCCCTACGTATACTTGAATAGGCTTTGTTATGCCTCCATTCAAAGGGCTGCGTACCTCCTGTAGTTAGTCTGAAACCAGTATGGATAGGGAAGGCAGGATACGTGTATACTTCAATGGGAAACCTCTAGAAGCTTCTCCCCTACTTCCAAGGCACAACTGGGTATAAATACTGGACATCAGGCACCAACTCTTCAGTACACTTCTGGACCTGTGGACAATCTGCCAAGAAGAAGGACTGTTGTGCTGCTGAAGAACTGCCAATCTGCTGGACAGATGCCCTGCTGGGCTACCTGCTTGCTTGACTGCTGCCTTGCTGTGCTGACTTCCTGTTTGCTGCAACCTTGCCTCTTGTCTGGGTGAGAAGGACTGAACCTGCCTCTCTTGAACCAAGAAGCTCAGAGTAACTCCAAGGGCTAGTTGGCTGGTATCCTGATCTGAAGTCTCAGGGACACAGCAAGCTTCCAAAAATCGGGCACCTGCACCTGGACTTTGCCATCTGTGAGTCTAGCCTGCGAAACGATGCCAATACAGTTCTGGACCCTTGGAAGTTGGCCTAAGGTGCTCTGTCAGTCTATGTGTATCCAGCGGAATCAACGCATCTCCTCTACTGAGCAGTGCAACCTGAGCAGGACTGACCAATCGCCACTGCTGCTTGGATCGGAGCCAACGCAAAGAAGCGCATTACATTACAGCCTATCATTGTATCAGAACTGCTGCTGTGTGATGCATCCTCAGCACAGACCCTCGCATCTCTCTCTTACTGCAACCCCGACGACGATAAAGGACTCAGCATCAGAGACTTGCAACTCCTCAGAGCAGACACATTGCCTGATTGTGCGACACATCCTCAACACCAGACTTCGTATTGCAAGCCCTAATTGAAGAGCCCATCCACAGCTCCACAGGATCTCGCACTGCAGCATTGCCACATCTCGGAACCAATGCATCACTTCAGCTGCACCATGCACCTTCGACGCACACCCTCGGAATTCTCTGCAAACCTGGATTTAAGGTTTTTTGTTCAGCTGGCCTAATAGATCCCTGTAGCCAGCTGTGCTCCATTGTGGTTGACCTAAATTGCGACGTTGTAGTGGTCCAATGCGACCAGATATCCACTATTGGCGGTTTACGCTTTTTGGCGATATATTAACTAAAATCTTTAAAAATGGATATCTCTTGTTCTACTGATTGGATTGTTGTCATTTTGATCTTGTTTTATTTAGTAAAATGACTCGATATTTCTTACCCTATAATGGGATCCTTTTGTGTTGTGTTTTCACTTTATTACTGTTTGAAGAGTTGCACAAATACTGCTTCTGAGTTACGCCTATCTGCTCTGTGTCAAGCTGCCCGAGGGTGGGCACAGATTAATTTAGGGTTTGCTTCTGACTTCATCCTGAGAAGAATTGTGGTTGCTGCTTGAGAAGGACTCACCCTGCCCTCAGCCAGTAATCCGATTTCTTACACTCCCCTTGTTTGCTTTTTTAATTTTCCAATGACTTTTTAAATTTCTTATAGCCTGGCAGTTGCAAAGTTCTACAAGGCTGTTCACTTTCTTTTTTTGCTCACGCACATACTTTCTTTTTTCTTTTTCTAAAATGGAAATCAGCCAATGTCGAATAGTAAATTAAAATGCAATGGCGACCAGTGTGTCAGGATGTATATGCATGCATCTAAAAGTATTTGCTTTCTTTATGAGAAAACCTATTCCATGATGGTCGTCTTTGCAATTGCAAGTGTATGCATGCATCGTCACAAACCAGTGGTTATTTTGGCACTAGTTTATGCCATTGCAAACAAGCACTGGGAAAATTAATAGGTTTGCCTCTTAAAAGAGAAACGTATTGTCTTTGCCAATACTTGTTTTTCATTGTCACTACTGAGATCAAGCATCACTAACCTCCTAACTCATGATAGTCTTTTACAAATTAAACCAACATGCTTAAGGAAAAAGTTAAAAACACACCTCTTTTAACATTTCTGCCATTTAAAATATAACTAATATTTTTTCTCCTTAAATCCCTCAGAAAAATCCCTCTTTCTCTTCTGCTCCAAAATAAAATGTATTCATGCATCACTAGAATTACGTACATGTCATGGTGTGCTCTCTGTAACCACACCTACCTGCATGATAGTCATAAAATATTACTGCCATTGCATATAAATTCACAATATTTAAAAACCTCCAAAAACATAAAAGGAAATGTTGCTTCACTTCTGAGCTGGCAGTCACCTTAATGATAAACCTGAATCCTTTACTGATGTTGCTGTGTTGAGCACAGACATTGGGCACTCAATGTTGGGCCTTGTTTACATGCACACATAAGCGCACCCGGAGTAGCAGAAAAGGTGCCAAGGCAAACCGAGTTGCAAGACTGGAGTTACTGTAGAACAAATACATAATTCTTTTTTTACATTTATATGAGAGGAAAATTATCTGTTCCTGTGTGTATTTGTTGGCCTTAGATGGCACCCTCTTATATGTGTTTTTTATCTGTGTGTCCTCAGCGATAGCCAGATTGAGGCGTATTATGGACCTGGGGCTGGTCAGAGGCACTCCAGACCATCTCTGTGCCAAAGAATACCCTGCCTGTGGCCAACCAGGCTGATCCAATGGACATGAGAAGCGTAACAATTGCATGAGCAGAAACCTTTAATAAGTATTCGGTTTACAATTCAGTGGTTGTCTCTATGGATACCTGAAAATAAAGTTCTTGCTCTTACTGGGCCATAATCTTTGGACCTTTGACGTAGATAAGAATTCATCAGAAGCAGCAAATCAGAAATCAAATTACTCTCCACAGTTCTATAATCAATTATTAGGAGCAGGTGATGAGATTTTGATGTGAGTTTACAGGGTTTTATTCAAATATTTTAGTAAGTATTTCTTTATTACGCATCAAAATGTATTCTTAATACAATACAGGACAAATAGCATAAAGCTTCTTCCATGTAAGTAAAATCCTTATTTTAAATATGAAGACGAGAAAAGTATCTTGAACCCAAGAACAGTTTGCAGTTGAGAGGTGAATGCATACAGCTTTAAGAAATTCAATTAGCACTTCTCATGTAGAGAAATTCAGAAATTCAAAGGATTCTCAGAAAATATAGCATAGATTCTGGCTAGGGGCAGTGAATGGGTCTCAACAAATAGCTCAATAAAGAGCTTAGGAAAGTCTACTCAGAGCATGGAGCTTCAGAGAACAAAGAGTCTGGGTGTAGGAAAAAGTTCTCTCCTAGCCTAGGAACAATCAAGCTGGTCTTGTAAAGAGTGGCTAGTCACCCATGAGGGTATCCAGGTGCCGAGAACCCTGCTGCAAGAGGGGGTTCAGTTGAACAGCCAAGTCTTGAGTCCTTTCCTGAATTCCAGTGGGAAGGTTCAGGAGGAGGTTGTTCCTGGACTTTGAGGCAAGGTGGGAGAAGGAGCGTCCTCCATTGTTACTTTGGCGGATTCAAGGGGTGTAGGCGGGGAAGAGGGTTGTGGAGTACAGGTGTCTGGTGGGTTGGTGAAAGTTCAGGTAGGGGTTGATGTACACTTGTCCTTGGTTGTGCAGAGCTTTGTAGGTGTGGATCAGCATCTTGAATTGACATCTCTTTTGAAAGGGCAGTGGGTGGTGCTTCTTGAGGTGGGGGTGATGTGGGTACACTTCGGGAGGTCAAGTATGAGTGTGGCCACTGAATTCTGTATGGTCTGCAGCCTTTTCAGGAGGTGCAAGGTGATTGCTACGTAGAGTGCATTGCTGTAGTCCAGCAGGCAGGTGACTAGGCCTAGAGTGATGGTTCATCTGGTGTGGACGGGGAGCCGTTTGAAAGTCTTGCGGAGCATGCAAAGAGTGAGAAAGCTGGCGAAGGAGACTGCATTGATCTGGGTTTTCATTCAGAGCTTGTTCCAGGATTATGCCATGGTTGCAGGTATGGTCTGTTGGACTGGGTGACGGTCCCAGTTCGAAGGGCCATCAGGTGTCACTCCACGGGAAGGTGTTGTTCCTGAAGATCAGCACTTCCATTTTGGCAGCGTTGATTTTCAGGCAGTTGTCTTTCATCCAGTCGGCGATGCTCATCATTCCCCTGCAGAAGTTGTCCATCGTGGTGGATAGGTCTTCTGATAACGAGAGAACAAGCTGGGTGTCCCTGTGTAGAATATGATGTTTTAGTCCATTTGTTCTAATGATGTTGGCGAAGGGGGTCATGCAGGTGTTGAGCAGAGTAGGACTGAGGGACAAGCCTTGAGTGACCTCGCAGATGATATTCTTAGGTTCCAAAGCAAAGGGTGGTAGGCAGATTCTCTGGGTACTACCAGTGAGGAAGGAAGTGATCCATTTGAGGGGTGTGCAGAGTGGTGAAGCCTTCTGATGAGGGTCTGGTGGGACATGGTGTTGAACACTGCTTAGAGGCCAAAGTGAATCAGGGGAGCCATTGCTCCCCGGTCAAGGAGGGTTCTGATATCATCGGTGGCAGCTATCAGGGTGGTTTTGCCGCTCTAGTTGGTGGGGAATCCGGGTTGGGAGGTGTGCAGAAGGTTGTGATTCTCCAGGTGTTCTGTGAGTTGGCAGTTTAATGCTTTATTGAGGACTTTGGTGGGAAAGAGGAGCAGAGAGATGGGACAGTAGTTCTTTAGTTCACTGGCGTTGGCGGAAGGTTTCTTGAGAAGGGGTTTGACTTCTGCGTGTTTCCATGCTTTGGGGAAGGTGGCCGAGGTGATGGATTTGTTGAAGATGGCAATGAGCTTGTTGCTGATCATCTTGCTCCTGAGGTTAAAAAAGTAGTGGGGACAGGGGTCGGTGATGACTTCTGAGTGAACTGAGTTCAAAATGGCTGTGGTGTCATGTGAGCGAGCTGGTCCCAGATGGTGAGCAGGTGGTCAGGGTTAGCATCTGTGGGAGGGGGAAGGTAGGTGGTGATGGCTTGGGGTTGTGAAGTTCTTGTAGATGGTGAGAATCTTGTTGTGGAAGAAATACACCAGGGTGTTGCAGAGTTGCTGGGAGGGAGTGATGATGTTTTTGGTGGCTGGGTGGTTGGAGAACTCTCTGACAATGTTGCAGAGTTCTTTGCTGTGGTTAGAACAGACTTTGATCCGGTCTGCAAGGGTGCACCTTTATGTCACTTTCAGGTGTAGGTGATATTTGTTGAGGGATGTCTGGAATGCTGCTCAGCCTATAAGCTTCTTTGCTTGTGTGCCATTCCTTTCCAGTAATTTGCAGTTGCATTTGGGAGTTCTGAGTTCCATAGTGTACTAACTGGCTTGTTTGGCAGATCTGTTGGGCTTGGTGGGCTTGAAAGGGGCGATTCTATCAGCGCAATTGGTGAACTAGGTGAAGAAGTGTTTGGCAGACTGTTCTGGGTTGGTTGCGAGGTCAGGGTGGGAGTCCACTGGCTCTCAGACATTTTGCTCCAGCTGCGATGTAAGGTGCTGGGTGGCTTGGTGGTGGTGCCGGATGAACCTGTGATTTCGTGGTCTGTCCAGGTGAGTTTGGTGACATAGCTGTACTTGAGTCTGTTACTGGCCGTGAAGATAAGGTCAAGTATGTGTCCTGCAATGTGTATGGGGGTGGTGATTAGTTGAGTAAGCCTGATTAAGTTCATGCTGTCAAGGAGGTTGGCAGTGTCAGTGTTCTTAGGATCATCAAGGGGAAAGTGGAGGTCCCCAAGGAAGATGTAGTGTTTGAAGTCAATGGTGAGAGGGGGCGAAGAATTTGGGGATGGTGTTGCAGAAGCTAGGGCAAGGTCCAGGAGGTCTGTAGGTGAGGGTGCCTCTGATGGTGGGTTTGCCGTTGATTTGGAGTTGGAAGTTCAGATGTTCCATGATGGGCAAGTGTTGTCTGCGGTGGTGGTGCAGTGAATGGCTTCTTTGTGGATGATAACAATTTCTTATGCTTGTTTGTTGATTTGGTTTCGCTGTGTTATCTTGTAGCCGAGGGGCATTGCTGATGATGTCAGGTGTGGCAACGGAGTTGAGCCTAATATAACATTTATTATAAAAATAATAATATATAATTTCTATATCTGCAACTAATACAATTGTTTCAGTAGTACCCCTTTTTCAACCAATGGGATGTTGATGTCTTCATGAAACAGAACGCTTTCACGTCTACGTTGTCTTAAAACAAAGAATTACAAATTACTGAGTGTTAAATGCAACATAACTGCCAACATTATACAAATGGTGGTTGGGTTCCCATCGGTTTTCTACTGTGCAAATAACAAAATTGTTCACGGTTAGGTATGTTGTTCCACAAATTAATTAATTACTTTCTCATATATTCTATCTTACAAATCTTATTTATGAAGAAGCATTTAAGTGAGTTTTAACTACATTATTTAGCACAGTATTGTATTCTATGTAAAATATCTCTATGGAAAGGCCAAAAACAATCTTTTCCCATTGAATTTATGTAGGTTTAGCACATTTTATCATTGAACTCTTCAAGTCATTACATTATTAGGCATGTTGACCTAAGGTTAATAAATATGGAATAGAAAAACTGCATTCAGAAGCATTTCTAACTTAACATGCCTTGCTATGGAAGCCTAGTGCTCCCTTTTGCTATTTTGAAATGTGGCTTCTCATTTTAGGCCTACACATTATTTCTACATGTTAATTGCATTAATACGAGTTTATTATAAATGCTTTATCATGATCCAATCACACCTTCACAGAACCATCCCGTCGCAGGAGGTCAAGTGTGTTGTTAACCTGCCCTCAATCTCTTTATACTTCTGATTGGCATGCCGGACATAGGTTGAGTGGTCGTCCTAAGACCCAAGTGAGAGCTGGGGGTGTTTCGACTGATGTTTTGTTTATACTTTAGTTCTAGAATGCAAGAATGACTTATGATTTGTCCGTTTACTATAGTGCTGCTGTAGAATTAATGGTCAAATGCAAGTGCCTAATCTAAATTGGAAATCCAATTACAGCTCGAAACCGTAAAATACCAGGCACAACATTAACAGTAGAAATAAGCATCTCACTACAGCCAGAGAGCTGTGCATAACATATCCTATAAGTGGTCTGCAGCCATGACCTCTGTTATACCATCAGTCAGTCACACTTTTTTAGTCAACAGAGTGCCGTACCATGAGTGTAAATGGGGTTGAAAGTCCGAGGAAAGGAAGGAGGAGTGGTGGGCACCATAAGTGCGCATGACGGTTTGGCTGTCCAACTTAGGACAGTAAACCGACATGCGCACCTAGCATTTTTCCACCCAGCTGTGTTGCATAGCTGGATGAAGAACTGTCCCAGGCTCCCAGGCACTGTCTGAGCGGTAAACCAGGCCTATCAGACCAATTACAAAGCTGCTGTCATGCTGATAATACTATTATCAGCATGACAGCAGCATCATGATTGGCTTAGGGGAATCTGGGATCCTGTGTGCTACCGGGAGTCGACAGGAAAAGAAGAGGACAGAGGCGGCGGCCGACAGGTAAGTAATCTTTTCTGTTTTTTATTCCCCTGCGCTGCCTCACCACGATTGTTCTGCCACCACTATTGTTCTGCAACAACCGCCACTGCTCGTAACTTGGATAGTGCTGGGTTCTTTGTCTGAGCTTGAAGAAAAACCCAGCCCACAAGATTGTCGACCCGAAAAAATGTAAATTCTACTGCAACCTCCTTGATCAGTGCTCGCACTTCCTCTGCTTACCTGTTCCACTACCAAATTCCCATAACCACTGCTAGCTCACCAGTCAGCAAGGCAAGAACATGGGGCCAGATGTAGGAGCCCAAATACCGGTTGGTAACGGCTGATTTGGGCCGTTACTGACCGGTATTTGGGTTTTGCTATGTAGGGGGCTGAAATTACAGAATCGGTATATTTACCGATTCGGTAAAATTACCGATTTGGTAAATTACCGAATCGGTAAATATACCGATTCTGTAATTCCGAATGTAGGTGGCACAGTTTACAGTGCCACAGTCCCTTAGAAATTCGTTATTTACCATGTAATACTGTTGCATGGTAAATTACGAATTTCTGTGTACATGCACATCTGTGCATGTCTACCTGTGCAATGTGGCACACATACATGCCCTAAGGGCATGTATGTGTGTCACATTGCACACAAGCCAAAAACTGGGGTGCTACAGGGTGTCAAAGTGACATCTTGTCCCCCTTGGCAATTCAGTATTTTTACTGATTCTGTAATTACCGAATCGGTATTTGCCATTGATTCCTATGGGCTTCAAGGCCCATAGGAATCAATGGCAAATACCGATTCTGTAATTACAGAATCGGTAAATACCGAATCATACCGTTTCGGTATTTTTTACTGAATGAATACATACATCAGATTTACCGATTCATGAATACCGAATCGGTAAAATTCGGTATTTATGAAGCGGTAAATCTGATTTACCTACATCGGGCCCAAAGTCCCTACCTTCCGCAGTGTGAGACAGGAACGTTTCCCCTTAAAACTGATTGGACCAAGGGCGTAGTGAACCACCTGCTATTCCAGCTTAAACTGGGGTGCTACGGTAGCAGATTACATTTTTTTATGGTTCTTATTACAGTTGCAAGTCAGAAGTTAGAACTAGTAAATGCTGCAAGAATAAACTATGATAACACATTGGTGAGATACGGGAGACCCCTCTTCACATTCTGAAGGGTGGGCCCAACATTTTATGTTAACTCACTTGGGTAATGGCAGCCAAGGGTTGTGATTAATTAGAAAAGCAATGTGGGTCATTTCCAATCCTGCTTGCTGCACCGTTAAGAGCACTGACAGCTCCCCAATCAGTGGAAGAAATGTTTCCCAATGAAATGCAATCTAGTTTGTGTGTCTGTGTAGCCTGGTGGAAGGGGTCCTACGGTTTGCCTTGCTCTCTGGATATTTTTATTTTTTAATTTTTTTTTTTTTTGTGTAAGACATTTATTATGCAAAAAGAGATATAAGATTACACTGCGTCACGCCAACAACCCGGAGGCAGGCCGCTATGAAGTATACACATCAGAAAGTATAATAAAGCATTCAGGGTTAACATAACCCAGCGAACCACAGAACTCCCTGAAAATCTACAATACAGGAATGATTCGTAAGTGAGCAATGCAACCTTAGCACGTTAAGTGGTCTCACTTTTATCAGCGCTGTAGACAAATAAATGTAGTAGGAGGTAACAAGGCTGTCTTGGGACGAGCAGCAGCCCTCAACCTGTTGGAACAGCAGTTGAAAAGGGTACGTCTAGCAGCACTGTTTTCACCCAACCTTCCCCAACAGAAGAAAAGAAACGAAAACAACATCGGTGCAAGTATATAAAATCAACTCTGGATATTTAATTTATACACTGTTGTTTAATGTTACTTTGTTTTAAACCAGTTGAGCCACATTTGGGTAAACCAATGCATTTCACTGTATCCTTTAACAATGAAAAGCGTTTGCTGAGGCTAAGGACCACAAAAAGGAGCAAAACTCCAATTTAGGCAATTCAGCTATTTCCTAATTTTAATAATATCTATAATTTCGAGAGCACACTGTTAACTTAGTTATTTCTTGGCACTCGAACTATAGCAGAATGAAAGCCTAAAATTGTGACAGAAAGAAAGATAAACTACTAAAATGACAAAGAAAAAGGTTAAAGGCCTATGGAGTGAGACGGCTCAAAAGAAAGCAAGGAAAATGCAAATAATGAAGGAAAGAAAAAGGCAGCATCAAGGAAAGAGGGTAAAAATGGACAAAGACAATAAGGAAAACTGGTGTAAAAGAAGAAAAGGAAGAAAAGAAAGACTGAATGGTGGAAAGAAGAAAATCAAAGATCAAAGAAAGAAAAAACAAAAAAGGAAAGCAGAAAAATATAATGAAAAAACAAAGAAGAAGCGTAAGATAAAAGGATGGGAGATTGAATGAAAAAAGAGAAATAATTAAAGAACTGAAGGAATATAAAAAGAAACAATTCAAAGATGCTGTGAAAGAATGTGAGGGTCAACATAACAATAAGCAGATATAAAGAAAGACCGAAAGTTAGATAAAAAGAACTGAGGAATGGAAGAAGGAGTAACAGAAATAAAGATGGAAAGAAACAATGAAAAACAAAAAAGATGATCACAAAAAGGAAAGAATCAGAAAAAAGACAGAAAAAAGATGGACGAATGAGATAAATAGGTCAATACAGGTAAATGTGTAGCTTTTGACCACATTCCTTTAAGATCATGCTTTAATAGTCATCATTTTCTGCACATCTCCACAGGGGTACAATTATTTATGACACTTTGTAGTAAGTGTTGTGATTGGTCACGTTATTTGCGCATTTATTGCAATATATGGGTCAACGTGGGGTGCATACCAGCACTCATTTTTCAGGCTGGTGGGGCCCAACATCAATCATTTTTTCATATCAGAAAATCCCCTGTGAGCAAGAGAGGGGAAAACACAAAAACGGAAAAGAAGAAGAAAGAGAAGATGGAAAACCGCCAATTAAGGGAAAAGCAAAAGCCTGCAAGAGTGAGATCAAGGAGCAGGGAGCTCCAGCAGTGGATTAAAGAGGCATGAGGTGGATTCTGGAATCTGCACTGTTGGTATTCGGTGCAGGGACATTTAATGGTATTGTATGCTATGGGCCTCATTTCTGAGGCCTTGCATCACTTTTTATGACACACCGGCAGCGTAAAAAATGTGCCATGTTGCGCCTTATTTACAAAGTGACGCATCTGAGCAGATGCGTCACTTTGTAAAGCCCTGTGCCACATTATACATGCATTAGGTATAATGTATGCATGGTGGGCGTTCCCCAGCAAAAAACCTTGTGGAAGTGGAGCAGTGAAATCTATCAGATTTCACTGCGCCACTTCTAGGAAGCCACTGTGTCAAAACCTCACGCCTCAAGACTGACAGGGGCCCTTTTACATGGGGCTTGCCCCATGTGAAATGGCACATTGCTGGAGTTGCGCCTATTTTCAGACACACCCCAGCAATGCGCCACTTTTGCGCCCACAGATACGTCAGAAATGCTGACGTACTGTAACTCCCTGTGACATGGAGCGCCGTACATTAAATACGGTGCATCCATCGGTCGCAAGGAGGGCGCAGTGAAAACTGTCAGATCACTGTTTTCACGCAGCGATGCAGCAGTTTTCATAAAGGAGGCCCTGTGTTTTGAGCAGTGCATTGAGCACCTGCGCTCATTATGTTGCAAATTAAACACTGCACACCAGCTTCCTAAGTAAGCCTTTGTCTGCTCAACTCCACTACCCTGATGGTCATGTGTAAAAGGAGTGTCTAAGTACTTTCACTCCTTAATGCTCTCTACATTTTTGGGCACATAAAACTTATCATTATAAATGTAATTTCTTAATCAGTTTATTTATAAATTTGTAGATAAAGCAAAGGGAACAATGTTTTATGTTTTCCAAATGTTTTTTTATGCAATCGAGAGAATTTCTTGACTGACAAATTTAGTTACAAGTCGAAGCACAAAAACTATAATTCAGCTCAGTAATTTGTCTTAGGGTGTATACATGGTGAACAGGTGTTTTAAATTCGATTTTAATCTTTAGAAACGGCTAGGCAAGTGGATATCAAACCTGGCCATAGCTTCAAAGAGAATCACCTTGAGGAAATGATTTGCCACTAAAGGCAGTGCTTGAGACTTTGTTTTTTTCTGCTTTTAGGAGCCACCTGTTCGTTTTCTCCATGCACCTGTTTCCAGCAACAAATTCAATTTAAGACACGGAGGACGAAAAACTGAAACCAGCGAAGCCCTTCTGCTCTCAGCGACGAGGCTGCAAATGGTTTCATGTTTCTGCACCTGAGGAGAAATGATTTTGTACAGAGTAGCCCTTTAACTATCCTTTCTTTTTCCAAAATGGCTGCTCTTCTCTTTGAGCCAACATTAGCAATGTTCCAGACTGAGCAGGAAAGTGTGTGCTTGAAGCCTCGCGCGAAGTGTGAGACTACATTACAAATGTAAGGGAGGACGTGGCACGTCGTATAAATGACCACGTGACATAATCTTCCGAGAAACAACCTCCGGATCGACCCTCTGCTGGAACTAAAAACGCGAATCCAACAATGTTTTCTGTGCTGTGCCAAGGGGGAAAGAATGGTGGTTGAGATTGAATAGATAACGTTTTGGCTCTATGTGTGCCTTTTCCCCTCAGGTTAGTCTCTGGCAGGAGGCTGGGTTTCATGTTTTCAATGAATATCATAGTATAGAGTATACCTGCAAGCTAACTTGGGGCTGCTGCAGCCAGTGCACTTATTCTGATGGGGATGGCCGTGTTTGCATACACTTGATTACGTTTTAGAGCAGTGAGTGGCTTCATGAGGATGAAGAGAGAATGTTCCAGGCAGTTACGAGTTAGTACCTCAGAAAGGCTGCCTAGGAGGCCGATCGGAGGTCCTAGCTTTTGTTCATGCTGCAGGATGGAAGGACTTCCTCTTGGAGGGACCCACAGGCACGGGCCGTGCCGGGCATTACACTGGGGCGGTGACGTCAGGCAGGGGAGGGGTCAGGGTGGGGGGAGGTAAAAAACGGGATTAGGACCATTAGAGGTAAGTATCGGAAAAAAAAAAACGAATTTCGTTGCCCACTCTGCATCACATTTGGCGATGCAGAGTGGGCAACGAAATTTGTTTTATTATTTTTCCTTGTCCAGGGTTTTCTGTGTTCGTCTGCTCGCTGATGTGCAGGGTGACTTCCTGATCTGAACAGCAGCTATTCGGGTGGAGAATAATTCTGTAGCCATATAGGCATATTTATTATAGTTTTTGCATCGCTCTGCACCATGCAAGGTGACACAATTTATCAAGCCCCGTTAAGCCATCTTGCTTGGCTTGAGAAATCTAGTGTAGCGCAAGTCGCTGCCTTGCGGTACACTGCGCGGTGAAGGCGTTACATGGGTTTTCACATGCATCCACCCATGTATTCTGACAAAGTCCCAGTTTTAGCAAGAGTTGTAGACCAAGAATGCATCAGAATTTACTGCCTCTCCGCCAGAGGTACAAGGAGGAGAAATATCTTTAATTTTCCTCGTTCTTTCCTCTTTCTACATGTGCAGGACTGTGCAATACACGCAGAAACAAGAAAATGCTTCTTAGGATAATTTTTGTGCAGGAAGGTGTTCGTTTCTGCACAAAAACAATCCGGCTTATAATGCAGGCACTCTTGTGCTATGGTGCAAGGGTGCCTGTGATGGAGCCAGGCAGCATATTGTGCACCAGAGCAGGGAAAAGACAGGAATGCATGTATAATGTTAAGTACGGCGCATTCCTGTCTTTTCCCTATTATGAAGCCTGGTAAAGGAAGGTGACTTCCTGCGCTGCATGATTTGTTAATAAATATGCCCTTTGGTTCACAGACAGATACAGTGCCACAGTCTCTCAACTAGAGATCTAAGACACACTTGTCAGTTAGGGTGGATCCTCTGGAGACACAAGAAAGTTAGACTATCACACTGGAGCACAAAAACCCATGATTGTCCCCCAGCTTTGCCAACGCATCTCTAGGTGAGGTTGGAAGACCCGGAAGTTTTTTGGGACAGTAGAGGTAACCCACTCTTTAGAGAAGGTGCAGGAAAATCAGGAGATACTGGTTTCTTATGGAAGCATTGCTGAGGGTTGCTATGACCAGATATTAATGTGAGAATTCTTCCTCCATTCTGTGACTGTGACCTACTTGATGTGACCTAGCTATCGGGGTGGTGATAGTGTCCCTGTCCACAAATAAGTCAGATCATATGTTCTCTTATACCTACTGAGATGGCTCTGGCAAGCCCGTTCTGTATTCGGGTCTATTGAAACATCAACCCATTGCAATACAAATGAGCACCTTCAAAATATGCATAAACAATGTTAACCTCTATTCCATCCACTTGCGCTATGCCTCCCCTACGTTAGACACTCCACTCTGTGTACATTGATCTAATGTTGTCGCTACCCATACAGGAGTCAGTACACTGCCTGGTCCTTGTGTTAAGACAGGGCTTTAAGCGGGAGGGGTCTGTCCGATGCTGAGCACCAGCAGTTATTTTCAGAGGGCCTTGAAACAGGTCTCTATCGCGCTATATTTTCGGGCCTCGCAAAGGTAGTCCGTTTTCTTTTTTTTTCTTGGACTGCAGTGAGAGCATGCACATTGATGTGTGCATGCTCATTCTGCTCACTACTGAGTAGTGGAGGTCAAAAGTGAGCCGCGTTGTTGGAGGAACAGAAATCCTTTATAGAGAGCCATTTTTTCTCAGGATTTCCCTTCTCTTTTTGCCGCGCTCTTTTTGCTGCAGGAGCAACGTCGTTGTGGTGCCAGCCTTGACATTGTGCGATGATTAGGAGAGAGACGACCACAGGCAGCCTACCCCAGCACAACCCTGCTTTGACCTTTTACACTGAGCGTCAAGGCTGCAGTGTAATACAGCAACAAGTGAAGTGCAGAGAGAGGAATTAGTCTGTGTGATCCTTCCCCAGCCCTAACAACACCAGGAAGTTAAAAGTTGAAATCGACCTTCACTTAATGATTTGGACGCCATGTTTTCCGAAGGTAAGATAATTGGAGGGGTCAGGGAATTAATTGGTTTCAGCGTTTCTCATATAGCTATTGTTTTTTAATTTTACTAATACAGTTCTCTTTACATGTGCATGTGTAATGGGGGTTATGTGATCACATGTTCTGGTGTTAGCTGTAAGACAAGCAGCAGAATGCATGAGTACTTTTAGAGATCGCAGATATCCTGTAAGTAAGGAATTATCCTAAGCAGTTTTTGAGATGCCAGTGGCTTAGATTTACAATTCGAGATGTCATTACAGTTTTTTGCTCTTGAAAATATATTTTCCAAGTGCAGGTGCTCGGCAAATTATTGATTGGCAGAAAGGTGGCAGTGCCCAGGAATAATCTTTAATTTACTCAGGAATGCAGAGATGGCAATGCCCAGAATCAGTTGTTGTTCTATGCTGTGAGGTAAAAGGACGGCAATGCCCGGGTAGCCTTATTCTAAGTAGTGAGGTAGAAGGGTAGCAATTCCTAGGAGCATTCTATGTTCCATGTAGTGATGCAGTGAAGCAGAAGAATGGCAGTGCTGAGGGTTATTTGATGAGTGATGCTCTTAGGTAGAATATGACTTACACTATGCATTGATGCAGTGTGGAAGATGGATGGCAGTGCCTCAGGAAATTCACTATACTGTGCATTGTACTGTGCAGTGAGATAAAAATGTAGGAGGATGGCACTGCCTAGGAGTGATCTTTATACTGTGCAGTGAGGTAGGAAGAGAGCAGTGCCTATGTGTGTGTATTCTTTATTCCATGCAGTGACGAGGTACGATGGCAGTGACTCTGGATATTATTTATGCAATGAAGCAAAGCAGAAGGATGGCAGTGCCCTGGGATAGTCATTATTTTATGCACTTGTGCGAAGATGAAGGATGGAAGTGTAAAATAGTATTTATTTATTCCATGCAGTGACGCAGTAGGATGGCAGTGTCTCAGGATATTCTTTATTCCTTGCAGTGATGCAGTAGGATGGCATTGTCTCAGGATCTTTTTTAGTCCTTTCAGTGCTGCAGTAGGCTATTCTTTTTTTCAGTGGGTTTAGTATTATTGTGATGAAGACCACGCCCCTACTTGGATAGGCCACACCCCTTTAAGAGGTTTGCCCCGCCTCATTTAGAGCACCCCTAGTTTTTTCCCACTTAAAACCCTGTGTTTAGATACTATATAGACATGATATGGTTCAAAGGAAATTCAAGTGCCTACTCTCTAGTAACCCCTTTGTAAATTCATCACAAGATATTTACTTTCAATGCTGCCTATCATAGATGGGCACAATAATTAGGAACACAACCAAAGGTCACTGGAAATACGAAAATATATATGATCAGCGGCACTGTTCTCACTCTTGTCTCCTAGTGGCTCATTTGCACTAGATAACTAATTATTCTCCTCCTATATCTCTCGGATATAAGGACCTCACTCCTCTTGATATACTAAGGTGCCGTTCTCCTTGTCTAGCTGCTGTCTGGGAAAAACACAAAGGTGTGAGGCTATCCCCTGGGACCAAAGTCAAAGTGGTTAGGAAACCAAAAGGAGTGTGTACTCCTGCTGATAATTAACTCACTCAAAAGGTTTTTAGTCGTTAGCGTTGACTCACTTTGCTGTGGCAACATCCGGCCATCAAAAAATCTGCAGGTTTGCGTCTGAGCCCGTCAACTCTTTCTTATCTGGTGCACTTCTAAGCCTGGTGAAGACTGGCTCCACCAGTGATTTCATGAGCCATACTGCCTGGCCGTACAGCTCTTGTGTCTCACATTGAGTCTGATATTTCCCAACCAGCAGCCACACCTGGCTCAACAGGTTTGTGCTCTCCTTCTCCCCTGCATCCAAGGACAAAGTCAGTTCCCTGCGGGGCTGCTTCTGGTGTCCACAGTATGTGGTTCTGAACTTGCAGGAGACCAGCTCTATTTTAAGTCAAAACTTGAATGTTCCAAGCTAACTCATTCATATACCCTGAGTCAATGGTTAGATCACAACATGATTACACAACCTTATGGTATCTATCAGGTGCGCCACACATCAGTCACCTTAACACATTAGCACATTTTCTCACACTGAGTGTTTTTTCTTTAATTGCACTCCAGAATCCAAATCTTGCTATCCAGATATGCTACATTTTTTCTTTTTTTAAACGGCACAATTCCGGCATGAAAGTTGTCAAGTCCACATCATTCGCGCTCTAGGAAAGTTCAGCAAATCGGCCATGCCCACTTTCTATTCCCTGTCTCATTCTCCTTCCATCCATTCATATTCTCTCTCTCTCTTATTTGCGACACCGGTACGTCCTTCTTTCCCATGTTACAAGTGACGTACCAGTGGTGCAAGGGGCTTATAAATAAGCTCCATCCCCTCTAAGGCCAGGGCTTAAAAAGATAGGGATTGGAAGGAGAAGCCAGTGGTCACAGCTGTCACCCTTGCCAATTCCTTAATAACATCTATGGGTGACAGTCTTACAGCGCTCAGAGTGGTCCAACAGGGTGACACTTCCACCTTCCAATGTTTTTTTAAATTCAACTTCTCATTCATTTGCACTGCCTTTGCTTAATTAACCTAATCAGATTCAACTTCAGGGACTCAGGTCATTTAAATCCCAACATCTCTCTCATAATGCGCCTTCTACACTCCTGCTCCACTTTACTCAGATGTGTGTTTACTTGTCTGACTTGCTCAGTAACACCCACACTTTCTTCCCAGAGTTGGTGGCTGTGATTGCGACTGCATCACATTATCTTTAGGCATGTCTGGGAGAGGTTACACACAATTACAGGGACGTTGATTTTTCCTGGTTGGTCTCCTACATAATGTTCATGCAAGGTCTTGCAGAAGCCAGATTTGTGCTTTCTGGCAAGGGCAGATTTAGCTGGATGGAGGTCACCTGAACCAATCCCAAGCCGTCTTTCCTTCGGGTACCGGTGCCCATGGCTCAGGAAAAGTGTTGTCTTATTTTCCATAGTAGTGGTTATTTCAAACTAAGGGTGGTTAAAAGGCAGGCATGAAGTGACGCACCATTCAATATTACAGACCATCTCAAAACTGCCTGATTCAGTTGTTAGTTCTAGTGCTTTCAGTTCTTTGTTCTGGTGCACGCTTCTGTTGTGAATGAATGTTGACTTCCTCAGTTTTACCTCTGCCTCGGTGCACTGCAACATACACCCCAACTTACATACTAATGTGCCTCACATCACTTCCTTAAGGTGAAGGATCAGACATACTGAGTCACTCATGGTCCTGTCATACCGTTGATCTCTTTGTTTTTTCTGCTCCTCATCTTCAAATCTGCTCTGTGCTCGTCTGCAATTAGTTTGAGCGCTTCAGTTGTTCAGGTGAACACTTTTTTGCCTCAGGTGTCAGCTGTGAGACATCAGCTGGCTCCTCAATCAACCATTTATCCTCTTCTAGTGCCTCGATGAGTTAGTTAGAATTATGATGCTTCGGTACAGCAGGAAAGAGCCGTTGGGGTTCAGCTTTGTGCACACGTTTTTGGCATCCTCCTCAGTTCAAAGTCATTGGTTCTTTTTTTTATTTTCCATCCATGACCCATATAAACATTTTCCTAAGATCCTTTATTGGCGAGAAAATGAACACTATTACTGTTCAAGGGGGTTTTGTGTGCACTTCTTTTGTAATTTGTGTTGGCAGCATTTTGTAGCGGTAGTTCATTTTTGTTTAAATCTCATTTGACAATTTGTCCGCGTTTTTATAGTTTTTTCTTTACCTTGGTAGTCGATAATCATTGCTGCACTATGATCAACTTGTGCAAACATGTTGACTCCCCTCACCTGCTGCTAAACAGTTCACGTGCAGGTTTCCTTTAAGAGTTAGCAAACGCTAAACCACTTAGAGTCTGGTTAATTATTTATGTGTTAGTGTGTCATTTTTTTTAACCTGATTTGTCTGCCCAACCAACCCTAACATTTTTAAAGGCAAGATTAAACACATCTATACTCCTTCCTGCTGTGGGCCATTGCCATTTCCTGGTGGGCCTTGCTGTTTTCTTTTATGTTGGAAAATAGCATAAAGAAACAATTCCCCATACCATTACTGCTCAGTCACCCCTGTGACCTTCACTGGGAAGACAAACGCCACAAGGAATCCTTCTATTGTTTTAGAAAGTGGCTGGGGTGAGGTGGAGGTAAATCATCCAACCTGGGATAGTTGCATCCCCAGGTGTGTGCACAGTGTGAAAAACTGAAGCAGTAGGAAGCACCGTCGTAAATCATTTGCATGTTTGCGCCTATAGCTCACTACATCAAGGGGAATATTATCGACCTACATTAAGAGGATGTGGCTTAGTGGCTCGAGCGGTCGACCTGGAAGCCGGGTTCGGACCTCGGCAGGGACGCTCAACATCCTGTGATTCTGGGCAAATCACTTAATCTCCCCGTGCCTAAGAAACATGAATGTGTCCGTCTGTAACGAAACTGGTGCTCATGTACAGCGACTGATATCTTCGGATCGAGTTCGTGCTGTATAAAACTATGAAAAAAGAACGAAAAAACAAACAAAACACACACACACATACATATATATATATATATATATATATATATATATATAATCGTATACACTACATTGCCTTCGACCACATTACAAAGGTAAATAGCAGTAATTGTAAACTTAAATTGCAATGCAGTGGTAGGTAATATTGTGAATGTGATATCATTGCCAAGCGACATATGCAATATGGTTTAGTGACCCACCAATTAGGGGCATAACGCAAGCCTCTGCAGTCCCTGCCATGCAAGGTGTCTCCCAGCACATCTGAGGGCCCCCAAACCTTCCCGCCCCCCCCCCACCCTTAAAGCTTAAAGCCAACAATTATCTGTGAGATATCTATGGAAGACTAAGTGGTGCCTCATCGCATTCTGCAGGGGGCCATCTTTTAGGGTACGCCACTGCCACCCACCTTTATGTACGCACACTCGAGGGATGTGTATTTCCACCATCCGAGAAAGGTCACATAGTTTCTTTCATTAATGGTTCTTTTCAGCCACATTCACCGGGACACTTCGCCGGTAGAAAGATCTGCGGCCTGCCATCCGCACTGACAACCTCTCCGTACCCTTAGAGTCCTATAACACTTCGCATTTCCTGCTGGTGCCGTGGTGAAGGTTTATCATCGAGTTATAAACAGGGAAAGGCAAGTTTAATGAGGTCAAAACCATTTACCAGGTGTAATTTGCTTTTAAAGCACCTTGCCGAGAAGAAATCCGCTTACAACGAAGACAGAAAGTTAGTACGAGACTGTAATGTAATCAGGTCTTTCTTGAGTGATGCACAAGTTGCAACCAATGTTCTCACCTTTTTTGTCTTCTGTTGACACTGGTCTACCAGGAAACCGACGAGAGGATTTAAACAATGTTAACTATGGAAAAACAAAGAGCAAATGGCATGGAGAGGATGTTTTTACCCCAATGAATTGAATTAAAGACAAAAGCAGAGCTTCGTGGAAATAATGAAATGTTTGTTATTGTCTCATCTGCCATTGCAACAACTTGACCATAATCACATTGGCATGCCCTGTCCCTTACATTGCCATGGCCATGTCCTTTAGTGGCCCCTGAAGAAGGGATCTTCTTCCCGAAATGCATTGGGCATTCACTACAATTTCTTGAGAGAGCATTGATTTATTTTATATAGAAACATCTGTAAACTTCTTTTTTTTTAAATAAAAATCTCTTTGTTGTAGTTCATAAATATGAATGTATGATTAATTCAATATTGTTTATAACAGAGTATTTGACAGGTGTGAAAAGCCACCTAAAAACAATTTAAAAAAAGGTGTAATTTATTATAAATTTGTTTCTATACCAAACATCATGATGTAACATTTGCCAAAGATTGTTTGACTAATTTCCACCTGTGCGGCCAGGCAACAAGTGACATTCTTCACTTGTTACAGACACATTTCTTGGACCTGCCTCATGGCAGGTCCAGGGAATGTGTCTGTAACAAGGATGTTACATTGACAAGGATGATACATTGACTTTTGATACTGTTGTAAACAAGTAATCAAGGTCATCCTTGACTACTTGTTTACAACAGTATCAAAAGTCAATGTATCATCCTGCTAAAATAGCGACAAAGTAGCAAATTACTGCTGACAAATATTTATTTATTGCCAGTTATTTGGGATTATTAAACAGAGGGAATACATGCATTTTACATATTACACATTATCAAATTACATGACGCCATACCGAATTGTAAAGACGAAGAATACAGTTAGAGGGTGAATACAAGTAAATTTTTAAATGAAGAGTAACTGATCTGTTATTAGTACATTGATTAAAGTTTAGGAGGCATTAGAACAAGCGAAGGAGACGGGGTTTGACATATTTTCTGAAGGTGAGAGGAATGGGCTTCCTTCCGATTTTGATCTTAGCCATGGCTTATAGCTTGAGGTGGTGACAAGCCCAGTTGTCAATTGTGAGACTGCTTTGAGTGCTAAAATAGAATACAGGGGATGGGAAAGTGGGGGTGGGAGGGGCTGGCACCTAGGATGGATTCCACAAAATTTAGGACCCAATTCACAAAAGTAAACTTAGACGTTTGGTCTTAACTTAGACCAAACGTCTAAGCTTACGACTTTGGGAATTCACAAATGGCATTTACAAGTACTTTCTTTGTGTCCGCGCTAGGGCCAGATCTCTGCCCAGAGTGTGAACATAAGGATAATACTCGTAAATGCCCTTTGTGAATTCCCAAAGTCATGAACTTAGACGTTCGGTCTAAGTTTAGACCAAACGTCTAAGTTTACCTTTGTGAATCAGGCCCCAAGTCTAAAGATAGCTAGGTCATGACCTACTGTTTTCAGTTGGTCTAGGGAAATTAGATGTATGATGTTTGAAAGTGTGATGATAGAATTTAGCTTACTCTGCCCCCTTGTTAATGTGCGGATGAGAGTGACTAGGATCTAGAGTGAAGCCAACTGATTTTATCAAAGGTGACAGAAAGGGAGAAAAATCTTACAGGTTTATGGAGAGGCTACTATTTTCACTGGAATTTAAGACCCTAATATCATACCCACATGTCCAGCGAGAATGTGTGTAATATAGATCATCAAATTGCCTTTCACTTTGTTAAGTTAAATGTTATGTTAAAAACTTTGATATAGCACACGTACACCAAACGGTTTCTGGGCGCTGATGAGGCAGAAAGGAAGTAGCAGGAAACTGAGATTAAATGTTATATGGTTGGGCAAACAATCGAGTCTTAAGCAGTTTTCTGAACTGTGCGTAGGAAGTAATCAGTCTCATCTCCATGGGGAGAGAGTTCCAAAGTTGTGGAGCTAAGACAGCAAATCTTGAGCCTCCATGCTTTTTACGTTTAAAAGTGGGAGTGGTCAACAGGTTTAAATGAGAGGAGCGCAAATCCTGGGAGGGGATTTATCTTTGAATCCTAGCAGAAATAATGGCAGGGCTGTTGCCATGAAGGGCTTTAAAGATAGTGCACCCCAGCTTGAAAACACACCTCTTGGCCACAGGGAGCCAGTGTAAGTTTTTCATAATGGGTGTCACATCCTGCCACTTTGGTTGGTGAAAGATGAGTCTGGCTGCTTAGTTTTGAACCAACTAAAGAGGTCTCAGTTGATTGGCGGGGATGCCAAATATAAAGAATTAATCAGAAAGAACAAAATGCCAACTGCACACTTACTTTGGATCCTCTATTTTGAGGAAAAAACCAAGTGAAACTCCTGGGTTTATTTGGGTATATTTTACTCTTACCCTCTTTTGTTTATTATTTTCAGTTTTTTACTATTTCACATATGAAAAGGACACTTTACGTATTGCTTTGTTCACACATAAAAACAATTATTTACAACACAAAACATTTTCATAACATAACAATACACCATTTGTATATACACAGTTATTCGTTTTGATATATACACAAAAAACAAGCATTCATTTTCTTGCAAAGACAAGAGTCACGCTGTGGACTCAAAGTTTAAATAAACAATTGATGATTGAAATCAAAGATTTGATAGACAACAAGTTAATGCAATCAAATATTCTTTTAAAAAAATAGACCATAAATTAATTCTTTAGTCTATTAGAAAACTGATGTCTACTCTCTTTTTGCGCCAACGCGTTTCGAACCCGGTGTGTTCACTCAACGGATTCTCATCAGGGCTCTGTTGTTATAGATTTATCTAGAAGTGTATAAAACAAAACTCATTTTAGCTTCTTTATTTGTGGTTTATGGGCTTCAATCTGACAAGTGCTAATGTCACTAGTGTTACCTGTTTTCCAGCGTTCGCAGGTCCGCAAGTACTATTTTATTCTCGACTGGGTTTCTTTCACTCTGCACCTATAGATAAATAGGGACATAGTGACCTTCTCTATTTTATCCTGGCAGAATAACGGTGGGCACATTTCTGCTTGACCTACCTTAAAGTATCGAGTCTTTTACCCCTTTTGCCTCCAAATTAAATTTCAGTTGTTGCTGGTTGGTTGCAGCCTACAATTATTAAGGCATTTATTTAGAATATTATTCGCATTAAGTCGGAAGAGAAAGCGCTCAATACTCGGCAAGGCATACCTGTTCGGTTTAGCTTCCCTCTTCGGCTACAAACACTCTTTTCACTTCAGCTGCAAGCGCTCGCTCTGCGCATTTTAAATCAGGCTTTTACTGTCCTCCTGGGTCAACAGTCGTTTCCCTAAGTATACAAATTTATATTTACGAACTTGACATTCAATCTGAATCAAGAGAGTTGCTAAAGTGTTGTCTATTTAGAACTTACTTCGTATCGCGGCAATCCGGTGACTGGCTCATCAGTCTGTGGATGCGGCGGCCATCTTTAGATGGTGTTATAAAGCTTTCATGTGGACAAATTTTGCGGTGGCCATCTTTTAGCAGGTTTTATGTTCTACAAGAATGAACATGTTTCATGTGTAGTGCGCAAAGAAGGTGAATTGCTATTTAAGTTGGAAAACTTTTAGCATTATTTACACTAGCGCTTTGACCAATATTTACACTGGCACTTGCTCGCTGGTGGAATCAATTCCCCAAAACACTAACTGAAGTGTAGATATTATTAAAATGTTTAAAGTATGATCCTATGATTACAGTCTGGATACTTTAGATAGTGAATTGAGGCCAGTTAGTGCACTATTAAATTTCAGTATCAAATACGCCTCTTTTTGTAGCAAGATTTTATCAGGATCCATAGGTCTAGATTGTTGCAACACATACAGAATTGACCATTTCAAGTAATTTTCAGTGTGTTTATTTTCTATAAAGTGTTCCACTATAGGGGCGGGTAGCCTTTTATATATAAAGAATTAGCATAGCCCAGTCAGGAGATAACCAAGCCTAAAATAACCAAGGTCAAAGCTTCCCTAGACAGAAATCTACTAATCTTCCTTATTCCCCGTAGTTGGAAAAAACTTGCAGAAACCACTGTGCCTATTTAGGCATTCATTGACAGATCGTTAGAGATCACAATGCCTAGGCTTTTTGCATAACTTGCAGGCTCCGGCGGTTGCCAAGAAAAGATGTCCAGAAGTTGGAACGCCAGGGATTGGCAGAGCCACCTGTAAACATCAGCTCATTGTTGTCAGGGTTCAACTTAAGTTGGTTGTGATTCATCCAGTCACTTATAAAGATCATGGTAATTTGAAAATGGATAACTGACGATGCTGATGAGTTAATGTCAAACACCAATTGGAGATCATCAGCATAGTTAAAAGTCCCAATTATTTTTTAAATTAAAGAGGAGTGGCGCGAGAGAGGAACCCTGGGGGAACCCACAAGTCAATTCCTTCTTGTTGAACGAGAAATTAGCCAGCCATACTGCTTGGAAACGGTAACCAAGGAAGGAGGAAATCCATCCCAACGTCAAACCCTGGATCCTGGCATTTCTGACACGGTCAACCAGAATATTATGAACGACTGTGTCAAATGCTGCTGACAAATCCAAGAGAACCAGGGCCTGGGGGATGCCGTTATCAGCTCCTGTTCTTAGTTCGTTCAAAACAGTAAGTATAATAGTTTCTGTAGAAAGGGCAGGTCTAAAACCTGCCTGATGGGAGTCCAAGATCTGGTAATGTTCAATAAATGAGCTGAAGCAAATTGCCACATATGCCTCTAGAACTTTACATAAGTAGGGCAGCAAAGAAATGGGGCGATAATTGCTAAAAACTGATGGATCCGCACCCGGTTTCTTCAGAATAGGAATGATTTCCGCACTTTTAAATAAATCAGGTACAATGCCATGTTTAAGTGAATTGTTAAGGAACGGAAGAGGGGGTTCGGGACAAATGGAAAAAGCTTCTTGAAGTATATGAGGAGGGCAACAATCAGTGGGGGAACCAAAATCAACCTTTTTGAATAAATCAAGAAAGGTCTCCTTAGAGATCAAAGGAATTTGATCCATCTGATATTCATTCTGACAAGTGTTCAGTCGGATATAGGAAAAGTAGAGAAGGGAATACTTGTTTAATGGATGCAATTTTCTCAAGAAAGAAAGAATTAAGGGAGTCACAGATGGTCTGTCTTTGGCATGATCCTGTCTGGTTTAGAAAGCTCATTCACAATAGAGAAGATTTCTTTGGGTTTAAAGAAATAATCTTCCTTGGTTCGGAGAATCTCCTTTTTGTATTCTTTCTGGAGAGCTACATATGACCCTCTTGTCAGAGAATTAGTGATGTCTCCAACTGTGTTCGGCCTGTCTTTAGATAAGTTTCTTGTTTTTTAAGTCATCAGAAAACCATCGTTGGGCGTCATGGGGTCTCAAAATTGTGATTTTCTTGCGGGGAGCAACACAGTCACTGACCTGCTCAAGCCATGTCTTAATGCTCTCTGCCTGGGTCTGAAATGCCTCCTGTGCAGAGGGAGCCATTCCTGTTACAAATAATTTGAATTGATCAGTATTCATACGTCGCAAGTTTCTTGACATTACATTCCTTAAATGTTGGGGTTTCGAAGGGAAGGCATCAATGAGAGAGAAAGTTATTAGATGATGATCGGACCAAATACAGGGAGAAATACGTAGAATGGGGATCTCCAAGTTGGATGTCCATATTTGGTCAAGAGTATGCCCTTTTAGATGTGTAGCAACCTTAACATGCTGGGTGTAATTCATCCCAGTTAAAAGATCTGTCAATTCAATCAAATAGGGGCACTCCCTTTCATCATTAGACCAGCAATTGAAAACCCCAACTATCAGAATTCTGGCATTGTTAATGGCAAAATGGGATATCATTTCTCCCAATGCCTGAGGAAATATAGGCATATGATGGGGAGGTCTGTAAAAAAGGGCACAAATAAAAGGTGACTGGGAGGATTCAAAATGTAAAACTAAACTGTCAACTGAAGGTAGGCCCGTGATCACTAAGGAGGTAAACTGATCGTCTTGATAAATTATGGCTGCCACCCACCACCAGCTTTTCCTGAGGGGCGATTAGCCTGCAGAATATAGTACTTGTCCGGTACTGCGACCAAGATGTCAGGGGCAGATTGCTCAGTCAGCCACGTTTCCGTGAGGAGGAGAATATCTGGGTTATCGGAGACTAAGAGCTGAAAGATTTCCAGCTGGTGTTTCACCATAGATAGAGTATTCAGATAGTAGATAGACTTTGAGGCACTTTGACTCCTGAGTTTTTTGAGTTTCAGAGGCAGGTTGTGAGGGCGTGATGAATGTAGGAGGGGGTTTAATGTCAATTTCAGGAAAAGTGTGTCTGAGGGCTAAAATATCCGTGTTCTCTAGATCAGAGCGGGTAGTATCGTTAATATAGTAATTATCATGGTATGACATCAGCTCCCTGGACGAATAACGATGAAAATGGGCATTAGGTCCCGTTCTGGTGCGGAGGGCGCGTCCTGGGTGTATCTTGTTTTAATCCTTTCTCGGCTCCTGCCACCAGCCCGACAGCCAGCCGTCGGGCCAGCCGGAAGTTGGGATGGAGTAGGTATGTAGATGGGGTAGCCTAAAGCGTTTCTCCGTACAAGCGGCACAAAGATGCCATGACAGGCCGGAAACGCTGAAAGAAGCAATTAGGCCCAAGAAGGGTGCATCTTGTTTAAATCCTTTCTCAGCTCCCGCCACCAGCCCGACAGCCAGCCGGAAGTGGGGATGGAGTAGATATGGAGGAGTTGTGGCCTACAGCGTTTCTCCGTACAAGCGGCACAAAGATGCTGTGACAGACCGGAAACGCTGAAAGAAGCAATTAGGCCTGAGAAGTGTGCAAATACGCAAGAACGAGTTTTTAAAATTCAAACAATCTCTCACATTTCAATAAAAAATGATTTGAAAATGCTTTTCCCAAATCTTTCCCCGAATTCCCCTGCCAAGCAAGCAGCAAGCAGACCTTAATTCCACTGCGCGTTGGGGAGAGCTTCCCGTTTAAATCCTTTCTCGGCTCCCGCCACCAGCCGGAAGTGGGGGTGGAGTAGGTATGTAGGAGGTGTGGCCTACAGCGTTTTTCTGTACAAGCGGCACACAGATGCTGTGACGGGTCGGAAACGCTAAAAGAAGCAATTGGGCCCAAGAAGTGTGCAAATACACAAGAACGAGTTTTTAAAATTCAAACAATCTATCACAGTTCAATTTAAAACGCTTTAAAAATGCTTTTCTCAATGCTTTCCCTGAATTTCCCTTGCCCAACAAGCAGCAAGCAGACCTTAATTCTTTCTAAAAACTGAGAACCTAACCCAAGTACAAATCTCCCAACCTTCTCACCTTCCACAATAGGAAGGCCAGAATCATCAGAAATATGACATTTCCACATCAGGCAACACATTATTTCTCTTTAACAGACGTAGCCATCTTTTTTAACTTGCTGCCTCATTTCTCCTTTGCCATAAAGGATCTACAACGTCTTTAGGACTATCGTCAATCCTACTATCAGATACCACGGACCCATGATCTCTTCAAATGCGGTTGCTAGACAGTCCAGCAAAGGAGATAATTGATGCATGTTCAATAGATTGGAAAACTTTTTCCATGGCCAAAAGCGCGCAAAAATAATGCAACCACTTTTTTTCTGTCAGTAAGATGTTAAATTTGCTACTTTTGCAACACCCAGATGTGGGGACGATCCAGAGAAATAGATGGCAAAATAGGACACACTCAGGAGTCCTTGGGATTGTGACTGTGAACATCAAGTCAATTGTGGTGGCAAGGGCGCCTGCACAAAAAGATCACATCTTTTGGACAATTCCACATCATGTGGATCACAGGGTACGCTGCCTGAAACCAAAGCTGCAATCTTTTGATTTATTTTTGTCCCTTGTGAATCTTCACTGGTGAGTAAGTCATCGCCTGAGCTCCATTGTGCCCTGTGAGTTGTACTGCCCAAAAAGTGAAGAAACTTTAAGGTACCCACATACAATATCTGTTTTTGACTGAGACATTTTTCTCAAAATCGTGTGGCTGTAGTTCTTGCATTGGAGGTTATTGAGGGGTATTGGCTGTTTTTGGTTTAACTTCCTCTTTTTGGGCTGGGTTATGTTTCACTTTCCTCCGCCTTCTCCCAAACACTCCTCCCTTCCTTCTTTGTAAAGGTTCTGGGTAACCTCCAGGAGACCTGTTTCTATCCACATCAACAGCCAACCCTTTACCTCCTTATTAAAACCCTCCTGTTTGGACATCCACTCCTGTATCCATGGAATGGCCAGTGAATTAACAGCGATTCCAGGGGTTTCAACCTCTAATGGTCTTTGGGGTTCTGACACTGGGCCCATATATCACAGTCAGCTAATCCTTATTAGTCCATCTAAGGAAAACTGTTTGAAAGAAATGTCTTCTCATAGATACCTCAAGTTGGGTAAGAGAATAATCAGTATCACAAGCAGGATCTCCTGGGTGTACACCATACAGCTCTTCTTTTGGGAGCTTAGTAGTGCCAGTGGGATGACTTCTGGAGTCTTTTGGTGAATGCATACTGAGGTTAAAAGTTTTTCCAGTGTGTTATCGTCTGTTGATATTGGTGAAGGCACATTGCATTGCTTCTACAGGTTTAGAAGTGATCCCAGCGATCTACCTTCTGTCCCATTTGCTAAATGCCTTATTGCACTCCTTTTTTATGTTAACTGTGCCTTCAGTTGAATGACTACTTATAGCTTCCGATTAAACACCATTTAGCACTCTGTTTGGAGGGTTAGCAAGGTCTGTGTCTTCTGCAAATGGTCTGTGTCTTCTTATACTTCTGGGGGACCACCAAACACCATTTTGGTCCACGGATGCACAATTCCGATTAAACACCATTTAGCACTCTTTTTGGAGGGTTAGCAAGGTCTGTGTCTTCTGCAAATGGTCTGTGTCTTCTTATACTTCTGGAGAACCACCGAACACCATTTTGGTCCACGGATGCACAATAATGGCAATGTGTCGAACTTTCCTATGTTCTCAGCTCAGTGGAAGTGCAACAATCTCAGAGCCTTATATCGTACACATTGTGGGGCCAATTACGATGTGTCCGGAAAAGTTTCTGACCGATGGTCGGAGCCTTTCGTACTGCATCGTAATATGCTAGTCGGATTCCTTTCCGATCACCTCATTACAATGGAGGCAGTCTGAAAGGAATCCGAACGGTCATTGCGACTGCCGTCTGCCAGTCGGACAGTGGCCTGTAATCCCAAGGACTGCTCTTTCCACACTTGGGATTACAACAATGTCAGGTTTTGTCAGCCTTTCCATGCCGGCCTTTTTGACACAGAAAGGCTGTCGAAACTTACGCTTGGGGGACACCAGCAGGGCCCCCTTGGGTGCACGGCCTCCATTTGGAGGCCGATGCCTGCTGTTGATTCCTGCACGCTGTGGCAGGGATGAACTGCACCTCCTATTTTACAACGGGAGAATGCATTCTGGACGGCTTACGGCCTGAATACATGCTTCCATTGTAAAGTATAGGAATGCGACTGAACAGTGTTCGGTCGCGTCCTAATTAGTCGGTCTGGACTGCCGACCAGGTGTAGGTCGGTCCCATGATCGGGACAATGTCGGGCAGAGGAAACTCCACCGACATTGTAATCGCCCCCTTAGTGCTTGTGACGGCTTAGCATTGAGAAACTGTAACTGTACTTGGCGCGTTTTCCTCAACCAAAGAAGAGTTGGGAGAGGTTGTGCACCAGGCTTAGCTCGTTCACCACAGTCGATGGGGATGCCAACCTACAGCTCTCAATCACCGCAGAGATCCAAGAGGGTTCTTTGGCTTTGTTACAGCGGTTGACTTGCGTTTTTAACCTGTTGAAGATCCACCTAGAGAGTAGAGAGACCTGCTAGAGCATGAGCAGTGCAACACAATGGTGGCCTCTTCATGCCCAGTGTTGGCACTGCCTATGTTTGTTAAACAATAGTGTGCATACATGGATCACATACTGTCCGTGGCAACATTGGCTGTGATTGGGCAGAGTCAATGTGGTCCCGCTGGTGAGCCATGTGAAGAGGCACACCTCCTGGAGTGGTGCTGCATCCGCAACATTCTGGCATATGCTGGCCAAGTCTGCCAATGAAACGACATGCACATAAATATATTATGCAAGGGTGAGGGCAACTGGGGGCGGTTATCACGTTTAGGAAAAACTTACCAGACATTTTTGAGATGTGTTGCAGGATCCAAGGGAGGTACACATGAGCCTTAAATACTAATTCCCTCAGAAGGGCAACTGTCCTGACTGGCAATGCTCAACTATTCAATACCTTTGCTAATAGAGCAGCCTAGGCTCTCTTAAAGATCACAGTGATTGTTACCCTGCTGACTGTGTACCAATTGAAGTGTCCTCTATTGCTTATTACAGTATTGTGTTGCGGATGCTGTGTATCAGAAGTAAAGTATGTTTTCTTTTTTTAAGTAAAATCACTTTCTGGACCATGACTTATTTACTGATATTGGGTGTTTCATTGAAATCTGAGTTTCTTCGCCATACCACCTCCCTTGAACAACTCGACCTCGATACCCTGAGGGTCACAGGCTTTAGGGATCTACTTGGTGCTCAGTGTTGGACTTAAAAGAATGGTAAAGCCCCAGTATATCAGAGTTAAAAGGCTCAGATTGTTACAATCAACCCAAGCCGCCCTGCCTGACCAGGGACTTAAGAAAAAGCTCCCAATTTAGAAGATAGAATTACATTCCTGAGGACATCACATAGCACTTTCATTTTATCTGAAGTGTAGTTCCCAATTATGTTCACTTGATATCTGTTAGTTATGTTAAGGACCTGCCTTCAAAAGCAACGGAGTGCTCCATTAGTAAAATTAGTGTACTATGATCAAAAGTGTCAAAGGCTGTAGACAGGTCTAGAAGAACTAGTAATTATGTCGCCTTTTTCCAAGATGCATTGCAGATTGTCCACTATCTCCTGTGTGTAGCTGTTTTGGTGTTGAATTCAGAGCAAAAACTGGATTGATAGTCCGATAGCAAATGTTTCATAACAAGGATTGTGTTCAGTAGTTTGTTGACATATCTTCGAAAAGCTTTCCCTAACCTGAAAAAGTAAGACACAGGCTGGAAATTCGAGGGGGCGTCTCTGGTCAATGTTGGTTTTTGTTTAGTGTGGGGATGATATTTCTAATCTTTAAAGGGGAGCATTGAGTAGGCTGCACAAAGTCATTTAGAAAAAGGATAAATTGTCTTTGATTATGTAAGGGCCTGATTTTGATGTCAGGTGGATGAAGTAGGACCTGTCAACTAGGAGTCGGAGGTCCAGCTGGCCGCATTACGATGCGACCACCTTCACAGCAGTCACAATATGCATTTTTTATATTGCGGCATCTTTTGCGGGCTGCAGCATATGCTGCATTACTAAAAAACCACATCTGACATATCCCTGCACTATGTGGCCGGCACCATGCAGTGCCTGCCATATGGTGCAGAGATATGTAGGGGGGCACCATAGGTGCCCCACAGGGCCAATATCGGAGGGCAAGGGCTGAAGGGGGGCCACTACGGGCCCTTAAGTCCCTTTCTGCCTGCCTTTTCATGGCGGGTTATCTGCCAAGAGGCTGCCGGTGGAAAGGGCAATGTAATCCCTTTGGCGGTGCCTGATCCGACACCACCACCTTTGTAGGGGTTGCTGCCCTTCCAACAGTCCGACAAGGCGTGGCGGTCAGTGTCTCTCCACGCCCTACATCTGCCCGCCATCAGAATGCAGCGAGCGGTCCAGCAAGGTCTGATGGCGGTGGGACCGCCACCGACTGCCTGATGGTGGCAGTCCCACCGCCAACCTAATACAGCCCTTAGTGTGGACGATAGAGGGCAGGGTCTTCACACAGGAGTCTGGAGCCACTCAGGCAGGAGGTAAGGGCCTCATGTATTACAAATGGATTTGGTAAAAGTGGTAGCAATTTGCACATCCACTTTTACTGAATGCATTTGTATATTATGAGCCAACCTATGTACTGATAGGCAGTTTACAATGTGACCCACCTCAAGTGTATTAATGAAGCAGGTCGCAAACTGCGGCCCACTATTTTTAGCTGCCTTCATGCGGATCATGACCTATTCTGGCCAGCAGACCTCCATGTCTCTGGCTGCTTATAAATAAAGCAATCTTAAAAAAAAATACATAGCCTGTTTTCCATAAAGGAAAGCGAAATGCATTTTTACAAAATTAATCGTTTTATACACTTTTTTTTTTAGTACTAAGCAGTGGTTACCATCGACCACTGCCTATTCTGAAAATATGTTTTGTTCAAAAATCACAAAAGGTAAGGGGAACCCTTGGTGACCCATTCCGATTAGCGAATGGTTTACCACCTCCTTTTAGGTGTGGGTAAAATAATAAGGTTTTGCCACCATATTTCAATTGTAAAACTTTTATACATACTAGAAAAAAATTGGTATTTGGAAAAGACGCCCTAAGCATGCCCCTTCTACATGCCTATTCGCTATGGTATCCATAACCCATTTCATGATACGAAAAACATTTTCAGAAACGTTAATTGGGCTTATTTGAAATAGGGTTGTTGCATTCACAAACCCATTGATTTACTGAATTAGAGGGTTTGCAAATGCTGAAACCCTTTATACATCTGGCCATAATTATTTTATTTACATTTTAGGCTCTTAGCTTCCTACAACAACTGGTCGGACCTGGCAGGTTCTCCGTCTCCCCTCCAACTGTCCATATCTCCTGCCTTCCACTACAGACTACACACTAACATTCTATTACACCATTTATGCTCAGCATTCCAGACAGCAGTTCCAACATACTTGAAATGGGAACACACAGGATACTACACTTAATTGGTAGAATTTTGTTGGTTTAAGAATGCCATCTTTGCTGATGGGAAGGAAAGACTCCTAGATGTTTTTGTATGTCGATGGGATGCATTGTTTTCATTCGGAAGATCCATTTAAAATCCTTCTTTGGATTGGTCTATTAAGTAAGTAATCCTCTCAGGCTTACTGTGTTTATGATGCAGTTATCAACAGAATTGTTACTTCAATTTATAGGTTAATTTGGTTTATTCGATGGCTAAGAAGGTATTGTACTAGGATTGGTGAGCATTTTTTCAAAGAATGAGTCCTTCTGTCAGTTGATGTAGCATTGAAGGTATAATATGTTATGCCGTTCTGTTATGCAGATTTGTACAGGGCACTATCATCCAGGAGGGTATCCTGGCACTGAGTAGGTGTGAGTCTAGACACACCTAGGGCCTAGTGTATTACTAAAAAAGCCAGGTGTTCAGCTTCTTGCAGAATTCAAAAAGTGAGCAGGAGGCTGCTATGTAAAGTGGAGGCTTTAAGAATGATGTATGTTAAAGAAGAACAGGGTTCAACCCACTATAGTCAATAGGACCTGGGTAAACTAAATTACTACTGGATTGTTTGAGAAGCTCATCCTTGATCTGACGACTTATCAACTTTCTACCTCTCTCATCCCTTGCGATAGGTGAGCCTAAGTTTGGACTCTGTTAAATCTTTAACGTCTAAGTATATGCTTTAGGCACGTCTTGACAACACGTTTTAATTGATGAAATGCTCTTCATTTATCCACCCTCCTTGTAATTAAATGACAGGTTGGGTGTGTTTCTAATTTGGTTCCTTAACTATTCCCTAGGAGGCGCCCACCCACAACTTTCTGCGTCCTGAAGAAGACCCGACTTGTAAGGAACATTTTCCTACGGCTATTCCGGGTCGAAACGTTGACCACGTTACCCTTGACCTACTCCGATCCCAAACAAGACATTAACAGCTCTAGCGGAGTCAGGCCTTTGTTCATGAATAATATTTTAGGACTCTTTTGAGCCTTGTATGTGGCCTTCTATCAATAAGGACCACTTGTACATAGTTTTGTGAATTAAGAATGATGACTTGTCACTGAATGACACAGATTACCCCTACCCTTTTTCTTGACACTTCCCTCACTCAACCCCCCTCTTTTCCCTCCCGTTGTGTATGTGGGCACGTACATTTAAACCTGTGATGTGTATATCAAAATGTATTATGAGTTACAATCATTGAAAATGATGTGCATGCAAATCCGAATTAAATTCATTTGCATCCAATAGCCTTGCTTTCTGAGTTTATTGTATATGAATCACAATTTATTTTGATTTATTTGTGTTGGTCTTGGACCCCTTCCTTTCATACTTAAGAATGATGTAGGCGGAAGCTCGACCACCATATCTGGATTGCCCTAAGTGCAGGAAATTTGCAAGTAAAAGTGTGATTGAGCAGAGGTGGAAGGAAGTTTGTGAAAACTGATGCGATTGTTGAGGTATGCTGGGCCAGGGTTATGGGGAAACATCCTTTACAACGCAACTTTTACCACGCAGTACCTTTGCAACGCAGGTTTTTCAACGCAAGTCATTACAACGACTTACGCTGGGGGGGCGCTCTAGGATAGGTAATAGTTTAATTTACTATCCAACACCTTCCCTACTATCCACGGGGACTTGAGTTGGAATAGTAAATTAAACTATTCACTATCCAGCACCCCCCAACGCAAGTCGTTGTAATGACTTGCGTTGAAAAACCTGCGTTGTAAAGGCATGCATAGTAAAAGCATGTGTTGTAACAACGTACATCCGTGTTATGTAGTGCCTTGAAATTGTGGGTGCAGAGTTTGAATTTTGATAGTTTGTGAACAGTGAGCCAGTGGAGCTTCTTCAAGTGTGGTGTGATATGAGTGCAGCATGGGAGGGAGTGATTCTGATCCCCGAGCTCTAAGTGGTCTGCAGCCTTCTGGTGATTGTTTTTGTTGATCCCAGCATACCAGCACACTTAGTCCAGTGTGCTTGTGACCAGGGGGTGTGTGATGGGTTTTCAGGTGCTGATTGGGAGTCATTTGAAAAACTTCCTCAGCATCTTCAAGAGGTGGTGATGTATTGACTTGGGGAGTCATGTTGAGTTTGCTGTCAATGATAATTCTGAGGTTCTCGATGTAGGTGGTGGGGGTGGATGCTGGTCCCAGCTCTGTTGGCCACCAAGTGGAGTCAAATGGTGATGTGCTCCTTCCAAAAATCACGATTTTGGTCTTCTTAAAGTTTCGCTTTAGACAGTTGGTCTTCATCCAGCGGGTGATTTCAGTCATGCAGGCATTGAATTTGATCCAGGTACTGGGCATCTTGTCTGTGAGGGAGAGTTGTATGTCAAGAGCTTAGGAGAGGACATTGATATCATGAGAACGGATTATGCTGGCTAGATGGATCATGTATGCTTTAAAGAAAGTCAGGGGGATCCTTGTGGAACTTCACAGATGAGGTCACAGGTGTTTGAGGTGTACAATATCAGGTTGACTAACTGAGACCTTCTAGTCTGGAATGAGCAGATCTATCAGGTGATTGTCTTTGGATTTGATGTTGTGCAGGTGTTAGATAAGGATGGGGTGGTAGACTGTGTCAAATGCTGCAGAGAGGTCTGGGGGAATGAGTGTCACTGTGTCTCTGTCCATAGCTACGCAGATGTCAAATAGTGGCAGCGATGAGGGCAGTTTCTGTGCTGTGGTTCGGTCTGAAAACAGGTTGAGTGGTGTCAAGTAGTTGGTGGTCATTGAGGAATTTAGGGCCCGATTCACAGAACTAACTTAAAACAAAATCCTAAACTTACTACCATTTTGGTATTCACAAAAGGCTCTTACTCATTTTGGTATTCACAGAAGGCACTTACTCATTTCGGTATTCACAGAAGTTAGGAGTCCTAACTTTAGGACTCCTAAATGCATTCTGTGAATACCGAAAGTCTTAAAATTAGGATTTTTCTCAGTTTAGGAGTAGTAAAGCTAACTTTAGGACTCCTAAACTGAGAAAATCCTAACTTTAAGACTTTTGGTATTCACAGAGGGCATTTAGGAGTCCTAAAGTTAAGAGTCCTAACTTTACTACTCCTAAACTGAGAAAAATCCTAACTTTAAGACTTTAGGTATTCACAGAAGGCATTTAGGAGTCCTAAAGTTAGGACTCCTAACTTCTGTGAATACCGAAATGAGTAAGTGCCTACTGTGAATACCAGAATGAGAAAGGGCCTTCTCTCTATACCAAAATGGTAGTAAGTTTAGGATTTTGTCTTAAGTTAGTTCTGTGAATCGGGTCCTAGGTATTCTGCATACTTCACCCTGGCTTTTAGTAATTTCTCCTCATCCTGGCTGTCTGACTGTGCTGCATCTTCTAATGATTGTAATTTTGTTTCCAATTCTGTAATGTCCCGAGTGACTTCTTGCCTGACCCCCAACACCTGCCCCATCGCTACCCCTGAATCATCACTTTAAAGGCCTCCCACTCTATTGATCTTGTTGTGGTTGTGTTCCAGTTATCAGCGAAGTAGGAGGTAATCGATGTGGCTATGGTGTTCCTGAACACTGGATCTTCCAAAAGTGATGGCTGTAACCGCGATGTTGGAATAGGGGAGGGGATGCAGCCCCATTTAATGGTTAGGTGTAGTGTGTTGTGGGCAGAGATTGTCTTACATAAATAAGTAGTATGCAATATAGATGGCAGAAAGTCAGGTGTACAAAGCAATCTATCTAGACGAGAGTGTAATCCATGGGGGTGTGAGAAAAAGGAATATTCACTCATATTTATATTGCCGAGCCGCCAGACGTCCCCTAGGTTCCACCCTGTGACCCATTGGCACAAAAGTTTTGCCTGTTGTGTCGAACTTGCTCAAGGTCGTGGGGGTTGTGAGCAATCCAGCCTCACATCGACGATTGCATTGAAATCTCCTCTTAATAGCCAGGGGTATTGCGACCATCCCGCAAGGACAGTTGATAGGTGGGATAGAAATGAGTCTTGGTCAGTGTTAGGTGCATATTTTGACCCCACTACCACATTTTGTTCATCCAATGTCCCATGTAACAACACAGATCTACCTTATTTGTCAATTGTGCTGTCAATCAGAGAGAACGGGATCCCTGCACGGATCCACACTGCTGCACCATGAGAGAAGGTGGAATAGGCTGTGGCACACACTTGTCCCCTCCATCTTCTCTGCAATTTAAGGGCATTAAGTGTGCTTCCTGAAGTTATACCACTTGAGCATGGTGTCCATACAACTGGGCCAATATCCTTTGATGTTTGTGGTTGAAGCCCATACACCTTATATTTCAGGTTAAAAAATTATATGTGGTAACCACAGATGCCATTGAAATGCGACTTGCAAGTCTGTAATCTCCAGTCCCCGAAACCCAATAGCCTCCCATTCCTGATTATGTTTCCCAGACCAATTTCAAGCTTAACCCCCACAATCAATATCCCAATACTTTGTCAATCGATCAACCTTTGTTCGACCAAACAAAACCTTAAACAATAACATGGTTAACTTTTAACAGGTGCCTTCGCTAGCGGGGTTGGCTACCACTGCAGTAGGAATGCGAGTAACTTAGTGTAGGCGGTGCATCTCCATATGAGGCAGACCACGGGTAATATACTATGACATGTTGTAATGTCATAGGATTTTTAGAACAACTCTTTCATGATTTGTAAGGAGTAGGGCACTGGGCTGGGTACAGAGTATATGAATTTCCTGTAACTGCGAGCTATTAGATTAGTATGGTCCTCTCATTCGTTCCCATGTTCTTTATCGGGCGGAGGGGGTGGGCAAAGGTCTCCACACCTGTCCCCGAGCCTGGCAACTCCCTGTTCCCTTCACTCTAGCGGGTCATTGATTAATTGTGTGGACACTGTAGGAAATAATGCAACACTCCCCTTAGAGTCCGAGTCTGACGTCGCCTCTCCTGTTGGACTGGAACTAATTGGCGGACGGACAGTTACTCATGGCAGATGCTGACTTAAGAACCTCTTTTCTGCCCTCCAAAACCATTTTGGGAGAAAGGCCTTTGTTAGACTTTCCTGCATGATTAAATCTCTCCTACGCCTTCGTTGGAGTCTTTGTGTTTTTTGCAGTGACAGTTCTTGGCGACCTTTTCTACCAGTCTCTGGGAAGTTTCTGTCCATCTAATCCCAGGCACTCTCAGGCCTTTTCAAAGAAGAGGGATCTTTGATAACGCAGGATTTTTAATTTTGTTGGGAATAGGAGAGCATATGTGAGGCCGGCTGCTTGAACTCTGGATTTCATTTCCATGAATGAAAATCGCTTACGCAGGAATGCCAGAGTATTATCTGGAAAGTTGAAGACTGTTGTATTATTGAATTGGAGGGGCCCAGTCTGTCGAGCTGCTTGCAGGAGTCGATCTCAGTCTCTGTAATTGAGAATCTTGGCTATAACCCGTCGCGGATTTGCACCCAGTATTGATTTTGCTTTAGGCACTCTGTGTGCTCACTCTACAGTAAAAAAATCAGTCAGTCCCCCAGGGGCCATCTTTGTCTTGAGCCAGTCTTCTATGAACAATGTTGTGTTTGGGCCTTCTGACCCCTCCAGGAGTCCCACTATACATAAGTTGTTTTGCCGCAATCTCCCCTCCGTGTCATCCACCTGGGCTTTCAGGGTTTCTATTTGCTGTCGTAATTGTGCTATCGGGACATCATGATCTTTGACCTTAGGCACAACGGGGCCCAGAGTCATCTCTGAGGTCTTGACCCTGTCTGACAATTTTCTGTAGTCATCTTTTAGCAAATTTAATTCTGCAGAGATCGCCCCTATTAGTTGCACAATTACTGATCTAGACTCCTGTATCTCCTGCAATATAATGTCCAGCTTGTCTATAGGGGGATTCGAAGAGTCATCCTCGCCATATGTACAGCGTATTAAAGAGGTCTCCGAAGGCAAGGAATGAGACCGAGCCCTTGCTGCCAACGCCTCAGGTTTAGACTTTGTGCGCCCCATTATCGACTGTTTGCTGGCCAGCGAGGGGATGCAGGGGTGGATAGAGGTTAATATTGTCCAAAGTATCCAGCCCCTGCTCAAGTGGTTCCGTGATAGGAGCTTGTCCTCAAGTGGGCCTCTCCATGGACTTGTGTGCTGTATACCCTCTGGTGCGACTGCCATACTGCCAGGCTAGGTGTGTTCTCAGTCCTCATGCCAGGTTTACTATGAGGGTGGTGCAATCAACAAGGGTCCACTTCTCATCCCTGCAAGTATTTCCCCTCCCAGATGCAGTCCAGCAGAAGGTGCCGCGCCCCGCTACTATCCGTCACTCACCAGCCACCGCTAGGACTGCCTTGTTTTACCACCACAGTACAGGGCCTTTGTGGCGTGTCTCCTAGGCCCAAGCTTCAGGGGGGAGGATTCACTCAGGGGACAGGCCAGTCCAATGTTGTGGCCAGGAGATAAGCAGAGAGGGCGCAGTAGATAGGCAGTTTAGATTGTTGTATTTCTATCTAGGACCCTAATTCGATATACCCGATTCATGCCCTTGTGTGGTTATAATCAATATTATCCTTATAAAGGCATAAGAATCATATCCACATTCAGTAATAGCCCATGCAGTCCAAAGCACAGCACGGCTAATCCCATCGACTCCTAGAAAGCACAACGCGTTCTTTAAACAAACCAAGCCTCCAGCAGCCCGGGAACTCACCCATGTAGGAACTGGGGTCACCAGTTCCCCGGGGGTAGTCTGGCACGAGCAGGTAGGCACCCGAAAGCTTAGGTGTTAAGGGACTACACAGCACACACCCACTGAGACAATAAAAGACACGCAATGACTGACGCCACTCCAGTGTGTTTGATTAAAAATCAAATAACTTTTATATAAGATTAAGGTTCAGGAGTGGAAAATCACAGTATCAATTACTCATCAAAGCATTTCATAGGAGGGGAGAAAAGGGAGCAGTTCAATAAACAATATAGCATGTCGCAGTGAACATTTCATAGAAGGATTAGCATTTCTTTAGTTAACAATAACACTTCATGAAAGAATTAGCATTTCAACCAGCTCATCAGGCAAGGATGAGCATAACCTGTAGCAAGTGTCCAAAGGTCTTCAGGTAGCAACCTGTTCAGTAGGAAAATCAATTAACGTCTCACCAAGCAAGGGTGAATTTTACATAAAACTCCTTCGCAATAGTAAAACAGATCCTTCAGCAGGAATAAGCAGTGCCTTAAATGAGGATATAACATTTCATTAAATGTAGAACATTTCATGCAGAATATTCATGTCATCAGGCCACACCAATCATGGCATCAGTCAGGGATAAACAACCCTGTCATAGAACCAGGTCATTAGACGGGGATCAGCCTGTCATCTGGTAAAGGGGAACACTTCCTTGCATAAGAATGAACCTTTTTATATGCACTCAGGAATACCCCAGACCTTAGAGGTCAGGCAACATCACATTAGGTAAGGCCCACATTTCATTAGGCAAAACCCAAACATTTCCTAATCAGGAGTAAATAGGTCATTAGAAAGTAAAACATGTCCTCAATCAGAGGGAACACCCCATAAGGTAAACATGACAATTTCATCATCAATGCAGCACCTCTTAATAATCATTTGCCTGCAGGAGTAAAGGGTGTGATTCTCTAACCATCACAGCATAACGCAATACCCCTGTCAGGAAAGAAAATAGTGTTTCTCTACACAACAGTAAACATGTCAGTAAGTAACTGTAGGCTTTCCGGAATTGTGGCACTAGCAAGGAGTATAGAACACTTCTCTACACCAGAGTAAAACCTTTTAGGGTAGAGCAGGCAACCTCTCCATTATGCGGGACTAAACATTGCATCCAGAAGGAACACTTCAGCAGATCAGAAAAATCCTGACCTTAGGCAGGAATAGAACATTTCATTGTACATAGGTAGCCCATTACGTGAAACACCGGAAGAGCATTTCCTTAAACATATAAACTTGGCTCCTGCATATAAACCATTTCCTGGTAACACCCTTCTTTTAGACGATACTCAACAATAACCATTCCCCTGGTTAGGGGTTATCTCCTCTAATCGGGCAGCCCCTCACTCCTTCCTGAGGCCTCTCGCCAAGTCCCAAGTCAGAAGGGCCTTCTGTAAATAATTAGGGCCAACGGGGCCCAGTTACCAGTTTTCCCCCGTGAGGGGCGAGCTCTGAGGCCCTCTCCGGCCTGCCGCCCTCCTCCCCGGGGGTTTACCTTTACTCTTCTGCCCTTCCCAGGCCCTGGCGGCGAACTGCGGGCAGATCGGGGGCTCGCTCTCCCTAGAACCCCCCTCGCCAGCAGTAAGGGCTTCCTGCTAGTGCCCGGGGGCAGCAGGGATTGTGTGTGGTCTCCGGCGTGTCTGGCTTAGGCCGGAGAGTCCCGAGCTGACAGAAAGCCGGTCCCGGGCCCTCCGATATCTCCTGTAGCCCGGGGTCCAATCAGAAAGCTGCGATGGGGGAGGCCCAACCTCTGCCTCCAATCGCGGTGCAGGCACGGTGGGCACGGCAGCAGCAGACAATCGCTGGCGGTGCTGGACGGGGGCGGGGTCGGTGACACGGCCAGAGCCCCCCGTCACGTGGGGCTTGTAGGCGGCTTCACCGGGCCTAGCGCGGCCCTCTCTAAAGTAGCGGCGGCCCTCTACTGGTACCGGGGGCCGCCGAGGGAGACAATGAGGACGAGCTGGCCTGCTGATAATCGCGGCGGCCTCCCCAAGGTTCAGGGGGCCGCCGCGAAGACGGCACACAATCGGCACAGGCGCTGCCCACCACGACACGCTCCTGGCACCGAGGGCCGCCGGGGGTGATGCTGACAGTAGTGGGGCCTGGACAGCGCGAGCGGGACACAGGAATGCAGCGCTTCCTTGAATACAGCACTTCCAGGCTCGACAGTGGTCTCTGGCGGCACAGCGCTTCAGCAGGCAGCGGGGGCACAGCATTAGAAGGCACAACCGCAATTCTGGCCACTCGGGGTTCCAGCGCTCAACAGGGCAGTTACGATAATGGCACCCCTGGCAGCAACATCTCCTCACATGACAGCACTGAACAATCAGGGTCAATAATGCCGGCAAGGCAGCAGTCCCAGCCGTTCAGGGCTAGCGCTATGAAGGAGGAGCGCTTAGCATTCACTTCAGGGGGCACTTCCCTCAGGACAGCAATTCAGCCAATTCAGTCAGGGGGTTTAGGCAGGCCAGCACAGGCCAATACCTGGTTGACTCCCCAGCAGTCCTGTGGTAATTTGAAGGTCTTCTTTTTAATGGCGCTTGATGGTTTTTACGCCCTTGTAAATATCAGTTTCTTGTTTCTTGTTACTTGAAGGGGGGGTTGAGTTGGGGGCTTGTCAGCAGGTCACTGTAGATGGTCCCTGGGTTCCCCTCCCGCCGGGCCAGATCAGTGGGTTAGTTCAGGGCACCTCACTCAACTTAAGAGGCAGCACCTAAGCCCTGTCACTCACAGTGGCATAAGTCCCTGATTAGGCCCTACCGCCTAAATCTCCTGCGTGGGTCCCCCAGGTCAGTGATGCCCCAACTGACTGGAAAGTTTCCCTCCCTTTCTTAATATAGGCCCAGGTCAGGTGACCACCCTCTAAGGCGGCAAGACTAAGCTCCGCCCCTATTCTAGAAGGTGCCAGGAGCTTCCCTACTCTAACTGTGTGCAGGCAAGGCAGGCTGGAATGGCAACAATGTTTGGGGTCCCTGCCAGCTCCTGGCAACTAGAATGCACCTTAACAAGACCACGCTGCAGTAGCAGGGGCCTATGGCAGCCATGTTGAAGGTAGAGGGCACCTGTACCGAGCAGTGATTTTAACATTACCCAGGGCATTTTAACTACACAGGGCCTATACAATTTTAATACAATGGGGGGACATCCAGAATTAGGGGAAGCGAAAAGCAAAACATTTCCGGGAAAAAGGCCAAGTCCAACACAACTCCTCCCCAGCCAAAAGCAAGGGTAGACCAATCATCACATTGATGGGCTTCCCTGCTTGGGTCGGAAAAAGGTGGACGCAGGCCCGTAACTTCAATGGCATCTGCCAGCTCTTCACCATTCAAACCACCCCACTGGTGTTCCCTAGCGGGATGTGGCCAGGACTGGCCTCTAGACAGTCCAAAAGTCTCTGGCCCTAACTCTCTCTCAGAGTGGGGGGCAGTAGCCCCAGGCCCGTACTACCATTTGACCATTCTCCTTCTCCTCCTTGCAGCTCCAAACGGCCACTTCTCGTCCCACCTGGAGTCCAAACCCTCAGGCTGACCAGCTACCAGGGGCTAGGCTCTCCTCCCCTACCTTTCCTTCCGGGGTTACGCCCATTCCTCCTAAGCGGGACACCCTCAGAAGACCACTCACTCCCCAACCAAGAGTCTAGAACCTTAGGTTGAACCGGAGACAGGGGCGAGTCCTCCCTTCCCCTGCAACCCCTCCCAGAGTTCCGCACCCTCCTAACCGGAGTAGTACCCCTGAGAGTCAAATCCGGGGGGCCTCTGGTTACCGATGTCCCACCCTCCAGGTTCGGCAAACCCTCAACCTGGCCACCCAACCAGGGATCTGCGCCCTGTGGCTGAGCCGGTGACCGAGGAGAGTCCTTCCTCCTTCCGCACCCCCTTCCAGAGTTCCACACCCTCCCACCGGGAGAAGTACCCCTGGAAGTCAATTCGGTAGGGACCTGGATTACAGGTACCCCACCCTCCAGGTGAGGCAACTCCTGAACCTGGAACCCCAGTCCAGGATCTAAACCCTGCGACTGGTCAGAACCCGGAACCACTGGAGCTCCGATTACTGATGCTCCTGGTTCTTCTGACATGAGGGGATCCCTTTTACTGGAAGGCATGTCAGGACAGCCTAGGCTCCCAACCTGGGGTCCCCTTATGGAACTCTCCAGGCCCTGTGACTGCAGTTGGGGCCCCTCGGGACACCTCCCCGTCTCACTCCCTCCTGTAGATGGGATATGAGGCCCTACAACCCTCTCACTTTCCTGGGACCTAGCTGGGCTCCTCATCACCTCTCCCGCCTCGCTGGGTCGGAAGATCCCTGCACCACTCCCTTCAGGATCACTCCCCCGAACCTCGGGTACGCTGCCACCATTAGGAGTTCCTGACGCACTTAATTGTAAAGCTTTCAGCTCCAACTCCTTGAGCTGAAGCTCGTGCGCCATCCTCCTCTCCTCTAAAGCAAACTATCTATCTTCCCTTTCTCTCTCCCTCTCGTGCTCCAGCTTAGCAAGCTCCAATCTCAATCGCCTCTCCCTCCTCCTGTCCTCATACACCTTTGATGATGCACTCCTCCTAGATACACTACTGCCTGTACCAGAACATCTTCCTGGCAACACATTTCCACTCATCACAGTGTTCAGTAGGTCTAGTCCTTCTGGAGCGCCCGCCTCCCCTTGTGTGACTTGTCCCTCCTGTTCCCCATCCCCTCTCCCCTCTCCCCTCTCCCCTCTCCCCTCTCCCCTCTCCCCTCTCCCCTCTCCCCTTTGGGTGGGCCCTTACCCATACCCTCACAGTGGTACGGAGCTCCTCCTTTGCGGATCTCCGCCCAACCGGCACCCCCATCCCCTGACAAAATTCCCAAGGCTGTCCCCCTGTGTACTCTTCCAGGTTGGCCAGCTCGAACTCCATTTTTCCAGGTGGGGGACCCAGATAAAATCGAGGAAAGCTACTAGGACATAGGTAACACTACTGGGTCAACACAGGTCTCTATACACACAGGCGAGACAGTGGGGGGCAATTAATTATGTTTAGAGGCACAATAGGTGTCCAGTCTAATTGCGGCGTACTCCGTCTCACTGGAGGGTGCTGTATAGTCATAGGTCCTGAATCCCAACGCTTGGCACCAATGTAGGAACTGGGGTCACCAGTTCCCCGGGGGTAGCCTGGCACGAGCAGGTAGGCACCCGAAAGCTTAGGTGTTAAGTGACTACACAGCACACACCCACTGAGACAATAAAAGGCACGCAATGACTGACGCCACTCCAGTGTGTTGGATTAAAAATCAAATAACTTTTATGTAAGATTAAGGTTCAGGAGTGGAAAATCACAGTATCAATTAGTCATCAAAGCATTTCATAGGAGGGGAGAAAAGGGAGCAGTTCAATAAACAATATAGCATGTCGCAGTGAACATTTCAGAGAAGGATTAGCATTTCATTAGTTAACAATAACACTTCATGAAAGAATTAGCATTTCAACCAGCTCATCAGGCAAGGACAGCATAACCTGTAGCAAGTGTCCAAAGGTCTTCAGGTAGCAACCTGTTCAGTAGGAAAATCAATTAACGTCTCACCAAGCAAGAGTGAACTTTACATAAAACTCCTTCGCAAGAGTAAAACATATCCTTCAGCAGGAATAAGCAGGACCTTAAATTAGGATAGAACATTTCATTAAATGTAGAACATTTCATGCAGAATAATCATGTCATCAGGCCACACCAATCATGGCATCAGGCAGGAATAAACAACCCTGTCATAGAACCAGGTCATTAGACGGGGATCAGCCTGTCATCTGGTAAAGGTGACCACTTCCTTGCATAAGAATGAACCTTTTTATATGCACTCAGGAATACCCCAGACCTTAGAGGTCAGACAACATCACATTAGGTAAGGCCCACATTTCATTAAGCAAAACCCAAACATTTCCTAATCAGGAGTAAATAGGTCATTAGAAAGTAAAACATGTCCTCAATCAGAGGGAACACCCCATAAGGTAAACATGACAATTTCATCATCAATGCAGCACCTCTTAATAATCATTTGCCTGCAGGAGTAAAGGGTGTGATTCTCTAACCACCACAGCATAACGCAATACCCCTGTCAGGAAAGAAAATAGCATTTCTCTACACAACAGTAAACATGTCAGTAAGTAACTGTAGGCTTTCAGGAAATGTGGCACTAGCCAGGAGTATAGAACACTTCTCTACACCAGAGTAAAACCTTTTAGGGTAGAGCAGGCAACCTCTCCATTATGTGGGACTAAACATTGCATCCAGAAGGAACACTTCAGCAGATCAGAATAATCCTGACCTTAGGCAGGAATAGAACATTTCATTGTACATAGGTAGCCCATTACGTGAAATACCGGAAGAGCATTTCCTTAAACATATTAACTTGGCTCCTGCATATAAACCATTTCCTGGTAACACCCTTCTTTTAGATGATACTCAACAATAACCATTCCCCTAGTCAGGGGTTATCTCCTCTAATCGGGCAGCCCCTCACTCCTTCCTGAGGCCTCTCGCCCAGTCCCAAGTCAGAAGGGCCTTCTGTAAATAATTAGGGCCAACGAGGCCCAGTTACCAGTTTTCCCCCGGGAGGGGCGAACTCTGAGGCCCTCTCCGGCCTACCGCCCTCCTCCCCGGGGGTTTACCTTTACTCTTCGGCCCTTTCCGGGCCCTGGCGGCAAACTGCGGGCAGATCGGGGGCTCGCTCTCCCTGGAGCCCCCCTCGCCAGCGGTACGGGCTTCCTGGTAGTGCCCGGGGTCAGCAGGGGTTGTGTGGGGCCTCCAGCACGTCTGGCTTAGGCCGGAGAGCCCCAAGCTGACAGAAAGCCGGTCCCGGGCCCTCCGATATCTCCTGTTGCCCGGTGTCCAAACAGAGAGCGGCGATGGGGGAGGCCCAACCTCTGCCTCTAATCACGGTGCAGGCACGGTGGGCGCGGCAGCAGCAGCCAATCACTGCGCAGTGCTGGACGGGGGCGGGGCTGGTGACACGGCCGGAGCCCCCCGTCACATGAGGCTTGTAGGCGGCTTCACCGGGCCTAGCGCTGCCCTCTCTAAAGTAGCGGCGGCTCTCTCCTCGTACCGGGGGCCACCGAGGGGGACAATGAGGACGAGCTGGCCTGTTAATAATCGCGGAGGCCTCCCCAAGGCTCCGGGGGCCGCCACGAAGACGGCACACAATCGGCACAGGCGCGGCCCACCACGACTCTGCGGCGACCCTCTCCTGGCACAGAGGGCCGCCGGGGGTGATGCTGACAGCAGTGGGGCCTGGACAGCGCTAGCGGGGACACAGGTATGCAGCGCTTCCTTGAATACAGCGCTTCCAGGCTCGACAGGGGTCTCTGACGGCACAGCGCTTAAGCAGGCGGCAGGGGCACAGCACTAGAAGGCAAAATCACAATTCTGGCCACTCGGGGTTCCAGCGCTCAACAGGGCAGTTACGATAATGGTGCCCCTGGCAGCAACATCTCCTCACATGACAGCGCTGAGCAATCAGGGCCAATAATGCCGGAAAGGCAGCAGTCCCAGCAGTTCAGGGCTAGCGCTATGATGGAGGAGCGCTTAGCATTCACTTCAGGGGGCACTTCCCTCAGGACAGCAATTCAGTCAATTCAGTCAGGGGGTTTAGGCAGGACAGCGCAGGCCAATACCTGGTTGACTCCCCAGCAGTCCTGTGGTAATTTGAAGGTCTTCTTTTTCTTGGCGGTTGATGGTTTTTGCGCCCTTGTAAATATCAGTTTCTTGTTTCTTGTTACTTGAAGGGGGGGTTGAGTTGGGGCTTGTCAGCAGGTCACTGTAGATGGTCCCTGGGTTCCCCTCCCGCCAGGCCAGATCAGTGGGTTAGTTCAGGGCACCTCACTCAACTTAAGAGGCAGCACCTAAGCCCTGTCACTCACAGTGACATAAGTCCCTGACTAGGCCCTACCGCCTAAATCTCCTGCGTGGGTCCCCCAGGTCAGTGATGCCCCAACTGACTGGAAAGTTTCCTTCCCTTTCTTTATATAGGCCCAGGTCAGGTGACCACCCTCTAAGGCGGCAAGACTAAGCTCCGCCCCTATTCTAGAAGGTGCCAGGAGCTTCCCTACTCTAACTGTGGGCAGGCAAGGCAGGCTGGAATGGCAACAATGTTTGGGGTCTCTTGCCAGCTCCTGGCAACTAGAATGCGCCTTAACAAGACCACGCTGCAGTAGCAGGGGCCTATGGCAGCCATGTTGAAGGTAGAGGGCATCTGCACCTAGCAGTGATTTTAACATTACCCAGGGCATTTTAACTACACAGGGCCTATACAATTTTATTACAATGGGGGGACATCCAGAATTAGGGGAAGCGAAAAGCAAAACATTTCCGGGAAAAGGGCCAAGTCCAACACCCCCTTGCTTTTGTTTTGATTTGAACAAGAACTCCTGGAGTCCAGCAAGAACTGTTAGTTCTTAGTGACGTCTTATGTCCAACCTTACGTCAAACCCGGCACCTTTCAGGTATAAACTACCAACAGTTGCCTTAAGCAAACACACGGTGGTTTGGAGCAGAGTGGCTATCTACTTGCCCGAGAGCCCAGCTGATGCGAGAGCACATGGAAGCTGCCCCTCCCCTTTGACGCGCTGGAGAAGCTACTTTTTCTCACACCGAGAAAATCCAGCTTCGGTGTTCCCGAGTCACCCTTGCGGGTTGCTGGGAGATCGAGTCCTGAGGAAAGAGATACCAGACCTTCCACATTCTATTACTAAGGTATGGAGCTGACTAAACCCTTAAAGAGAATTCTTGATTCAGATCCTTGGCAAAAACAATGTTAACCAACTTAACTTAAACTGCTACTTATTTACTCCTTCCCAAGTATTAGGCTTAGGTCAGGTACATCGGGGTAGGCGTACTTAGAAGCACCAGTTGAGTACGTTAGTCAATAGTTTTATGTATGTATATATCATTTATCTATTTTAAAGTATCATATGGCTAAGAAACCATATCTATGCTTTTACAGTATTATTTCATAATACTACTTTTACTGTACGCACTTTACTTCATAATAAGTATTGCAATTGTGGCAATTCATTTCTCTTGCATGAGAAAGAAGACTGCTCAATAAAATAACACCTTTTATTGGAAAAGGCTGTCTCTCTATTTCTCTGCACTCTGGTGAAACTAAGTATGCACGATTGACTAGGTGAAATAGCTGCCTATTGTTTTAACACGACTCTAGAGATACACTTTATTCTGAGTGAGCAAAGTTGTCATGTTTGTACGGTTGTCAGTAGCAAATCCCTTCTTGTCTAATCCGGAGAGTTAACTCTTTCCTGAACATTCAAGAAAGTTTCTAGTGACCTCTGAGCTAGCTGGCGAAACTAATTAAGTCTCATATATAGTCAGTAGAGACCTAGTCGACCTCAGTCCAACGTCTACACTGCTGTTTATATTATTCCAATGCGCAGAGCCTATTGGGAATATAGGAACTACACTACATGGCGCCCAACGTTTGGTAAGGCGATAATCTAACCCAAGACACTAGAGTAACTCAGTCGTGCTTTTTCACACAGAACCCTTTCTCAGTAAAAACTCCAAAAGACGTCTGGAGTGGGTGAAAGGTTAATATCCGCCGGAACTTAGTAGGAAGAGATTCCTATGTATTAGTTTTTGGTTTAGTCAACGTTGAAGGATACAGTGTTCCAAAATATTGTGCACCTAATTTTTGTTTCCTTGAAACTTGATCCGCAACAAAGAGCTTTCTGTCAGTAAAAATGGGAAGATGAATGAGAGAGAGCTAGAATAGCAGAGGATGACACAACCATCCAAGAAAATGACCCGAGTGTTATACTCATTCTGGTCAACGTAAGGAGAACTATAACTCTTAAACTTATAAAAAATGGACTGACATCACGTGGTGGTACAGTCATATTCGTGGTAGAGGCCCATGAATATCAGCAGACAGAGGTATTCTATTCATGGATACACTTTCCAGCAGCAAACGCTATAACAAAATAATTCCACTATTACAAAATAGAGGAACCTCCGGATATATACACTCCTTTCGAGGACGTTGAAATCCCACTAAATTACCAAGAGCACCTGCTCTGGTTTAATGGTGCCCTAAAACATAAAAATCACACCACAGAACATACAATCATGTCTTGGTAAAGTACCCACAAAACGGGAACAAATTCCATTCTGGTTGGCACAGAAAATTACTCAAATAGAAGCAGTATTTCCAGATACTACTCCTACTGGAGAAGCGTGGCTCAATGGTTAGAGCGGCAGACCCTGATGCAGAGGTCTGGCCAGGGACCAGGGTTCAATTCCTGCCTTGACGGCTCTTGGACTCAATTTCCCCGGACCTGATAATTCTCGCCTCGGTGCCTAGTCTAATCATGGGTCCCACTCTGTGACTCTGGGCAATAGCTTGCTTAATCTCCACAATGGCCCCAGCAGCGCTGTGGATGCCTGGCTTCACCTCGGGGGTCCAGGAGTGGACATTTCACAGGAAAGCCAGGATGGGTTCCACAGCGGTATGAATACAGCGCTACGAGGCCTCTGGGTAGAAGTGCGCTATATAAATACTCTACATTTACTGAAAAACACAGAATTCTGACTATCTGTCTTCCAATGGGGATCGCACCACATGTGGAAGACTGTGGCACTTGGGGCACAGTCTTTGTTTCGATATACACAAAAACACATGGTGTTCCGTCTATGGCGGTTATACCAGATGTACTTAGACAGATTCAAAATGAATACGGTCCAGAACCTGCTTTAACTCTGGGTATGAAATTATTGAAAGACTTGAAGCAGGTCTCGGCTATATTATTAGCCAACATAAAAGGAGAAGCCGCATCTGTGGCAATCCGCCAGAAATTGAAGGAGACAGATATAGCAGACCAATGGTCATTGAACTTGCCAGAATCATAGAAAAATCCTATGAAGAACTAGGAAGAGATAGTTTGGGTGGGAAACCGGTAAAACCCCAACTAACTGAAAATCCTGAAAAAACTTTTATTAAAAATAATCTGAATACTCCAAAAAGGAGCTGGGAGGGTAATAAACAGTCCACTCCCCGGGAAAAACGATTCCAGTCCAGCGGAAGGTCTTCTCAACGGAGAGAAAAATCTCCAGACCGAGGAAACAAGTCTCCCCAAAGGGAGCCCTCTGAAAAAAGATACAACCTTAGAGATAGGGATAAATTGAGAAAACCTGATAGATATCAAGATATTGATACATGTCCCTCTCGATCCCTGTCACTCATTCTTTCTCGATCTTCCTCACAGAAATTGGAAAGAAGAGGACGTTCAGAACACAGAGAAGAGCACGTCAAGTCCAAAGACAAGGAACCTGCTCATCAAAGTAATAAATCACAATATCCCAGAAAGAAGGTAGCAAGTATTAAGATTAAACATGCCGAGGATTCTGAGGACACAGCTGAAAAACAGAGAGTGGGCCCAGACGATGCTAGACAGCGCAGTAGAAGTGACCATAGCTCGCAAGATCCTGATGAATCATCTGGAGACAGTGTACACAAATTAATACATTCAGGGGGAAACTGCAGATACCAGGGTTAGCAAACCCCATAAAATATACGAAATAACATTACGTATAGAGGGGGACAAGACTAGGAAAGTAAGGGGTCTCTTTTGGGATAACTGTAAAGATGAGTCCAAGAAAATATTAAAATTGTAGTATTTATTGAAGAGTAGGTACAGGAACCTCCAGCTCATCCACAGCCTGCTTCACAGCTCAGTTTCATCTCTCAAGAGATAACATTCTAAGCTGCTAGGCAACCATTAACATTCCACATTAGTCATCTCTACACACCTTCCCCCTTATATATCCCACAACAAAAACTTGAAGGAAACTATTATACAGAACAGAAAGATGAGTGAAAATCAATTTAACTACAAGGAGAAAAACACTTAGATACATTTCCCAAACTCCAAGTAGTCCCATCACACAGAATCACCACATTCTTCTTCACTTCCTATAAATGATGTACTTTGCTTCCAAGATGATGTGTTAATTGTCGGCAAAGATTTTGATCATCATGATCAAGTGATGGAAAGTGTCTTGTGTAGAATGAGAGAACATGGGTTGGCTATTCAGAAGGAGAAATGTCAGTTAAGGAAGGATGTAGTTAATTACGTTGGCCACGAAATTTCCAAGGAAGGAATCAGACCAAAGAAATGTATTGTCTCTGTCATTAGAGATGCTCCTGTTCCTTCTACTAAAGATCAGTTGAGGAGTTTTCTCGGTTTAGCGGAGTATTGCTCCAAGTTTGTGAGAAATTTTACTAATATTGTGGAACCATTGCGGATATTAATGAAAAGTGGTGTTGAGTTTGTATGGAGTGATGCTTGTGGAAAAGCATTCCAAGATGTTAAAGATGGAGTATTGTCTGCACCCAGCCTTGGACACTTTGATGTTAGAGCAAAAACTTTTATCACCACTGATGCGAGCGCTATAGGTATTGGTGCAGTTTTAATGCAAGTATGTAATGGAGAAGAAAGAATTATTGGGTTTGCATCTAGAAGACTACAGGGTGCTGAGAGGTCATATTCAGTGATAGAAAAAGAGGCCTTGGGATGTTGTTGGGGCATTAAACATTTCAAATACTTTGTATGGGGTTTACCATTTAGACTTCGTACTGATCACAAACCTTTAGTTCATTTGTTTAAGGGGGGTAAAGGTTTAGAAGGGAGTGTTACTCCGAGGATATCAACGTGGATTTTATCAGTTTTAGAGTACAATTTGGAAGTGGAATACATGAAGGGATTGAAGAATATAGTAGCGGATTGCTTGTCGAGAATACCTGTTGTTGTGAGTGATATTGAGTCTGAAGTTGATGTTGAGGAAGTGAGATATACTGAAGAACAAGCTTTTGGGTTGGAGCAATGGGATGCTGCAATGTTGGAAGATGAAGTATTGGAAAGAGTTATGTTTTCTATTTCTAATGGATGGGATGCGCAATTGTGCAATGATTTACGGTTTAAAGGTTTCATTAATGTTGCAGAAGAGTTAAGTGTAAGAGAAGGGAAACTGTGGAGGAGAGACAAATTAGTACCACCGAAGAATCTTAGATCTAAAATTCTCATCATGGCACACGAAGGTCATTTGGGGAGAAATATGACTAAGCGACGTGTACGTCAGTCATTCTGGTGGCCTAGTTTAGATAATGAGGTTGAAGCAGTTGTCAAAGATTGTTATGCTTGTGCTGCTAGTGACAAGACCAAAGTTTTAAGTCAACCTCCTATTTCTTCTGTGAAGTTTCCTGAGCGTCCTTGGGAAAGGTTGGCTTTAGATTTCATTGGTCCTATTTCCAAGTTGGGAACAAATTGCAAATTCTTAATGGTTTTGGTGGATTATCACTCCAAGTGGTTTGTGGTTGAGACATCTGAGAGTATTACAACTGAAAAAGTAATTAAGTTTCTTGAGAAGGTTTTCTTGAATGAGGGGATTCCAAAGGTCTTGGTGTCAGACAATGGTCCGCAATTATTTTCTAGGAAAATGGTGGAGTTCCTGTGTGGGAAAGGGATTAAACATGAGAGAGTTGCTTTATTTAGGCCACAAGCCAATGGCTTAGTTGAGAGGATTAATCGCCTGATCTTGGACAATATACAACTTTCTTTGTGCAATGGTTTGTCCTGGTCTGAAGAATTGAAGAAGCTGATGTGGTCTTATAGGGTAACACCACATTCCATGACTGGAGTGTCACCTTTCATTTCTCTTAAAGGAAGGGAACCAGGTTTGAAAGAAGTACCAGGGTGGTTGAAAGACAGGGAATGTGTATGGGTGAATCGTGATGAGGTTGGAGATCAAGTGCTTAACAAACAAATCATTGCTGCCAAACATTATGATCACTTAAAAGGTGTCAAATTTCCTAACATAAAATCTGGTGATTGGGTTGTAGTGAGACGTGGAGGTTTTATTGTCAAGGGTGATAGCAAGTTCTCTAAACCTGTTCAGGTGAAGGAAAAGTTAGTTTAAAATAAACAAACTAACATAACAAATTAAAATAAAAACCTTCAATTCTTGACAAAGTTAAGTCCAGAGTCACAAGATTGTCAAGATCGAAATCTTCGTTTTCTCTCTTTTCTTTAAAAAAAAATGATGACTCCAAGATACGAAGTTTGAACTGCAGATTTCCTCCTTCAAAGCAGTAAGAGAAAGTTTTCCTTTCATGTAGGGTCGCGATTCGAAATCGGATAAAGTACAGCGGGTGAAACACAGAAGTGAAGGGAACTTATCTCAAGTAGAGATGTGCACGAAGAACCATTCTCAGCGCTGTCTACTTGCATCAGCTAGCATTTCACAAGCGCTATTAAACATTTTCATAGCAGAAGGCCTGTAAATATCGGCAGCAATTCACACGAACTTCCAGATATTCAGATATTATTTTTAAAATATCTAAAATAGTCAATCTGAATGCAAATTAATTTGAAGTTGAGTTCAGAATTCAATCAGTTGAGTGCAGAATTTAATCAATTACTCACAAATCGGTGGATGATGTATTTAAACTGTTCCAAAATCCAAGGGCGGAGGTACCCAGCATCTACCCCTTGCGCAGAAAGGTTTCCCTCGTCGCCAATGTAAAGATGAGTCCAAGAAAATATTAAAATTGTAGTCTTTATTGAAGAGTAGGTACAGGAACCTCCAGCTCATCCACAGCCTGCTTCACAGCTCAGTTTCATCTCTCAAGAGATAACATTCTAAGCTGCTAGGCAACCATTAACATTCCACATTAGTCATCTCTACAATAACCTTTCGAAAGGCTATGACATCCTGTTAGCTGAAAAAGACTGGCCACCAGAGTTTGTCAGGGAGTGCACTCAGGGCGAAGAAATAATTATGCCTGCCTTCTCTAATCATATATCAATTCATAAAAAATATACACTTGCAAGAAAATGGGCAGTAGCCCAAGCTCCTGCTTTATATAAAAACCATGTAGGATGGGATGAGGATTCACCTCACCACAAAATCCAGTTAAAAAATCAACCCACTGCACAAAGGCAGTACCCAGTTAAACAAGAAGCTAAAAAGCAAGTCAAGGAGATTTTAGATCAGCTTGAATATCAAGGGGTGATTGAAACATGCACCTCACAAATGGACAATCCTTTGTTTCCTGTCTCCAAGCCAGACAATTCATATCGTCTAGTTTTGGACTACAGACACCTTAACTCCTGCTGTAAAACATTTGCAGTACAAAACTCACACAGTGCAGCACTAATGAATAATATTGTGCGCAAAAAATATAAAACAACATTAGATATCTCTAATGGATTCTTTTGTCAAAACATTGACCTGAAAGCAGGTATTTGACCGCTTTCTCAATAATGGGGTCACAAAACCACTTCTGTCGACTCCCACAGGGATTCAAGAATAGTCCAGGATTATTCTCAGCAAGGGTAACAGAGTTACGACAAATATACGACGATGAGGCATTATCCTATGCCGATGACATCTATTTCACAGATGATGACCTGGAGACTCACTTAAAAAGAGTGAACACCATAATACTTGGGTTCGCTTCAGAGGGTTACAAATTCAACGTTAAAAAATCACGAATTGCCCATCTAACTGTCCTATTTTTAGGATATGAATTATCAAGTGAAGGCAAGAGCCTGGCTGACAATTTCTTAGAGAAATATGCTGTACTCCAAGCACCAAAAACGCTGAAGAATTTACAATCAATACTAGGTTTCCTGAATTTCAGAAGAACATACATACTAAATTATGCAGAGAGTTAAACCTCTCTATGACTTAATAAGACCTGACTTTAAACCAATAAATTGGACTCAGAAACACACAGAAATTTTAAGATCACTACAAACAAACATGTTAACTAAAACAAAATTGCAAACACGTGAAAACACATGCAATCTTGTAATCCGAGTAATCCCAGGAAGATGCGGATTCACATACCTGACCTCTAATGAGGGAGAAACGGCACCTATAGCTTACAAATCACATTTGTACATTAAAGCTAAAATGAAATTCAGTTCTACAGAAAAAATTCTGACTGCGGTTCAAACTGCTGTAGCAAAAGAAAGAGCCCAAGCCCAAGGCAAAAGGATAACTGTTTTAACAGCAGAATCAGCCCTTGAGGCATTAACAAGCCCACACAATTTAAATGCTGTGGCATTAGATCCGAAATGGATACAATTGGAAAATTCTCTTGCTGCAGAAGACGTGAAATACTATTTTGACCCGAAACTGAAGAAACTAGATGATCTAGAATACAAACAAGAATATCTTCTGCCAATCGAAAGTCTGCCTCTCGAACAGTACACATGTGTAATCTACATGTACAGATTTGCACAACACTACGATGTAGTGGAAAAATCCTACAGAGCAGCGTGCGCGATTGTTAAAGTTCGCTGGCGCTCTGGTAAATTCAAACCGATGATTACCAAAACTGAATCACTCAGAAACTGTTCAGCTCAGTGAGCTGAAATAAGATCTTTAAAGATGGCGCTTGAAAATGCTGATCGTGAATTTCCGACACTGATAGTGTGCGATTCGCATTTCTGCGTCAAGTCTTACAACATTGACATGCAAACATGGAGTAAAAACGGTTACAAAGATGACACAGGTGCCACAATAAAGCATAAAACGCTTTGGTAACAAGTAGTTCTTTTAAAGAAAGAACTACAGAAGACTCACGTGATACACGCACTGAGTCATCAACGTGATGGCGTTCACGTTGCAGGGAATTCATTGGCTAACACAGCCTCAGCGGAAGCGGTTTAACCTGCTTCCGTAACCACTGAAAAGCATTCAGAAAAACACATAGATGGGGAAACCATGCTAGCGGTAAAAGCCTCATTAAAAGGCAATTATGCAGCATTACCTCTCAACTATCCACTCAGTAATACATACATAATTGATGCAAACTCCGTTCCGTTTGCTCAAATCCCTGGAGTGGGGGATAGAGTAATTCCAAACACAAACACGAGTTTTGTTGATTGAAAGCGCACACATGGGACTGGGTCTGAGGCACAAACAGATCTTGAAATCTTTAATAGAATTACAATCAGAGTACTGGTGGCTGGGAATGAGCGTGCAAATTTACAAATTTGCAATGGATTGTCCAGACTGCAACAGAGATCGCAGCTGTGAACGGGACCAGACAATTGCCCGGACATCTTTGTTAGAAAGCTTCAGGCTATCTATAATACAGAAATCCAACCATAGAAATGCGTCCCAATAATTATTAAGACAAATTAACTTGAATATGTAGACCAACAGTACTCGGCTGACGCCAGAACTGTTATAAAAAGATTTGCAAGTCTTTATCAGCATATACGCAATTGGCATGCTACATTCTGATCAGGGTCCTGCGTTTAGCTCTCGAGTTTACAAAGAGGCCATGAACAGCATGGGCATTGCATTGCGGTACTCTTCTCCCTTCCATCCTGAGGGAAATGCGGTAGTGGAAAGAAAAAAACGGGACATAAAGCAATCTATAACGGCAAGGGTATTAGGTTCGGGTGATGGGCGGGTCAAACATTTAACAAGTGTCCAACGTAGTCTTAATAATCTGCCGAGAAATTCTCTAAAAGGTCTCACTACATACGAACTGTTGTTCGGTACTAGAATGCTAATTCAGGATCTTGACTGTCACACTCCAGTGGTAGAAGAAAAATACTTTGATATCAAAGACCGTTTGGCTGTTTTACAGGATTTAAATGAAACAAGAAAAAACCTGAGTAACATAAAATTGAAACAACAGCCGACAACCACTGAAGAAAAACCACCTGTCCCAGCAAGACTTGTCTGGATTCCAAAGATTGGGGATCTGGTCAGAGAGAAGATCGTGGTGAAGAAGGAATTTGGGCCTTCTTACAGAAAAGCTGTACCTGTCTTAGCCATCAGCGGAACGAGATCAGTTGTACTACTGCCCCTTGCTGGTAAAAAGGAGAACCGAGTTGTATCCATCAACCTGGTAAAACCACAATCATGCGGCCAATAATAAGTAGTAGGCCCAGTGAACTCCCAAGAAATAGCAGAATAGCGAAATTTGCTACAATACAAGAGGCTCATACTGAGAGACTAATCACATTTGATAAACCTGCAGTGAATAAAAAAGGACTATGCAATAATGCCATGGAACTTGTGCCTCTTGAAACCCAGATTGCAACAGTTTATCAAGAAACACCAATCTACAATGATGTAGCCTCTGACTATTCTAATGAAACAAAGAAAAATGCAAAAGCAAATGAAAATCCGGAAAAAATCCCAACAATTGACAGAACTGCATCTGGCTACTTCATCAACTTCGACGACTTCTCAGAAGATCCAAGTGAGCATGAAGAATCACCGGCAACAAAAACTTTCAAAGACAAAATAATTGAACTTTCTCTCCAACTAAAAGAAACATATCTGATTTCACCATGGATTGATTTTTGGATTGTGTTAGGTGTACTTACTCTCCTGCTTTGGCCATCATGGTTCTATGTTTGGGAAAATTCATTGATGGAAAATGTAGTACAGTGGACACAGCAAGTCAGAACATCAACTTGGTTCTAAAGCCTCACACATCCTCCCACATCGAGAAAAGAGAACTGTCATCAGTAAACATCTCAGCCAATCCAATACCCGGTGGGGTAGCATGGGACAGAACTGATTATGACATTTTTGGCCCGGTTGAGCTCTTGAAATATCCACATCAGTTCAAGGTTTCATTAAGTGACTTTGTGACACCAAGTACTTTCTCTGATGATTGGGACTTTGAAAACATTAATATTAGGATGTCAGATCTACTAATGTCAGCCAAATTTACTGAACATGATTACTTACAGGGTTCATTGAATTATGAAGAGTTATACTGTTTTAACCACTTTGGTGATCACTATTTGCATAAAACTGCACAGCCTAGAAATGTTTTATCTTGTAACCAATGGGAACACTGTCCAACACCACCAAAAGGCAGCTTGAAAACATTTTATGAGAAATTCCAGTACTTCTCAGGGTTTAACAACAGTGATCCAAAAACGTTTTATTTTAAAATATTAAATCGGACAGGAATGAAAACAATGTTGACAAATACTAAATTGATTTATTCTGAAACATTTTATGACAAAATGTCTACATTTGGTTTCGAATGTTGGAAAAACAACATTGAAACAAAAACGATCTGTGGTACCAAAGAATGGCAAGTACAAGGCCTAGAAGCATTATTTAGGGCCTGCATGATCCCAGAACAAATGATATTTTTGAATGACACAATTCAACAAACTACTTGTCTTGGCTTAGCTAAGATAAAAGTCTTAAATACACTGTCTATTCCAAAACCCATAACTGATAGTGATAGATAGCACTACAGATGTGGAGAGAGACATATCCCATATTTTTCACCACAACAGAACACATGCTGATTGGAAAAAGTGGTTGATCTGGCCAACAGACACAAATAACTGTCAAGATAGATTCCTCAACAAAACACAGGGGTTAGAAATGACCAGGCCAGACCCAAGATACTCCCAGAGACAACATCCAGGGATAGTTACAAAATACAGTGTAGGGAAACTATGCCTTGAGTGGCTACAGAAATCCACACTGGCTGAAATTAAGCAACACCTGACTTTACTTAAAGACGGTGCTGACTTGCGTGATTTCATAATGGAACCACGCAAACAGCGTCAAAAACATTTCATAGCGGCCGGTATATACGCTGCGTACAGCGAAGCTTGGAAAGTAATGCAAATTGAAACAGCAGAAAAAATACGAGAAATTGATCGCATTAATTTGGAAAAATCACTTTCGGTGATGGACAATCGGTTAAAGACTCTGTCCTCCAGAATTTATTCATTGGACAGCATTGTATCATCCGCTATTGATATAATAGAGCAGGACTTACTAATGTTACAACATGGTCAGTCTAAATTACGTTCTATTGTACAGCTTGGTTGGACGCTGCAAAATCTGCGTTCAGGCTAGGCACCATGGCGTTTAATCAACACAACGTCATTATTCGGTATCTTTAACCTTACTGATAAACAAATCAGTTCGGCACAGAAAGGAGCAGATTATACGATTCTGAGCATTGAAAAACTTGAAAGATTACCATTGACAATGTCAGAGAGACCTGTCATTGAATGGATAATACACGGAACAATTTCAATTCCGATAACAACTTTCCAGTTTAAATACTGGCAAGAGTATATACCTGCAGGCCAGTATGAAAGGTTGGGTAAAGAATACATCAAATCAACATGGGGTTTACCCTACATACACAGATGTTATAGTGAAGGGAAAAAGGATGTATTCCCTAGTGGTAACAAATGTAAAAAATCACTAAGCTGTACACTTCTGTGTCAAGTTATTAACTTGTATGGAGCCTGCGAAGGGTCTTCAAATAACCTTACATTTCACCTGCATGGCACGCCTGCAAAACAGATAGAGCCATTTTTCAGACAACTTAGTAACGGGAGTTACATTTTAATAAGTGACCACAGCTGTTGTGGGATGGTGCCAGTGAAAGCTTATCTCGTGACCGTAACTTCCAGGGTCCTTTGCTGTTCACAAGTATTGTATCCACACAGCAATCCAGATATGGGGGCTGCGTTATGGCCTTCGTTGAATATTTATTCTATTCGAATTGATACTTTAAGCAGAATGAAGTCTATTCTTTTACAGACTACTGTGCCTCTAACGTCATCCAAAGAAACGTATGATCTGCAAGTGGCAAGGACATCGGCAGAGATACATTCTCTTTTATTGACAAATTGCCCCGTGCATTTCGCAGAAATGTTAAGTCAAATCTTAAACATGTCTGATACCAGTGGCATCGCACATGTATTTAAGACAATTTTTTCGGGACTGTTAGCACCCTTTGAAACAGTTCTGGGCATCTTCCCGAATTTTTTCCATTCCGTCTTTGGTGGCCTACCCTTAATCTTGGGACTCGAGGCAGGAATTTTATTTTTGTTCCTTCTGCTCCGATATGGCAAGCCAATCCACAGACAAGACTCTAGCAACGATGGAAGAAACGATCCTAGCAATACGATACCGAGACCGTATAACTGAGGTCCTCGGATTGGCCCGGCTAAGAGATCTAAGTACAACCTGGTTTCTTTCATTCAGACCAATCTGGTAGGATTGCATCTTACCTGTGCTTCGATGTCTGCTATGCGGAGAAGAATGCGTGTTAGACATCTGTCTTACACTACCATCAGCAGTACCAAAGGATATCAATACTTTGCTAGGTCCTGGTACGACTCATGTATCGTGTTGTCCCCAGCGGCTACCTATTCTGATGACGGCATTCGTTGAGACTTCACCACTATGAGTAGGTGGCAGTGAGGTACGAGAGGAAAGCAGCACCAAACAGGTACAACCTTCTGTGAGCATTGCTGATCCAAACATCAATGATAGCAATCACGCTCCAAACTGCACAGTCGCAGCATTTTCGAACTTGGTCAAACTTTAACCTGATGTTGTAGACCATTTTTTTGTGAGTCTGTCTGATATGATGTTCTCTCCAGTCAACGAGAATAATTCTTAAAAAAACAATGATCACATAGCGGTCCCTGAACTCTGAATTCGACCTTCAGTTTTGATAAACAAAGCTACTGAAAACATTTGGAACTATTTTTTCCCCTGAAAGAGAAATTATTTTTCCATTTCCAATATATTTACTTTTTTTTGGCACATGGTACTCTGCTTAAAGTAGAACTATTCTTAGAGAACGGAGCTTCTATTTTTAGGATACTTGAGACAATATTTTACCTCAGCCTCTAGCACATATATAGCATTTTCTATAAATATGTGATGGAATGGTCTCGACCTTCTTTTCTGTATTCAGAGCCATTTCATGTGTAATTTTCGCAAATCATTCAGCTAATATATATATGCATTAAAATGAATGATGACACTGCTTGAAAAGCGTACAGTACCAATAACTCATTTTCGTGTATTTATCATATACCATTTCAAATGTGAAATATGTATTTTGGGGTGGGTTGGAAAACACACATGCATTGTTACATGTTTATTATTGCTTAGTTTTTTAGTAATGATGGACATTAATCCGTGGAGTGGGTGTTGTATTTTTATCTAGGACCCTAATTCGATATTCCCGATTCATGCCCTTGTGCGGTTATAATCAATAATATCCTTATAAAGGCATAAGAATCATATCCACATTCAGTAATAGCCCATGCAGTCCAAAGCACAGCACGGCTACTCCCATCGACTCCTAGAAAGCACAATGCGTTCTTTAAACAAACCAAGCCTCCAGCAGCCCGGGAAATCCCCCCATGCTTTTGTTTTGATTTGAACAAGAACTCCTGGAGTCCAGCAAGAACTGTTGGTTCTTAGTGACGTCTTATGTCCAACCTTACGTCAAACCCGGCACCTTTCAGGTATAAAATACCAACAGTTGCCTTAAGCAAACACACGGTGGTTTGGAGCAGAGTGTCTATCTACTTGCCCGAGAGCCCAGCTGATGCGAGAGCCCACGGAAGCCGCCCCTACCCTTTGATGCGCTGGAGAAGCTACTTTTTCTCACGCCGAGAAAATCCAGCTCCGGTGTTCCCGAGTCACCCTTGCGGGTTGCTGGGAGATCGAGTCCTGAAAAAAGAGATACCAGACCTCCCACATTCTATTACTAAGGTACGGAGCTGACTAAACCCTTAAAGAGAATTCTTGATTCAGATCCTTGGCAAAAACAATCTTAACCAACTTAACTTAAACTGCTACTTACTTACTCCTTCTTAGGCTTAGGTCAGGTACATCGGGGTAGGCGTAGTTAGAAGCACCAGTTGAGTATGTTAGTCAATGGTTTTATGTATGTATATATATTTTATCTATTTTAAAGTATCATTTGGCTAAGAAACCATATCTATGCTTTTACAGTATTATTTCATAATACTACTTTTACTGTATGCACTTTACTTCATAATAAGTATTGCAATTGTGGCAATTCATTTCTCTTGCATGAGAAAGAAGACTGCTCAATAAAATAACACCTTTTATTGAAAAACGCCCGTCTCTCTATTTCTCTGCACTCTGGTGAAACTAAGTATGCACGATTGACTGAGTGAAATAGCTGCCTATTGTTTTCACACGACTCTAGAGATACACTCTATTCTGAGGGAGCAAAGTTGTCATGTTTGTACGGTTGTCAGAAGCTAATTTCTTCTTGTCTAATCCGGAGAGTTAACTCTTTCCTGAACATTCGAGAAAGTTTCTAGTGACCTCTGAGCTAGCTGGCGAAACTATTTAAGTCTAATATAGTCAGTAGAGACCTAGTCGACCTCAGTCCAACATCTACACTGCTGTTTATATTATTCCAATGCGCACAGCCTATTGGGAATATAGGAACTACACTACATGGCGCCCAACTTTTGGTAAGGCGATAATCTAACGCAAGACACTAGAGCAGAGGTCTTCAAACTTTTTGATGCCGAGACCCCCTTGTAAAACCTTTCTAGGGGTAAGGACCCCTTCCGACAAAAGTTTCTAGAAACTGGTACTCCTCATCATCATCTTTTGACAACCATAAATGCGCCTGTTAGACCTCATCACATCCATCCATCATTCATCCACCCACACTTTCACACATCCATCCAGCCATCCATCCTTCCATCCATCCTTCATCCATCCACCCTTTTATGTTTCCATCCATACATCCATCCTTTACCCATCCACCCTTCCATCCATCCACCATCATTCATCCACCCACCTTTACACACATCCATCCATCATTCATCCATGCAACCTTTTATCCATCCATACATCCATCCACCCTTTCATCCTCCCATCCTCCCATCCATACATCCATCCTTCATCCATCCACCCTTTCATCCTTACATCCATACATCCATCCATCCATCCATCCATCCATCCATCATTCATCCCACCACTTTTTCACACATCCATCCATCCATGCATCATTCATCCATGCAACCTTTGATCCATCCATACATCCATACATCCTTCATCCGTCCACCCTTTCATCCATCCATCCATCAATCCTTCATCCATCCACCCTTTCATCCTTACATCCATACATCTATTCTTCATCCATTTATCCTCCACCCATCCACCGTTTCATCCTTCCATCCGTACATCCATCCTTCATCCATCCACCCTTTCATACTTCCATCCATACATCCATCCTTTACCCATCCACCCTTCCATCCATCCATCCATCCATCATTCATCCACCCACCTTTTCACACATCCATCCATCATTCATCCATGCAACCTTTTATCCATCCATACATCCATCCACCCTTTCATCCTCCCATCCATACATCTATCCATCCACCATCCACCCTTTCATCCATCCACCCACCCACCCTTTCATCCATCCATCCATCCATCCACCCATCATTCATCCACCCACCTTTTCACACATCCATCATTCATTCATGCAACCTTTTATCCATCCATACATCCATCCACCCATCCATCCATCCATCCTTCATCAGTCCACCCTTTCATCCTTCCATCCATCCACCCTTTCATCCATTCATCCACCCTTTAATCCATTCATCCACCCTTTCATCCATTCATCCACCCTTTCATCCATCCATTTATCCTTTCAACCATCCATTCATCCTTCATCCGTCCACCCTTCCATCCTTCCATCCATACATCTATCCTTCATCCATCTATCCTTCACCCATCCACCCTTTCATCCTTCCATCCATACATCCATCCTTGATCCATCCACCCTTTCATCCATCCATTCACCCATCGTTCATCCACCCATCTTTTCACACATCCATCCATCCATCATTCATCCATGCAACCTTTTATCCATCCATACATCCTTCATTCATCTACCCTTTCATCCTTCCATCCATCCACCCTTTCATCCATCCATCCTTTCATCCATCCATCCACCCTTTCATCCATCCATTCATCCATTCATCATTCATCCACCCACCTTTTCACACATCCATCCATCCTTCATCCTTACATCCATCGATCCACTCATCATTCTTCCACCCACCTTTTCTGTGCCTCTCTCATGGGGGGGGGGGGAGCTAGAGGGGGGTCAGTATCTCTCTGTCTTCTTCCTTCTGGGGACGTGTCACAGGACCCACAGCTCCAGGCGCGCAATATCCATTGACCTCAAAGGGCTACACTACAGCCTGCTCCCCCAGCCCCCCTCCGCCCCCCACTTCCCCTCCTCCCCAGCTCGAAATGGCTTTAGGGACACACACACACAGCCACACCCGAGTACTTGACAGGTCTTTAAAAGACCTTTTACTTGTTAATGCGGCTTTGATGTTTTTCACACCTAGGTGTGAATTAGGCCTCCAACGTGAGCACCCTCGATCAGCCCAAGCCAGGAACTGCACTCAGACAGAATCTGACTGCGACCCCCTTGCAAGGACTCCACGACCCCCCTGGGGGTCGCGCCCCACAGATTGAAGACCTCTGCACTAGAGTAACTGAGTCGTGTTTTTTCACACAGAACCCTTTCTTGGTAAAAACTCCAAAAGACGTGGGTGAAAGGTTAATATCCGCCGGAACTTTGTAGGAAGAGATTCCTCAGTAGAGACCTAGTCGACCTCAGTCCTACGTCTACACTGCGGTGTATATTATTCCTATGTTAGTTTGATTGTAAATATATGTCTTTTTTAAATTATAGTGCCAAAGACGGGTCACCTGATGAAGGCTTCCAAAGCCAAAACGCACGTAGTGTGTCACCCACCGCTTTGCCTGTGTGCTACCTACCACGTTGCCTCCATCGCTCTCTGTTATATGCTTGTCCATGTGTCGGTTATGTAACTTTTAGATTTGTTTGTCAATACTATTGGAATTACCAATTTGATCATCAAACACTATGAAATGTATCCATAAAATGTTTATTTATATTTTTTCTAAAATGTTTATATATTCAAGATAAAAATACAATAAAAAGGAAAAAATGTGTATAAAAAATATATATATGTGATAAATAAAATATATCAGAATGCATCTAAATATCTGGTGATTTAGTATCAGAGCTAGTGGGCTGACAAAATAATAATATTCACCTTTTAGTTTTCTGGTTTTCCACTAGTTATAGACCTTTCCAAAAAGTACATTATTTTATGCGCAGAGCCTATTGGGAATATAGGAACTACACTACAAGATTAGCCGCAGACAGGCCTCAACCGGCGATTGTTGCAGCAGGTGCTGCCTTACCCACTGTCGGCCCCTCTACTCAGCTCATCCGGTTTCCTTTGGGTCCCTGTGGTCAGACACCAGGCCTCTTTATCACCCAGTCATCCCAACGATGTCTGGCTGGCTTCCGGTTGTCTTCGAAACTACACACCCATAGCGGGGGGTCCCTCGGAAGAGGGCAGCTGACCCCTCCTGCCATGTTCCGCCTTTTCTACACCAGCAATGGAGGATTGTGGATTAGGGCCTTGCTCAGGCCGGCGCGAAGGGCTCGCTCTTGTCCCAAGGCACTCACGCGGGCCACTCCCTAGTCATTTGCGGATCAGCCAGTCTCGTTCCCAGCCGGTACCAGCACAGCCACCACCTCAAGGCAGCTCAGCGCTCCATCTCCTTCAGGCGCGTCTGCAGGCAGGCACAAACTAGGCCGTCGGGTCACCCCTTCGCACCTGCACTGTACCTGAGGCGACAAGGGTCTGGTCCACTAGGCCGACCACCTGATAGGGCGCCAGGGCGCTCTAGCAAACACACCCTCAAGTAGTTGTCCTCCGCGCTCACAGGAGCCAGCAATCTAACCTGGGGCTCTACAGGCCATGATGTGGTGCATGTGTCTGTGGCTGATGAGGGGGGAGTTTGTTCCCTCCACAGCAATCTCCTACTCCTCTGTTGGGCTGGAATGTGCCCCCAACACAGGGGCAGTACTGATATGTTTCAGTGCCGTTAGGGTGATTTTTAGTGTCGATATTTGCCAGATTATGGACCCGGACCTTGAGCTCGTAGATTAGACGACCGCCATCTAGCCACCCCCCAGCAATGGTGCTTTGGATAGGATCTGTAGGCATTTGGCATGGTCAGTTGCGTGCTGATGCTGCTGGAAATAGAGGTATTTTTGCTGCCGAAGAATTGAGAGAGCTTTTTGCAGAGGTCCTGCAAGGGTGTAATCGAGACGAGAAATCTTTCATAGTAGCTAAGATTTCTTTGCTTCTGTTGGTGATGACATCAATGCAGTTTCCCAGCGTGTGCCTTTGGTGGTCTAGATAATTTAGTGGTAGCGTCTTAGGACGAATTTGAATTTGTTCCTGTCTGCATTGTCCTGGCTCATTATCCATTTGCGCTCCATTTGTTTGCAATGGTGCTTCATCAGTCTGAGTTCCTCAGTGGAAAAACTAGCCGGGGGATGGTCAAAACTTGCTCTTCTCTCATTTATACACTCACTCACTGATCACTCAAATCTACAGCATTAGCCCACACCTAGGCTTCATATACAACACAACGAAAAGATTTTGAATAAAGAGCCCCCTTGTGGGTTTCCATCTTGCATTGCAGCGCAGGCCCTACGTGGAGTACGCACAATGATGGAGCATTACACCCATCTGAATGTGTGTGAGGGCTCTTTTTCCTGCCGATAAAAGCGGCGATAATGTATCGCCCTTTCTTGATAATATGGCCCTCAGATTGTGAGAATTTTCCAACCCCTTCTCTCCCTTCAAATGGTCAGATATTTTATTTCTGTTGCTAATATATCTTTCGAGGGTGGCAAGGGAACACTTCCAAAACGTTATGGCCTTGTAACATTTCCCCATGGAGAAATAAAATAAAGAAAATTGTACCCGTACACAAGTAGGGCGTGTGCCCATAGGAATGAATGGTAAGCCATTCCTTAATTGCGAATTGCAATTTGTGAGTCGCAATTAAGGAATGTGTAGGAAGCACAATTTTTTTTACAATTCATACATGCTTAAGGAATTGCGATTTCTATATTGTGATTCCTTAAAAATTGCAATTTAGGAATCACAATTCCTTACTTTAATGCATTTGGCCCTTAGTGAAGTTGTTTTTTTGATTGCAGGTCTGAAAATATAACTTTTAGAATATTGGCAGTTTCTTACTTTACCCATTCTGTGCCTCTGCCTGTCTCTGAATACACGTCTGGGTTAGGATGACAGTTGAGCTGTTTGTGCATTCACACTAGACAGTCACACAAAGGGAGCTGAAATCTGCTCTGCATATCCTGATGGCCCATCACCAGTCTGATGGGTCTTCCTGAACCAGAGTGGTGGAAGGAGTTGACACTGACACCTGAACAGGGCTGTGTCTGTCCTCACACAAAAAAGTCTCCACCCCCTGGAATGTGTCTGGAGCCAGGGTAGAGAAAGAAAGGGTCTTGTGCACTACAAAGACTTTTCTTTGAAGTTTGCCTGCTACAAAGGCTGAAATGGGTATAAGTGCAAAAATACAACAGAGGGACCCTGAAAACCTAAGACCATAGGCACGGGGAGCATCCCACCAGGGAAGAAATCTATACTACTATTATAAAGAGAGAACTTGCACCTTTAGGCAAGGTAAACTCGGGAACCACAGCGCCAATCACAACACCCAATACAGCGTTGGAAAGGGCAGATGCTGCAGAAGGACATAGGCTATACAGACGCCCACCATATACATTTAAAAGGTAAAAGAACCGTGCCAGCAAAGTAGTCCCTTGTGGGCGTGTCTGCGTTGTGCTGTGGGCGTGTGCTGGAGGCGTGTGCTGGGGGCGTGACAAAAACTGGGGGCGTGTGGCCATGCCTCATATTGTGTGCTAATCCCACCCTGCTCCCTTTAAATACCCCTGCACCCCATGATCATAACCCACCCTTACTCTTAAAATACCCCAACACCCTTAAACACTAACCCATCTTAACCCTATAAATACACAGTGTACCCCAAAACCAAAACCTATCCCTAAACCCTAGAAATACCCCTATACCCCAAAACCCAAACCTAGCCCTGAACCCTATAAATACCCTTGTACCTCAAAACCCAAACCTACCCCTGAACCCTAAAAATGCCCCTGTACCCCAAAACCCAAACCTAGCCCTGAACCCTAAAAATACTATTGTACCCCAAAACCCAAACCTACCCCTGAACCCTAAAATATCCCTGTACCCCAAAACACAAACCTAGCCCTGAACCCTCAAAATACCCCTGTACCCCAAAACCCAAACCTACCCCTGAACCCTAAAAATACCCCTGTACCCCAAAACCCAAACCTAGCCCTGAACCCTAAAAATTCCCCTGTACCCCAAAACCCAAACCTAGCCCTGAACCCTAAAAATGCCCCTGTACCCCAAAACCCAAACCTACCCCTGAACCCTAAAATACCTCTGTACCCCAAAACTCAAACCTAGCCCTGAACCCTAAAATACCTCTGTACCCCAAAACTCAAACCAAGCCCTGAACCCTAAAAATACCCCTGTACCCCAAAACCCAAACCTACCCCTGAACCCTAAAAATACCCCTGTACCCCAAAACCCAAACCTAGCCGTGAACCCTAAAAATACCCCTGTACCCCAAAACCCAAACTTAGCCCTGAACCCTAAAAATGCCCCTGTACCCCAAAACTCAAACCTACCCCTGAACCCTAAAATACCTCTGTACCCCAAAACTCAAACCTAGCCCTGAACCCTAAAATACCTCTGTACCCCAAAACTCAAACCTAGCCCTGAACCCTAAAAATACCCCTATACCCCAAAACCCAAACCTACCCCTGAACCCTAAAAATACCCCTGTACCCCAAAACCCAAACCTAGCCCTGAACCCTAAAAATACCCCTGTACCCCAAAACCCAAACCTACCCCTGAACCCTAAAATACCTCTGTACCCCAAAACTCAAACCTAGCCCTGAACCCTAAAATACCTCTGTACCCCAAAACTCAAACCTAGCCCTGAACCCTAAAAATACCCCTGTACCCCAAAACCTAAACCTAGCCCTGAACCCTAAAAATACTACTGTACCCCAAAACCCAAACCTACCCCTGAACCCTAAAATACCCCATAACCCTAAAATACCCCTGTACCCAAAAACCCAAACCTAGCCCTGAACCCTTAAAATACCCCAACACCCTTAAACACTAACCCATCTTAACCCTATAAATACACAGTGTACCCCAAAACCAAAACCTATCCCTAAACCCTAGAAATACCCCTATACCCCAAAACCCAAACCTAGCCCTGAACCCTATAAATACCCTTGTACCTCAAAACCCAAACCTACCCCTGAACCCTAAAAATGCCCCTGTACCCCAAAACCCAAACCTAGCCCTGAACCCTAAAAATACTACTGTACCCCAAAACCCAAACCTACCCCTGAACCCTAAAATATCCCTGTACCCCAAAACACAAACCTAGCCCTGAACCCTCAAAATACCCCTGTACCCCAAAACCCAAACCTACCCCTGAACCCTAAAAATACCCCTGTACCCCAAAACCCAAACCTAGCCCTGAACCCTAAAAATTCCCCTGTACCCCAAAACCCAAACCTAGCCCTGAACCCTAAAAATGCCCCTGTACCCCAAAACCCAAACCTACCCCTGAACCCTAAAATACCTCTGTACCCCAAAACTCAAACCTAGCCCTGAACCCTAAAATACCTCTGTACCCCAAAACTCAAACCAAGCCCTGAACCCTAAAAATACCCCTGTACCCCAAAACCCAAACCTACCCCTGAACCCTAAAAATACCCCTGTACCCCAAAACCCAAACCTAGCCGTGAACCCTAAAAATACCCCTGTACCCCAAAACCCAAACTTAGCCCTGAACCCTAAAAATGCCCCTGTACCCCAAAACTCAAACCTACCCCTGAACCCTAAAATACCTCTGTACCCCAAAACTCAAACCTAGCCCTGAACCCTAAAATACCTCTGTACCCCAAAACTCAAACCTAGCCCTGAACCCTAAAAATACCCCTATACCCCAAAACCCAAACCTACCCCTGAACCCTAAAAATACCCCTGTACCCCCAAACCCAAACCTAGCCCTGAACTCTAAAAATACCCCTGTACCCCAAAACCCAAACCTACCCCTGAACCCTAAAATACCTCTGTACCCCAAAACTCAAACCTAGCCCTGAACCCTAAAATACCTCTGTACCCCAAAACTCAAACCTAGCCCTGAACCCTAAAAATACCCCTGTACCCCAAAACCTAAACCTAGCCCTGAACCCTAAAAATACTACTGTACCCCAAAACCCAAACCTACCCCTGAACCCTAAAATACCCCATAACCCTAAAATACCCCTGTACCCCAAAACCCAAACCTAGCCCTGAACCCTTAAAATACCCCTGTACCCCAAAACCCAAACCTAGCCCTGAAGCCTAAAAATACCCCTGTACCCCAAAACTCAAACCTACCCCTGAACCCTAAAATACCTCTGTACCCCAAACCCCAACCCTAGACCTGAACCCCCAAAAATACCCCTGTACCCCAAAACCCAAACCTAGCCCTGAACCCTTAAAATACCCCTGTACCCCAAAACCCAAACCTAGCCCTGAACCCTAAAAATACCCCTGTACCCCAAAACCCAAACCTAGCCCTGAACCCTAAAAATACCCCTGTACCCCAAAACCCAAACCTACCCCTGAACCCTAAAATACCTCTGTACCCCAAACCTAGCCCTGAACCCTAAAAATACCCCTGTACCCCAAAACCCAAACCTAGCCCTGAACCCTTAAAATACCCCATGTACCCCAAAACCCAAACCTACCCCTGAACCCTTACAATATCCCTGTACCCTAAAACCCAAACCTACCCCTGAACCCTAAAAATACCCCTATACCCCAAAACTATATCTGAACCCTTAAAACACCCCTGTACCCCAAAACCCAAACCTACCCCTGAACCCTAAAATACCCCTATACCCCAAAACTATATCTGAACCCTTAAAATACCCCTGTACCCCAAAACCCAAACCTAGCCCTGAACCCTAAAAATACCCCTGTAACCCAAAACCTAGCCTTGAACCCTTAAAATACCACTGTACCCCAAAACCCAAACCTACCCCTGAACCCTAAAAATACACCTATACCCCAAAAGCCAAGCCTAGCCCTGAACCCTAAAAATACCCCTGTACCCCAAAACCCATACCTATCCCTAACCCCTAAAACTACCCCTGTACCCCATAACCCAAAACTATATCTGAACCCTTAAAATACCCAAACACCCCAAAACATAAACCTCAGTACCCCAAAACATATACCCCTATACCCATACTTACCTTATCCAAACATTAAAAAAAAACATGCTATTACCATTTATGCATTTACGACGAATTTTGTTGTAAATGTATGCGTAGTAAAAGCATATAAAATGTAATGCCATGTGTTATAATGGCATTGCGGAGTCATGGTACTTTCGTAATGAAAGTATGCAGAGTGATGGTATGCGGAAAGAAAGTTGCAGAATAATCGGTGTTTACCCTCCCCCGGTAAGTACATTGGTGGCATGGCGGCCCACATCTCCAGCAACACACTCATATTTTTTCACCACCCATTTGAAAAATGCACAGGTCTCTCTCATTGATGGCAAGCACCAACATACACTTTTAGACACACCTCCCGCCACAAGTTCTAGAATTGCGAACTTTAGAGCTGGGAAGCTACGTTCGAATCTCGGCATCAGCTCAACATCCTTTGATTCCAGGCAAATCGCTTTGTCTCCCCGTGCCTACCACAAATGAATGTGTTCTTCTGTAATGTAAATTGTGCTCATGCCATGTTGTCGAGTTTGCGCTATATAATATTGCAAAGAAATATAAAGTAGGGAAACTCGAGTTCACACACTCCTGAACGCGCACTCATAAGTCCATCAGCAGTGCACTGTGAATCGGAGCGTTTCACAGGCCTGTCACAGATAAGAAATGCTATCAAAACGAAATCCTACAAAACAATATACTACTGACCGGCAACAATTCATACCCGGACAACGTCGGCACGGGCTGCTATCAACAATGAAATCATAAACCAAGGACTTATAGAAATTGAAGACTCACTGTATCTATTAAGTGAGAAGTCCTTACAAGATTTCAGCCTGCCGCCAGCGGTCCGAACTAACCTAACTGGATACCACAATATCGCTACCGCACACAATATTCCAGAGCTAAATAACTACCTTGCTCAACACTTGCCTAACTTAGTTCCCGATCAACAACTCGCCTACAACACCATAGTTGATAGTGTTGAAAAGAAGCAAGGCAAACTATTGTTCATAGACGCCCTCAGTGGCACAGGAAAGACTTACCTAATCAACCTCATACTTGCCAAAGTTCGATCTTCTGGGAATTTGGCTCTAGCTGCTGCTTCATCTGGAATAGCTGCCACTTTGCTAACAGCTGGGAAAAGAGCACATTCTACCTTTGAACTGCCTCTAACAGGTTCCCTTGAAGAGGATTCAATATGCTCTATTCGGAAAAACGGACCTTTGGGGACACTGCTTCAAAATGTTTCTCTTATCATGTGGGACGAATGTACAATGATACTAAAACCATTGCTGCCTAGCCTTTTTTTACCCGGACAACGTCGGGACGGGCCGCTAGTACTTATATAAACATGAAAGGGAGCTTCCCCAAGGAAAAGGAATAAATCACTAAAGGTTTGCCAGAAACACCCACAGAACAGCTAAGTTATTTTAGAAAACTTATTTTCAATAGATCATTTTTAATAAAATCATTTAGTTCATCATTGAAAAAGGTCAGCTTCTTAATGTATAAAAGTACATCGGATTATAGAATCATGAAGAGACTTCAGCCCAAGTGCAAATACGACAGTAAAAACATGACTGTTCATTCATTCTATCATTCATATACATTCTCTCTATCAAACAAACCATATATGCAAACTCGAAAACACATACAAAAAAACATACAGTGGAAAAGAGCGCCTCTGGCAAACTTTTAGTGATTTATTCCATCTCCTTGTGGAAGCTCCCTTTCATGTTTATATATGAAATGGGTATAAGTACTCAACCTGTGGGTGACGACCGCAGCGGTGGCTGAAACATTGGATGGCAGAGGCAGATGCATTTTATAAGTTGTATCTGAATATGTTGTGGCGTATGGTGGCGCCTGTCCTGGTCCTGTGCAGGTCTCTTGGTATAATGTTACAGCATAATTCTGTCTGTTACGTAGCTAACTATGGTGTTCCCAATTGGATAGCTGCGGGTGGGGGCAGTGGTTGGGGCCTTAGGGTAATTGTTAAAGTTCATTTAGAAATCTGAAAACTGGCTTAAAAATATATAATGGCATGTCTACTGTTCAAAATCAAAGGTACATACTGGAACGTGTTTCTATTGAACAATATACACATGTAGGTGTTGTATTAGCTATGTACTCATGTATATACCAGCAGATCATACGACGATGTATCCTACTGATACTCTCAGGTGCTAATGTGGCAGTAGAAAATGTTATGCATATTTTAATAAACTTAATAAAGCTTGTAATAAAAAGGACTCGATCTGTGACACCATATACTTACAACACTTCTGGGTTGAGGACATTCTGCCAGAAAGAAGGGCTGGATAGCTGTCAGGAGGCACTGCCACTTTTCTGTTTGCTTTGCTGTGTTGTCCTGCTGCTTGCTGCTTCTGTCCCGGAAGTGAAAGGACTGGGTTTTGCTTTCTACATCCTGCTTCCAATGTTCTCCAAGGGCTTAAGTTTGAGCTTGTCTCCTGTTAAGGAGTCTCAGGGCATCAAAGACTTCACCTGCAACCCCTGTGCCCCTCTGCTGAGGGGTCCTAATCACAAGTGGTGCCAATTGCCATTCCTGAGTTCTTGGAAGTGAGTTCAGGGTGTTATTAAGACGAAACCAAGGTATTGACGCTGATCGTCTTCAGAACCGGTGCCTGTCTGCAACTCTGATGCCGTGCCGCTGCCCGTACCGAAGCTGCGGTCCCTCTCAATATACATAACACGACTCGTACCGCAGGCTCCGACAATGCCACAGAACCTTCAAAACTCTGCCTCTAAATGAGCCTTGAGCACCGCGCAACTGAAGTCCGTGACACACCAGTCTGACTCTGATACCTCTGGCCTGGTCCGACATTGATGCAGCAGAAACCTGAATCTTGTGGGTTGACTCTCGAAACCTCATTGAAGCTGTTCCACAGTAAGAAACCGAAGTACCACAACAGCAACTGCAGTGTCACCTCCCCTGCAGCAGTAAGGAACCTGTGCTTCACCTCCCATGCCTGGCAGTCAGGGACCGACACATCACCTCCCCTGCAACAGAAGCAGAAGATGCCGCTCCTGCCTCAGTGATGCCTCAACTCCTCTGTGTTTTGCATTGCCCTTGTTTTTTATGACTTCTCCAAGGTACTGTTTTGGGGTCTGCCCTACTCAGTAACTGACCCTTGCTCCATCGAGCTTGGACTGACTTTGCGGAGTCGTCAACCAAATAGCTCCGGATAGAGTTATTTTTGATTTCTAAGAGCTATACTTGATTTAATCTTTATAAAGTGATATTTTGATTTTTGTATGTTGGATTTTTGTTGTTTGGTCTTTTTTTCAGATATATATTGGCTAATTTTCTAAACTGGTGTGGAATCCTTTTGCAGTGTTTTCACTTTATTACTGTGTGTTTACACATACTTTATACATTGCCTCTGGAATAAGCCTGACTGCTCTGTGCCAAGCTACCAAGGGGATGAGCAGTGGTGATATTAGGTGTGTAACTTATTTACCCTAGAGTAGTGGAATCTACCTGGCTCACGAGCATACACCAGTTAAACAGAAAACCCATTTCTAACAGAAGAGTACTCCATGAACCCTAAATTAGTCAGGTCAAGAATAGAGGATCATCCCATTCTGTAGTATGGGAATAACACTGGTTCCTAACACACTTGAGGGCATATTATCAAGACAGGCGATAAAATTATTGCAGCTTTAGCGGCTGAAACTGCCGCTAAAACGGCGATAATGGGTTTGATATTATGCTCTATGGAATTCCAATTGAAGCCTATGTTAGATGTCCTTCACATTTAACATGGCTTCAATTAGAATTCCATAGAGCATATTATCAAGCACATTATCGCCGTTTTAGCTGCAGTTTTCTGCCGCTAAAGTGTCGATAATTTTATCGCCTGTCTTGATAATATGCCCCCTGGTTCTATCAATAATCACTAACACTGCACAGAAGAGGCCTGCTATTATACACAAGTGGACGAGTTAACAGTTAAACCCTTTTCACTGACTTCTAGAAGGGACAAGGAGAATCTTAGCAATGATTACCTCAGGGAATGTGATCTACCCGGTTGAAGTTGCCCCGGTAAAGTCAGACTGTTCCTCAGTGACTTTCAAAGTTGTTCCACAGACCTTGACTGATCATGCAGCACTGAGGACCTGATTATGATCTTAGTGAAAAGGGTTCCTAGAAAGAAAGAAAGATAGATAGATAGATAGATAGATAGATAGATAGATAGATAGATAGATAGATAGATAGATAGATAGATAGATAGATAGATAGATAGATAGAAAGATAGATACCACTGAGTATAGATAGATAGATAGATAGATAGATAGATAGATAGATAGATAGATAGATAGATAGATAGATAGATAGATAGATAGATAGATAGATAGATAGATAGATAGATAGATAGATAGATAGATAGATAGATAGATAGATAGATAGATAGATAGAAAGATAGATACCACTGAGTATAGATAGATAGAAAGATAGATAGATAGATAGATAGATAGATAGATAGATAGATAGATAGATAGATAGATAGATAGATAGATAGATAGATAGATAGATAGATAGATAGATAGATAGATAGATAGATAGATACCACTGAGTAGCAGGTATTTATTTTTTTAAAAGATGAAAACTGCTAACATTTCTGAAAACAGTAGCTTTCTGTTTTCATTCTGACACAGCTCCAAAACTAAACTTTCTATTTTCCTAAATATAGCAGTTGCCGAATTCCACTTGGACTACTTTTCGGATCTAAAATGTCCAACTGCAGCATCTGAAACAGCGGGAATTTTAATAATTAAATATGAAGCACATCATGAAATTAGCATGCATCGAAAGGAAAGGCAGAGTGTTGCAGTTATGTCTTCAGTCAGGGGAACCATTAGGAGCATGATTGCAAACTGTTCAGAAACCAGGCTTTGGATTCAGAAGTACTATTCATGCCTGGTTTCCTAGGCTGTCACAAAAACATGCGCACCGGCTGACTAATGCAAAGAACAACTGGATTTGATCCTGCTCCCTTGTCTCCACCTTATTATCAATCCTATATCTATTTTTTAAACAACAAAGCATGTAACATGAGCAGCAAATTATGAGAATCCTTTTAAATCACTGGAAACATCCATTACATAGGGCAGCTTATAATATTCTGCTGTTTAAAATTCAGACAATATGATGAGGCTGATGTTTTGTATCTCAGGTGTTGTAGAACGAGAGATGGCTTGGCATGTATAGGATTTAATTTGAGCCTTATTATTCTTATTTGGTGAGTACAAATAAAACAGTTCTGGGGGTAATAGTGTTACTGGCAGCCGTTCCAAATATATTTAGAGGATGACTGATAATTTTGGGGAAGGACAGGTGGTAACATTGTTATGATCGTTTATTTCCACATCCTCGCTTAATGTCCGCTTTAGAGTTAGGCAGACTGTGTACTTCGTTTGTTTCTAATGCGACAGAGTTCCCTGTCTGCCAAATCATCATTGTACCTGCTTCCTTTAGAGACGGGCAGACCTTACATTTTCCATTGATGGAGCACCCATTGGTTCTGTTGGCGGAATACTTCCTTGGACGGCCTGGTGGAGTAGATGCCGTCACATCAGAGGAAGGACATTATACTGTCTACCCTATTTAGGTTGGACAGTGCAATATCTTTTTTTCCCTGTCTGTCACTGCAAGGTTATGGACAGAGAAAAACAATATTTACCCTCACATCCTAGAAGAAAACTCCAAGGGTGTGGTTATAATTAGTTTTTTTTTTTTTCAAAATCAAAATCCCTCTTTGGAGGTTTGTTTCTGAAAAACAATACAATGTAAAATGTAAAAAGTTTTGGCAGATGGCTGACAAAACTTATGGCAGCCATCCACCAAACATTTAGCACATTGAAAGGAACCGCTGCGAGTAAAATATTGCAACACTGCATTGCAAAATTGGATACCAAGTCTACAAAGGGCTGTGTTTCCATGATGTCATCTGCGGAGCTGGCACACAAATTCCAGGTTAGCATTACACTCAATGTTGCACTATGTCACATGGGTGAGGCAGTGTTATTTTGTTCAACTTGTACTCAAGGTACTCCCTCAAGTACAAATTATAATGTGAGGACAACTGCAAAGTGTAAGCCGCATAAAGTATTTCGTTAAATGTCTTATGCTCAGGGATGCGATGCAATATTCAACTTTCCTCTTGTGTAGGGTTGCCTAGCAGTCTTGGTCACACCAAGTAGAATTCTGTTGGTCCCCAGACAGTAGAGGTATACCAACTTACCATTTTGAGAGAAGAAAAAAAGCAGAGAGGTGTCCCATGAACCTCTCATATAACCTACATGGAAAGGATCCAATTTAGAAACAGCCAAATCTGTCAGAGAGAAGAAGGTTAGATTTTTGGGTCCCCCTCTAAATATCCCCTTAATTAGTATACTCATGAGTCATCTGGACTTTTTCTTTTTGAGGCTTTTATTAAAAGCCGACCCAATAGAAAACCTATGGCAAACAATGGTCACAAATATTACTATTATTGTGGCAATGAAGCATATAAAGGAGCACCTTCCCGTTAGAGAATGGGTTACCACCTCAAATTGGGGGTCAATAAAATTTAAATGCTTTGCAACTGCTTTCAGTTGCAACAAATTGAAACATATGACACCGATTTATTATTTTGAAGGGATACTATAACATGTCCCTTCCATATGCCAAATGAATATCCATTCGCAATCCCACTTTAGGAGTCAATAAACTTTTTCTAACTCCAAAAAGGTGATTAGTATATAGCAAATACCTTTTTAACTCTCACAAATGCCAAATCTGAGCATTTGCGACCATTAAAATGCTTTGCACATCTGGTTGCATAATATGAAGATAGTTAACATGATAAGTTTTTCATCTTTCCTCCTAACGAAACATTTGCTACTAAGCATTAGCAGGTAACATGTCTGCCACTGACAGTTGATATACAGCAATGATGCTCTGATTTCAGAAACAAGCTGCCCTCATTTGGTACATTTTAGGGTGTGTGGCTAGCTGTGTTTGTATGGCTGGTCATGATCTTACCTAGACAGATAAATGGCCTATCTGCTTGCAACAGGCATAGGGTTCTATTTGTAGTCCTTTATTATGAGGACCGTGATACGGTGGGCACATAATGCTGATGAATCATGAGAACAATAACATGAAAATCGATACAACCGTATAAATCGTATGTGTGCAGAGCAGAGCTATGCATACATACTAAACTGTGGCACTTTAGTTGCATGGTTATCAACAAAGACACACTATTATAACTTCAAAAACAATCTCTCATGCATATATATATATAAATATATAGTCACTAAAAAAAACAAAGGTTACAGGGACGTTATAGTTAGGGTCATATTTCACTCGTACAAAACCAGTGATTTCCAGCAGTTATAGTAACCTGAGCTAACTATAACTTACGCCCCTGCAATGCACTGTTTATGACCTCACATATTACATCCCTCATGACATAGTCAGTGCCATCTCTGATGACATCTCGAATGACATCACTGAGGACACCATCCAGGGAGTGTAAGTATTTTGTACGCCAAGAGCGAATGTTTGCTCTCTATAAATACCCACAAATATCAAATATCAAAATATCAAAATATGATTGTTAAACATATATCCTAATGTACTTTAAAACTTAAAGGAGTATACTAGGTGTACTACTAATAAGTGATACTACTTTTAGTATATATCATGTGAGTGGCTGTGTGACTGTATGTGTCACTGCGTATATTCATGTATGAGTGGCTGTATAAGTGGCTGTGTAAGTAGTGTGTGAGTGTGTGAGATAGTGTGTGAGTGGCTGTAAGGGTGAGTAAGTAGGTATCACAGTGGATGTACGGGTGGGTGAGTGACGCTCTAAATGGCTCTGCCAGTGTGTAAGTGCCCGTGTAGTGACTGTATGGGTGAGTGAGTGGATGTCTGAATGGCTGTATGAGTTAGTGATTGGGTGTGTAAGTGGCTGTATGGGTGAGTGAGTGGCTGTTTGAGTAGGTGTTACGTTTGTTGACTTCATGTGTTAGTGACTGTATTGGACAGTGAGCATCTGTGTGAATGGGTGCATGGGTGAATACAGGAATGTGTGAGTGCTTGTATGGATGTATGAATGGATATGTAATTGGTTGTGTGAGTGAGTGTATGAATACTTCTATGTGTGAGTGAGTGGCTGTGTTGAGAGGCTGATTAGGTGCGTGAGTGGGTGTGGGACTCTGTGGGTAAATAAGTGGGTGCGTGATTTGCTCTATAGGTGAGTGTGTGGTTATGTGACTGGCTGTATGGGTGAGTAACTTGTTGTATGAGTAGCTGTATGGGTGAGTGAAAGGTTGTATGAGTAGCTGTATGGGTGAGTGAAAGGTTGTGTGAGTGGTTGTACGAGTGTGTGAGTGGGTGTGAGAGTGGTTCTATGAATGAATGAGTGGGTGTGTGAGTACTTGTATTGGTCTGTGAATGGTATGTCATACGTTGTTGGGTGTGTGAGTGGGTGTACAAGAGGTTGTATGGGGTGTGAGTAGGTGTGTGAGTGGTTCTACGGATGATGTCATCAGTGATGTCATTTGAAATGTCATCAGTAATGTAACATGTCTGGTCATAAGCAGTGCACTACAATGGCATAAGCTCAGGTAATTATAGCTGCCGAATGTCACTAATTTTGTACTAGTGAAATCTGACCCTAACTATAACGTCCCTATAACCCTCGGTTTTTTCTGTAAATTTCTAAAGTTTTTTAATTCAATTTGCTAACTATAACGTCCCTGTAATCTTTGTTTTTTAGTACATTTCTAAGGTTTTGTTAAATGCTAATTCCTTACTATAACTTACCTGTAACTTTTGGGCTTTTTCAGAGAATTTCAATGTTTTTTTAACTAGTAATCACGTTTGCATAGTGGTAGAGAAAGGGGGCTGGGCCTTGTACCAGCTCGTAGAAATCCCACTGTGTAGGGCTAGCAGGAAGTAACAGGAGGGCTTCTTGGCCCCCAAGGTCCCTCAGAAGTAAATTGGATTCATCCCCCAATCAGAAGTGCACCACAAGCTGTGTTTGCAGAGTCCTAGAGAAAAGGGACGTGTTCTCGGAACACCTCTCACAAATCCAGCTGTATGGAACTTACTGGAGGTAACAGGAGGGGTACCTGGCCCCCAAGGACATCCTTGGAGCCCAACTACCTCTCCTGTTACCTCCAGTAAGTACCACACAGTGGGATTGCTGAGACATTGTAGGAGGCCACGCCCTTTCTCTGCAAACGTGCCTTGTGACGCACTACTAGTAGAGGGGTGACGTTTCCTTGGCTATTGAGGGTCTTTGGGGGACAACTACCCCTCCTGTTACCTCCATCAAGTCTCACACAGTGGGTTTGCTGTGAGGTTTTTGGTAGCCACACCCCCTTTTGCCACCACTCTGCAAACGTGCCTCCTGGCACTTGATTAGTTAGGGGATGAAGTCCCCTTGGCTCTTGCAGGTCCTTGGGACCCAACTACCCCTCGTGTTACCTCCAGTAAGACTCAGCTGGATTTCTGAGAGGTCATCAGAGGCAATGCCCCCTTTCTCCACCACTCTGAAAACGTGCCTCCTGGCGCACTGCTGCTTGGGGGATGAAGTCCCCATTAGTCCTGAGGCCATCATGAAGCAAGGGGAACTCATCCCCCCACCAGCAGAGGAGCAAAAGGCACATTTGAATACACATGGAGAAAGGGGGCATGGCCTCCAAACACCTCTCAGAAATTCCATTGTGTGGGGCTAACTGGAGGTAACAGTAGGTCTTCTTGGCCCCTAAGGACCCTTAGCAGCCTAGGGGACTTCATTACCCAACCAGGAGCCCACCAGGAGGCACGTTTGCAGAGTAGTGGAGAAAGGGGCTTCTGAGATTTGCTGCCTTTTTTTGTTATTTTTCCCTAAACATTTTGGGCCCCGAGGACCAATACCCCTGGGGCCTGAATTTTTTATTTGAAAAACGGGAGGTGGGCCCCCTCCCAGGCTAATTACGGCCCAGGGACACCATCCCTCCGGGGCTGGCCTTTCATTGTTTTATTATTTAAAGGAAGAGTGCCCGCATGGCTCCCCTTCCCTGGGCCATTTTCAGCCCCGGGGATCCCATTCCCCGGGGCCTGCTCCTATTTATATTACTTATTGTTTTTTTTAAAAGGAAGGGGGCTGCACGCCCCCCCCCCTGAGGTCAAAGTCGGCCCGGGGACCCCATCCCCCGGGCCAGGCCTTTATATTTTTATTTTTTAAAGGGGAGGAGTTGTTGCACGGACCACCTCCCCGGGCCAATTTCAGCCCCGGGTACCCCATCCCCTAGGGCTCTCCATTTGTAAACAACATTAAATTCTTAACAGGGAGGGGGGCTGAGCGCCCCCCTCCCAGGCCATTTTCAGCCCCGGGGAACCCATCCCCCGGGGCATGGCCATCTTGTTGGGGACCGCAGTGCACCTGCCATCCCATAGCAAGCTGCAATGTCCCGGGGGTGGGCAACCCAGGACATTGCTGGAGCTGGCCCTGGGAGTGGGTTTCCCCAGGGCCATGTAGGGCTCCAGGAGGGGGCCGCCCCTTATATAAACATAGCCCTAGAGAGGTGGTGGTCCCCAGGGCTGGGGGTCCGCAACTTTCCCCTCATTAGTGTATTGGTGCTTTATCAATGAATGCCTGTTTTTTCAACATAAGCTAAGATCTTACTACCATATGTACCTATAGCATCAATTTTGCCTTTTTTTTTGTGTTAATTTTAGGTTTTTTTTTACATCATAGTCCACCAACCACCCTTGAGCACTGCCTTTGGCCATGTGCAGCAGAGTGTTGTCCACAGGACCTGAACTCCACTGAAACCCCTGAATCCCAGCCCCATCTCAATCCCCTTGGCCATGGGCAGTAGGGGATGGCCCTCCTTTGACACCCAGCTGCTGCACACAGGCTTCGGTTATGCAGAGTGGGGGGTTGGCCACAAGACCAGACCTCCAGCCCGAACCTCATCCCAACTCCACTGCAGCCATCGAACACCCCCCACCCCACTTTTTAATCCTTTCAAAATCACTGAAAAATATGTTTTTTAATAATATTATCTTGAGAAGTTCTGAAAATATCTTCACTAAAGTAAGCAAAGGCACTTCCCAAAGTAAAGATCTACTTTCATCCCAAGTTTGGGGTAACACATGGCAGAAGTTTATTTGAGGAAACAGAGCAGACATGTGGTCATTTTTGTTTTTTCAAAGACTGTTTCACAAAGAGGCTGGCATCAAGGGAAACAAATAATACTATCCCAAAACAAATGGTGAGTTTTCTCCCAACCTTTAGGGGGCATTTCTGGACTTTTTTGGTCTAGTTGAAAAAGGAGTCCTGGGCAGAACTAGCTGTGGTAGCAATAGTATCAGAGGTGTCACCCTATGGTGAACCAGCAGGTCTGTTGGAAGGGTTTTCTTGAAGGCTAGCCAATGGTAGTTCTTCTATTCTCTGTATCAAGTGGGGATGTGACAGGACGGCAGATCAGAAATCTACCAGTGTTTGCTAGTTGTTCTTTATATTCCTCCTCTAAATGAGACTATTTATTTTTACGATTTTATACAATCCTAGGGGCAGATTTATGTCGGACTTGCGCCACGTTTACGCCGCCTTTGCGTGACGCAACGGCGCAGAAACATGGCGCATCCCACTTTAAACCAATAGAAATGTTCAACCCAAAAAGTATACATAGTTCTGAGGAACCTGCAATTACTATGTTCTGAACATGTGAAGTACAGAGTAAACATAGGTTTACTAAAGAGCCCTAGTGAAGGAGAAGTGTGTATCTTTAAATGATGCAGTAAAATGGGACTGGAATTCTGCATATATGTATTTAACGATGTGAAACATTCTGGAAGTGAAGTGAGAAAAAGATTTGACAAAGCAAATATTTATGGCTCCTAATTTCAAAATGGGAACCTAAATATAAAGGCATCAAATGTTTTTCTCTTCATCATTCATCATCAAATAAGCTTTATTCGGCGTTTGACCATAAAAGCAACACAAAGAAATACATACACGCAAAAAAATAACTCAACATAACATTACCTAATTAAAAGAAAAATAAATTAAGACCCAACTAAAATAGTTTAGCATATCAACGATTCTAAATAAAAACCCAAAATACACAGAATCCCCCTTTTTCACCCGCTGTTATTGTAAATCGGTGCTCGGGGACCAGGGTAAAAGTCATGCAGGTCCCAAATACAGATGGAGCCATCTCCAAGTTTTGGCTGGATAGATCGCAAGTAGGGGGCAATGTTCCTGTCTTTAAACCTAACCAGAATCAAGTCCCCCGGAACATTTTTGGGCAGATGACCAAGCCACCCCACCCTTCTGACGCTCAGTATCCCACCATCTAGCGCAGAAGGTAATGGTCTATTGTTTTTAAGCCAAAAGATGGCTTTGTCCAGTAGGTCCTGGTGCAGTTCACGTTTTCCTGGTCTGAGTGCGGGGACCCCAGAGAGAATGGTGACATATGGGGCTGCTACGGGGGGTAAGTCAATGCGATGTCTTCTATCTAGTGCGATCACAGGAGCTCTATGTGGGGCGTGATCGAGATGACGGGTATTATTGCGACCACTTTGAATCGGTGGTATAACAGCGGAGTCACTGGTTTGCAATACCCTGGGCGCATTGTCTCTAGACCTTTTCTGGGTGTTAGTGGGGGTAGAGCGTGTGGGAGTAACAGTGTTTCCGGTTAGTGGGTATGACCGTGCTACCGTTTTTTCAATCCTGCACAGTCTGTCCCCCAAATCATTAATTTTAGCTACCAGTGGAGAAAGAGCAGTATATAGCAAACGCTCGACTTGGGCCAGAAGGGTCGATTGTAGGGGGGATCGAGTCTCAGCCTTATCCAATAGTAATGAGGCAGTATTAGGGCCAGGTACAGACGGGCTGCAGTTATTAGATGGAAGGAGGGTTATAACGGGGGATGCCTGGGGGGAGCATATTGTTTGAACAGTGTCTCGAGCCACTATGGGGGGGGATAGAACATCCAGGATATAGTTTGTGCCACAGAGGGCATTCAGCTCTTCCCAGATGGACATTGTAGTTGGGTAACAGAATCCTGGAATCCTGGTGTCAAGTATAGACAGTTCAAAGCGATAGGGATAGAAAGAATGGAGTTTGACTGTACCTTCTCCAGTAAAGGTGCCAAGAGTGGTGGCCCGTCCCGTCCTCCTTGTGCCTCTGAGGGCCACAGAGGGCCCGCCCTTTGCCCGGGCTTAGTCCGGCGTTGGTCCCGCGCTGCGTCCCGCGCTGCGTGATCTCGAAACGGATTATATTCTGTCAGTGATTAGGGGGCGGTCCTCCGCTCAGATGGGCAGGTGTGCTACCGCGCGGACTCCTGGCTCCTGGAGTCCCTCGCAGCACAAATCATCAAGCCCCTACGATGCCAAACTGCCTCTGACACCACGGCCAGCAGCACTCCTCGCTATGCCCCCACCTCAGGAAACAGCAACTCCAGTTCACGGTGAGCAAAAGCTCACGAAGCGGGACCCAAGTGAGTTTTGGGAGATAGCTTCAGTGGGGAGGCATAGGAATCCCTACCAACTGGAATATTTCAGGGATGTCCACCGTCCCACTTTGGTGAGGTATGTACCAAATTTAAAGCACTGGTGTCAGGTCTATAGCTATCACGGTTGCAGCTGGTGAAACTACATAGGGCTCAGATATAGAAGGGGCACACTACATGGCCATTGATTCACAAAATGCCACGGGTAGCGAAAGTGACAACACACCCTTTGACCTTACTGATTTAACAGAAAGGGATCTCACATGACCCTCGACCGTAAATATACCCAGAAAGTGATGTCACATGACCTTAACCCTGTTGACATTACATTAATTGAAGTTACAACTGAGTTTTATAAGAAACGACTGACTACTAATGACAACAAGACAAATGTCTATTTTAATGTAGCATTAATATGAGGGTGCTACTATGATGTGCCAGGGAAACTTTTAGGGGCCCATTAGGATCTCAGGCGGATCGCCACTGCCGGCATGGCGGTGGCAATCAGTCCGAGATCCGTCTCCGCCCACCATCCATTTCCCTCGCTATATTACTATGGCGGGGGGACCGCGGCAGACGGAAAAGACTGTCTGCCGCTTTTCCGCCCGGTCAACAAGTCGACCGGGCGGAAAAGAGTTTAATATGGGGGCGGTGTCTGTTAGACACCGCAAGCCATATTACAATGGGGGCGGAAACATGCCTGCATGCGGGAATTGCTTGCGGGGGCCCGTTGTAGGCCCCCAGTGACTCTGGGAGGTGGAGGGTGCACATGGGGGCTACCTATGGTACCCCCCTGCAGTTCCATGCACAACATGGCAGGCACCGCGCGGTGCCTGCCATGTTGTGCATGGAAGTGCCACCATGCCTTCCTGGCATTGTGGCGGGCGGTGCTGAGTGCACCGCCCGCCACAATGTCAGGAATGCAGGATGCGCCCGCCACTGTGGCGCACGCATCCTAATGGCCCCCACAGGACTCCCGCCCTTATGGCGGGTGGTCCCATTTTACGTTACGATGGCGGACGGACATCCTAATGACCCCCATAGTTTTTCTGTTTGCATTACATGAAAAAAGTGTTCACCTGAAGAGGACATAGACCCATATCACACATAGCACCACGATGAACCTAAATTATTTATATAACAAGCTATCAGATTTAATAGTTATCCTAGTGAATACCACAATGAGAAATATATAGATAAATCATTGGGAGAGGGGAACAAAACAGATTAAATGAAAAGGGGATTCTCTCCCCAAGAAAATTGAAATAATTGAGTCATGGAGTACATTTCAAAGCAACATTTTCACATACATTTACTAAAAAGCCATAGGCTCTGAAAGAGCATCCATTAAATATTCAAGTCCTTCCATGAAGTGCTAAGCTAATTAAACCTGACACTCCCCAGCTTGACCCCATTTTTTTCCTATGGGTGCCTCATATATCTTGCTTATTCATTCTCACTCAGTTGCAGTCATTCATTCTCCCTTACTCACTTGTTCTGGCTGTCAATCATTCTCACGTATTCTTGCTTATTCACACTAATTTTTACTCAAGTTCATTCACACTAACTCCTACCCATTCTTTCTCAGTCTCACTCACTTATTCTTACACCGTTTGAAATTCTCATTCATAGGAACTCATTCACATTGACTCTTACTCTAAATCACTCCTACTTTCTAATTCACTCACTCTCACTCACAGTTGTACTCACACTCCCTCACAGTCTCTAATGCTCTCTCACACTCATTATTTCTCACTTACTCTCACTCACCTTCATTTACTCTTTCTTTCACTTACTATGACTCAGCTGCACTCATTCTCTCTCAGCTGCCACTGACGTTTCTACCCACACTCTTGGTACTTCACGTTTAATACACTAATAGTGAATAATAGACTATTAATCACAATTAGTACCGAGGACCTCCTGGGTAATCCTAATGCCAGCCGGGCTGCCGTGTTCCTGTGTATCTGTAGTCTTTTCAGCACTACATTATTGGCTCCTGCATACAGGCTGTTGCAGTTATCCAAGCGAGACAGAATTAGGGAACTGCCACTGATTTTCTGGCTGTCAAAGTAAGCAAGACAAAAAACTTTTTTAGTGTTTTTATCATGTGGAAGCACATGCCCACTACAGAGAGAGCTTGCTGGTGGATGTATAGTGTATGATCTAATTGATCCCTAGATTTATCACAGTGTCTATTGTGTTAGGGGGTGGTGCTGTATCGGTCGGCCACTATTGTTTGGGCATACAGATGTTGGATTTACCAAGCAGCATAATCTCTGTTTTTTGCTATTGCATTTGAGGTGGTCTGCTTTCATCCAGTCCATGACTGCTAAAAGACAGTCCTGGAATTTTTCTTCGGCTGTTGTGGAACTTTTGACAAGAGTGAGGATTAGCTGAGTGTCATCCGCATATGAGATGGACTCAATACGGTTGAGGACGGTCTCATATATAGGTTAAAAAGTTTTGGGCCTGAGGGACTCCAGAGCGCAGTTGTGTTTCTGTTGATTTAAAGTTGCCTAAGGTTACTATTTGTCTTCTGTTGTCCATGAAAGAGATTAGCCAGGCCAGGGTTTTGTGAGATATGCCACATTCCCCAAGTCTGGCTTCTAGAATGTCATGAGAGACCGTGTTGAACGCAGCTGATAGGTCCAACTGAGTTGGTTCTGCATTTTTACCTTGATCTAGGGCAAATTTTAAGGTTTCTGATGTATGGCGCATCACTGCTTCTGTTAAATGTCCAGGCCTAAAACCTTGGGCCTCATTTATGAAAAGTGAAGCATCGCTGCGTGAAAATAGCGATGCGTCACTTTTCACTGCGCCCTCTTCGCGACACCAACGATGCGTCATATTTATAGTATGACGCATCATGGCGCAAGGAGTTACAGATACGTCAGTATTTCTAACGTATCTGTATGGCGCAAAAGTGACGTATTGCTGGAGTGTGTCACAAAAGTGACGCAACTCCAGCAATGTGTCCTTTCACATGGGGCGAGAACCATGTGAAAGGGCCTGCATCAGTCTTACGCCTGCTGTGAGGCAGGCATTCGAATTTGACACATTTGTGTCCTAGAAGTGGCGCAGTAAATCGTTTTCACTGCGTCACTTCTATGACCCTTTTTTGCGTCAGAACGCCCCCCCGCATACATTACACCTGGCGTAGGTATAATGTAGTGCAGGGGTTTACAAAGTGATGCATCTACCAAGATGCGTCACTTTGTAAATATGGTGCAACAAGGCACATTTTTTACGCTGCTGGTGCGTCACAAAAAGTGACGCACCGGCTGCGTAAAAGTGGCGCACGGTCTCATAAATGAGGCCCCTTATTTTTTGGGGTGCAGAATGTTAGCTTCTTCTAGGTAGGCGTTTAATTGGTATTGACTAGCTTCTCAGTAATTTTGCTCAGACTTGGTAGCAGCGAAATAGGTCTGAGGTTGGAGAGAGTTGTTGGGTCTGATAATTTTTTTTTTTTTTGAGGGGTTTAACTGATGCTATTTTCCAATTGTCCGGAACTTTTGCTTGCTTGAGAGAGGAGTTAATTATACTGTTGATTATGGGGGTTATGATGTCAATGAGAGCATGTACAATTTTTGGAGGACAAGGATCGAGAGGGGACCCTGATTTACTTGTTAGAATGGCTTGTTGGGACTCTTGCAGACTAATCTCCTTAAAGCAGTTAAGGCCAATTCCATTTTCTAGTGCCCTTGCTTCTGTGGGCTGGGCATTGATTGTCTTAAAATCTTTTTTAGATCTTTTATTTTATTGTCAAAATATTCTGCTATCTGGTCACATAGAATTTGTGATGGCGGTATTTCGCGTTCTAACACCTTTGGGGACGTTAAAGATCATTTTCTGGTTGGACTCTGCCTGGTTGATAAGGTTGGAGTAGTATTCTCTCTTTCCTATTCTAATTTGTTGGTGGTATTGTTCAAGGGTTGCTTTAAAGGTGGCGAGCTCTTCTTGTTTATAGTTTTTTCTCCATGTGTGTTTTTTTTTTTTGCACTGGCCTTGTAGCTCTTTAAGCATAGGGGTGAACCATGGGGCAGAGTTTTTACTTGGGAGTCTTTTATTGCGTGTGGCGGGATGCACCAGGGTATTGGCTACTGAGGTCATCCAATCATTAAACATGTCAGTGTCTGTCGATGGGTCCCCTGTTAGGATAGGTTAATCTGATTCTACTCTTACATATAGGTTAGGGTTAGTTAGCATGTTGTTTCAGTACCAGGGTATTTGTGATTTCTCCAAAGTTCGCCTAGAATGGTGAAATTGGAGTAACTAACCACCAGTGAGCTCATTCTCTCCCCCAAGGAATTTAGGAACTTAAGGCTGGGTCCCAGGGGTCTGTAGATCAGGGTTTCCACAAAGGACCTTAGACTATCTAGTTGGAGGCAGACACCAAGACTTTCTGCCTCTTTTAAATCTGCGTTGTTGAATGTGGAGCATTTCAAAGTGTTCCCACTTCCTGTATAATATTGCTAGGCACCGTCCTCTTTGCTTAGCTCTATCTTGTCTTGATATAGTATATCCTGGGGCGAGGGCTTGCACAATGTCAAGGTTTGAGTGGTCTTTTAACCAGGTGTCTGTTGTAAAGAAACAGTCTAATTTTAGGTTGCTAAGGTTGTCTTATATATGTAGTGCGTTTTTCGCTAGGGATCTGGCATGAACTAGGCCGCCTCCTAGTTGCTCGGGGTCCGCTAAGGTGACCTGTTTAGGGAGTTCATGATTGAGCTTTGACCTGCACTTCAGGCAGGTTAATGGGCCCAATATTTCATCAGGGTGTAGAAGCGCTAGGCACTTGCCCTTATTTGTGTTACATGCCAGGATTGCCTCTTTGGAATATGAGTGACCTGGTTTGAAACTGGCAGTATTCCTGGCCCTGGCCACGTTCTGAACGCGGACGGGCGCAGACTGGCTTGCCTTTGGAACACCTTTGGTGCTCCGTTGGCACGCCCGCTGCGCGTCCGGCTCAGCATGCCCATTTATTGCTGGCCGGAAGTGCACCTTTGACCTCCGCCTTTTCCTCCCGGAAGTATCCAAGGTAGGAGGAGCGTCTAGGAGCCCCTCTGTGTAAACGGCAAGGAGCGGCAGACCGGAGGCCCAAAGTTTCACCAGAAAAGGAAGTGAGTGTGCTTAAAAAATATATAGAAATTTAGTGGATGCACCCTAATTTGTGAATGCCCCCAAGAAAGTATTTAAAAGGTTGCGCTAGTACGAGGAATTAAAATAGCGTTGGAACAATGATTACAACTGCGCTAGTTCAATGATTTAATAACCAGCTGGTTTAAAACGAGGATAAAGGACAGAAGTAAAAAAAAACAGAGGAACAAGCTGTAAGGCAGCAAAAGGCAGAGGATTCCTCCCACACTACCACTCACCCGTTTCCGCTGCCATACATCCCTGCCTCCTGACCCCTGCATAGATTAAACAAGCTAAGCTTCATGATATCTTCCATCTTCAGAGAAGTGAGGATACTAGGCCTACATACCAGTAGGAGGCAGTCAAAAAGTCAGTAAAAGATACCAGATTTACAGTCAGAGGGCCGAACTGGGATCCCAAAGCCGACCTGGCAATTTTTTCAGATATAATTTTAAACTTTAGGTAGGATTTCTTTGGATTAAACTTCAGATAAAGAATTTTTTATTCAAAATATTGTATTAAAAATAAGTAGATTTGTAATTTAAAATGAAGTTAGTATTGCTATAAGATTGTATTGTAATATTTCTAAATTTTTAAATGTATCTAATTTTTTCAAAAGGTCTCATAAACTTTTAAACTTTTCCTGATACCTTACCACACGGATACCTTACCAGACAGAGACCTCCACCCAGATAGAGGAGGTCATCGCAAGTGTGCAGAATGTCAAATACAGTTGTAAAGTCAATTTAAGCAGTTACGCTACAGTCATAATTGATATTTTTACAGACACCATCCACTATTTCAGATGGTGGATATAATAAGTCTACACTTTTGAGTAACTTTACAGTTGTAAATAGTGACTAGTCCAAAGAAATAAAGTTGCTCAAATGTGTGAGAGTAAACTTATATATGTTGATTTACTCACATGTAAGTTTGTGTTTGTCAATACATCCCAATATGTTCTCCATGAGTGGCACAAGCACCACACATGCCAACCCTAAACAAACACTTGCAAAACGAATAGGTATGATTTGCATTTTGTGCTGTAAACAAGATCATGACTTTGGCAATTCTTCCTAGCAGTGGCAGTATAAGAAATAGCTGCTGGCAATGCTAAAATGCAGCATCAGACCAATGGTAGGAAGAGAAAGAGACAGCAGGTGTGCTACTGTAGGGTGAGTTGCAATCCAAGAATTAGTGGCAATGATTGGATGGGATGACTCTGAGATGCACCTCAAAAGTCTCAAGGCCATGCCTTTTATTGTTAATCTTGAAAGGCTACATGGTGACATAAAGTATGTCAAGCTGTCCCTATCTGCTAAAGAAGATGCTATTAGGCTGACCATCTTGAGGGAAGGCTCACACTGGAGCGCTAAAAGAAATGTATATAAAAAAGGATATTGCAGTTAAAAACAAGCATTGGCTAAGACAATTGTTTTTGCCTAATTACTAAATGTCCTTCTCAAGTTAGAAGCAGCAGCATGAAATCTTTAAAGTGGCTGAAGCTCTTCAAAACTTTACTAAATGCCCCTTTCAAGTCAGAAGCAACTGCTGAACAAGTCTATCACAAAGATGCTGTAACTGAGGTTGTTTATGAATGCCCCTCTCAAGTCAGATGCAAATGTTTCAAATCTCTCTTACAAAGTTGAGATGGTGTGGCTTCAAGAATAAAAGCTACACATACAATTTTCTTACGCTAAAAATTCTGCTTGCTTTCTATATGCTAAGTAATATGCCAAGGCTGGTATATGCTGATGAAACAATATTGCAACTTTCGATGAATGTCTTGATTACTATGGAAAACTTGTGAAGACCACCTAGATTAGATAGGTGTTAGCAGTCACTGGTTAAATTAAATGTCTTCAACCATATTCTTAGCAGCCTGCTTTTTAAATGGCAATATACTTGTGTGCCAGTGCTGTGGTAGGAAGAAGCAAAATACAAACCAATAGATAAAGATTGTTGAAAGGCCCTCTTAATCACATAACAGCACACATATAGAACTGGTAAATGTCAGTGTTTTGTTTAGCTTGAAAACGTTTCTGTTGTCACTGAAATCTTCAACTAACTGTAACGTTATTTACAGTTAGGTGAAGATATTAGTGACAATATTAACGTTTTCAACTGAACAAAAAACTGAAATTCACGAGTTCTAGTTAGCAGAGCTAACTAATACTTGTGCCCCTGCCATCCACTGCTTATGACCTCACGTATTACATGACTCATGGCATGTCTATGACATCTTTTACGACATCACTGATGGCATCCCAAATGACTACTTATGCTGCTCCCTCCGGGCGGTAGGAATCTCTTGATCTGTCTCCCTGCCCACATCAGTGCAGGCAGAAAAACAGATCAAAAGTCTGCTCCCAGGGGGGAGGAGCCAAGACAGCGACTGTGATGGCTGCCTAAAACCTCGGCTCCGCAGCCCTTCTCCTCCCGCGTGGATATCCTGTAATTGATCCTGGACCTATTTCACACTCCCGCGTCTGTGAGGACGCCCGGTCACAGGTTGCGTGATCCCGAGGTCTCTCCCAGCCATACACCCGGAGAAACATCTATTCGCATCTTGCGGCCTGCAACGGGTTTGGAACCGGGACTGTGCGTTATAGACGGGGCCGGGCACTGAGTGAACAACAGCAGTCACCCGTGCGGTGGAGGAGTCGGTCAGCTGGAGCAATGAGATGATCGGCTTGCTTCTTGCCGAGGACAGCTAGAACAACTAGCAGTGCGGATCGGAGTATGCCCGGCGTAGTAATTTCGAGGGATTGTGTAATTATGTGCCTAATTGCAAGTGAGCCGATCGGAAGCTGTTGGCCGTCCGGCCCGCATTTGGCGGGCTGCTCCCGAATTTTCGCATGAACTGCTCCCTTTCACGGATGGCTTGCATCGGATGCTGCCAATTGGGCATTTATTGATACTGCCCTTACAGAATTGCTGCAGTACTATGGAGCCTGATATGCCTTTGTTTGAGGCTCGGTCCCACACGTTAATGGAGCGGCTTGCTGGCCAAATTGATAATGTGGAGTGTAACACCCGAAGTGCTGGCTTGCAGCAAGGAGGGGAGTGCATGGAAATGAGGAGCGTGGAAGTGTTGGCACATGGAGTTGGATTAACGTGTTGTGACCTTCTAGCGGCCCTTAATGCTTTACACTCCACCAAGCATTGGGGAATAAATTGGATGCCATGGTGTCTACCTTGAGACACTCGACACCAGTCAGTCTTCAGGCTCACGATGACCTGCCTCGTTCTATACCAGAGAGGAGCGCGATGGCTGCCCCTGTGAACATTGCAACACCGGAGGTCCCGATTTGCGTGGTAACTGGTGCGCAGGCTTCCGGATGTTTGGACTGCTCGGTAGGACTAACACTGGATCCAGAGGTGGCAGTATCGCTCTACGCTATGCTCTCGAAGACCCTGGTGCTGCCTCAGATACTGTCGGACATTTTGTTTCTCCTCTCACTCCCGGATATTGTGCATGTGACCTGGAAGATACGCTTCAGAGCTGTATTGAGATCGTTGGACTGCCATGCTGATGACTGTGTTTGTGTTCGGATATGTCACCTCATTGTGTGTGGACTGCAGTCTGGGCTAGATTTGAGGCTCCGTTCCCTCGCAATATTCGTTATGGGAATGGGTCGACTGCGGTTGGACTCCATTGGTGCATTAGATCGCACGGGACAGGGTTGAGGTTGTGTCCTGGATTGCTGGAGTTTGATTTCCTGGTGACTATGTGGGACATGCCTTCTGTTGATTGAAATGTTGGTCGCCCGGGTGCCGATTTGAAGGGCTGAGGATCGAATGGGTGGGTGGCTGGGGGCCAGTATAATAATTCTTTCTCCTCCTCCACTTTCTTTCTCTTTTGTCTTACTAAATTTCGGGTTTCCTATTTAGGGCGACGGGCACACTGCTGGGGGGTAGGCCATGGCCTTCTGCAGGGGTGCGGAGTGAGGGGTTGGGGGGGTTTCTTTCTACTTTCTTGTTTCCTCCTTGGTTCTATGGCCCTTTTTCTTTATTCTTTTCTGTGTTATCGTTCCACAGGGTTCCTGTAGTGTACTCAGTTTTTGTGGGGTGGGGCATTGGTTTATCACGTATAGTGATTGTAATGATGGCTACTTTGTATTGTTTACTTCGCTCTTCACTCCCACTTTAATTGTTATGCTGGTTGCCGTTATACATTCTGATGGCCAGCTGTAGGTCCTGAAACGATCGCTTGGCATTGATCCTGTAATCTCTAGAAACTTTTAAAAAGAAACCTCTTTCATCCTGGTATCGTTATGGTACGGTCATTATCCTGAGCTGCAATTGGAATACGGAATGTCGCATGCTTATGGCTTTATTGATTTGCTTGCCCATGATTGTAACTGCTTTACGTACAATATAGGTTTACCAAAAAAAAAAAAAAAAAAAGTCTGCTCCCAGTTGGTGGGAGCAGACTTTGTGTTTACTCCAGTGGGGTGGGAGATAAAAAAATGCTCTGGCCAGGAGATAGCAAACACAGTTTTCCCCACCCATGCCAGTTTAGGCAGACAAACTGCTGTGTCCCGAAAGTGGGCTCCTCGGGACAGTATGTGAGTTGGTGAGCTGGCCCTTGGGTGCCCCGTGCCATAGGAGGCTCAAAGAGCCTACCCTTGAATTTTATTAATAATAATTCCCCCACCCCTCAATTAAATATATCGACCCTGAGAGATGGGGTCCCTGGGACATTTAAAGGCTCAGGGAGGGGTAATGCACAGCCCTGTCCCCTTCTTGGGCATTTTGTCCCAAGGGATGGGCTCCCTTGGACCTATATTGACGGAGGGAGGTTGGGAGTGAGCTCCTCTCCCCTCAAATAAACAATGCATCCCAGGGGGTGGCTCCCCAGGGCTGATAACTGCCAATTTTGAAAAACTACACTCTACTCTGCACCACTCTATGCCACTGCACTTTCCGCTACTCTTTTCTCCTCTGCACCACTGTACTGTACGCCAGTAAACTCAATATCACTCTGCTCTACTCTTTGCCACTTTACCCCACTTCACTCTACGTCACTCTATTCTGCACCACTGCAGCTCTACATCACTGCTTTCTATGCCACTATACTCTTCTTTGCACTAGTGCACTCTACTCTACTGTGCACTACTCTATTATACGCCAAGACACGGTACTCCACTGCACTATGCATCACTCTGCTCTTCTCTGCTCCACTCTACTTTATGCCACCACACTCCACGCCACTCTAGTCTACCCCGTACCACTGCCCTGTACGCCATTGCACTCAATGCCACTCTACCATACTGTGCCACTGTACTCTGTGTCACTGCATTCTACACCACAGCAGTCTATGCCACTGCACTCTACTCTGCACCACTATATGCCACTGTACTCTATGCCACTCTAATCTGCTGTGAATTCTATGCCTCTGCTACTCTACTTTGCACCACTCTACTGTAGGCCACTGCACTCTATACCACTGTACTCTACACCACTTTGCTGTACACCAATGTACTCTAAGCCACTGCGCTCTACATCACTGTACTCTACGACACTACATGCTACAACACTGTCCTCCTCTTACTCTACGACGCTCCTCTTAATAATACTCCACTCAATGACACCCCACTCTATGATTTAAAACACTTTTTCATTCAAGAAAAATGTAAATTTAATTTAAAAAAACAAAGGTTAAAGATTAGTTATAGTTAGGAAAAAGTGATAAGTCTAGTTATAGTTAGGGAAACTTGATGTAGTATTTCTACACAAAACAAAATTTAACTACAAAAACATTACATTTTAAAGTTATAGTTCTAACCTAAAGTTAAACATAAACAGTGTTGTGAACGCGCTAGGCAGCCTACATTAACTGTGACTCGCTCTGCTACCTGCATATTTAAATCCTTTAATATTACATAATTTCATAGCATTTATAGGAACACTTATGACATCTAAAATGAGAGTTTGTTTCATATAGAATCAAATTAAGTTGTCCTAATTATAAATAAGCTTTAAGCTTTGTTTTTTTTAAATTTAAAAACAATATAGTTATATATATCTGTATATCCAGTAATGCATTTTAACTACTTGTCATTGATGTGATCCAATTTTAAATTTGAATTTATAATTTTAAATGTCGGAAAGCCATGAGTCTGCTGTTCACACACTATAGACCCCATTTAATATGTCTTCAATGTCTATGCTGAATCATTTTGGAAGTTATGCAGTTACCACTTTAAAATGGTAAGCGCCACCACTTTAAAATGTGGCGCTTAGTGGAGATACCTGTTGGACTAGTTGCCCCCTAGGGGACCTCTGGATTGAAGAGGAATTAATTCCCCAACTTAAAACGCGCCACAGGGCATGTTTGCACTCACATCACCTCAAGCCCCGCCCCCTATCTTCACCACTGTGCAAACGCGCCCTGTAGCGTGTTCTAAGTTGGGGGATTAAGACCCCTTGCATACTGGGGGTTCCTGGGGGCCAACTAGCCCACCAGGAACATCCAGTATGCGCCAGGGGGCTGCGTTGCAGAGAGGTATAAAAAGGGGCGTGGCCTCATTAAAAACCTCTGCAACGCAGCCCCCTGGCGCAATTGCAGGGGGGGAACTAATTCCTCTTGCATACTGGAATGTCCCTGGGGGGCAACTATCCGACCATAACCTCCAGTATGCGCCAGGGGGCTGCATTGCAGAGAAGTGTAATGAGGCCACGCCTCTTTTTACACCTCTTTGCAACGCAGCCCCCTGGCGTGTTTGCAGAGGGGGAACTAATTCCCCTTGCATACTGGAGGTCCTTGGGGGCCAACTAGCCCACCAGGAACCACCAGTATGTGCTCGGGAAGGTACAGAGTACAGTACAGAGTACCGTACTTCATACTCCGCGATTTAAAATATATATATATCATTTTTGGGCCTTGGGGGTACTTGTGGGCCCCCTGAGCAGACCTAGGGGGTCAGGGTTTTTTACCCTGCCCCCTTTGCGTGTTTTGCACGTTTGTTTCACTGCATGCTTGTGCCTCGGTTCTACAGTTCACAGCCATCGGGCAGGTACAGAGTACAGTACATAGAAACTAGGCTTTAACTATAACTACCTACTGGCAACCACCAGTAGGCAATATATATTTAGATATAGATATAGATATAGATATAGATGTAGATATAGATGTAGATATAGATATAGATATAGATATACACACATATATGTCATTTGAGGTTTCATCAGGGATGTCATAAATAATGCCATAGAACATGTCATGTGTGAGGTCATATGTGAGGTCATAAGCAGTGCATAGTGGGGATGCAAGTTATAGGTAGTGCTATTAATTATAATTGCTGAATTTCTGTGGGTTTTTTACTTTAAAATGTTAATATTGTCACTGAGCAATTCACCTAACTATAACATTCCTTAAATCTTTGTTTTTTCCAATTACATTTCTAGGGGTTTCTTTTCAACTAAACAGATATTTTTATTACACGTAACAATAAAGGGACCTAACCTATAGTTTTTTTCCAGTAAATTTCTATCTTTTTTTCAAAGTATAATATATATTGTTTTCAGAGATTAATTTAGTAAAATAATGTTTCTTTTTCATTGTAACAAAACAGGATATGGTTCACAGTTTGCTAAGTATTTCTAAAATGTGTGTGAGTAGTTAACAGATAAATATTCAATAGAAAATGTTTATTTGCTCAGTTATTGTCTGATATCTAGATATGTTACCAGGATTTTTTTTTGAGGCGTCATTAATAAGCATGGGCGGAAAATCCGTTCCGCTCGCGGATTTTGCGTATTTTTGGTAAATTCACAATCCGCATGATTCTCGAATTTCCCGCAAAATCCGCGAGCGGAACGGATTGGGTCAAAAGTTCAAGCTGACTTTTGTAACTCTTTTAGGATGGTGCCGGCAAGCTGCCAGAGCCATTCAAAATAGTTAATAAAGTCAGCTTCAACAGGAAGCTCTAATAGATAAAGTAAAGCAGGTGCTCGAGTTGAAGCTCAAATTCAGTTACACAATCATTAATAACCCCAAACTTGGGATGATTAATGATTGTGTAACTTAATTTGACCTTCAACTCAAGCACCTGCTTTACTTTATCTATTAGTGCTTCCTGTCGAAGCTCTTTGTAGCTATTTTAGAATGGCGCTGGCAGCTTGCTGGCGCCATTCTAAGTGGGGCTGAGGGCAGAAGGGCACAAAAGTGGAACAGAGGGCAGAAGGGGACAAAAAATGAGTGGGGCAGAGGGCAGAAGGGCACAGAAACGAGTGGTACAGAGGGCAGAAGGGCATAAAAAACGAGAGGGTGGCAGTGATTAACCAGGCAAAAAAAAACGCGAACACGCAAAGCGTCCCGCGAACACGCAAAGCGCCCCGCGAACACGCAAAAATAAAAAAATTCACAAATTTGCACGAACTCGCAAATTCGCGGATCGCGAATTCGCAAAATTCGCCCATGCTTAGTCATTACTCTCTCAAGAGAATCACAAGATACTCGCTGGATCCTTGTGCGATTGTAAACATCTAAACTTCATTGTCATCTATTGTATATGCTTCTTTATCATGTTTTTAGTTATTTTTTAATGCTAATCTATAATGGAGTAGTGAATAAAATATATTCAGATTTTCTTTTTTTAACTGATGGCTCTCACCAGTGGGAGGCAAATGCACAATCTCCTGCGTTGACTTCGAGGGTGCTGTACATCCAGTTCTGCTCTCACAAAACACTCCTGAGATCATACATTTATAATTAAGCTAATTATAGTGTTTTACTGTAATTTTGCACAAAATAGAACATTAAGGGCCCCTTTATGATGTCGGGCGGATTGCCCCGCCAGGCTCGTTCCCCCCTCTGCCATATTAGTATGGTGGGGAGGACCTCCGAGGACGGCAGGACCGTCGGCTGCTTTTCCGCCCCGGTCGCCTTGTGGCCGGGGCGGAAAAGAAATAGTATGGTGGCGGTGTCTATTAGACACCGCCCGCCATATTACGATGGGCCTGGGCAGGTGCCTTTCCGTGGCGGAATGGCATGCAGTCTTCACTTTGGGGGCCCCCTGTGGGCCCCCAAAGTGAAGGAGGGGTGGGGGGTGCACACTGGGGGTACCCCCTTTCATTTGCATATACAATGCGGTAGGTACCGCGCGCTGCCTGCCGCATTGTGTATGCGAATGCTTACATGCATTTATGGCATTGTGGCGGGCTGTGCCGAGAGCACCGCCCGCCACAATGTTATAAATGCAGGATGCGGCCGCCACTGTGGCGGCCGCATCCTAATTCCAGCCACGGGACTCCCGCCCTTATGGCGGGCGGTCCCTAGTCCCGATTGGATGGTGGGTCGCCCGCCCGTCATCCTAATGACCCCCTTAGCATTTTGTGTAAAGTAAAAGAATGAATTGTATACTGTTCAATTGAAGATATAAAGGAAGTATTTTACGGTCACACAAGACACCCGCGAGACATGAGGTCTGGGAGAGGAAGCATACTATAAGGAAGGATTTTGATTGTTTCATATGGATGTCTTTATTTAGAAGAAGAAAATTCCATCCTAATTGCTTTATTCCACTATTGGGCTTTGGTGAGAGTGGACGTATTTGGCTTACTCTCCTATCCTGTTTCCCTTTCAGCAGAAATGTCTTCATCAGAATCAAATGAACAGCCAGGAGCTTCTTCACCAGCTCAGCCATATCAGCCACCCAAGAAATCCTTGGTGTGGCAATTCTTTGAAATGAGGCAAGGTGCCAAGAAAGTGTCTGCGAAGTATGTTACCTGTGAACTTTGCAGCAAAGAGTTCAGCAGAGAGAGCAGAAATAAACAATATAGCATGAGTACCACAGGGATATGGCAATACCTTAGATCTAGGCACCCACAAAGGCTTGCATGGGCAGAGTTGGCTCGTGCTGAGGAGCTAGACAACTCTACTAGGACTTCAACATCATCTGCTCCAGGAGATACTATGCCTGCAGAAGTGGACAATAACCCTGTTTTTTTTTAATAAACCACTATTTTGCTGCTTGTGCATTTTCTCATCAAAGACAAGTAGTTCTGCCCAGGCGAAGCTTGTCGAAGAGCACAAGTGCTCCTCTAGGTTGTGGATTTTTAAAATTGTTTTGTACTTTTTTCTCCTTTTTAGTTTTAAGGAGGTACTGTTGGCGTTTGTTTAACACTTCAAGTTGTATGTTTTTGTTGTGCCCTTTAAAAAACAGATAAAATAGCAGAAAATATTAAAGATGTTTGAAACACAATTTTTTCATGGGTGGTGAATATGAACAAAAACAGCTCTTTTCAGAGAAGTCCTCTACTTTTATGATCTATGTTGTTCGCAATTTCCCTTTTTTCCCCCCTTCTTAAAATCGTAAATTTGTGAGAGCTCATGAGAGCCGGGATAGCAATCCCTCAAGTTCAGCCCATTGGGGCAGTGCTTCCTGATCTTGTCTTGCAAGCCGCTCACAAGATTGTGCTTTTTATAATGCAATTTGCATATACACTGAATATATCCTGATGTGCTCCGTAAAATGTATATACACAAGAATATTATGTTGTGGGAAGAGTCTGGTGTCTCCAGTGAGACTTCTGCTCATATTACGGATGTGTCTAGTAGAGTGTATTGAGTGACTGAGCCTTTCTGTTTAAAACTCTCTCAAGGATGATTGGTGTGCGTAGTAAGTTGTGGTGTGTGGAGGGTCTAGCCTCTCCAATGCGACCCCTGTCTCAGATAGCGAGTGTGCATATTAGGGTGTGGGAAAGGCCTGACCTCTCTGCTGATACCTCTATCTTGGATGAAGGGTGTGCATAGTAGGGTGTGTGGAGGGACTGGACTCTCTGCTGAGATCACTATATTGGATAAGGGGTTTGCATAGTAGAGTTTGAGGAGGGAGATCCCTCTCCACTGACACCTCTCTGATGCATTACAGGTGTGCATAGTAGGGTGTGTGGGGAGACTATCTCTTCGCTCTGACCCCCCTCAAGGATTACCTGTGTGCATAGTAGAGTGTAGGGAGGGACTGACCTCTCCTTTCAGTCCTCTCGCTTAGATGACAAGTTTGGGTGGTAGAGTCTGTGGAGAAACACTGACGTCTTCACTGAGAACCCGTTCTTGAATGAAATATGTGTGTAGTAGAGTGTGTTGTTGGCGTGGCTTTCCCTTTCAGACCACAGGGTTCCATTTTTGATATTGCACTCTCGCAGGAGGCTTACGGGACTCTCATGAGCCCAAATGCCAAAAAGTACAATTATTTTTTACCCTTAGTTTCTCAAAAACAACTGGATGGATTTACACCAAAAAGCACAACCTGCAGACCAAGATCTATCTTCTTGCTGAATTTGGTGTAATTCAGTTCAGCAGTTTTTGCTGTAGCCCTGCCTAAAGAAGTCTATGGAAAATTAATGGAGATTTTACATTTTGTGATCCCCTTTTTCGAGGCCCTTTGCTTGATGGATCACCCCAAAACTTTCCGGGCAGGAGCTGAGGTGGATGACCTCTTTTTCTGGAAACTTTCATGAAGATTCGCCAGATAGGGCAAAAGTTATTAGCAAACAAAAAAATGCTCTTTCTATGGAGTAGCAGACCTAACCTAAATACCTAGTGGCAAATTTGCAACAGGTTATCCTGAGTGAGTGTTTGGATTTCCTATACAGGAGATTACAATTCTGGAGGTATGGGCTAGGATTCGCACGTAACACAATGCGAGAACCCTGTGAGAATTGGGCGGTCACAAGTCCGCAGTTCCACAAGAGTTCCTCTGAGTTCTGTCTGATATTTTTTCTTCCATTCAAGCTCCCACAATGGGGAATCTGCTGTATTTTCCTATTAATCCTTCCTCTTTTCAAATTTGTCTGAAGTAATTTCTTCCCTCTCCAACTTACCTAGTGAGAAAATAACTATTATTGCACGATTTCTGATAAAAATAAATAAATAATATTGAACCTGAAATAACAATTTTATTTTCAAATCATACGGATTTTCTTTATTCAATGTTTTATAACAACTGTTTGTCTTGAGGCTCTGCATTACATGAGTCCTTTCAGGTCTCTCTTCAGATCTATCCTGGAACATTACTTTCCTTCGGTAACAATATGGGGCAACTTCAAATGGCTCAACACTACATTTTACATTTTCATGTGAAAGTGTACCTCAGTTCACTAGTAATATGTCTACTGTTTCCTCCCCCAAACTGCTTTTCTAGAGCTATCTTTCCACTTTCTCTGACTGTCCCTATAGCCTTCACCTTCTTTCTGTGGTATTTTTCCTTTATGGCTGAAACATTATGATCAACAGAAGCTACTTATGTCTAATGAAACATTTCCCCAGTAAATAGTTAAATAAAGGGGTGTCTCCACTAAAAGCAGCTTCTTGTTTGTAACTGCTTTTGGGGTTTTCACTGTTCTTTTTCAGAATAGTAATTATCATACATCAGTGAGGCTTTTACATATTCGAAATAAACACATTTTCTTGTAACAAAAGCAATATTATTTATCATCCCTGTTCAAAATGTGAATATGTTTTGTCATTAGTTTTATTTTACTTTTTCAATTTTCTTACTTGGCACAGTTTTCTGCTGTTGATTTGTGCTTTATTAACTGTTGTAAGATTTAAAGTGCCTGTGGTGCCCATAATTTCAACATTTCTGTCAGATCCAGTATGTTTACCTGCACAAGGCACAGACAGGGAGAATTTCTTGGATTTTACATGATGTTTGCGTCACAAAAGTGACGCAATTTTGCGCAAAATCTTTCTTTTCCAATGTACCTGTCAGCGCTAAACTTGTTTAGCCCTGGAAATGACGTGAAAAGAATGTGAAGCAGCGCATAATGCTGCTTTGCATTACTGAGCGCCATGGGAGCACACCATGTGTTGCTCATGGGCATTCCCATCCAACCTTCAAAGGATTCTGACGTTAAACCCTATTTACTAAATCAAGTCAGATACAACGCCCTTTTGAAATAGGTGCAAGGGAGGAGAGATGCTAAGGGTAAAATCAGTCTAAGCATGGAAGGTTTTACTGGAAGGATAGCCCTCCAGTACAAAACCTATGCTACACTTACAGAGACACCCTTGAGCTATGGTGCAAAGGTGTCTCCGTGGAGCACGGCTGCTGATTTCAGCATTGTCACCAGAGAAAGAGGAGGAGCGTGCCATAATTCTGTAAATATAGCGCTCTCCTCCTCTCTCCTATTCATGCAGTGAGTGCAGCATTTGTGGCTGCTGCACTGCACTGCTTCAATACGTGTTAAATCTGGCCTGAGAGTCCCCTGGAAGATGTTCTACATATTGGTGAACAAATAGGTCCACAGCAGAGAATTTGGCTTAGATGGAGTTGGATTTCATTCAAAGTTAACCACCTTTGAAAATTGGTGAGGACTGTCCCACATTTGGGGTCTCAACATGATTTTTGTGGGTGACACAATAAGAAGATGAAACAATGATGGAATGCTTGAATTAAAATCAGCCACTGGTCTCTGAGCCGCATCCCAGTCTATCATTATTTTGTACACCATATCATTTCAGTTTGGACCCAACTATATGCAAATCAGTCTTGACCCTGCTCCAATAGGAATAGTCCAGCCCAAACTTGCCAATCCAGGTCCTCTGTGAACCAGAACACAAGCAACCCAGGAACAATTTTACCTGGCTCATCGGCCAGGTAAAGGTAGGATCCAGTGAAACAGTGTGCACGGACCCACATCTCACCATACAGGTCCAACTTAGGGTGACACAATAAGTATACACTGCAGTGATGGGTGGGATTCTTGGATTCATCTCAGCCATTGATAATCACTTCGGCCGAATCTCAACCCATCATTATTTTGAACACCATGCCACCTCAGTTTGGACTCAGCCATATGCAAATCAGCTGTGACCCTATTCCTCATGGGAACAGTCCAGCCCGAACAGCCATGCTGGGTCCTCCCTGAACCGTAATGACATTCCAATATAAGTCTTGGGATACAGGCCTGATACAGGCCTTTTTCCCTTTTTAATTGCACCTTAGGTTTGTGAAGTTTCTACTGACCATCCTTGGTAAATCCGTAGAGTGTCTCATTATTGGGACACCTCAATTTACCAACATGTGAAATGTGTTTGTGTAGCACGCTATATTGTGCATAAGGGGTAAGTTCACACTGCTCAGTATGTTATGTGAGTGTGTGTGTGCATGTGTACTTATACATATATATATACATATATATATATATATATATTTATATACATATATATATATATTATATATATATATATATATATATATATATATATATATATATATATATATATATATATATATATATATATAGAGAGAGAGAGAGAGTGAGAGTGAGAGTGAGAGAGAGAGAGAGAGCGATCGATCTCAAGTTAGTGGATTACCATTAAGACTCCACTAGACCTTACTGGGAGATGTCTCCTTCCATATAATTAGGTTTAAGCATGAGGACTGAGACCAAAGCTCTGGCTGTAGCCTGTAGGATGAAGTAGACTTCGCTTTTTACTGAGGCTTTCCTTATTCAGCTCAAGAGCCAAAGGTCCATCTGATTCAGTTGCTGCAGTTAGTGCTGCTCCCAGGAAGAGAAGTGTGAACAAGAACTAACAGCCAGATTCATCATTGTCCCGTTTTGTGAGTCCTTAATAGCGATTATTAAGGAATCGCTATTAAGGACTTGCAAAACAGGATTTATGTAGGACTCGCAAAATAAATTGCGATTCCTACAGCTTCCTTATTTGCGATTAGCAAATTGCTAATCGCAATTAGCAATTTGCTAATCGCAAATAAGGATGCGATTTCAAGGGTGCCAAAGGACACCCTGTAGCACCCCTGAAATGAAAATGTAGACTGATGTTACGCACACACATGTCCAAAGGACATGTGTGTGTGTGTAACATACAACTTAGAAAAATGCACTAAAGTGCATTTTTCTACGTTTTCGCTATTTACCACGAAGTCAGACTTCGCGGTAAATAGCGGCCAAAAATTGCGATTTTGCAAATAAAAAATGGTTAATGAATTGCATTTAAGGAATCTCAAATAGAGATCCCTTAAATGCAATTCCTCGCAATTTAGCAATTTTGCTATTAGCGATTATTGCATTTGGGATGATGAATCCCAAATGCAAAAATTGCGCACGCATAGGGGCAGATTCTCAAAATCTGGCCCTTTGCGAGCGCAATTTTCAATGATGAATCTGGCTGTAAGTTTTGCTTCTGCTACCCAGCACAATCAAAAGACCATCACCAACATGAGTCAGGCTCTCACAATTCCCCATTCTTCTCCCAAAGACAGAAGAAAGTCTTTGGGAGTGTTGTTAATATGACTCTTGGTCAATGGGGGAACAACTCAAGATTTGAATTAGGTGATAACCTGTTGTAATAAGTGTTCTGCAAGGTGATTTCCCTGTGATCAGCCACTGTACATGGCCTGCAAGACTGCATGTGTGGCTTCCCTTTATCTTGCTATGGTACAGCAGCACCTGTTCCCCGAGGAAAAAAGGTACTATTGTACTGGCAGTTTCTGACTCCCATGTGATTTGATTATTATTGACAGTCTGTGTCTGTAGATAGTGTACAGACGAAGCTACAATCGAATCACTTATTGGCCCCTTATTAGACAGTGGCTGTTGTCTGTCCAATTATGAATAGAGGGGTTGTCACTAAAAGACTCAAATCACCTCAGCCAACTAAGGGGAGGGGGCTTAACGTAATGACAGAAGCCAGTCAATTATTCATGATCAGCATTGTTATTGCCATCAACAGACCCAGGATAAGGAACTGTGATATAGTCTTCCCTGATCCTATTGTGACTAGAAAATAGTCGTCTATGGTAAGATGTGTCTTTTAGAGTCACATTTTGAGCAGAAACAGATTTAATGAGGTTCCAGAAACACCAACACATTAAGGGAGGACTGTGGCTCATATTCCACCAAATGCTTAGATGATTTTGAGGCAAAACATAAATTGGCAATCAAGCATCTGTAACTAAACTGTGTTGGATTCGAATTATTTTTTCTAAAATGGGCTTTAATGAGGAATATTCGAACGCTGATGAAAAAAATCACCTTTTCAAATTAGTAGCCGACAAAACACCTAATTAAACGGCTGCTTCCTTAATCAAAACAAAATAGGCACTGATGCTGATTGATGTTTTCAAATTGCATAAAATGTTTGGCTTAGAGCCATATACGACTGCACGATTAAATAGGGGGGGGGATTAGGTACGAGTCAAGGGTAATGCTTATCAGGCACAAACAACACAAGGAAACCTTTGCTGTTGTTCTCATTTGAATCAAATTCCTCTGTTATGTGGGGCGTTTCTAATAAATACAAGTAATGAATGACAGAATATGTATAGCGCTAAAACTATTTGGGTGAGTTGTTTTTAGCTTGACAAATTATATACTGTCCTGTGTCTCTTGTTCTATGATGTGTTTGATCATTTTTCTGCAGTTTTAACATTATCATTGAACTATGTAAAAGCACAAATACTGCTGTCCTGTGATTGTAGGGAGGTCATTGAGTTGAGAGATTTAGCTGGGCGTTTCTTGAGAAGATCAATGTATGTCCACATTGAGCCCTTTCTGCTAATATATCTACTGTGTGCAAGCTCAATTGTAGCAGGTTGTAGAGGATTATGATTATTTTTTTCTACAAGAATGGCTTGTGAAAATGCCCAGTTTTGTGAGAAGAGCTACAGAATGAATACTGAATTATACTAGCCATTGATCTGCACAGGTAAGGTAAGAAGCAATCATGTTCACATGATCAAGACACAGTATCCCATAGGAAATAATAAGTAGATGCATCATTGTTTCCATTTGCGATTTCTAAATTGCGAAAATTAAGGAATCGCAATTTAGAAATGGCAAATGGCAATGCATGAAAATGTCACCATTTTTTTTGCGATTCGGTATTTTTCCTTAATTGCGATTCACAATTTGCGAATCGCAATTAAGGAAACCCTTCCCATTGATTCCTACGGGCCAAAGGGCCCATAGGAATGAATGGGAAGGCAATCACATTTTTCGAATTCCATTTTGCGAATCGCAAAATGTGAATGCAATTTCAAGGGTGCGGGGGGGTCCAAAAACCCCTCCCTGCACCCCTGAAACTTAACTTTAAGATCCATTTACACACACACATGCCCTTGGGGCATGTGTGTGTGTAAATTTAAACTTTCAAAAATGCAATTTGTGCATATTTGAAAGTTTTCAGTAATTTAGCATGAAGTTCAACTTCATGCTATTTTACCCATTCCAAATTGCGAATTCGCAATTTTAAAATAATCATGCATAGCATTTAAGAAATCTCAAATTGCGATTTCTTAAATGCAATCGCAATTTTAGAAATCCGATTGCGATTTCTAAAATTGCGAAATGCATGATGCATTCCAAATTAGTGAATTGCATTCGCAAACGGACGAAAAATGCGATTCGCACTGTTTGCGAATGCAATTCAGATTGATGCATCTAGGCATTAGTCACATAAAATGTGGCTGCGTTGTTGTAGATGCTTTTCAACTAGGTTCACATCCATGCCTGAAGGGAATCAATGGGCAAGCTTGTTGTTGACACTGTGACACTAATATGTTTTAGAAAAGTTTTTTTTCTTGTTCAGCCAAGTAGATAATATGTTCCAACATGCTGAACCCCCCCAGGTCCTAATTATATGCGATCATGCCTGGCAAATGCATATACTGGAGTACTAGCACCCATGATGAACCAGAGACCCTTTAAGTGAGATGCACATTTTCGGACTAAACCAGCAGATTTAGGCTTAGCAGGAGATTTTTAGGATTTTTTTGTTGATTCCACGAATACTGAAAGCACTCATACCATGTGCTGTATTCTAGTCTCCCCAATAAATGGTCTTCCTCCTCTTCTAGAAAAGAAATTGCTCATGAGGCCTTGACATCAACTGTCAGTGCGCCTTAGATGTTGAATGCCAAGACTATATATATATATAGTCCTAAATATTTGAAGTGACAGGCAGTGTCATGTTGGCCCCCAGATGTGGAGAACGCCAGTGTTGCGTGATCCATTCAAAAGAAAGGCATGGTTAGGGCGAGAATCTTGATCAGATGGTAACTCATTGCAGGACTAACCAGTCCTAGGCATCAGCAAGGAACAGAGCAATCCACACACGGTTAATCCGACAAGCTGTTTCACATCTATTCATTCGACATTTTTCAAACTTTGTATACCAATACCTGAATAATATACTCTTGCGGATCGCAACATCAAGCACTGACAATGCCAGTAGGACTGGCTTTAAATGAATGGTACATGGTAATGTGAAGTATTACAAGTAAATAGCACTGGAATAGATATGTAATTGCGTGGAAGCAAAGAACTATAGAATAATATTGGTGTACGTTGAAAGGTTAGGTGACAGTTGCACTGTCAAGCCAGGCCTAAAAACCCACCTAGGTTAATGAGTGCCCTCCTGTCATCTTCACCGCATTTAGAGAAAAACACCATAAATTTTCCAGTTATTTAAGAAACCTTAATAGCATTACCATGTCATGTGTCCACCCCAGAAAGTCCAAGCTTAGGCAGCTGGATAAATAAAATTAGCATGGCTGTGTAGAGGACAACCAACTTTTGTGGGTGCTCACAACTTCTGCCCAAACAAAACACGTACTCCTTGCTCCCAACATGTGAGCGTGGCCAAAGGGCCTGTCTAGTAAAGCTCACGTAAATGTCTGGCAACAGAGGCGGTGGTGCTGTCAAGCCAGGCCATACAACTGGGAAAATCAACGGGTGTTCATTTTGTACCATTATAGGCTGTTATAGTTCATTTAATCAACAAATCACTGGGAAGGAAAGTGTATTTTTAATCTGTTCCCGAACGGAAGATGTTCTGGGATTGCCCAGGTCTCAACTCTCAGGGAATTCAAAACGGGACTGCAGATCTCAAGAAGAATATTTTGCTTTGTACAGGACAGTGGTGTAGCTAGCCCTATGGGCGCCCATGGCTGTCTCTGCGTTTGCCACCCTGTGGCGGCTGCAATGAAGAGCGGCGGGGTGCTGGCGAGTATTTTCTCCACATTGAGGAGCGGGGGGCTGTTGCTGCTCTGAAATAGCCGCCACCCCCAAAACCTGCATACTGCTGCACCTCGTTAGCTATGCCACTGATGCAAGTAAAAGCATTATTTCCACCGACGTCATATCCACGTGGCAAAATAAGAATATGGCTGAGGAAAGTGTGCTGGCTGTACATAGGGCCAGATGTACGAAGCATGTTGGTCAGCTTACGACCGTTAACATTTTTTTGGGCATGTAGCAATCCAATTTTGTGTGTCGGTAACCTATTACCGACTCGCAAAGCAGGGTTTGCAAGCTGCTATTAGGAAAGGAGGTGGTAAGGGCGTCCCTTCCTAATAGTGAGTCGCACTGGTATGCAGGAATGTTTCGCGACCAGGAATGCAGGCACAAAGAATTTCATATCTGCCACCAACTTCTAGTTGATAGTAACGCATTCCCAAACTGGAAGGGGTCCCCAGGCGTTCCCCTTTGTGAATGTGGACGCCAACATTTTTTTAAGAGCAGGTAGTTGTCCTACAGACCACTGCCTACTCTTAAAAAATGAAAAGGTAGCTTTTCATTTTTATTTTTTAAATGCATCTCCTTTTACTTTAAGGAAAGCGGGCTGTCTTACAAAAATATATTGCTTTATTTAAAAAGTAATCACAGACATGGTTGTCTGCTGACCCCAGCAGGCCACCATCCCTGTGACTGTAGCCATTCACAATGGTTCGCAAATTGCGACCTGCCACATGAATATTGATGAGGTAGATCCATTTGCAACCCATTGTGAATCGCTAACAGTGTGAAACACACGGTTGTACATCGCAGTTTGAGATTTGCTAATAGCGAATCTGTAAAATTTGCCATTAGGAAATTGCAAACACGTGATTTCGTACATGTAGCCCAAAGTCCTTTCAACAGAAACATGATTTTGAAGATATTTAAGATATTTCTATTTTCATACAAATAGCCATGAATCAGTAAAGTGTGGTCAAATCTGCAAGCAAACATCAGCAGCCTGATATTAGGTGAACCTTATATTTTTACATTATTTCAAGTTTATCATTGCTCTTGTAATTGGGGCCCTATAGATAGCAATTGATTACAGAAGATAATTACTATAATAATCGCAAATATGGTTTGAAATTCAAAAACCGCAAAAAATAAATGATCGCATTTCAGAGAAAAAAATAGATGATCCTAGTGAGTAAATAACTATTTATTCATGTCATGGAAAATATTTTCACTTAAGAATACTTGCATTCCTTTCATTTCTCAGCCAACACGCGTTTCATCCCAAATGTGACGCAGAGGCCTGGGGCTTTTTCAAGGCTTCCAAAAGTAAGTTATAAACAAGAACCTGATTGTAAATGCTGATCAACTATGTTATTTGTGAAAGCAAACTTTTATGAAAGCCTGTGACCATACACAAAGTGAAGCATAGCACACATGATTAATTCAGAAATATAAACATGAGGCACACATGAGAAGTGAGTGAAAGGAAACTTGAGCCACTGCAAATAGAGCTCAAGGACAAGAACCAATATTTAACATATAAATGGTGGGCATAGGCATGGAATATAGAAAGCTGTAAGGTTAAAAAATATATTCCTAGTACCTTGAAAATACATTTCCTCTGTTTGTCTGGCAGGGAATGGGTTGAACACTGTGTAGACCTGCTAGCTATAATAAATCCATGAGCAATAGGTTACCTTTGCTATAAGCAAGTAATCCTTATTATGAGGTCTTCTTAACTATGGTGTAGGTTCTAGCATGTGGTGCAGTCTGAAAGAAAAAAGGGATTGGTATGAAGAGGAAAAAGAGGAGTAGGGAAATTTTTTGGGAAATGGGAGATGACTTTCAATATCTAGATGGAAACAGATGGAGGTAAGTATATTACGAATTCTAATGGTTTCATAAATGGGGAACTAATGTTAGGAAAAACAACAAAAAATGAGCCTACTTAATGAGGCCAACAACATTAAATGAAACATTCTATGAGTGGGAAGAAATTTCCAGTGCTGATCTGTAACAGCATGGAGGTTTCACCTACAACTGAAAGGTTAAGGCAAATAAAAAGTTATGAATTGCTGTCCTAACCATAACATATACATTTTTGTGTTTTTATAGTTTTAATTAGTAACCCTGATATGCACTTGGTGTTGTTAACACGCACAAGACACCCTATGTCGAGACTGGTACCTATATATGCAAGCAGTTACTTCAGAGCAGCAGAAGTCCAGCAGCGGGGCAGTCCTTGAAGCAGCACAGCAGTCCTTTTTCTTGGCAGAGTATCCACAGGCCCAGAAGTGAACTGAAGTGGTGGTGTCGGAAGTCCAGTATTTATACACAGTTGTGCCTTAGAAGTGGGGAGAAGCTTCTAGAGCCTTGCCTTGGAAGTGCATAGGTGCTCTGCATTTCTGGCCCTGCCTCCAGACTAACTACAGGGGGGTATGCAGCCCTCTGTGTGGAGACATGACACAGTATATTCAAGTGTAAGTGGGGCTGAGCCCAGTGTCTCCCTCCCATCCTGCCAATAATGGCCCGTCCATTCTCAACGAAGCTCCCCATTGTGTGTGGCCATCTAAGAGGAATACATAAAGCCCAACTGTCACCCACTCAATCATGTGATCCAGAGACAGGCTGCTGGCATCAAATGGGTAGGGCAAAAAAACGTTAATTTTCTAAAAGCAAAATTAATTTCGAGGGGTTGGGCCCTTATTAGAATAGGCCTCTCGATCTATTTCTAAAAAATTATGTTCTAGCTGTCTGTTTGACCTATTGTGCTCTACTAAGAATTAAGATAAATCGCTCAATTTGCTTGGCCCTTGTATTTATTTACCATGATTCTTTCATTAGTTTTCATGAAAGCCCAATACATTTTTTGTAAGAAAGGGGGCCACAACCAATTTTCTTAATATATAAACTGAAATTTTCAGTGCATCAAGCCACAATCATGAAAATTTTTTAAACAAAATAAACACCAAAATCAGGAAAACATTTTAATCAGGAACTGTTGTCTTGCTGTGCTGACCTGCTGCATGCTGTCCTCTTGCTTGGGTGAGAAAGACTGAACCTGCATCTCTTGAACCCAGAATCCAGAGTGACTCCAACGACTCATCTGAAGCATCAGGGACCTAACAGGCTTCCAATAACTTTACTTCTGCACCTAGACTCTGCATCTGTGAGTTTTCACTGCCAATTGGTGCTACCCTAGTCCTGGACCCTTGGAGGTGGGCTTAAGGTGCTCGGCCAACCTATGTGGAGCCAGCAGTACCGATGCATCTCCTCTGCTGCTGGTCACAAATATGAGCAGAACCAAGGAATCGCAAGTGCTGCGTGAATTGGACCGGTCACAAAGACCCTCGTCACAGCTGTTCGGAGTAGCTGCATTGCCTCAACTGTGCGATGCATCCTCGGCAGAGACCCGCACATCCCTTGTCAATGGCAGTCTCGACGATGATGCCGGACTCTGCATCGCAGCTTCGTAGCTCTTCAGAACCAACGCATTGGCACAACAGCACACCACACCCCTGATGCCAAACTGCACACTGCAGGCCCCATCGACGGGACTCTTGAAGATAGCACAAGCTCTCACATCGCAGCCTTGCCATATCGCCGAACCAGCGCATAGTTTTGGTTATATGGTGCATCTTTGACCCAGATCCTATCTACACACTGCAAACTAGGATTTAGGGTACTTTGTTCAGGATGCCTCACTGGGTCCCTGTATCCCGGCTGCGCTCCATCGCTGTCAGCCTAAACCTGTGACTTTCTTTTGGTTCTGCGTGATCAGAAATCCAGAGTTGGCACTTTGTGCATTTTGGCCCTATTTTTGCTAAAATCTTTGAAATTGAATATCTCCGGTTCTACTGATTGGATTTTTGTCAGTTTGGTCTTGCTTTACTTATTGAAAAAATAGCTATTTTTCACTGTGTGGCATCCTTTTTGTGTGGTATTTTCACTGTTTTACTGTTTGAAGTGTTGCACAAATACTTTAGACATTGCCTCTCAATTTAGCCTGAATGCTCTGTAGCAAGCTACTAAAGGATGAGCACAGGCAAATTTAGGGTTGGTTTGTGCCTCACCCTGACAAGGATCGTGGTTGCTGCTTGACCAGGGCTCACACCCCAGTCAACCAAAAACGTATTTCTCACAATGATCAACACTTTTATTCTATACCACAAGATTTAAGAGGATTACCATCATTGAAGAGAGCCCTTCTAGGCAGATATATGTTGTAATGCATACAAAAGGATTGCTTTGTTTATTTCTTGGCATCATTCCCCAACTTGATTCGATTGCAATTAGAAGTTTGCACCCAATGCAAGATTACAACATGTATTATTTTATACCTGGGACTAAAGGAAAATTAAATATGACAATATTACTCCCTATTTTCAGGTGCAGAACTCAGAATAGGGACGTAATATATAATTCAGCTAATATGGCAATATTGGTATTTACCTGATGTGATATTACCTCATAAAATACCATCACACTCGGAATGAGGTTGTAGCTCTCTTGAGAAGTATTTAAAAAAATACAACCCCGCTAAACAAGTGATGGCATTAAAATGTCCTATTATGGATTCACTTCTGCCGTCAATGTGTAAAGGATTTCTTTATGTGGCATCTTCTTATAAGTAATGTCTCAGTTAACTGTTTTTTTCCCGATACTGACCTTTTAGCAAATGTTTTTGGAATGAATGCCCTTCACCACTACACATTCTTTGTGCTTCACTTGGTCTCAGATGAGGTTTCTGGCATGCCCCAGGCAGTCTGTGTTCCTTTTTGCTTACTTCTGCTTGGCCCTCCTCGAAAGCCTGAGGAAAGGTTCCTAACAGCACCTCATTACATGCAGAAACAAACAGCAGCAAAACGTCGACAGGGTGGACTGTTTGCTCTCTGCACACGAGGGAACTGTAATCACTAAAACAGTCTCTCTGAATTTGTCAAAACTTAAATCTCAAATTAAAAGTACATTGGAAGCATGCAATATTTAAGAGTGAGTTTTACGCCTTCATTAAAATAGTGTTCAACTCTACACACTGAAAGCCTCTTTCCACTCAACTTTGCTTCGAATCAGTCGTTTGTTTGTGAGTTGTATTCTTCCCTGGAGGTTGTAAGGTTGCAAATTCAGTCCTCTATATATATTTTGTTTAATGATAAAACAAATTCCCATATTATGTGGTAAAGTTTTACATTGATTGAAGAAATGCATTCCCTATAATACAGAGTTTCTCTCTGCGATCATTCTTTAGGAAATTTGACTCTTGAATTAAGTCACAATAGAGATTTTTATTGATAGGGTTCTCTGCGAGTAACAGAAAGCAAGCACAATCGTTACTACTGGCTCAGTTACAAGTGGGCAGGGAAAATGTACAGCACTTGAAAATATCTATTGCTAGCTACTTGCACCTGAATCCTGAAAATTCTCCGACCAGTTATTTATGGAATGTTAGAAGACACTGGGGGCCATATTATCAAGAAAGAGCGATACATTATCGCCGCTTTTATCGGCAGGAAACTGCTGCTAAAGCGTCGATAATGGGCTTGATAATATGCTCTTGTGAATTCCCATAGCAGCCCAGGTTAACACCAGAACCTGGGCTTCCCTGGGAATTCACAAGGGCATATTATCAAGCCCATTATCGCCTCTTTAGCGGCAGTTTCCTGCCGATAAAAGCGGCGATAATGTATCGCCCTTTTTTGATAATATGGTCCAGGGTGCTCTCATTATTGTTTCACTTCGGAGCTGCTATTATGAGCAAATATTTGCTTTGCGTTCCGTTTGGATATCAACAAAAATCAGAAAGTAAAGTTTAACAATCCAATAATGTTTCTAGCCAATCCATACTTCATTTTATTTCTTTCTGCGATTTTTCTGAAACTTATACAAAGAGTTTTTTATTTTTTTTTAATGAATTTAAGGTATTGTGTTCAGGTCTACTACCATCTTCAGCAACTTTCAGATGAAGAGGCCTGTTTATGCATAGGTCTATTTCTTCGCACTGCTGTGCGATCACGGGGCACTATGCACTTTGAGTACCTGGGCCAACCTTGATGCTTTTTATATTTTTACGATCTGGTTTTAGTACTTTGTGGAACAAATATGTTTCGTATAATTTATTGTGTACCTTTAAATGAATTTGGTACCACTGTATTATTTGTTTTTCTGGATTTTCTGATTGTGCTCTGTCGTTTTTCATGTATTTTTGAGATTGTGTATGCTTTTATGGATTATTTTATGGAGTCTTTCTGAATGTTGCTACAAATTCTGAGCCACTGCAGTTTTTTTAACTTACTTGCATTGAACTGTTTCTAATATCTATTTGCAACAAATATCAAACAGGTATTTGACGTGTTTAATTTTGAACTAGAGGTTTTATCTTCATTCGTCATGTTTACAAATAACTTCGCTCTTTAATATGAAATAGCTAAGCACCAATGTTTTAAGTGGTTTGTGGGAAACGTGATGGCATGACCATGTGTTAAATGAGAGAAAGTACCCCCTGGCTTACCTCCTAGCCTTTGACCTCATTCCTCTAGATGGTTTTGGAATTCCTCTGTGACTTACAATACCCTTATAGTGTAAGGCAGGGGATACTTTATCCCTTATATCTGGAACACTCACTACTACTGGTCTTCTGTCCCCACCATCCTCAAGATTGCTGCTCCTGCTTTCTATTAAAGAGTCATTGTAGAGCATGACAAAGATCTACCATTGGCCCAGATCATTTGGAGGCAAGGGAAAATAGAGGATGGCGACATCACAGACTGAAAACGTATCACCATACACCATTAAATGACATACCTCAGGTCTGTGGAGACACAGATGGTTTGCAACCATTATCCCGCATTTTTTATCCCGCGGACTTTCAGGCCGCATACCATTTACCCGCAAGGACATTGACCTCGCATACCATCATGCCGCATTTTTTCAAAACGCATGTGCATTTATCACGCATGCCTTTACAACAAATTACGTTGTAAAGGCATGTATGGTAAATGCATTTGTGTTTTGAAAACCACGATGACGAGAGAGGTAAGGGGGTTTGGGTTAATTTTTTAGGGGTGGGGGTTGTGCTGGGGTAGTTATTGTGTAGTGTAGTGTTGTGTTAGTGTAGTGTAGAGTTGTGGTGGTTGTTTAGTGTAGGGTTGTGCTGGGGGAAGTGTTATGGGGTTAGTGTAGTGTTGTAGTGTTTGTGTAGTGTAGGGTCATGCTGGGGGTAGTGTTTTAGGGTTTAGGATAGTGTTGTAGTGTTTGTGTAGTGTAGGGTCATGCTGGGGTAGTGTTTTAGGGTTTAGGGTAGTGTTGTAGTGTTTGTGTTATGTAGTGTAGGGTCATGCAGGGGTAGTGTTTTAGGGTTTAGGGTAGCGTTGTAGTGTTTGTGTAGTGTAGGGTCATGCTGGGGGTAGTGCTTTAGGGTTTAGGGAAGTGTTGTAGTGTTTGTGTAGTATAGGGTATTGTTGGGGTTAGTGTTTTGGGGTTAGGGTAGCGTTGTAGTGTTTGTGTAGTGTAGGGTTATGCTGGGGGTAGTGTTTCTAGGGTTTAGGGTAGTTTTGTAGTGTTTGTGTAGTGTAGGGTCATGCTGGGGTGTAGTGCTTTAGGGTTTAGGGTAGTGTTGTAGTGTAGGGTCATGCAGGGGTAGTGTTTTAGGGTTTAGGGTAGTGTTGTAGTGTTTGTGTAGTGTAGGGTCATGCTGGGGTGTAGTGCTTTAGGGTTTAGAGTAGTGTTGTAGTGTTTGTGTAGTGTAGGGTCATGCTGGGGGTAGTGTTTTAGGGTTTAGGGTAGTGCTGTAGTTTTGTGTAGTGTAGGGTCACGTAGGGGTAGTGTTTTAGAGTTTAGGGTAGTGTTGTAGTGTTTGTGTAGTGTAGGGTCATGCTGGGGTGTAGTGTTTTAGGGTTTAGGGTAGTGTTGTAGTGTTTGTGTAGTGCAGGGTCATGCTGGAGTGTAGTGGTTAAGGGTAGTATTGTAGTGTTTGTGTAGGGTAATGCTGGCAGTAGTGTATTAAGGAAGTGTTGTATTGTATGTGTATGGAAGTAAAGTGCTTTATGGTAGTGTTGGGGGGTCGTGCTGGGTTGTGTAAATGTAGGAAAAGGACTGTGTGTCAAGGGTGGGTGGTGCAGGGATACTACATTACAGTGTAGTGTAGGGTTGGGTAGGGTATTCTTACTTACCTTAACTACTTTAACAACGAGTATACCTTTAATATGCATGCCTTTTCATTGTAAAGGCTTGCATGTTATAGGCATATTCGTTTTAAAAGTATTCATTCTCTTTATTTGCGGCCTAATAGTACTTGTGGGATGAAATTTACGGTATGATGGTATGCGGGATGTTTGTCTGCGGTCTGACATCTTATATTCGACACGGACAGTTGGTGCTCAGTATTTGATATTCTGCTGCTTTCTTCAGATCTTTAGAGACACAGTGTGATGAAAGAAGACACAGGAAGTGTGGACTGTGCACCCTCCTAGAACTGTGATGCCACAGTCCTGCAAAAAGTTTGTCCTCTAAACTGCTGTAGACTGTAGTAAATAACTGAAAACAGGATTCTACTCACAACAACTGCTCCATATCACATTCAGAGCAACACATAGAACCATAGATGGGCAACAATGAATAAAAGAGATGTTTTCCATTGAGATAGTCAGAGTGACATCAAATAGAAGACAAGATTGATGAGCAAATTGACTATGTAGTCACTCAGAGCCCGGAAGTGAAAACCTTCCCTTTATTCATAGTTACCCATCTGCACATTTATGTTACGTGTATCCACATTTCATTACAAAACCGGAGGCTACCATTATGCTTAAATCTTTTTATTGCAGACCAAGCAATGTCACAAAGTAAAAGTTTCATATTAGAACACTAACAACCAAACAATAGTAGTAAGCACTAGGCAATCAGCCTCTTTTAAATGCGCCTCCAAGCAGATAAGTCCTGTTTTTCTTATCCTCCTTAACATTACTAGTTTTGTTCATTGTTATTTGATTGTTATTTACTTATTGTAGCCTATGTTAATTAGCAGCCTATATTGTTTACACTTGTTATCACCTTTATCTAACGTTTTTGAAGTGAAGTTTAGTTTGCTTGTAGGGCTTTAGTTCCCTCCCCCCTCCCTGATTTGGGCACCCGTCCTCTAATTTACGGAGGTCGGCTTCCCTTCATGTCGTGTCCTTGTTCGCTTTATTTTGGCTGCTAATCGCACTCTCTTCGTTTCACGTGCATGCTCTTTATATTTGCCGATTTTGGCTCTTACTGTGCCTTTTCGTGAGGCTGTTCTCGCTTCAACCTGCCTTCAATGTTTTTTCAGGCTTCCGCTCTCACCAGCGCCCATGTCTCCGAGCCTACCGGGACCCGAGGAAAGACCGTTAGCTACAAATGTGCTGCATGTTCTGCTTGCTCAGGTACTTTCCTCGGTCCCCATGTTCACGGTGAGTGTTTCTAGGCAACCAACTGATCGCGCTCGAGGAGACAGACAGTTTCCCGACGTTGATCAGCTGTGTTTGAGCACAACTACTGTTTTTTAATAGCGCTGTTGCCAGATTTATCCTTTTATCTATAATTCATTTAAAACGATTGATTAATCCACCCTATCTTCATTTTTTAACCGTTTTAATACTCTTTAAATCCTCCTTTTATATACTGATTATATTTGAGAGTCTCTTCGTCCTACTGGACCCTCCCCACCCCAACCTTACTATATTAACATATTTTTAAAAAAAAAGGAAGAGAAGGGGAGTTATAAATTATTTAAGTAATATATTAAAAAATAAAAATAAAAATGAAAATATATATAGAATATATTTAATAATTAAATTATTATCCTTTAAGGCATCATATATTAATAAATATTTTACTCATGTCTGATTCCGACTCAGATCAGGCTAACACAGCAGAATCTGATCTTAATGATGAGTCTATCAGGAATCTTATACATAAAGAAATGAGATCTTGCATGTTCTCTACACTTTCCCAGGTCATGTCATCTAAGAGGTCATTCCCTCCCAGAAGGGATGACTTTAATGACGATGACCTTGAGGATGAGAACGCTGAAATAAGGGGTAAGAGGCAATAAAAAAACAAATAATATTGATTTCACCCCAGAGAGCACGGGAGGTCCTAGCACCTCGAGATTCGCGGGAGGTAACTTCACCTCGCTTGCCTCAGGTGTCCCTAGTAGCACAAAATCGAAAGGTGTCCTTGGCGGCACAAAAGTTATGGGTGTCCCCCGCGACACATATTATCAAAGTGCTCAGAATAATACCAACGATGATGTCAACGATCATGCCTCAGAATTCCAGGATGAGTATATCCTTGATCTAGATGAAAATGATCAAGATATTGACTCACTTATCTTAGGTTGTGACGTTCCGTCATCTTTAAAGGATAGTATTATGGACCCCTTGGGTGATGAAATGTTTTCTCCTTTTAATATTAAACATAAGACGAGTTCTGAATGGACCCCCCATGACCACGTTTGTAAGTTTATCACTAAGTGGATCAGAAACCCTTTGGATAGGGAGACTTGAAATCTTTTGAGAGCCGAATGCTCCAGACCTTCTTTAGAGGGTAGAGTTTGCCAAACCCCAAATCTCGATCCTTAGCTCATTATCTATCTGTTTAAGCTTGGCAGGGACCCTCGTAAAGGATTGGAAAGATCCCTTAAAATATGCCAAGATAACGTTTTGGACATCCTGGGTCCCTTAACTAAGATAATTGACACAGCAGAAGAGAGCTACCTCAATGATTCCCCTCTTGACACGCTTTCAATTCGTGGTTGGAGTCAGAGAGCTCCAGTGTTGTTGGGCAATGCTAATGCAGGGCTCAACTCTGAGAGGAGAAGGGCGGTTTTAACCAGAATTAGACCTAAACTGAGCGATTTGGCTGACAAGGAGGCTTCTCTTAACCCCAAAGGTCTTCTCTTTGGTGAGGATTTGATTAAAATCCTTGGCAAATATGTCAATACCTTTACCGCCTTGGATAAGGCCCATCAGAACATGAGAAAGGTGTTCAATTCAAATAACCTTTTTGGAAGGGCCGGAAGAAGGGGCCAATCTTTGGGCCGCTTCAACCGACGGCCCTATTCTAGATCCAGGGGTTATGGCGGAAGAGGATACCAACCCCCCAGCCAGCCTCAATTCTATCCCCCGAGAGGAAGAGGCTTTCGTTCGAGAGGATTCAGGGTGAGAGGAGCTTCTGCCGACAACAACCCTCAAAGTGAGTTCCCCTCCCCTTTCTTCGAATTCAAAAGTGGGAGGGAGACTGAAATTCTTTTACCACAACTGGAAACTTATCACTCAAGACCCTTGGGTTGTAATTACCGTACTAGAATTTTCTACAGATTTCACTCAAACTCCATTTCAGAAGTCTCTTCCCAAAGCAATTCCCCTTACTTTAGAGCAGGAAAAAATAATAGAGGAAGACATTTCTTCAATGCTCCTAAAAGGTGCAATTATAGAGGTCCCTCAGATTTATAAGCACACTCTTTCTCGTAGAAAAGAAAGACAAAGGTTGGAGACCTGTCATAAATCTGACGGAACTCAACAAATACCTTGTTTACAGACATTTCAAGATGGAGGTCATCCATCTTCTCAGAGACCTTTTATTAGAAGGGGATTGGTTAGTCAAATTGGATCTAAAGGATGCCTACTTTACCATCCCTATGTCCAAGGAACATCAACCCTTTCTTCAGTTTATTTGGATGAACCGTCTCTTCTAATTCAAAGCCCTACCCTTCGGCCTCTCCTCAGCCCCCTGGTGTTTCACCAAGGTGATGAGGGCAGTCGCCTCATCTCTAAGAGAAAAAGGTATTTGTCTCATCATTTATCTGAACGACATCCTTATTATGTCTCAAGATTACAATCAGATCATTCAAGATCTCAATACTGTTGTAGACCTTTTAGAAACTTTGGGTTTTATCATAAACAAGGATAAATCGATACTATCCCCCTCAAAAACTATGGAGTTCCTGGGTTTCACCGTAGACACAACAAATTGCCTTCTCCTTCTTCCTCCAAAGAAGATTTCCAAAATCAGGAAAGAGATAAGACATGTCCTGAAGCAACAGAATCTCTCCTTAAGAGAACTAACAAGACTCTTGGGCCTTCTCTCTTCTTCCATTCAGGCTATCTTTCCGGGCCCCTTGAATTATCGAGCCCTTCAAAGAATAAAAGCAAGAACTCTCAGATCAGGACTCTGGTACAGAGATTGCGTCTCTTTGAACCAGGAAGCCATCTCAGAACTGACTTGGTGGTTGGACAATCTGGATGCATGGAATGGCAGGGCAATCTTCGGTTCAGCACCTGATTTTGTATTGGAATCAGATGCGAGCCTACATGGCTGGGGTGCTTGTCTCCAGGATCAAAACACTGGAGGAATCTGGTCTCAGTTAGAATCCTTTCAACACATCAATTACCTAGAGTTAACTGCAGGGCTTTATGCTCTGATGAGTTTCAAGCACTCTCCTCAAGGCAGATCAGTCATTCTGAAAATGGACAACATGTCCGCTGTTGCCTACATAAACCGGTTGGGTGGTACCAAATCAGAGGACCTCTCAAACCTGGCCAAGAAATTTTGGATGTTCTGCCTGGAACAAAAAATCTCTCTCAGAGCAGAATATCTGCCGGGAAAATACAACCTCAGTGCAGATTGGAACTGGAGGTTCCTCATAGACTACAGCGATTGGAAACTAAACACATCTGTCTTCAATTCCCTCAATCATTTCTGGGGTTCTTTCCGAATAGACCTTTTTGCCAGCAGACTGACATTCCAACTGGAAAGTTATTTCAGCTGGATGCCGGATCCGGGTGCTCTGGTGGTGGACGCCTTTCTCCAATCCTGGGAAGGGATCGCCGGTTATGCCTTCCCTCCGTTTGCAATGATCCAGAGAGTACTTCAGAAGGTGAGACAACAGCGCTCTTCAATCGCCCTGATAACTCCATTTTGGCCGTCCCAAGCATGGTTCCCTACTACTCTGGAACTAACTTACGATTTACCGTTCCTGATTCCTTCACTCTTAGACCTCCTTACAGACATAGACGGTCAAATTCACCCTCTCGTTCCGACAGGGAGTTTGAATCTTCTTGCCTGGAAGGTGTCAGGAAATCCAACCATCTCGCAAGACTTTCGTCAACAGCTTCTGCTCTCCTCGGAGAATCATGGGCCCCCGGCACACATTACCGGTACAACAACATTTGGAAGGTATGGTTACGTTGGTTCTTGGAGAGGGACCTGGATCCTGTGGAGGCACCTATCGTTGATATAGTTAATTTTCCTGGAGGGCAATTTGATAGAGGTCTGAGTTACAGATCTATCAACTGTTATAGGTCTGCCATTTCTGCTGGTCATTCCCTTGTCAACAATAAGATGGTAGGTAAAAATCCTATTATTTGTAGAATTCTAAAGAGTGTACGAGTTAGGAGACCTCCAAAAGCTAGATATCAAAGCATTTGGGATGTTAAATTGGTTCTTGACCTTTTCTGTTCCTGGCCTGAGACCCCTCTTTTGAATAGAAAGAACCTTTCTTTGAAATTGGGAACTCTTCTTTGCTTAATTGCATGTAGAATAGTTTCTGATGTTAAAGCTCTGGATATTTCATATAGATCCTGTGATATGTTTGGGGTCAAATTTGATTTACATAGAAGAACCAAAACTATGTCTGATACTATTTTTTACCCATGATTTGACACGTGTAATAAACTTTGTGTTTTCCACTGCATGATGGAAAATGATCTGAGAATGAATCCTCTTCGTCCTTCTGGTGTTGATCAATTACTTATCTCCTTTGTTAAGCCTCACAAAGGTATTACTTCCACCTCTATAGCAAGATGTGTTAAAACTGTTATGGGTCTTGCAGGTGTCAATCTGGATCTCTTTAATTCACATTCCATCAGAGGTGCTATGAGCCAGTAAGTCGTTCTGGTCCAGTAGTAAGTTGGAAGATATTCTTAAAGCTGCTGATTGGTCTAATTCCAGAACTTTTGCTCATCACTATTGTAAACGTATTACCCATATGTCTGATGTTGTTCTACATGACTACCAACAAGCATAATGGTAGCCTCTGGTCTTGTAATGAAATTGCGATTCTCCTATTTACATGACCAGAGAATCTGGATTTCATTAAAGACACGGGGCTAGCATTATCCCTCCCACCCATCCCTTGGGTGGTTGTATTAATTTATTGTACTTCTATTTTAATCTCATTATATGTTTATTTGATTGCACATATTCTTATACTCTTATGTTCCATTGCAAGAGTTATCCTTCTTGTTTATGTTTCTGGTTTCATTTACACCCTTTTTTCTTTTCAGAAAAGCTCTCATGAGTTCTCTTTCTTCGCTCCTGATCTTCTGTTCTTGAAGTTGACTCCTGTTCTTCAGATATTGAATTTGTTTGGTTTCTTTATCTTCATTCAAGTTATGGAATTTGTTCTACTTCGTGGATACTCTTTGGACATTTCATTTCTCCTTTGCTCCACATGCAAAAGAGGCTGATTGCCTAGTGCTTACTACTATTTTTGGTTGTTAGTGTTCTAATATGTAACTTTTACTTTGTGACATATGCAGCTGCTTGGTCTGCGATTAAAAGATGTAAGCATAATGCTTGCCCCCGTGTCTTTAATGAAATCCAGATTGTCTTGTCATGTAAAAAGGAGAATCGCAATTTCATCACGTAATGCTCTCATCAACTATGCAAGGGTAGAGGAGTCATAGGGGCAGCCAGACAAAACATCCCTTCAGTAGTTAGAGCCCTTTGTCTGTCTTACCAATGAGGTGCTGCCATATACCACCCTTTTGCCATTTGTCCTACCATCCAAATTGGTAAAAACCAAACCTGGTACCACATAACACTTCCACATCACTTTCAGCATTCTTACCTCTCTCCCTGGTGGCCTGCCGCCCACCTTCATCACCCATGACATTTATCCTCCATTACACTGTCCAAAGACAGATGACTATCCTATCCACACCACCCTCTTTTTAGAGAGCCCCCTACACCTCCTCCCAAACATAACACATAATATTTGGCTTCTTGGCAACAACCCACATCAGCCTTTGTGCCTTGTCTCTTTTTACCCATCTATAGCTGTGCTCTGCAGATAGCTGGCACCTCACTGCCAGACTCCTTGATAACCTGCCAGTGTGTATTGAAACTCACCTATCACTGTGTCTGCAGAGACCCGTCCTGGAAGGGGAATTTGGCAGTTGGCAGAGCCATTGCCATGTTTGCTCCCCTCTCAGAGTCTGTGGAGAGATAAAAGGGAAGGTGAGTGAGACTGGCAAATGCCTTGACACATTCGAACAAGTTTCTGGAGAACCAGGCAAGATTGTGGAAGAGAGACAAGTGAATGCTTCGGATAGAACAATAGTGGAAAACGTTTTTTATTTTCCACTATTGCTATTTCTTATAAGGGAATATCCAGATTCAGAATGCATTGCTAGTGGCTCTCTATTTGAGCCATACAAAACAATTAAAAGTATAGCCAAGGAACAGTGAATAACAGGGATGTCTTCACCATGGGGTTCTCAGTAGACAGACATCAAAAGAAAAGCTTGGGCTGCCTATGATGTCACTCAGAACCCTGAAGTGAAAAACATCCCTATTGTTTACCTTTTACCCATTTATATTTGTATGTTATGCATGACCCACAAGGTATCTACCCTGGTTTCAACTTATACTCAGGAGCTGAGGATTAGTGTGGGAGCCATGTATGAGACAGCCTCTCCTCCCTGTTCAAAAAGTAAAAATAAAAATACCTGTCCTCCTGTCACCCACCCCACCACTTTTTGTACCTTCCCTCCCCTCCCCTCCAGAAGCCAGCTCTCCAGCACTGCTCTAACTGGCTTTCAGAATCCAGTCAAAGCAGCCTGGAATTCCTTTATGGCAGCAAATTACTGGATTTAGATTCCAATAACTTACTCTCTGCGAAAGCCATACATAACATGTATTATTGCAGATGGGTAGCTCTAAATAATTTTGTGTCACCTATGAATTTGAAGTGATATTACAAAGACAATGACTGGAAAGCTAAAGATGTCTATGGCTATTTGGAACCCAGAGGTTAAACCCTTTAACATTACTGAAAGCCAAATCTACCTACCTACAACGTTTTATTATGAGTGGCCCCCTAAATATTTGCCTGTGCAGTTGACACATGACAATTTGGGGACATATATGGGCATATATTTTACAGCAGTCTTTAAAGTAATTATCAAGATTAGCGGCCAATAAGGCTGCAATGAATTAAACCAGTATATTGCTAAAGGGTTTCCCAATTTGTTTATTTCACTATGGATGGAGCAGCCTGACTTATTCCATAGTTTCTGTATGAGCGATGAGGGTCTACTGTTAAATATACAGATCCCTAACATCATATACCCCATGTCTTCTTTACTGACCCTTGGGCAACTCAGGCACCTCAGGCACCCCTTCTGTGAATACCGAAAGTCTTAAAATTAGGATTTTTCTCTAATTAGTTAGTAGTAAAGTTAGGACTACTAACTTTACTACTACTAAATTGAGAAAAATCGTAATTTTAAGACTTTCGGTATTCACAGAAGGCATTTAGGCATCCTAAAGTTAGTAGTCCTAACTTTACTACTACTAAATTGAGAAAAATCGTAATTTTAAGACTTTCAGTATTCACAGAAGGCATTTAGGCGTCCTAAAGTTAGTAGTCCTAACTTTACTACTACTAAATAGAGAAAAATCCTAATTTTAAGACTTTCGGTATTCACAGAAGGCATTTAGGCATCCTAAAGTTAGGAGTCCTAACTTTACTACTACTAAATAGAGAAAAATCCTAATTTTAAGACTTTCGGTATTCACAGAAGGCATTTAGGAGTCCTAAAGTTAGTAGTCCTAACTTCTGTGAATACCGAAATGAGTAAGTTCATTCTGTGAATACCAAAAGTAGTAAGTGCATTCTGTGAATGCCAAAAGTAGTAAGTTCATTCTGTGAATCGGGCCCTTAGTTTATAACTGATTTGATCATCAGTAGTTTTAGTTTTCCTCCAATGCCGTTCGGCGGTTCTGCAAGCACATTTTTCAATTTTTAATGCTGGTGTAAACCATGGGGATGCTTTGGCTCTGATCTTGACTCTTGACATAGGAGCTACTTTATTAAGGGCATGCGTGATGGCCTTTTCAAAAGTCTCCTTTGCTTGATCTACATTATCTGTGTATGGTAAGTAGCAAATGAATTAGGAGCGACTTTACACCAGGATCTAATTAAGGTGCAATCATTGTCCCGGTGAATTATCGGTGCAGCCTTACTAATACCAAATTTTAGCAGATAATTGTCTGACCAAAGTAAAGGTTGAGGTTGTTCCACTGTGAGTTTAGTTACGTTGGTGAACAATAGGTCTGTATGTCAATAGGTCTAAGGTATGCCCGGCCTGATGCGTAGGGCCCGCTACCATCTGTACTAATCCTAATGTCAGTAGTGAAGTTAACAATTGTTCTGTATCAGAGTCCTGTGCTACATCCATGTGATAGTTGAAATCTCCTATGAGAATAAAATTGTTTGCGGCTAAGACATAGGGTGCAATGAATTCCAGAAGAGTGTTTACAAAATTAGTTTTATGGCCTGGGGGCCTGTAGACTAAAGCCCCTGTTCAGACTTCAGACAATTGTGTTGTAATTTTAAAAATCTATATTTTGGCTTTATCCGAGGAAAACGCATCTAGCTTGCTGATTTCCAAGTTTCTTCCAGTAGACACAGCTATCCCCCTCCTCTCCCTGTTACTCTGTCCAATCTAGTTAACTGGTATTGTGATGAAAAAGCCATCGCTATGTCAGGGTATGCCAGGTCATGGAGCATGTTTCAGTTATGAAACAAACATCAGGTGTTTCTAAATCTAAGAGGCTCCATAAGTCCAGAGTGTGTTTAGGAATGGATCGGGCATTGAGGTAAAGTCCATGTAAATAATATGGGCTGTCTCTCATTTTCTTAGGACTTAGGACTGGAAGTGGTTGTCGTGTCTGGCTTATTCCTAAGGGTCTGGACACCTCCCGCAAGTGGCTTAAAGTACTCCTCAGTGCCTAATAGATCTTTTGGTCTTAAGGTGGTGGCAGGTCTACTTAAACATTCCAGCTCTTCGCTAGAGTAACACTACATGGCACTGGTGGATGACTCACCTAAATTATATCCTGTATTCTTGGGAGGCAAGGATCCTGCCGGCTGATGGTGGTGAGGCATGGACGGGCGCAGACGGACTTAACTTCGGCGCGTCCGCGCCCCTTCCTGCTTTAAATAAGCAGAGGGGAGGATGCGGTTGATAGACCACCAACCGGACCGGAAGTCACTAGACCCGGACAGGAAGAATGGAAAATTAGCCCTATGGTCCCTCCGCACAAACGGCACAAGCCGTGGCAGACCGGAGACCGGGCGTTCCTTTTACAAGCACGTCAGGTAAGTAATGCGCAACACAACACAAAGAGTGATATTAATTACAAGTGCATAGATCGGCTTCTAGCACAGATGAGGAAACAGTGCGGGTATAAAGCGATTGCAGCAATCACACAATACGAGGTTATTTAAAAACACGAATAAACATTGGGATTGTGAATAGCCAAGATAATTAATTTAATATATTTGACAAATGAAGAATAAAAACTCTGCAATAGGTTTTTTCAAAACTGTTGTTTAAAATATGTTTTGAAGGTATGTACCTTGATGAGAAGACTGGTACTTTCACAGTACGGTATAAACCGGATTATTAAAGTGAGAATTCCAAATTTTATTTGTTCACATCCCCGATGTGTTTTCGAGGTATGTAATTACCATGGATTATTAAACCTTACAGAGATCAGTAGATGTCACATAGTAGATACTAAACATACATGTGTCTATATGACATATATTTGTATCAACTTTATTTGTAGGTAGTAGTTATGTTTCCAATGGTTGTTTGAGCTCAGAACTGTTATAGTAAAAAATTATATGCCTAAAAGAATGTAGATTGTAACTGTTCCGCTGAGGTTTTTGTTAAAAAAAAGGCTTTTTATAAATATGAGGTGATTAATTGTATGTTTCTTACCATTCAGAAAAACTGTCCTGAAGAAGGTGTTTTAAAGCAAAAACCGAAACGCTGTGTCGACAACTGTGTTTTTCCAAACCATTGTTTTTTTTCATATTATTGTTCACCTGGTGACATGAAACTTTACATTTTTAACCTGTATTTTAATTTGTGTTTTTATGATATTGATTTGATGTATACAATAATGTACTGTACTGAATAAACCATGTCTTCTTAGAAATTTTGTTTTGTAAACAGTTCTTAGTACATTCACGTGTTTTCCATGGATATTGTGTTGTTGACATTCTGGTACTAGTTTTATGTTCTGAGTTCTGACAAACATATCACTACCTTACTGTCAGGTTACCTGAAATTCATTCTGTATTAGGGACATTGTTGTTTTAGCTCTGTTCCCCCTGCCCCACGTTGGATATAAAGCAGACCTCCCTTGTTTTCTTCTTTATTTAAAAACAGTAAACACAGGTTAAAACCATGAAATCAGGAGGCCAGGGTCGAAATGTTACCCGTGCAGCCTGGAGTCCGCTGTGCGCGTCCGTGCCCCTTCCTGCTTTAAATAAGCAGAGGGGAGGATGCGGCTGCTAGACCGTCAACCAGACCGGAATTCACTAGACCCGGACAGGAAGTGTGGAAAATTAGCCCTCTGGTCCCTCCGCACAAACGCACAAGCCGCGGCAGACCGGGGACCGGGCATTCCTTTTACAAGCATGTCAGGTAAGTAATGCGCAACACAACACAAAGAGTGATATTATTTACAAGTGCATAGATTGGCTTCCAGCACAGATGAGGCAACAGTGCGGGTATAGAGCGATTGAAGCAATCACACAATACGAGGTTATATAATATGTCAAAAATACTGATTCACACTATCGACTACAATGATACCGCCAAAATCATTAATAAATATAAAAAAGCACTGTTTATGAAAAATGACCATTTAAAATAAACATAAAATATTTTATAGACATGTTACAATTTACAATAAATATATTACATCACCAAAATATTTACAATTCACCCCAATAAAATATGTAATTTAAATCATAACAACAGAGCAAAAAAAATCTTTGTATTAATATCAAACATTTATACAGCAACCTAGATATCAATATTACCTACTGGCAATCGCCAGTAGGTAGTTATAGTTAGGACCTATTTTCCATAGGAAATCCCCAACATTCTATTTGGTATAACTTTGGCACCTGTTGGCGAATCTTTGCGAAATTTTGAAAACTGGTGGGGCGCTCCTGTCCGCTCCTATCCTGAAAGTCTTGGGGTGATTCGTGAAGCGGGGGCTGAGAAAAAAGAGGGGTCCCAAAACATGTTTTCCCGATGCAATTTTCCATAGGTACAGTTCATCGTGGCTACAGCCTGAACGGCTGGACAGAATTATACCAAATTTGGCAAAGTTGTAGTCCTTCGTTCCGACTCGTGCCTTTTCCTTAAATGGTGTAAATACGTCCAGTAGTTTCTGAGAAAATAACAAGTAAAAGTACATATATATCTATGGCCTCGTGGATGCGCATATCTTGCGTGCACACTAAGTGCACCGTCCCGATCACGCGCTGAATGCTAATTGGCTGTCAAGTGGTTGTCAACATTCGAAACCAGGAAGTGTTGGCAGCCATTTTGTGCCTTGGTAGAAGCAAGGGTCTAGAAATTAATGGAACAAGTGTTCAAAATGTATAAAGGGGGCAGGTAAGAAATATTTTGATCCTCTAGACCTGCCCAGGGGGTCCCACAGGGACCCCCTGTTTGGAAAAACAGAGAAATGTGCGCTGGGTGCATGAATCGGCTGTAAAAAAAAACTGCAGGCTCCTGCGCTTGTTTAAAAATTAGCTACCTAGGATGGTTAAATCCCGGGGTATAAAATATTACATTTGATGGTGGTCCAGAGGCGCCCTGTAGCCCAGAGACCGTCATTCCTCGGTGCTACAAAATAACTGGGTGAGGGAGCTCAAAGGTCTGTCTAAGCCCTGGGATTACCACCCTCCGGGGCTTTTTATATTTTGGGAGTGGGGCCCGTGATCTCCATTCTGGTGAAGTTGACAGGCTTGGGGAACACCAACTCTTAGGATTGGCTCCTGCTGTGTCTCAGGGTGCTTACCCTCGGGACACTGCTGTTTGCTATGGCAGAGCAGGAGTCGAGGTTCCTGCTGTGTCATAGCAAACTTGAGGGCATATTAACAAGTGCTATTTCACCGCAATTGTTTTAAAAAAAGCCAAAACGGCGGTGAAAATTATATTGCCCCATTTGCTAGGTAACGCTAAAATGCATTAATGCATGTTAGCAGCCGGTTTGCTAAGGGCTCACCTCGTATCTCCAATGAGTTGCAATGTAGGCGTTCCCAGAGGCAAGGTAGGTGTTCCTATGACAATATAACATGGAAGAGGGAGGTAGGACAACAGCGTTGTATTTACAAGAGGCCCCTGGATTTGAGGACTGATAGCAAAACTCTTGCCAATTGCGGTTTATGTCGCATCCTAACATCTGTTCTGAAGGAGACTTAAACATGTTTAATATGCGAGGTAGATTGATATGTTAAGTGCTCCTTCTTATATTAACAAGTTTTTCACTTGCGAACATGAATTTTTGCTGTATTTCTCGCGATATTGGGGGCATATTTACAAGGACGGCGTTCAAATTATCGTTGCTTTAGTGTTAGGAAAGTGTTGTTAAATTTGTTATGGTTTCCTGGAAGCGTAAACGGAGTTGGCTGGACTAACGTGTGCCAGTGCTGTGCGAGGCTGTGAACCATGATTCCGGAGCTATGGGCGTGGTTCAGTTGTGACCCATATGAGAAATCAACTGATTCGGGTGTCCGTGTTGTAGTGCTGACGTCACCCGGGTCTTAAACGCAAATGTGTCATTATACCTGTAAAGTACCACAGCATGGCCAGCATGGAAGGTACGAGGTATCACTGACCTTATATTCATCCATAATTGCACACATAAAAGATGGTGGTCATAACATATTTCTGTAAATATGAATGTTTGTTGTACATTCAGTGAAGTGTTGTAAGCTGTAGTAATGCAGGACTATGAAAGCTTTAGGATGCAGTTTTTGGCACATGAAGGGCAGCTAATATATATACGTATGTGGTCATTCAGGTACACTTGCGAACTTGGTGCTGGAAATCAGTGTTCGAGCCTCTGAGTCGTGTCCATATCCTGGTATTGAAGAGAAATGACGTAATCTAGGCCTGCCTGAAAATGTACTGTAAATACGGTGCTCATGTAAATTGCTGATATAGTTTTGGGTCGACTACGCGCTATATAAATATGCACACACTTTCTTTTATCTCTACAAACACTATTTTCTAATCAAATCTTTTTTAAAGTGTGTCTCCAAATTCTTATTAATATAACAGGGCATGATTTACTTTCAGATAAAGTAGAATAGAAGTGCTACTAAAAAAACACACCCTCACTACTTCATATTTTTTTTGTTTTGTGTACATTTCTTTTCAATTACTCTTTTATGAAAACATTGTGCCTGTTAAAAAAGATTATTTTATTATTTGTTAATTGAAATTAATATTTTTTTTCATGTTTACTGCTTGCAACGATAAACCTCCAGTTCCTCATGAGTGAAAATAAGTCACAGTACTACACAATATACATACTGATAAACCCATTTTCACTCTAGAAGAAAAAGATAATTTCTTTTTATTTGTACATATTTCAAACCTTCTTTTTTCTGCATCTTCGTAGTATTTTCAATTTGTGGCAATAATACATGAACTGTTCTTACGTCATTTTGTTTCTAAAGTACAATTATACTTTTACATACTACATTTAGAAATCATAATAATATACTTGCATTAGAAAAATATATAAAGCATAAACTTATACCATTAATTTACCTCTCTTTAAAATTCTTCCCTCCTTCCGTCGACATACATCCAACTCCTCTGGTGGGAGCATAATGTTTTATATATTACAATATATACATTACTTTATGTTCCCTCTGCGGAAATGGATGATAAACTGAAGATGAATCCGACGATCGTAAACTTTATCTTACTCATAGTTTGGTCACCCGTAATTAAATTACAGAAACAAAACTAATCATCCTACGGGTGTGGTTTATATACGTTTTGGTTATTCAAGTCACTATGGAACCAATTTAGTGCTCCTCCCATTTTTTTGTCACCTATTTCTGTTGACACGTGCTCATATTTCCACTGTATAACTTGCGCACATGTTTTTGTAAACGTGAACCTTGTTAAACAGTTTTAGTTTCGTTTTATATCCTCATACGTATTCGCTCTTTCTTTTTCTTTTAATTCTTTCTCTTATATGTGTATTAAAATAAAATACACTTGCCCACCCAAAACCCCATTTATCCATATTTTTTAAAAGGTGCAATTCGATTATTTGAGTATTAAAATAAATACATTATTGTTGATGTGCGAGTTCCTTCCCTTATAGACAGTTGATTGCCACAACATTTGGAGATACGTGATCGGCTAGTTGGCCCCCAGGGACCCACAGGATTGAGGAGGAATTAATTCTCAAACTTAAAATGCACCACAGGGCGTGTTTACAGACATGTCACCTCAGGCCACGTCCCCTTCCTTCACCACTATGCCCCGTTGCGGGTTTAAGTTGGGGAATGAATTCTCTTTCAACACTGAGGGTCCCTGAGCGCCAAATAGCCCAAAAGGTATCTCCAGTATGCACCAGGGAGCTGTGTTGCAGACAGGTGTTCAGAGGCCACGCCCTTTTTCACACCTCTCTGCAACACAACTCTGTGGTGCTTAGTGAAGGTACCTAGTGGGCTAGTTTGACCATAGGGACCCTCTAAAATCAGCCAAACTACGAATTCCAATTTACTCATCTGTTATCAGGAGATACCTCAGTGCTGCATCTTTGAGCCCAGTACTGATCCTGAAAACTAATCCTAACCGTACTTACCAGTTACTTGAATTACCTTCCATAGGCTAACATTGACCGGTTTCACTTGGAAATTCTTCTAAGTGTGGAGTTTTCGAACGTTAAAATATTCACCTACAATCATTCGAACAACAAATTCCGATTTACTCACCTGTTATCAGGAGAGAACCCAGTGCTGCATCTTTTAGCCCAGCACTGACCCTGAAAAGTAATTCTAAGCGTACTTACCAGTAACTTGTATTTCTTTCCATAGAAATCCATTGTCTGGTTTTCACAAGAGAAGTTTCTAAACGTCGATTTTCACAAACTGCAAATATTCCTTAAAAATCATCTGTATAACTTAAACACATCCTTTAACTGTTTACTGGAGATGCACCAGTTCTAGATCAAGGATCCACCACTGAGGAAGAAAAATAAGGATAACACTACTTACCTGCTAAGTGAATGTCCTCCCATAGGTAACATTGGTGATTCTACGTGAAAAAGTTTCTTAAGTGTCAACTTTTAAAATCCAATAATATTCCTTAAAAATCTCAACTGTAACCAAAATGATTTTACTCAACTGTTTACAGGAGATGTCCCAGGACTGAATCTGGGATCCAGCCCTGTGGTTAGAAAAGTAATCCATAAAGTAACTAATTGCATTTAACTAGAAATTTCCATTGAGCTCAATGTTGCATAGTGTTTGAAATTGTGTTGCCCATTGCAACAACTGTAACTACTCTACTTAAAATCTATTGCCTATTTGCAAAGTATTTAAACTAATGTAATTGATTCTGATAAAGTATATTTTGTAATGTAATGTATAATGTAATTATAATGTAATTTACAAAATAAAATATCTAAAAATAAAAAGGTAAAAAGTGTAGTAAATCAGTATAAAAAATTAAATATAACAATTAATACATTTAAAAATTGTCATTTACAAATCCTTTGAAATTCACTGAAAAAAACATAGGTTTTAGGGATGCTATATTTAGGTGGACATTTCACTCGTACAAAACCATTGAAATTCCTCCGTTATAGTTAGTTCTGCTAACTATAACTCGCCTGCCCGAAATCCACTGCTGATGATGTCACATATTACATCATTCATGACATGGTCAGTGACATCACCGATAACATCACTGATGACATCTCAAATGACATCACTGATGACATCACTGATGACATCATCCACGTGACAATCAGATTCACCTCATCATACACTAGTATAACCTTTTATCACTCACTGTAAAATAAAGAGTACCATATTTAAATCCATTGACACACCAATACAAGTTTCTAAAAACCCACTCAGTGATTGCTAGATCTACACACACATCTAATCACTTACCTATAGATTCACTCATACATGCTGTCAATGATCAATAGAACACTATCAAATATACTTATACACCTATATCAACATTACACACCAGCACACATCCTATTCACTTATGCAGTCATCCTACTCATTTATGCAAACAATAGATCATACTTATATTTACTCAGCTACACACTTATACAAACACCACTTCATTTATTCATATAGATAGTAACTCATACTTAATGTGTTATAAAGTCACTATTACAAGGATACAGTTATCCATACAGTCACTCATACAATTACTGAGTCTTATGTATATTTATTTATATACAACAACTGGCATATACACTGCCTTTTATTTTTCTAGTTTGTTGGACATGTACCGTTGAGAGATTTATTTGCTCATCACCACACCCATGAAGATATTCACTCACCCAAACAACTGTTATACCATGTAGTCTTAACCTCATATACCTACTGAATCAACTATTCACACATCTTTGGCCAGTCACACACACCCCACCGAACCACACACACATTGACTGTCCCATACAAATACTCAGTTAACTAATCAATAACTAATCATTTATATAATATAAGATAGTAACCAACTGGTGCAGCAGTTTACACAACAACTGACAAAGTGATACAGATATTCACACGTTTAGTCACTATCTAATATATTTAGTGAGACACTATAAATTAGTGAAGTAAACAGTCAATCCCACTGCTACTAAATCCTCCATCCAGACATTTATATTTATATATCCACTCATTCTTCAATGCAGATTGCTGTATATATAATACATATTTAAATAACGAACCAAACCACATTCAATGGATGATGTCATCAGTGATGTCATCAGTGATTTCATTTGAGATGTCATCAGTGATGTCACTGACCATGTCATGAATGATGTAATATGAGACATCATCATCAGCACTGGATTGCGGGTGCGAGAGTTATAGTTAGCAGAACTAACTATAACGGAGGAATTTCAATGGTTTTGTACGAGTGAAATGTCCACCTAACTATAACACCCCTAAAACCTATGTTTTTTCAGTGAATTTATATATATATATATATATATATATATATATATATATATATATATATATATATATATATATATATATATATATATAAAATTATATTCAAAATCATCAAACATAATAAATAAAACCAAAATTAGCTTTTAACATAGAAGGAGATAACTGATAAAATCAGACAAACAATTAAATCACCAATATAAAAGGCACACTAATTTTTATCAACTATATAAAAACTTAAAAAATAACAAATGCTGCAAGACAAGGAAATTCTGCCAGATATTCTGACCAGACCATTAAAGAAGAATTATATAGGGAAGAGGATGTAGCCTTGTGGCTAGAGCGGTTGACCTCGAAGCTGGGAACCGAGTTTGAGTCTCGGGAATCAACAGCTTGTGATTCTGGGCAAATCACTTAGGGGCAGATGTATCAAGTGTTTTGCATGTCGCAAATGCTGCGAATCGCAATTTCGCAGCGTTTGCGACATGAAAAAGTGCAATTGGCATGTATCAAAGAAATCGCATTGCATATTAAGAATTCACATTTTCGCGAATTCTTAGTGTGCGAGAAGTGATTTTTCACAGAATAAATAGCGATTTATAATTTTGCATTTTCCTAAGTTTGCGAAAATCGCAAATAAGAAATCGCAAGGCAAGAAATCGCATCGATATGTAAGAAAAATTCGCAAATTGCGATTTCTCTAAAATCGCAATTTAAGAAATCACTATTAACACCAAGTAGAAGCAGGTGGTAAAAAAAAAATCACATAAAAATGTTCCCAGAATGCATTTTCTTTCTTTCCAAAATGGCGGGACTGTACCTGATTGCCAGGAGGCTGTGCATTCAAGCTCTTGCCCAGAGAAGACAAAGGCAGGAGAGAATCTTTAGAATACGCATTACGCTGTTCCAGCAGACTCAGGAGGAGATCTATGACAAATACAGGCTCCACCCTCACACCATTCTTGACATGATAAATGAATTAGAACTACTTGGAAATACTTAGGGGTTCACTTTGATTCAAGGGGTAACTTCTCCAAATAGCGCGATGAAATTGTAGCAAAAGCCACGACCCTTCAGGTTACTTTATCTAAGCTTGCTAAAGAGCTGTCTGGTCCAACCCTCTCATTCCTACTGGAAATTCTGAGAGCAAAAATCGGACCCACTCTAACGTATGGCATCGAAATATTTAGGGGTAAGCTAAATACAACTCTGAACCAACTTGTGACCAAGATTTATAAAAAACGTTCTACATCTGCCCAAATCTGCCTCTGCTGCCCAGATCAGGGCTTATTATTTCACGAGGCCTCTAACACCGACATTTATCTAAATTTTTGTCACAAACTTAGAAAAGTAGCTATAGGAACCTTAGAGTCTCTAGTTTGGTTGGAGATCAGTCAGAAGAACCCTGGGGGTTCGTATCGCCGCCTTTTTACAGACTCCATCCATGAAATAGCTGCTGGCGATCTATGGGCCCTTAACCCCAGCACGACAGCATTTAAAACATGTATTAAAAAAAGCGTCAGAATGTGCTCCCTCCTTATGGATAAAGCGCATCCCCGCAGACGCAGCCATGCATGGTCAGTCATGAACTCCTATGGGCGCATATCTCCGGCTACTTATCTCTCCTGTACTTATTCATTGGACTTAAAGCGGAGTTTTCTGGCCATCAGATTGGGTGTTTAGTGATTTTTAAAGAATCTGCCCACTTGGCTCCGCACCTCGGAAGACCTAACATGTAGGGGGTGCGGCAAGACAACTGAAACGCTAGAGCACGTGGTTTGCTTATGCCCCTCACTTATGGACCAACGTAGACGCAAACTCAGAGCAGAGTGGAACAGGTTGGGCGTTCGGACTTGTAGACAGGCAATTATCACCTCCCTGTGCCCAGAAAACATAGCTCTAAACATTGCCTTTACAACATATATTCGGGACGCACACCGCATCTTTACAGCAAAGGCGGAAGGGGCAGTAATCCCCCAGCTTGTCCCGCCCAGAGGCCCAACCTAAGCTGCATCTTAGCACTTAGTTTTAAGACAAAGGGGAAAATAAAATGATGAGTTTTAGCTGCCGAATGTCAGTACATCAAATCCTTCTGCTCTTTCACTAAGTGTTATCGCTGTCTATCCCACAATTGTTTTAAGTTTTAAGGTGCTACGCGAGTAACAGGTGTTGATCAATTTTTACTGTTCAATTGTGGTGAAATATGTTTTGAAATTTTTTAATTACAATGTACCGATTTGTGGATTCAATTTGTAATGCTTTTAAGGATATTTTTTTTATCCAAATAAAGATTTTACTTACTAAAAAAAAAAAAGAAAAAAAAGAAATGAATTGGAACCTTTTTTGGCACACCCAACAGGCAGAACACAATCAATACCAACACATGGGCAGGTATTGTGCTCACTGCACCTTTTGACTTCTGGCTCCTTTCAAACTGTAATTGCAGAGGTTGGTGGAGTGTCACAGAGTGCCCTATCACATTTTTTTCATGTCTTCCTGGACGCAATGATAAGTAGACTCCATCATCATATATATTTCTCAAATACACAGCAAGCCATAGAGGAAACAAAGTTGGATTTCTATCACATTGCAAGATTCCCACATGTGATTGGATGCATAGACGGAATCCATATTGCCATCACTCCACCTGCAGCCATAGAATATGTTTTTTGGAATAGAAAAAGCTGCCATTCGCTAAACATACAGATCACATGCAATGCAAAAAACATTATTAATGACATTGTAGCAAAGTTTCCAGGGAGTACACATGACTCTTACATCTTCAGACATAGCGCAATTCATAGACGTCTCAGTGCTGGTCAGTTTGGAGATGGATACCTGCTAGGTAAGTAATACACATGCAAATATCCATCCATCCATCCATCAATATGGAATGGAACATACAGTCACTTTTTTCTCTCTAACTTGCAGGTGACAGTGCCTACGCAGTGCGTGATTTCATACTTACCCCATACAACAGGGCACACCGGCCAACACGTGGGGTAATTGAACGTACTTTTGGAATCATGAAAAGCCGTTTCAGATGCATACACAAAAGTGGAGGTGCATTGCAATACAATCCAGAGACATGTTGCAAAATTGTGACAGCATGTGCAATGCTGCATAACATGGCAATTCGTAAGGGCACAGAAATTGCAGTGAGTGACTCTGACACATCTGATGATGATGATAACCCTGCACCAAGAATGGCAGTGGCAGGAGTAGGAGCCATGGCTGGCCGTCAAAGAAGGGCAGAGATTACACATAATTATTTTTAGGTAAGAAAAAATACTAAACACCAATCGATGTTTGCTATTGTTCTTTTAATTCACAACATGCAAACAGTTGTACTATATGTTAGACTAATTTCTTCAAATTTTTATAAACTAAAATATCCATACGTGGTAAAGAAAAGAAAAAACTGTCTCAATGCATTTCTGCTGCATAGGGTATTGAACACACAGTCATTTTTCACGCTGGCGGGCGGAAGCATGTTGCTCCTGCGGAGGCATGGCCTCATGCTCGGCTCCGGTAGTGGAACGCCTTCCACTTTTGCGTTGTACCATTATGTTAGTTGGGGTAGGGTTGCTACTACTCCTACTGGAGTTGTCCTCGCTTTTTCCAGAGCAGAGGAGAGCGCTTGCACCTGAGTGGGTGGTTTGCATGCTTTCCAAGACTAATGTCATTTTGTCCACACTCTTTGCAACTGCACGTGTGCAGTCACTTAATTCTCGCTGCATGTTGATACTGCGACGTGTGAAATTGCTGGTGACTGCACATAGCCTGATGATGGCCTTGGTGTATGTATGCATTCTATCCTGCGCAGCCTGTGCAGCCCTGTTTTGTGCCTTTTCAGTTTTAACAAGTGTCACGCAGAGTTTGTCAATTGAAGCAGCCATGCTTTCCTGGTTTTTGTTTGATTTTAGTAGCTGCCTATTAATTGATCTCAGTGCCTTATGTTGTAGGCGCTGCACCTGAAGCATGTTCAGCTCAAGGCCTGCGAACACTGTGCCTCCTTCACTTTGTCCTGTGTTACTCCCAGATCCCTCCAGACGGAATGAGCGTTCCCTCCTTGGAGTTTGTGATTGCTGTTGTGCATCTTGGGAGGACACTGTAACTGTCTCATTGGGGACTGATTCAACATCAGAATTTTCATCCTGTCCCATTGGCTCTATAGATGGAACACGCCTGCGCTTCCTTTGTACGTTTAGATGTTGCACAGGGACATTAGTGACTTCATCTTCATTTTCTGACGTCACATGAGGAGGAGAAATTTCAAAATCATTCTCTGTCCTGGCCTCACTTGTATGTTCTGTGGATGTAGAGTGCGAAATATGAATTTGTGTTCATGTAAAAATACATTTTTCATAGCAGACTACTACTTGTACTACACTGCTTCAGCATACCAAAGTACTACTTTGTAAAATAAAATGAGATACTATGATTGAGAGTGTTACTATCTCAATAGGACTACCACTCCCATAATGCATTGCTCACTTCTTGTTTTACAGTGTAAGTGGACTACTATGTATCTGACATGCACAGCACACACACACATTCTTTGTACACATACATGGATGCAATTTGCATTCATCTTACCTTGTGTAGTTGCTGTGGGTTCAGAGCTATCAATGGTAGCCACTCCACTCACACTTTCAGGTAACAGTGTGGATTCAATAAGTTCCTCATGGGGTGGTACCACGACCTACCATTACAACGCGGTCGTAACAACGAAAGTTGTTTCCACGCATTGCGCTGGGGTGGGGCAAAATTAAATAATTTAATTTACTATTCCAACACCAGTCCCCGTGGATAGTAGGGAAGGTGTTGGGATAGTAAATTAAATCATTTCCTATCCTTGAGCGCCCCCCAGCGCAATGCGTGGTAACAACTTTCGTTGTTATGACCGCGTTGTAATGGTAGGTCGTGGTAACGGCCGCGTTGTAAGCGTTGCATACCGTCCAGAGCAGAAGTTCCACCACCTGTTTGGTTTGCCTCTTTGATCCTCTCAGCAAGTCTTTCTTTGGATCTGAGTCTCATGTCATACCACCTTTTTTTAATTTCCTCAATGGAGCAAGTGGTGACTCCTACAGAGTTAACTTTCTCCTGGATCTCCAGCCAGATTTTTCTTTTCCTGGAGTCAGGTACTTTCAATGCTTTTTTGCCAAACAGGCCCTGATGGTTACACACCATTTCTTCAATGAGCACTTCTTGCTCCTTTTCAGAAAATGTCTGCTTTCTTTTCCTCTTTTCCAATGCCATTTCCTCCTGTGCCTTCTGTGACTCCATTGCTCTCCAAACAGGTCTGCTCTGCCTCAGCACACTCTTCCAACTGCCACTGGGTGTGGCTCTGGGTAGCAGGTGCAAGCAATCACTGGAACATCCTGGTTGTGAAGTCATCAGGCTGTGACTGCATTGCATGATTCCTGTTTTTGCGATTTCTTAAATTGCGAAATTCGCTAATTTAGAAATTGCAAAAAAATCGCAAACAATTTTGCGATTTTTAAGAAATCGCTAATTTCTCGCAGAATTCTTCTTACATACCATTTTGCGATTCCGAAATTGCGATTTGCAGAAAATCGCAATTACGGACTCGCAAAATGGTTTTTTGATATATCTGCCCCTTAATCTCCCAGTGCGGAACAAAAATTAATGTGCTCTTGTGTAACTAAACTGGTGTTCATGTAAAGCGCTCTGATAACCGATATCTTCGGGTCTAGTTCGAACTATATAAAACTCTACAAAACAAATATACATCTGAACAACTACCTAAGCAAGTAAGTAAAACTTATATTTAAAGTAAAGCTTACTTGTAAATAAACTTTAAAATGTACAATAGCAAATACCTAACATAACACTCTCCAACTTCTATCGATTTACATGTCCTTCCTAAAAGAAAACACTTAGGGGTCTATTAGAATGTAAGGGGATTGCCACCGCCCGCATGGCGGTGGCGATCCGCCCGACATTCTTCTCCACCAGCATTCCATTTCCCCCACCACATTAGTATGGCGGGGGGGACCCAGGCAGGCTGGTAGACCGCCTGACGGTTTTCCACCGGTCGGACAGGCGACCGGTTAGAAAAGGGCCCAGATATGGTGGCGGTGTCTGGAAGACATCGCCATCCATATCATGATGTGCGGCGGTGCAGGGCTTTCCATGGTAGAGACACCGCCATGGAAAGCCAGGTTGAGAACACTTGCGGGGCCCTGTAGCTGGCACCAGGGTATTGGTGGGTGGGGGATGCACATTGGGGGTACCTTTGGTACACCCCAGCATTTGAATTCACAACGTGGCAGGCACAGCGTGGTGCCTGCCATGTTGTGCATGCGTATGCACACAGTGCAGCCACAACATTGTGGCGGGCGGTGCTGTGTGCACCACCCGCCACAATGTTGTGGATGGGGGATCCCACCGTGGCGGTGGAATCCTAATTGCCGGTGCGGGGCCACAGTACCACTGGCGGCCGAAACCAGCACTGCTCCGCCCGCCATCCTGATAGGCCCCTAAGACTACGAAAAGTAATAAGCTGCAAGAAAAAAAATTACCACAAACCAGCAAAAACATATAACAAAGTAAGTATGCCTACGTTATTTACAAATATAAGCTCATCCCAGGAGTGAGTAAAATAAACCGAACAACCTAAACCTCTACATACTAACAACAAATAAAGATTTAAAATGAAACTGAAAAGAGAAGAAAGCACCTGTTCAACATTAGTACACCCCCAACAAAAAAGCTGTAAAATAGTGTGAAATATCTAAAAAGAACATACATGTGAGTTTAAAAAATGGGAGTAGTTGCATAATTCTAAATGCAAATAACAAATGTATAAACATTAAAAATGTCATATTTTTATACTAATACACTACTTTCACATATAATTAAAGAGAGAGACAAATATGTAACGTCTCAAAATGGAAAGCAGTTACTAAGGGCCAAATGTAGGTGGCCATTTACCGGCCGGTAACGGACGGTTTTTGGGATGTAGGGGGCCAATTTTACCGATTCGGTAAATTTACTGAATCAGTAAATATACCGAATCAGTAAAATACCGAATCAGTATTTTTACCGATTCGGTAACTTCTAGATGTAGGTGGGACTCTTCTGAGTCCCACAGGCCTTTCAGGTTCGGTGTTTTACCACCCAATCCAATTGGGTGGTAAAATACCGAATCCAGGTGTGCATGCACATGTGTGAATGCACACCTATGCCATGTGACAGACAGACATGCCCTTAGGGTATGTCTGTGTGCCACATGGCACACATGCCTGTATTTGGGGTGCTAGAGGGTGTCAAAGTGACACTCCCTGCACCCTTGCTGAAATCGGTATTTACCGAATCGGTAAATACCGATTCGGTAATGCCCATTGATTCCTATGGGCTTCAATGCCCATAGGAATCAATGGGCATTACCGAATCGGTATTTACAGAATCGGTAAATACCGACTCTTTACGATTTGGTATTTACCGATTCTGTAATACCTACACCCCCCCCCCCTCTATTTTACCACTTCTTAAATACCTAATCGGTAAAATTCAGTATTTAAGAAGTGGTAAAATAAAATTACCTACATCTAGGCCAAAGTCAGATGAGCTACATCTACAACCAAGAAAGTGCATCGATAGAAAATGTGAATTGGAAATGTACCACACATTATTCTAATGCATGTTATGGAAGGGCCACTAAAAAGGATAATGTTGTAATTCATGTAAGAGACCACAACTACCCTGCAAATGTGTCAGAAATAGAAGGAAAGGAGGTATTGCAGGATCTAGGAGAGTCAAGCACAAGCTCCCAGGAACCCACAACCAAAATCCTAAAAGATATACTGCCTAAATTCCCCATATACATCCCAGGCTGACTACCACCTATACCCACCATAAAATGTTTAATTGCATGGACTAAAAAAGTCACCAGCGATACTTCTCCTGCCCCTAGACGATGCCAAGAGATAGAAATACCTGAACCTTTAAAAATGACACATAAAGAAGAGCCTTTCCTTTTACATGACAATCAACAGATCCTAATATACTCTACAGCAGATAACTTACAAAATCTAAGCCAGTGTCAAACCTGGATGATGGATGAGACCTTCGAAATGTGTTCAAAAGCACTCGATCAGATACACACCATATATGGTGATAATCAAAACACAAATATCCCTTTTATAGTAGCCTTGCTACCAAATAAACAAAGCAACACTTACTACGACCTCTTAAAGTACATTAAACATGAAAGAAATAACTACTAACCTCAGCCAATAATCATAGTGTTAAAAAAGCCATGATTAAAACCATTTAAAAAACTGTACCCCACTAAGCCATAAAAGGCTGTTACTATCATTTATATTAAAGCATATGGAGACACCTCCAACAATCTGCGCTAAGGCCCTGTTTGTAAGTCTGGAGGTCTGACTGCCAGATCTCTGCATTCCCTGTCAGGGCTGGACTGAAAATGTAAACCAGCCCTGGCAATTAAGTCGGTCCGGCACGGGGGGAGGGCAGTGCTGGTGGGAAACACTGCTGCTGGTTTTGTTACTGGGGGCCGATATTGCAGCAGTGCTGCAAAACAGGCCCCCAGTAACAAAAATGGCCCCTATCTGTCCAAAATCGCTCCCTACCCTTCCGGCCCACTGGGAAAACGCCTAGTGCCCGCTAATGCCAGTCCACCGCTGTCTGCAATGTTGGCAATTCGTACTCTAATGCTGTCCCACTGAACCTTTTACAACACCACAGTAGGAGGGTAACTGTGGGCCCATGTAGTGAGCTAACTGGAGCCAATGACACCCAGGCCACCATCAACCAAGAATCAGGAGTCTATTAGGTAACCCTGGGCGTAGTTCGCGTAGTAACAATAATACACGTACCGCTACGCGAACTGCGTAGTACACTCTTTGGGATGATTGCACAGTGCCGGATGCTCGCCCACACTGTGCAATCATTGAAAACGGCATCTTGCACAGTGCATGCTGTCGTTTTCTGCAGCTTGAGTAGATTTTCACTCGAGCAGCAGCTTTCTCAACGCGGACTGGTAGTTTTTCATCGCGAGCGGTCGCGAGCATACGTGACCACTCACAATGAGAAACCTGACCTCCCCGCATTAAAAATCTCGCCGAGAGGTTTATTTTCCATGCTCGCGATCGGCAACTTGATGTTGCCTATCGTAAACGAGGAAAAAGTCTCGCCGAGATGTCATTTTGCTCGCTCGTGGTCGCCAACTTGACATTGAGGACCGCGAGCGAGCAAAATATGCCAACTACACTACGCGATTTTGCACTGTGCTACGTGCAATTCACGTAACACAAAGTAGCACAAACTACGCAAACTTCGCGAGCGTAGCATAGTTGTCCACCCAGGGTTACTATTAGGACTCCCAAGGTGTGATGGACCAGTTACTTCCGGAAATCTCGGAGATGAAGTAGCTGCAGAGGGACACATACCAGGAGGTGGCTGGCATCAACACCAACATAGCCTCCATGGTTGGGGTGTTCAGGACATCAACTCCACCCTCTGCAGGGCTTTTCCCCCTGCATCTACCCCTTCCTGTGATCCGAGTATATCCAGGCCCTCAAGAACTGTGGCAGCCATAGAAAGAGAGGCCCTGTTAGAAGAAGATATGTCTGCAGGCACCCCTGTCTCAGCAGCAGCGGATTCCGCCCCCCTAAAGATGGGATGTTCATCCAAAAAAACAAGAGGTGGGGATGACAAGACTCCCACTACAGCCAGCAAGAAACCTCACACCTAATTTTCTCCTGTGTGTTTTACACGTTCACTCAGTGGTCTTTTCGTGGACAATTTTCCATTTCTGATGTGAGTAGTATGTTGGACTTTGGACTCCAGACAATGTGGCATCTACAACTATGGTTTCATCCACCATGTCTGACTTCTTCACTTTTGGTTTGCCCTGTCTTATTTCGAATTTTTTTTATTTTCTCCTAGTTCAATGCACTACATACACTAGTCACCAATTAATTGTCTTCTGTAGTATCTCTCACATCTACCAATGTATATCTACTTCCTTGTGACCTTTAAAATGGCAAAACAAAGTACATGTGTAAGCATGGATGAGTTGAATGTAAACAATGTTTAACTCAGGATCACAACCGTGTCACACTAACACATACATACACGTGTCTGATCTTATAACATCTTTATTCTATTGTTACAATCATAGCTGGCCTGATGTCAGAAACATAGCAAATAAGGCATGACACAAATATCGTCTGCCAGTGATCACAGATTCAGTTGCGGACCTTAACAGCATGGAATGAGGTAACACATCAGACAATAACATATACAACAGGCAACATAGAAATAGGTCTACATCATCAGCTGGAGCCATACTGCCCAGCTGACAAAAGGAAGACCACATCAATAAAACCACAAACCAGACACATGACAGTTTCTTAGCATTGGGTTGTGCTGAAATTTCTAAAATGCTTGTATTCCCCCTTCTGATATATTATTTCATGGCCCTGCCCATTTTGCTCCCAAAAAGCTTTTTTTCGTGACCTCAGCAGTCTGCTACTGGAATTGATCTGGAGTGCGAGCCGACGCCGGGTGGCGCTGCCCATCTTGCAGCATCCACTAACTGAGGCTGGCTTGGGAGCACCCAACTTTGAGCTCTACTATGTTGCGGTGCAACTACAGTGGCCATTGGTCTGTCTTAGCACCCCAATCCATCCTGAATCATTACTTGTGTGCGTGTGTCTACAAAGAACGAACACATACACCTGGCTATACGTCCTATACTCAAATTCCAAATAAATGAGGGTGGCTTGAAATGCTGGTGCAGATACTTATAGCCACAGGGGCCCCACCCTTCCCTATTCTACCTCCATCCCCATTTGGGACTTGCCATTGTTATGACGGACACCACTGAGCATTGACTCGGTTCCATGGAGAGATGTGTCAATCACGCAAATGGGTGACTTATATATTGAGGGTGCACTTATGTCATTTCAGGAAGTCGCCGAGACTTACAGGCTGAGCGTTGGACAGTTCCTAACATACTACACTGTACAACGAGTGGCTTAAGTATCATGGGGTACCGGGGAGGTCGAACCCTCTACATCACAGGCATTGAATACACTGTTGATGACCACCGGCACACGACATGCCATTCCGCTCTTGTACCTCAACACCACCCCACCTAACCACACAACGAGGCTGCATGCTAGGTGGGAAGCAGTGCTACAGCAACGATTGTCTCTCAACCCCAGTTTCTGCTTCACTCAGTTTAACTACATCCACCATACTTATCTTTCTCTGGCCACATTCAGCGCATGTTCGCGACGCTCTCCCTGGAATGTCCCTGATGTAAATTGCAGAACGCAGATTTCATACACATGGTGTGTGCTTGTGTGCCACTATCACTGATGTAGCAGGAAGTCACCACAATGGTGGCGAAGCTGTCCACACACACTCTCATTCCTGAATCCTGCCTATTAGGACTACGGCCCCGGGAGAAGAGTAACAAATACTTGCACTTCTTTATCGACCTGACCTTCATCCTGTATAAGTGTAGTATAGCCATGGTTTGAAAGTTCCCCACTTGCCCAGAGATCAGAGGATGGCTGGGAGTGTGCCTGACATGGGCCAAATCCGAGGTAAACACTCTCATATTACTCTGCATGAGGGGCAACTCCCAAATGGGGGAGAATGCTGGGAGACTTACTGATGAATCATCATCTTGAGCACACGCTATACCACATAAACTCACTCACGGTACACGGACACAACACCACAACGATATCAATGTTGTTCCTCTCTTCGAGCTGCTCCCTGACCATTGTGGCCTTACAGTGCATTCCCTGCAGTAGCCCACCACCCAGCGAGGATTGTATGGTAGTACACCCATCCACGGTGACAAGCTTGTCCCCACTCCCATCCCCCCATGGCATGACTGGTAAATATAAGACCTGCTAACTGGTCTTTCTGTGCAGAACTATGCAAGCTTGCTTACATGACGTACCGTCGGGATTTCAATTACTTCGAACAAGTAGCAACAGCTTACTTAAAACAAATATGAATGACATATTAAAATAATTTTTTTAGATTCCTTCAGATGTTGAAGAATGGATGGAGGAAATGTGAATAGGGTCCAGCCAGGCCAGCGCTCTGCAGATGTCTACGCAGGGTTCGGATGGTGGCTTGGGGAGAGCTGCTCGCCGCTCCCCGAGATCCAGTGGGAGTGGTGGAAGCGCCGACCCCTCATGGGAACAACAGAGGAGAGACCAGGAGGAGGCGCTTACGGTGGCTGGTGCCTTTCGAGAGGACTCACATAAAATTACAACCGACTCAGTGGATAGTACATTCCATTCCGATTCCGAACACAGCGCAATCCTGTTTTCCACCATCACGCCTAGAGCAGCGGATGACATGATAGACAATTGACTACAGACGGCGAACCATGATTAATAGGAACTATGGTTGCGAACATTGATATTATTGTCGATGTCATGATTGATGTTGAAATTGATGTTATGCCTTGCAGCTGCGTTCCTTAGGTCGCAAACAAAGACTTTCCTTGATAGTACACCCCGAGTTGGGATTCATGATTGTGACCCTTAGTTGAATGTTCCGCACACTCAGTACAGTCGATAACCTGAATTGGGGACTGGGGGGTCCCTGGTTGCTCAGGGCTTACTGTAGGAACATGTTCGCAACACCACTCCCTTTACATTTATATCTTTTGCTCCCGCCCGGGATGGAGTACCGTTGAGCCATCGGGTGACAATGTTTGGCTGCACTATGAAATGAAATGAAATGAAAAATTACACTTGTATAGCGCATAACTACCCCGCCACCTCCCTCTTAGCGTACGCACCGTTATTTGGTTCATATGTTTGCCGCACCACAGTTGGGCCCAGCGCAGTTCCAGCGCTGTACCGGGTTTAGTTACAGTTATGTATACTAAAGTAGGCGGATAAGAATATCTAGCTAAGACCTTTTCTGATCACAGACCCTTAAAACTCACACTTCTCTGGGGTTGGGTACTGACCCCGGTGCCCACCTGGAGATTGAATCCACGTCTGCTTGAAGACGCTCCATTTCGTGCATCACTATCCAACACTATTGCTGACTACTTGAGGCAAAACTGGAACACTGCCTCCTCAAACCTGATAGAATGGGACGGCATGAAGGTAGTGGTCAGAGGGGCGACGATAGGGCAACTAGTAGGGGCCAGACAGGAGGTGCATCAGAATCTTTGCGATGTGGAAAACAGACTGAAAGTACTGGACAGGGAGTCGGCCCTCGACCCAGGGAGGAGGGGGGAGCAACAGACCACCCATATAGACCATGCTGAAACGCTAGAAACACTATGGGCAATAGATTATAGGGAATACCTCCAACGGAAACACACCGAAGCTGACACATCTGTCACACTGCTTGCTCGAATGGTGAGGGATCAACCAGATCCGCCGAACATAACCAGCATTCTTAACCAGACGGGCGCCTTAGTCAATACACAAGCGGAAATAAATACGGCATTCCAAGACCATCTTCAGGCACTCTACGTGCCCTCTGTACCAGTAGACAATGTAATGATTGAAGAGTTCCTACAGGAACTCCTCTTCCCGGTACTGACAGAAGACACAACGAAGGACATTGACGGCCCCATTACCCAACATGAGATACAAGCAGCGATTAAAAGTCTGAACCGCAATAAGACACCTGACATGGACGGTCTTCCTGTAGAGTTTTACCTAACCTACTCGGTACTCCTAGTGCCAGTACTGGAGACAGTCTACAGAGTGGCATTTGATACTGGACACTTACCTGACTCCACAATGCAAGCGCTAGTTACATCCATACCTAAGCCGGGAGGAGACGTGCTAGAAATGACCAACTATAGACCTCTCTCTTTGCTCTCAACCGAATATAATATTCTTAGTAAAGCCCTTGCCAACCGTATACAATCGCACCTCCCCATACTCATTCATCAGGATCAGTGCGGATTCCTCCCTAATCGCAGCACATCTCTGAATACTCACAGATTGCACTCTATATTGTCGGCTACTTCACGCGATCTCCCATGCGCAGGGTATATAGCGCTCAACCTTAAACAAGCATTCGACCCCTTATCCTGGGAATTTATGTTTGAGTACTTGAAACGATTTGGCTTCCCGGATAACTTTCTTAAGTGGATCCGTCTATTGTATACATTTCCCATGGCTAGGGCTCGCGATGGCCGATATATCTCGGAACAATGCACGGTACACAGAGGCACGAGACATGGTTTCCCCTTGTCCCCATTGTTGTTTGTGCTTGCGCTCGAACCTTTGGCCCTAGCACTCCAGAGAACGGCGGATCGCATGGGCATCCTTATGGACGGGACACAGCACCTATCATCTATTTACGCAGATGACATCCTCTTGTATCTGTGCGATCTGACAGCAGACAATAACCCGCTATTTGCCATATTTGATAAGTTTGAGCTTCTGTCAAGACTGGCGATAAACCCTGTAAAGTCAATTGTTTTTTCCTTCCGGGAGGCGCCACATTTAACTCACATACGATTTGGCACATACTCTATCCCAGTTGCCCCCACCACCTTTAAGAACTTGGGTATACAGGTGTATAGGACACCAGAGGACCAGATAGATGGTAACATTCAACGTGCCATAACAGGGCTCCGAAGTAGTATAGGGTTCTGGATTTTTCCGCCTCTGTCGGTGATGGGCAGAATTGCTATTTCAAAAATGGTTATGCTTCCTCGCCTCCTATATTATTTTGTGAACTTACCGGTGATCCTCCCTCAATCTATTTTTAACACACTGAACACCATCTTGATCACCCTTACCTGGGGAACTGGCCGGAGGCGGATCATCCTTCGAAAACTACAGCTTGGGACGACGTCAGGAGGTTTTGGGGTCCCCGATTTCCGGGGATACTACTATGCTAGTCAGCTTCAGTGGCTTTCTTACTGGACTGCAGGTAGGAATTTGCACGAGATCAGCTTCACTCCGGAGAGACTGGATCGCAGGGAACTCCATTCTTTATTGCTGCCAAAGACCCGGGCCCCCCGGACTGTCCCCCTTGCTAAAAACTGCCTTAAGTTGCTGGAGGAAAGCCCTCTCCTACACGTCTGCGGTACCACCTTATGTAGCAAACATTCCTTTACTAGGCATCCCTACACCACAAGGAAGACTCACGCAAAATAGACTACAGGAATGGACGGATAGTGGGATAGAGGAAGTGGGAGCCTTTTTTGGGGATGATGCTTTGCTGAACCACAAATCCTTCATGCAGATTACTGGAGCTCCTCCATGCCTATATTTGTTACATGCTACGGTGACACATTATATTAGGAATACATGGGCAACACAACGAACCAAACCCACACAACATGTTCCGTCACAGGGCAATGTTGTGGAGCATGCAGCAGGCCAGAGAGATTTGACACACCTTCCCGGGAGAGTACAGGAGGGCTCCCCCAGTCTTGTCTAGACTTCTGAATCTGGCTTTTAGGAGCCCAAAAACCAGCTCCGCTGGCAGCTCTGTTCCTCCATGGGCCTCAATGAAGCAGACTTCCCCTGGCGTATCCTCAGCGGTGTCAACAACCATGCGATACACTTAGTCTCCTAGATGAAAGACAGCCAGAAGCGCAGCAATGAGTTACACACTTTCAGATTTTACTACCTGACATTACCCAAACAAAGTTAGGACAAATCAAACGGACCAAAATGCCAGGCCCTCTCCGGTAGTAGTTGTGGCATCAGCTGGGTTATAGTGCTGTTCCGCAGTATGAAGAAATCATGGGAAGATCCTGGGTACCCGGCACAGATGTTTGAGATGTACAAATCTGGTAAGGACACAACTTGCACGTTTGATAGAACGGATGTTCTTCCTGTTACAGCACACTTGTACCCTGGCTTGTGGTGGTATTAAGCCAATGTGAGTGCTATCAATGGATCTACCCACATGTGGGATGCCACCAAATATATAGAAATCACCCTTAATAGTGGCTAACTCCTCACTTCTGGGGAACTGGATGTAGCTGTCCATGTGTCTCATCATTGCTGAAAGTATGTCTTGTAGTACACAACTGAACGTTAGTTGTGACATGCCACCAGATGTAGCCATAGTGAATTGAAAGGTACCTGTGGCCAGAAAATGCAAGACTGACATAAGTTTCACAATTGGTGTGAGAAATGAAGGCTAAGTTATTTGAGGAAGTAGGTCAGGCTCCAACTGATTACATAAATTCTGTATTGTTTGCCTGTTCAATATATCTCCTTCCTATCCCAGGGTACCTATGTGAGGCGTCAACATGATTTTGTACACTGGTCACAGTGTTCAGAGTAACATATATGAAGAGAGAGCCAAAACTCATGTGACATAACATAACTGCTTCATAAAGCATTACATATAATTCACATTATCATTATCTACTGTTCAACATCCACCAATAATCCCCAATGTGGTCTTAATATGTATCTGTAACAGAAATGTGCACATTACCAGTTCGGAAATGTAACATTCGCACAACACTGAGATTTTCATGACATTGCAGGGCAAAAACTGCCAACCCGGTGTGCAGTGCACCACTCACATTCTGCCTCTATGCACATGAATGCACTACACAGATGATTTTTGTACTGAACATCACATGAGAAGGAAGTTTTTCAACTGTAAACATGTTAGCCCTCATTTGTTTTGGTGGTGACATACTTAACAGTCACCAATACTGTAGTTACAACTGCCAAAATTGCAGAGGCCTGAATTCACATATGGCACCTTTGGAATGACCGTCGTTGGCAGGACAGCCACAGGCTAACGCTGCTGAATATGATGGTCGCGATCCAATGGCTACGCTGATGACCACGTACATGGCGTACATGTATGTCGCAGTTTGAAAAAAGCTCATATGCCTCCTGACACTGCTGCTATCAAGTCCTCCTCAACTTTAGCTGCTATAGTAGTTATCTACTTGCCTGACGCAGCTCGCTACAGCAAGTGCCGAAGGAAGTCGACCCTCCAGCTGACACACTGACAGAGAGGCTGCCTTTCTCTCGCTGAGAATCTAGCTCCAGTGTTTCCAAGCTCCCCTTGCGGGGTGTTGGGAAATCGAGTCCGAGAGACAGAGATATACCAGACCTCCTTCATTCTAAAACCAAGGTACGGAGCTGATTAGACCCTAAGAGAAATCTTGGTTAGATTCTTGGCAAAAAACAAACTAACCCTATGCTACACCATACTTACTTCTTCCCTCGTACTAGACTTAGGTTAGGTACATTGGGGTAGGTGTATTTTAGAAGCACCAGTTGAGTACTTTTAGTCTTTGTTATTTATGTATGTATTTATCTATGGCTTAGAAACCATACAATGCTTTTATAGTATTATTTTATAATACTCTTCTTATTGTACGCATTTACTTTGCAACCTACATTACGATTGTAGCAGTTCACTTTACTTGCAAGAGAAAGAAGACTGTTCAATAAATCCTTTTATTGAAAACGCCTGTCTCTCCATTTCTCTGCAACTCTGTTGAAATGAAGCATGCACGATTGACTGAGTGAAATATATATCTATTGTTTACACGACTCTAGAGATACTTCTTATTCTTGGGAAACAAAGTTGTCATGTTTATGCGGTTGTCAGAAACGAATCCCTTCTTGTTTATTCCAGAAAGTTTCTAGTGGCCTCTGAGCTGGCTGGCACTCACAATTAAGTCTAATATATTCGATAGAGACCTAGTCGACATAAGTCCTAAGTCAAATCTATAAGATATGTTATTCCAATGTGCAGAGCCTATTGGGAAGATAGGAACTACACTACATGGGGGCCAACATTTGGTAAGGCACCAATTTAACATTAGATACTAGAGTAACTCAGTCGTGCTTTTTCACAGAGACCCCTTTTTCCCGTAAAATACTCCAATAGACGTCTGGAGTGGGTAAAAGGATAACATTTCCGCCATAACTGAGTAGGGCGAAAATCCTATGTATTAGTTTTTGGTCTGCTCAACGTTGAAGGATACAGCGTTCCAAAATATTGTGCACCTTATCTTTGTTTCCTTGAAATTTGCTCTATAAACTTTCAGTCAACAAAATGACTGAAAGCGAGAACGGAGGGGCTGTAGTAAATCCAGCAGTCTTTGACGTTACAGGTTTCTAAGAAACCGACCCGGATGCTATATTCATCCCAGAAAATGTAAGGAAAACCATCGCTATAAAGCTTATAACAAATGGCCTATCATCGAGAGGTGGCAGGGTAATCTTTGTCATAGAGGCACTCGAATATCGGCAGAGAGAGGTATTCTATTAATGGATTATCTTCCCTGAAGCCCTACAACATCAAAATCACATAACCAGACTCGGCCCACTAGGTAGACCACGAGCAACATGGCCGGTACTAGCCAGCTATACACCACATCCTGACAGTGAGGAAACGTCAGGTGCTGAACTATTAGTTCAACTAAAACAATTAATCAAAATCCATAGACAAGTGGTTCAATATGTCATGTGGACTTTAACAATCCAACCTCCTATAAGGATTCCACAACACACCCCTCACCAGGGGAACACAAATAAAATCACACCACAGACTATACAATCAGTCATTGGTAAATTGCCTGCAAAAAGGGAACAATTTCCATTCTGGATAGCTCAAAAAATTACTCAAATCGAGACAGTATTTCCAGATAGTACACCTCATGAGGAACACAGGATTCTAACAATCTGTTTACCAATGAGGATCGCACCCCACCTGGAGGACTGCGACACTTGGGGTACAGTCTTTGCTGCACTCTACACAAAAACACATGGTGTTCCATCCATAGCGGTAATGCTAGAGGTCCTGAAACAGATGCAAAATGAATAAGGGGCAGAGCCTGCTTTAAATCTGGGTATGAAATTACTGAAAGACTTCAAACAGGTCTCAGCTATAATATTAGCCAATATTAAAGGTGAGGCAGCATCAGTGGCGATCCACCAAAAATTAAGAGAACTTGAGGTAACTGAGCAACCATATGAACTAGCCAGTATAATCAAAAAATCCTATGAAGAACTAGGTAGAGATAGTTTCGGTGGGAAACCAGTTAAGCCCCAATTAACAGAGAGTCCTGAAAAGGTCTTTATTAAAAACACTCTCACTACTCCTAAAAAGAAGTGGGAGAATACTAAAGAAACTAAAGAGAAGTGTTCTCAATCCCGAGGTATGTCTCCTCAAAAGGAGCCCTCTGAAAAGAGGTAGAAGCTCAGGAATTGGGAAAATTTTAGAAAATCTGATAGATATCAGGATACTGATACACGTTCCTCTCGTACATTTCAGACTTCCTCACAGAAATCGGAATGAAGAGGACAGTCACAACAGAAAGAAGAACGCGTGAAGTCCACAGACGATCAGAACGTTTAAAAAAAAAGAAAACCCAATTCACCAAAAAAATGGTAGCAAGTCTGAAAATCAGACATGTCGAGAATCTTGAGGACAGAACTCAAGAACAGGGAGTGGGCCCAGACAATGCTGGACAACGGAGCAGAAGTCACCAAAGCTCGCAAGATCCTGAAGGATCATCTGAAGACAGTGGACTTGAATGAGTATTTTCAAGTTGATACTGCCGATACCAGGGTTGGTGTACCCCATAAGTTATATGAGAGAACTCTCCGGATGGAGGGGGACATAACTAGGAAAAATAAGAGCACTCTTTTGGGAGAAGCTCTCAAAGGGTTATGACATTCTTCTAGCTGAAAAAGACTGGCCACCAGAATTTGTCAGGGAGTGCCCACATGGCGAAAACATCATTATTCTGGTTCACTTGCCCTAGCAAACACGCGGTGGTGTTAGCAGTTAACGCAAGGAAAGGAGGAGTTGTAGCAGTTGGGAACTTTAATGGAACAAGAGCCGGTATGTCATGGAATACAGGATGGGAGGGCGCTGCAAAGCATTACTAATGGGTAAAATGTGGGCACTTTACATTTTGTTTACAGAAGGGTGAGATACAGGCATAAGGGATTGAGTTTATATGGGAACTTTGGGTAGTTGAGGATTTGTGCAGCATGGTAGGCATGAGATCGTGGATTAGCGTGGGGGAGGTTACTGCGTGAGTAATTTGCTTGTCAAGGGGGCAGATCACTGAATGCATTTACATTATGATGTTTGTTTATTTCATTTTTATTTCATCACCCATTTGTGCAGAGTAGGGTTAATATAGTATGCATGTTTGACAAAATAGTGAAGTGTTCGATAATAGAAGACTAATGGTGGTTTTATTTCATTTTAATCTTAAACAGCAACCCCTGACGAAGGGCTAAGCAAATGAGCCCGAAATGCTTTGGGATTTGTTACATACTGAACTGTTTTGTGAATTGAGTTGCCCACGTGGGGCAGTAGGAGGCTTGAATGGGCACAACTGCTCCATTTGAAAAAACTTGTGTTTCTGAACAGCCTGGTTGTGAACAGCAAAACACAAGACAAAGCTTGAAAAAAGTTTGGAAAAATGTTGATGAAATGTGAATATTTTTCAATAAACATGATGTTTGGAACACAATAAACGTTTAAACGTATCTCTTTTAAGCTGTGCGATTGGACAGGCAGTACAGTTGTGCTGCCATAACGTTTGTAAACATCATTATGCCAGCCTTCTCGAATCATATTCCAATTCACTTAAAATACACCCATGCCAGAAAATGGGCTGTAGCCCAGGCTCCAGCATTATATAAAAATCATGTGGGATGGGGATTCTTCTCACCATAAAATCCAGTTAAATAATCAACCTACTGCTCAGAGGCAGTATCCAGTTAAGCAAGAAGCTAAAAAACAGGTCAGGGAGATCTTAGATCAACTTGAATACAAAGGGGTGATTGAAACATGCACCTCGTCAATGAACAATCCTTTGTTTCCTGTCTCCAAACCAGACAATACATATCGTCTAGTTTTGGACTACAGACATTTAAACTCTTTTTGCAAAACCTTTGCAGTACAAAATGCACATAGTGCAGCACTAATGAATAACATTGTGCGTAAAAAATATAAAACCACATTAGATATTTCTAACGGTCTCTTCTGTCAAAAAATTGAACCTGAAAGCAGGTACTTGACCGCTTTTTCAATTATGGGACACAACGTCACTTCTGTCGCCTCCCCCAGGGATTCAAGTATTGTCCGGGTTTTTTTTCAGCCAGAGTAACAGAATTACTACAAACGAATGATGATGAGGCATTATCTTATGTCGATGACATCTATCTAACAGACGATGACTTGGATAGGCACTTGAGCAGAGTGAACACCATAATACTTGGATTCGCATCTAAAGGGTACAAATTCAACTTTAAAAAATCAAGAATTGCCCACCTCAACGTCCTATTCTTAGGATATGAGTTATCAAGTGAAGGCAAAAGCCTGGCAGCAAACTTTCTAGAGAAATGTGCGCTGCTCCAACCTCCAAAAACGCTGAAAAACTTACAGTCAATTCTAGGTTTCCTGAATTTCAAAAGAACTTACATTTTTAATTACGCAGAAAGGGTTAAACCTCTCTATGAATTAATCAAACCTGATTTCAAAACAACTAATTGGACTCAAAAACACACAGAAATTTTGCATTCAGTGCAAACAGACATGTTAGCAGCAAAACATTTACAAACACGCGTAAATATGCCCAACTTAGTGATCCGAATCATACCAGGAAGATGCGGATTCACGTACCTAACCTTTAATGAAGGAGAAAAAGTACCAACAGCTTATAAATCACACTTGTACACACAAGCTGAAATGAAATTCTCTTCAGCAGAAAAAATTCTGACAGCGTGTCAAAATGCAGTAGTAAAAGAGAGAGCCCTCGCACAGGGTAGACGCATAATGGTCGTTACTCCTGTACCTGCCTTAGAGACAGTGACAAAAGCGAGCATTCCAAATGCAAAGGCTTTACATCCGAGATGGATGCAAAGGGTTAATTCTCTTGCTGAAACAGACGTTGAATACGTTTTTGACCCTACTTGAAAACACAAGAATTTCTCCAATACGATCAAGAATGTCCTCTGCCCACTGAGATTCTACCTCTAGAACAGTACGAATGTGTAATCTATACAGACGGATCAGCACAGCCTGCAATTGGGGGTAAACAAGCTTATAGTGCTGTGTGCGCGATTGTTAAAGGTCGGTGGCGCGATGGTAAATTCCGACCTATGGTCACAAAAACGCAATCTCTAGGAGATTGTACAGCTCAGGGAGCTGAACTACGAGCCTTCAAGATGGCACTTGAAAATACCAATCGCGAATTCCCCACACTCATAGTGTGCGATTCGTATTACTGCATTCAATCTTACAATGAATACTTGCAGACCTGGGTTCAAAACGGTTTCAAAGAGGCAAAGGTGGCACAATCAAGCATAAGTTGCTTTGGGAACAAGTAGTTCAATTACAAAAAGAACTACAAAAGACTCACGTGATCCATACACTGAGTCATCAGTATGATGGCGTTCACGTTGCAGGGAATTCATTGGCTGATGAAGGTGCAAAGGCTGCTGTGCAAATGGTTTCCGTAGCTGCAATCACTAGTTCAAAAACAAAAATAGACGGCGAAATAATGCAGGCGGTCATCACTTCCATCAAAGATAGTGGTAAAACATTACCAAAAGGCTTTCCACTCAAATACTCATATATAACTGATGCGAATAATGTTCCTTTTGCTCGAATCCCTGGAGTGGGGGATAGAGTAATTCCAAACATGGAACATAGATTAGGACTAATTTTAGCAGCACATGAAGGGCTTGCCTCTGCACATGCAGGTTTTTCTCCCACAGTATCATTATTAAAACAGAGATACTGGTGGCTGTGCATGAGGAAACAGACCAGAAACTATGTTTTGGAATGTGAAATTTGCCAAAAGATGAAAGTCTCTACTGTGAAACGTCTTGCGCAGACGCCCCTGCTAATTTCAGATAAACCATTAGCTTGTGTTTACCTGGACCACTGCGGTCCCTTACAGAGGGATGGTAACTATAAATATATCATGGTCACAGTGGATTCCTGCTCACGATTCATTTGGATGTGGCCTCAGCGCTTGGCTGATGCTCGAACTGTTATAAAAGATTTGCGAGTCTTTATCAGCACATACGCAATCGGCACGCTACATTCTGACCAGGGTCCTGCATTTAGCTCTCCAGCTTACAAGGAGGCCATGGCCAATTTGGGCGTTGCATTGCGGTATTCAAGTCCATTCCATCCTGAGAGAAATCCTGCAGTGAAAGAAAAAACCGGGACATAAAGCAATCTATAACAGCTAGGGTATTAGACTCGGGTGACGGGTGGGTCAAACATCTGATAAGTGTCCAACATAGTTTAAACAATTGGCCAAGAAATTCTCTGGGTGGAATCACTCGATATGAAATCCTTTTTGGTACTAGAATGCTTATCGAGGACCTCAATCGTCACACTTCAGTGGTAGAACAATAACCCTTTGACATCAAAGACCGTTTGGCTGTTTTGCAGGACTTAAATGAAACAAGAAGGAGTCTAAGCAACACATTGCAGAAGCCAACAACCACTGAAAGGGAACCACCCGCCCCGGCAAGGCCTGTCTGGATCCCAAAGATTGGGGATCTAGTTAGAGAAAAGATAGCGGACAAGAAGGAATTTGGAACACAAAAAGATGATGGACGGAATGTTGAACATTGTCAAACATTCACCCCCAGTCACAGATCTGGGTTTAATCCATCGTTATTTTGCTCACCATGCCACCCCAGTTCAGACATAGCCATATGCAAATCAGTCTTGACCCTGTGCCTCATGGGAACAGTCCAGGCCGAACTGCCACACCATGTCTTCCCTGGACCGGAATCAAGCATCCTAGGACCGGTTTCGGGCTTTCAGCCCTCATCAGCCAGGATAGCTTTACTCCAGTGGCGTAGTGAGCATGGGACCCACGTCTGGGCATACCCTTCCCAAATAGGGTGAAAATGCAACACAAAAGGATGATGGTCGGAATGTTGAACATTGTCAAACATTCACCCCCAGTCACAGATCTGGGTTTAATCCATCGTTATTTTGCTCACCACGCCACCCCAGTTCAGACATAGCCATATGCAAATCAGTCTTGACCCTGTGCCTCATGGGAACAGTCCAGGGTGAACTGCCAATCCATGTCTTCCCTGACCCGGAATCAAGCATCCTGGGACCGGTTTCGGGCTTTCAGCCCTCATCAGCCAGGATAGCTTGACTCCAGTGGTGTAGTGAGCATGGGACCCATGTCTGGGCATACCCTTCCCACTTAGGGTGAAAATGAAACACAAAAAGATGATGGTCGGAATGTTGAACATTGTCAAACATTCACCCCCAGGCACCGATCTGGGTTTAATCCATCATTATTTTGCTCACCACACCACAGCAGTTCAGACATAGCAATATGAAAATCAGTCTTGACACTGTGCCCCATGAGAACAGTGCAGGCCGAACTGCCAAACCATGTCATCCCTGGATCGGAATCAAGCATCCTAGGACCGGTTTCAGGCTTTCAGCCCTCATCAACCAGGATAGCTTGACTCCAGTGGCGTAGTGAGCACGGGACTCACGTCTGGGCATACCCTTCCCACTTAGGGTGAAAATGCAACACAAAAAGATGATGGACAGAATGTTGAACATTGTCAAATATTCACCCCAGTCACAGATCTGCGTTTAATCCATCGTTATTTTGCTCACCACGCCATCCCAGCTCAGACACAGCCATATGCAAATCAGTCTTGACCCTGTGCCTCATGGGAACAGTCCAGGCCGAACTGCCAAATCATGTCTTCCCTGGACCGGAATCAAGCATCCTAGGACCGGTTTCGGGCTTTCAGCCCTCATCAGCCAGGATAGCTTTCCTCCAGTGGCGAAGTGAGCACGGGACCCGCTTCTGGGCATACCCTTCCCACTTAAGGTGAAAATGCAACACAAAAAGATGATGGATGGAATGTTGAACATTGTCAAACATTCACCCCAGTCACAGATCTGGGTTTAATCCATCGTTATTTTGCACACCACGCCACCCCAGTTCAGACATAGCCATATGCAAATCAGTCTTGACCCTGTGCCTCATGGGAACAATCCAGGCCGAACTGCCAAACCATATCTTCCCTGGACCGGAATCAAGCATCCTAGTATCGGTTTCGGGCTTTCAGCTCCCATCAGCCAGGATAGCTTGACTTCAGTGGCGTAGTGAGCACGGGACCCACATCTGGGCATACCCTTCCCACTTAGGGTGAACATGCAACACAAAAAGATGATGGACGGAATGTTGAACATTGTCAAACATTCTCTCCCAGTCACAGATCTGGGATTAATCCATCGTTTTTTTGCTCACCATGCCACGTCAGTTCAGACATAGCCATATGCAAATCAGTCTTGACCCTGTGCCTCATGGGAACAGTCCAGGCCGAACTGCCAAACCATGTCTTCCCTGGACCGGAATCAAGCATCCTAAGACCGGTTTCGGGCTTTCAGCCCTCATCAGCTCGGATAGCTTGACTCCAGTGGCGTAGTGAGCACGGGACCCACGTCTGGGCATACCCTTCCCACGTCGGGTGAAAATGCAACACAAAAGGAAGGAATTTGGGCCTTCTTAAAGAAAACCAATACTTGTGCTAGCAATCCACGGATCAAGAACAGTGTTACTGCCGCCCCTTGCTGGAAGAAAGGAGGACAGGTTTGTATCCATCTACTTGGTAAAATCACATCTTGTGGCCGATAATAAGTAGTAGGCCAAGTGGACTCCAAAGATGTAACAGACAACCAAATGTTGCTACTATCCAAGAGGTTGAAACTGAGAGACTCATCACCTTTGAAGAATCTGCAGTGCGAAAAGAAGGACTATGCAACAAAGCCATGGAACTTGTGCCTCTTGAGACCCAAATAACAATTTGTCAAGAAACTCCTGTCTAAAATTATATAGCCTCTGACTATACTAACATGACAAGGGATCAAGCAGCTCCAGCGATTTCCAGTAATCCTGATGCAATACCAACAATTGACTGAACTGCCTCTGATAATTTCATCAACTTTGATACATTTTCTGGGGATCCCAGTGAGCCGGAAACAACATACGTAAATAAAACTTTTAAAGAAAAAGCAACAGACCTTTTCCATCAACTAGAGAAGACTTATCTGGTTTCACCATGGGTTGAACTTTGGATTGTGCTTGGCGTGTTTTTTCTCCTACTTTGCCTAATCCTTGTATTAATTTTGGGAATGCTAATACATGGAAAATATAGTAAAATGGGCACAGCAAGTAAGAACATCACCTTACTCCTCAAGCCACACAAATTATCTCATCGTGAACGAAGAGACTTAACATCAGTGAACATCAAAGCCATTCCTATACCTGGTGGTATAGCATGGGACAGATCTGATTATGACATTTATGGTCCTGCAGAGCTGTTGAAGATTCCACATCACTTCAAGGTTTCCTTGAGTGACTTTGTTTCACCCAGCACATTTTCTGATGATTGGGACTTTGAGACTAATAATAATATGATGTCAGACTCAGAAATGTCTGCAAAATTTACAAAACATGAGTACTTAGAAGGTTCATCAGATTACGAACAAATGTACTGTTATAATCATTATGGTCATCATTATTTGCACAAATCTGCAAATCCTAGAAATGTTTATACTTATAATCAATGGGAACATTGTCCTACGCCACCAAAGTGTACCTCAAAAACATTTTATGAAAAATTTCCATCCTTCTCAGGTTTCAATACCACAAATCCGGAAACATTTTACTTTAAAAATGTTAATAAGACAGGAATGAAATGTATGTTGACTAATACTAAGCAATTTTATTCTGCAGCCTTTTTATGCCCAATTGTCCTCATTAGGTTTTGACTTTTGGAGTGACAACATTGAAACAAAAACTGTCTGGTGCTCAAAAGACTGGCAGGTGCAGGGAATAGAAGTTTTCTTTAGAGCCTGAAAAATCCCTGAACAAATAATGTTTTTGAATGACACTGTTCAAAAGACATCCTGTCTTGGCCGTGCCAAGATAAAAGATTTGAACAAACCGTCCATACCTACACCTACAACTGATAGTAAAAACACTACAGAGGGGGAGGTCGACGTAAAATCAATTTTACTTAAAAACTGAACTGATCCTGATTGGAATAAAAGTTAATCTGGCCCACAGACATGAAAAACTGCCATGATAGATTCCTGAATACGACACAAGGGTTTACAATAACTAGGCCAGATCCAAGATATGTCCAGAGACAACATCCAGAGATAGTAACAACATACAGTGTAGGAAAACTGTGCCTTGAGTGGCTGCAAAAATCTACACTTACAGAAGTTAAGCAACACTTATCTTTACCTAAAGATGGCATTGATTTAAGGGACTTCTTACAAGGTCCTGCAAAGCGATGGTATATATGCTATTTATAATGAAGCTTGGAAAGCGACACAAGCAGAGACTGGAGAAAGAATACGAGAAATTGATTGTATTAATTTAGAGAAAGCTCTCTCTGTAGTTGACAATGGGTTAACGACTCTGTCATCGAGAATTTATTCTTTGGACAGCATAGTATCCTCTGCCATAGACATAATGGAACAGGACTTGCTCATGCCTAAGCATGGACAGTCACAATTACGTTCTATAATGCTTTTAGGCTGGACGTTGCAAAATCTTTGTTCTGGATATGTGCCATGGCGTCTAATCAACACCACGTCATTGTTTTCTGCATTTAACCTTACAGATAAACAAATCAGTCTGGCACAAAGAGGAGCAGACTATACGGTGCTGAGCATTGAAAAACTGGAAAGATTCCCATTAACTGTTTCAGAAAAACCTGCAACAGAATGGATAGTACATGGGACAATCACTCTGCCTGTCACGATTTTCCGCTTTCAATGTTATATATATTATATACCAGCGGACGTGTATGAAACGTTGGGTAAGAAATACATAAAGTCAACCTGGGAATTACCATACACACACAGATGTTGGAGTGGGGGAAAAGAAGTATTTCTTAGTGGTTCAAACCAGGGCCAGACTGGCTACAGGGCGGTTTGTAATGCTGCTGAGTTGGGGGCTGCTTTAGTTGATGGGGTCTCCATCAACAAAATCAGCCCCCACCACAGTGGAATCAGCCCCCAGCTCGGCAGCATTCCAAAACGTCCGATAATCAGTCCGGCCCTGGTACAAATGGTACACTTTTATGTCAGGGTATTAACTTACACATAGCCCGTGATGGTTCTTCATCCAACTTATCCTGCCACCTGTAAGGTTCTCCGACAGCAGTGATAGATCCAATTTTGACACAACACCACCGAGACAAGACAGCTCAATTCAGTCACTCCTGAATCTTCCGCCTGTCAAAGGACATCATAAATGCGGTAATTGCATTTCATGCAACAGTACCATTGAAGGAACCATCTTCTATTATGGGCAAAAACAAATCAAACACGAGACATTCACTAACTGTAATACCAGTAACGTGATCTACTGCGCCATTTGCCCCTGCGGACTTGCATATGTCGGCAAAACAAGTCAACCAATTAAAACAAGGATATCACAGCACCGCTCCAGAATTCGGTGCCAAAAGGAAAATGCACCCATGGTCTCCCACTTCATTGAAAAACACCATGGACCAGACGACCTGAAATGGACTGTGGTTAGACTAATAAAAGGTCAAAATGTAGACAACAATCTGTCCAAGCAGGAAGCCAAGACTATTATGTATTTAGACACAGTAAATCATGGACTTAACGAATTAGCCGAAATCTCTAGTTTTCTGTGCTAAACACAACTCATTATCACAAAGTGCAGTTTGTCCCCGCGACTGCAGCCTAAAGCGTCCTGATTACCTAGCAACAGAACCACGCTCCCATTGAAACGACATCTAGCCCTATCGGAAGCCCCGAAACAACACTGCCGTAGAACCAACCAATGGCAGCTCCGCTCTGATTTCTGCCCTGGACGCGGAAAACCTCCGCTTGCCGAACCCTTGCAAATCCATTCGAGCAAGAGCTGAGTAAGAAGCCACGCGTCTGAGGAAGATAACGCCGGGATTTCTACGGTCCCCCTGCACCTCCAGACAGCGGAGAATGCCTCCCGCTATGACGACGCCGTAGCGCAGAAGAAAAACCCTTCAAACGCATGCAGGTATGAGATGCTGCAAGCCACGATCAAGTTAACGAGGCAAAATCTGCACTCTGTAACATTAACAACGAGCGCACTAGGCTCCCGCAAGCTGCCCAAATGACATCACCTGTCCCAATGCAGCTCCAGTCAGGCGCCACACTCACTTCCTTGTGCAATTAAATGAACCTGGTGTACGCATACGGACATTTGAACCCTTTCTCCCTGCTTCCCTCCACAGCATTAAAGAAATAAAAGACTGCAGTCAATCAGCTTTACCATATCGCTGTGTGAGGAACCAACCTCTCGTCCCCTGCAAGCCAACTGTATCCATTAAATGCAGGACTAATTTTTCTCAACCTTGGGTACGTGATATATGTAAAATTTGAGCTAACCACTACTTATAAGCACTGTATATGGTCCGATACCTCCTACACTCTACAACTAATACATGCCCCTATAACTTTTTCTGTAGGTGCAACATGATGCTCCTCATCACCTACTAAGAGCCCTGATGAAGACCTTCACAAAGTTTCCCTCCTGTCAAGATTTTCTTTAAGGTCGAAACGCGTAGGCTCATCTTTTGTGCCAAGAGGAATATATGCCATATGATCCAACTAAATTATTGGGACATATAGTGAGAGACGCATCTCACCATTAGGCATTAAAGAATCCCCTGAACACATGACTTTCCCTGGCACATTACAGGACAATTAACTTTCCCGCCTGAGGGACAAATCAATTATATCCCCCGGGAGTGTAACACAATCTCCTTGAGATTTACAGTAGGACCTAAGTATACCATTTGTAAATAAGATACTGTTGATATATGAATTCACTTTCTCATTTTTTGTGTGGATTGTTTATTTTCGAATTTATTAAGTGTTTCCACTTATTTTGCCATTATGTTTGTCTCACGTTGATCAAATCAAATAGCCAGTAAGCTATTTCTTGTCGTTATCGAATGTATTTTCTGATGTAAGGAGATAATCAAAATCGAGCTGTTCACACCCAATGTGTACTTAATTGAACCTCTAAATAATGTGCGAAAAAACATGAGCATTCACTGTCAATAAATAGGACGTGAATAGTAAATAATTTGTGTGATCTATGGTGTCAGAGGCTTTGTGCATTTAACTAGATCCAATTTTTAGGCAGATTTCCAATGGGATCTACGTAATGTTGAATGATCACAGCTGTTGTGGAAGGATGCCAGGTATAGCCTATCTCGTAACTGTGTCAGCCAGGGTCACTTGTTGTATGCAAGTATTGTTTCCTAAAGGTAAGACAGACGGAGAGTCGCCATTATGGCCTTCACTGAACATATCTTCTATTCGAATTGATACTTTAAGAAGAAGGAATGCCATTCTTTTACAAAAAACTGTGCCACTGACCTCGTCCAAAGAGACGTATGAACTGCAAGTTGCAAGGTCCTCTGCAGAGATAGATGCCCTTTTATCCACAAATGTGTCCAATACATTTCGCAGAAATGTTAGGTCATATCTTAAACATGTCCGATACCAGTGGTATTGTACATGTATTTAAGACGATTTTTCCGGGACTGTTAGCACCGTTTGAAGCAGTCTTAGGCATTTTTCCAAACTTCGTGCACTCTGTATTTGGCGGCCTGCCTCTCATTTTGGGACTCGTAGCAGGAATACTATTCTTGTTTCTCCTGCTCCGATATGGCAAGTCCGGTCAACAACATCGACGCCCAGATTACCATAGAGAACCCTCTCCTGGCGATGAAGTGTCGTCAACGCATGATACAGATCTTGGACTTGGCTCGTTTGAGAGATCTGAATACCACGTGGTTCCTGTCATTAAGACCAATCTGGCGAGCTTGCATCTTACCTGTTCAACGATGCCTGCTATGTGGAGAAGAATGCGTGCTAGACATCTGTCTAACACTTCCATCAGCACTGCCAACGGATGTTGACACCTTGCTTGGTTCGGTAACGGCTCATGCATTGTGTTGTCCCCAGCGGCTACCAATCCTGATGACGGCATTTATTGAGATGTCACAGACGCAATCTGCTGACGGTGAGATACGTGGATCAACAGGCACACAGGTACCATCTCCATCTCCTTTGAACATTGCTAACGTGTCTGACGCTGACGGCGATGCTTCACATTTTTGTGCAATCGATTTACTTAATGAAGTAGTCCAACTTTCACCTACTGTGGTAGACAATTTCTTTGCCAGCTTAGAAGATTTGATGTTGTCTCCTAACAACGAGAATTACTTTTGAAGTAAGCACACAGCGTTCTACGGGACTCTTTATTCGACCTTCATTTTTTCAAAACAAAAAACTTTCAACTTCAGAACTCTATTTTTCTACAATTAGACTTCTGCTTAAAGTAGAACTATTCTTAGAGAACAAGAATTCTTTGACACACTTCCAAATGACAATATTTGATCTTGTCCAAAACCTACACAGTTTATATATTCTGTCATGGAATGGTCTCAACCTTTCTTCTGTATTTATGAGCCATTTCATAAATGTTATTTCATGACTCATTCTGATAGCATTTCCGATGTCATACTGTATGCTTTGAATGAAAACATTGCTTTTAAAAATGCGTACAGCACTAATGCTAATTTTCGTGTACAACAATTTCAGATGCATTTTATGTATTTTGGGAGGGATTTTTACACATCATGCTTTAGATATGTTTACAAATGCTTAGAATTTAGTAATGTCAAACATAATAAAGTGGAGTTGGTGTTGTGTAGCATTTTAGAATACAAACGAAATTACTGATTCAAGCCCTTATATAGGTACAATCTATCTTGCCCTTATATAGGCATAGAAATCATGCCCATGTTTAGACATAACCCATCCACTCCAAATACAGGCATGGCTACTTCCACCAGTTCCAAAAAGTCACAACCATTTCTTGGAAAACTCGGCTTCAGCAGTCAGTAACATCCCCTTTTTTGAATATTGATTTGAACTAGAAATCATGGAGTTTTCAAAGAACGACCATTCCCTTTGCGTTCTTTGGTGACGATATTATGTCCAACTTTACGTCAAACTAGGCACCTTCAAGGTATAAATATGCCTTCACTTGCCCTAGCAAACACGCGGTGGTTCAGGAGCAGTTCGACTATCTACTTGCCCGACGCAGCTCACTACAGCAAGTGCCGAAGGGAGCCGACCCTCCAGCTGACTCACTGACAGAGAGGCTGCCTTTCTCTCACTGAGAATCTAGCTCCAGTGTTTCCAAGCTCCCCTTGCGGGGTGTTGGGAAATTGAGTCAGAGAGACAGAGAGATACCAGACCTCCTTCATTCTAAAACCAAGGTATGAAGCTGATTAGACCCTAAGAGAAATCTTGGTTAGATTCTTGGCAAAAAACAACCTAACCCTATGCTACCCCATACTTACTTCATCCCTCGTACTAGACATAGGTTATGTACATTGGGGTAGGCGTATTTTAGAAGCACCAGTTGAGTACTTTTAGTCTTTGTTATTTATGTATGTATTTATCTATGGCTTAGAAACCATACAATCCTTTTACAGTATTATTTTATAATACTCTTCTTATTGTACGCATTATACTTTGCTACCTGCATAACGATTGTAGCAGTTCACTTTACTTGCAAGAGAAAGAAGACTGTTCAATAAATCCTTTTATTGAAAACGCCAGTTTCTCCATTTCTCTGTAACTCTATTGAAACGAAGCGTGCACGATTGACTGAGTGAAATATCTATCTATTATTTCCACAACTCTAGAGATACTTCTTATTCTTGGGAAACAAAGTTGTCATGTTTATGCGGTTGTCAGAAACTAATCCCTTCTTGTTTATTTGAGAAAGTTTCTAGTGACCTCTGAGCTATCGGGCACTCACAATTAATTCTAATATGTTCGATAGAGAACTAGTCGACATAAGTCCTTCGTCAAATCTATAGGATATGTTATTCCTATGTGCAGAGCCTATTGGGAATATAAGAACTAGACTACAATGGGTTATGGGGCTCTATATTTTGTGGCGTGAACATCAGCATTGTAATGTGTGTTAAGCCCTATATCCTACTTTTTTACATGCACATACCTATCTACATTTCATGTTACCTATGTTAAGTTATCAAATCAGATCAAGGTATATGTGCAAATAAATGTATAGGCTTTACAGCATGAGCTGTTTCTGTATACTGCAAGAAGCAGCTAAGGATGATGTTAGCCATGTGTACGATCCCACAGAACACTCAGCCCAGATCAGGCTTTGCAAAACTGTTGTCTGGGAGCAGGCTATACCTCACAGACCTCTTCAGAGTGCCATGCAACCTTGAGGTAACATATTTGATGGCCAGAATATTTGCTCTTATGTATTGAAGTAGTGGAAATGTGATGTTCATGTGGGATCAGTAGGCACAGCCTGCAGAGAGAAAGGCATAACAATGACTTGTAGCCAGGATGGGCCATGGCCCAGGCTGGGACAGAGTTACTGTGACAAGACAACTGATGCACAGAGTAATCTCCCTGTAGACCTACAGATCCACAAATGTTCCCGAAAAGAGTTTGATTAAGCAATGGTAGCCCTGATTGCTTTTATATTGACTTTATTTGGAATGGTGACTAAGGTACGCCCCTGACCTGTTACTTCTTTCCATTGACCCACATGTACATGCAGGTGTATGACAGTCCCCTTACTCCCACATTTCTGTTGTCACTCTTCCACTGTACAGGCCTATTTCCCATCTGAGACATTACCATTGTAGATAGTTGGCTAATTCCAAAGAGATTTGGAAATGTGATTCACCCGTTTTGTTACATTCAATCCAATGAAACAACACATTCTATGGTATATGGAATGTCATTCCTGTTACATTGCCACTTATGGCAAAAGGTGTTTCCTGTGATGCCAGTACATACCACACAAACTCAATCTGATGTAGTATGATATCCGATTAAGTAGTCCACATGTTCCCAGAGAGGCAGCTCTCAGTGAAACACATGCCAGGCCTTACTTTGTGACCTAAGTATCAGGGTGTACTCTGTTACAAGGCTCTATGGACTGGATGCATCAAGTCATTTGGCCTGGCTGTAAAGGTGTCTGTGTGGTCCTGCACAAGTAGTTCACCCGTCATAAGGTCTCAATGGTGTGTTGTGTGCCATAGTGCCTCACATCACAGCACATATAGGATGGTCCTGGGCTACATGATGTTCGTGGGCTGGCTCAGTCAGTGTAGGTCATGACCAGGGTTGAGGATTTTCAGCAAATGACCACAAAAGTGTGTATTCATGCTTTTGTAGTGCTTAGCAGGTGACGTTTACACATGTATTCTGTTGATTTTTGATGAACGCTTCAGCTAGGTGCATACAAAATGTGTATCAAACAAACAGATATCCAAAACCTTGCAGTTACAATCTGTTTCTGAAGGTGTGGACCCTGGGGGGTCTTTAACCAGCATAGCATTCATTGTAGGAAGAGGTGGGAGGACCTGAGGTGCTAGACCAGAAAGATTGTGGAGGTCAAGCCGGGGAAGTCCTCCCAACGTGGACGGGACATGCATTGGACCCTGACCCCCTAACCTGGGCCCATTCCATTTGTCACAATATTTTCAACTTTATGTTCCCACTAGATCTCTTTGTTTTTCTTCCAGTGGAAATTTGGTAGTCCTAGATTCAAAAGAGTTAGATGGGGTGCAAAGGGTTTTGTCACAAGCACAGCAAGACTGTGGAACACATTACCTTCACCACTTAAGAATAAATCAAACCTGCTTGACTTCAGGAAGAGCTTAAAAACGTGGCTATTCAACCAGTAAATCATCCATCTGGCCATGGATATCTTTATGAGCTGCAGCTTCTGGAGGTTTAATGCCTAGACACCCCAGGGTTTTAGCTGTGCTCTATAAATCTTATTTTCATTTAATTTCATTTCTAATGGCTGCATTCTGGCAGTGGCCTACCCGGAGCTTGAAGGGCAGTTGAGGGCAAAACACCAGCTATGAGAGGGTGTGTCCTGGCCAGAGTCATATATGTTACATTGCCAACTTTGTGTGTTACAGGCATGCATTTCCCAATCAATATTAGGGGTAGCCCATGTGCAACACACAAGATAAGTGGTAAGCACTGGCAGGCCCTGGACCACTTCAAGCCCCGCTACACAACTCGCACTACTTGCTCTTTCCACTGCCCCTTCAGGCCCCCTCATGTCCTGCTTCTCATGATATGTGTATTGGGAAGATGTCCCAGTATGATTATTTGGAAACAGGTTTCTCACACACCCTCACTCATACTGACCAACCTACGCACCTGCTTTTCAATGGTGTGGCATCGATTTCCTGAGGACCCTATGTACATGGGTAGGTGTGAGACTTACCGGCGGTTGCGTACATGACGGTGTTGATTTTGGTCGTCATCGAGTAGGTACAGCAGTGGCAGGATGTGTACGATTGGCTCCAGAGCAGCACAAGAAGCGAGGAACTGTGTACAGGTGAGTTTCAGCCTATGCCTCCTTTTCCGCCAGCTCAAATGAGTTGGTTGGACCGCCACTCTCACCTCGTCAGGAAGGCGCATTGTAATTGGGCAGGCGGTTCATAAGAAGGACCGCCCTTCAACTAGCTCAATTTGGTCCTTTCTGATGCCACCACGGTCGGAATTTCCTGGGACCGTGGCAGTTGGACTTCTGTGTATACGCATGCATCGTAATCCAGAGATCGGGCCAACCACTTCCGACGATAGGGCGGCGGTCTAACAGCCTCCGACAGGAGCGCAGAAGCTGGTACACCAGGCATCTCAATCATACTATTCTATGTCATCAATGCCTTTATATACCTCCCTTTGTCAATGAGATGTACAGTTGCAATGCAGAGTGGGAGAGTGAATGCTTGAAGAGAAGCATTGCTGCTCATTAAACATTCACTGTTCCACGAAGCAGTGCAGTATTGTTAGACAGCAATTGGGTGGTGTGAGTGACAATGAAATGGACATCCTGGTCAGATGCTTAAACTACAGTGTGTCAAGTGTCTGTGGCTCATTGAAACCTAGGCTTTGGTTTCCATTCTAGTACTTATAATTTTGGCTTTTACCATTCTGAATGCATGAGTGCATGTTACAAATTGCTCGGATAAAAACTGGGCTGGGTGATTTATTTGCATCCACCACAGGACAATTTGGGACATCTAGTTGAAAGTTGTTTACTGTGACGTAATTTCAGTGGCCTGGAGAATTTGCAAGCTGCCTTTTGAAGACCACAAGTAGCTCAAACATGTATGTTCTTTTGATTTTTATGCTTGTGCCTGTAGTGTTGTAGAACTATGCCCTATGATGTAGAGTAAGCAAGCAATGGCAATGTCAATATGTCTCACCTTTGGAATCTATTGCCTTCACCACAGTTTTTTAGCCATGCTGCAAAATTCTTGAGCAAATCTTTTTTAACATCTCCACCTCTTATACGTCTATATATTTTTTCCAATATCTGGAATTTGATGTTAGTTAAGTAGTGTCCATAATTCTTCCAATAGAACAACACTGCATCCAGACATTGCCTCACAGGATATAAGTGATAGCTTAACTTGCCAATGATCGCACTGGGAGTACGACCGCAGTAAGTCAAAAAGACTAGCAGGCAGCTTTTGACTTGTAAAAAATAATATTTATAAAACAACAATCTAGCTAGGGTGAAATAGCCTGTCAGTATTAGCATTGTTTTTTGCTTTTACGGTTTTATGATTACAAAAGTGAACTGTTTTGCTAGATGTTGACAACCCTGCTCTGTCATGCCTCACATTCAAAGCCCTCCACTGCACCGGCCCCGCGTTTCTCAAATCCCTAATCACTCCTCATCGACCAACGCGCAACCTCCGATCAGCCCACCTTCATCTGCTAGTCACCCCCAAAGTTAAAACCAAGAAATTTGGTGGTCGTCGCTTCTCCCACCTAGCTCCCGGATTTTGGAATCTCCTCCCTCTTTCCATCAAATCCAGCCCTTCCCTCCTGAACTTCAGAAAAACAACTTAAAACTTACCTCTTCCCACCCCTTGGTTAAAACTCAGTTACTCACGCTTCATCCTCACTCACTCTGTCTTAAAGCGCCAGGAAGCCTTTGGTGTCAGCGCGCTCTATAAGTTACAGTTAACATAACATAACATAACATAATTTGATAAATGATGTCCAAAAGGTGCTTTCCCGTCATTTTGTGTGAAAAACAAAATCATAGGAAAATCGTAGAACATCAATGTTAAGTTATGTATGTTATGCTGTGTGTATTTGTAAAGGGCATTATCACCAACAAAGGTATCCTGGCCCAGAGCAGATGTGTGTGTCCAGCCCTGCCTATGATAGGATGATTTATTAGAAAGCAAGGTCCTCATGCTTCTTGCAGAATTCAAGAAAAGAGAAGGCTCTGATGTGGATTGGGAGTCAGTCCCATGCTTTAGGAGCAATGCAAAAGAACACCCATCCTCCAGATCTGGTTCTGTATAGGTTTGGGATGTGTGAAAGTAGGAGTTCTGCGGAGCAGAGGTATCTAGGTGATTGGTGGAAGTAGATGCAAATTATCAGGTATGTGGAGTCTGGGTTGTGTAGTGCATTGAATGTGTTTGTGAGGAGTCTGAATTGAGTGTGTGTTTGTATTGTCAGCCAGTGTAGTTCCCTGTGGTGTAGGGTGATGTGGGCTCTGTGTTGAAGGTTGAGGATGAGTCTGGCTGTGGGGTTCCTGGTGGTTTGTATGCTTCTAGTGAATTGCTTGGTATACCGCAGTCCAACTTGCTGGTGACTAGGGCATGAGTGACAATTTTGCTTTGGAGCCATTTGAAGATCTTCCTCAGCATCTTCAGGGTGTGGAAGCTGGATGCAGTGATGACTTTGACTTGTGCGGTTATGTCCGGTTTGCTGCCAATGATTATTCTGAGGTTCCTGGTGTGGCTTTTGGATGTGGATGTGGATGTGGGTCCGGGTTCAGCCGACCACTAATTGGAGCCCCATGGTGAGGTGTTCTTGCTAATGATCACTACTTCTGTCTTGTCAGTGTTGAGCTTGAGACAGTTGGCTTTTATCCAGTTAGCGACTTCAGTCGTGCAGGTGGTGAAATACTTTCTTGTGTTGGGGGTCTTGTCCGAGAGGGAAAGTAAGAATTGTATTTCGTCTGTGCAGGAGAGGATATTGATGTTGTGTGCATGGATGATGTTGTACAGAGGGCTCATGTATGCTTCAAAGAGAGTGGGGATGAGCGATGAGCCTTGAGGTACTCCACAGTTGTGTTTGTGGGCATGTGAGCAGTAAGGTACAAGGCTGACAGCTTGTGTTCTATCCTCTAAGAAGGAGAAGGTCTAGCGGAGAGCAGGTCCATGGATGCCAATCTCGTGCAGGTGCCTGATGAGGATGGGTGTGAGACCATGTCAAATGCTGCAGAGAGGTCCAGGAGAATGAGCGCTGCGGTGTCTGCTCTGTCAAGGATCCTGCAAATGTCTGCGGTGTTGATGAGTGCTCCTTCTGTATTGTGGTTGGGCCTGAATCCAGACTGCATGGGGTCGAGGAGTCGGTTGTTCCTGACGTGGTCAGTGAGGCGCCAGCTGATTCGTTTCTCTAAGACCTTTGCTGGATATGGGCAGTAATTCAGGCCCACAATAAGATACTGTATAATGTACACCAAATGATATTATCCATAAACAATAGATGTTTTCTACTGATTGTCCAAAGGGTTCAAAGTGCCTGACTGTAAAAGACGTTTGGAGGCTTTCTTCTACATCACTGAAAATTAGGAATAAACCATGGTACAATCAGCGTTTAAGCGTTGTGAATTAAAACGGAAAGGATAAATTATAGCATAAAATATAAAACTGCCAATTAAACAGACAGTGGTTAGTGGTTCAAACAAGCACAAAGTGGAGGATGTGAAACGGCTATTGTAAAGAGAATGGACAAATGATTAAATATTGGCTGACAGGTGAATTATGATTGTTTAGAACAATGAGCGTTTTATATTGAAATTGACTAAAATATATGTTATTTTGGTAGCAGAATGGAAATTGAGATTGGTATTCATGGATAGAACTATCTAGGCTGCATGTAACATTTGTCATAGGAAATATACGTTTTATATTTCAGAAATATAGTTTATGATAATCAGATTAGCTGTAGATCATTAATAACCTACTTTTTAAATTTGTTTACAGACTGATGAAGCATGTACAGCGGAAAATGCAACGGGATAAGCAAAATATTTAATGGGCACATGAATTAAATATTGAATTAAAGATGGTATAAATTAATAAAAATGAATAAATAATAATATGATTTTGGTATAAAATAGGATTGATCTGATGTCTCATTTAACAAGTACCAGTGAATTCATACACTGATTGAGTTGAAGATATTGAACTGTATTATGCCAGGTTGCATTGTGAGTGCATCAGGTTTCACTGTGATCAAACAATATACAGTATTATTTCATATTCACAGCTTTTCTGAACCGTGATGACATGGTGTCCCTCAAAGTATCACATGTAAGGCATCCGAAAGAAACACAGAAGCATGAGGACTATATAAGACTGTCACGCATAAGCAAACTTGTTCGTTCTATTGGCCTGCAGGAGCAACCTAAATGCAAATTATTTTGCATAGAAAAAGGAAAGCACTCACTAGGGTTCTGCAATATGCGCTGTCACGAGATTGCAAACGAGTCTGGCCAGACTATTGATAGAAGTGCTTCTTACTCCATCTACAAATATGCCCAGTTAAAAAAACATAAAATCTCAGAGCCTTCAGGGCTGCTACTCAGGCTTGATGGTGTTTTGGTACTTGGAACCATTAATGGGTGGGCTGGCAGGTGAAACCTTGTGTGATCATGACATATTGTAACAGTTGTGAGTGTTAACTGTTTGCTGTCCCAAGCATGCACAATCTCAAGCAACTATGTTTCTGAAGAGACTAAACAGGGAATGCTCTCAAATTTGATTGATCATTTTATGCACAACTAGCAGCCCGCCCCAGAGTTGCCTGGGGCAGAAAGGGGCTGGGGGCAGCATTTGAGGCTTGCGTGCACTCCCGCCCCAGCCCCCGTCCGCCACGACATTGTCTGTGTCCCGGAGCCTGCGCCTTACCTCAGCCGCCGTTGTTCAGGGCCAACCTCCAGCCCCCCTACCCCTCCCGGCCCGACCTGGCCCGGCCCGGCCCGGCCCGACCTGGCCCGGCCCGGCCCGGCCCGACCTCTCCCGCCCGTGTCCCGGAGAGCCTTATCCTTACCTCAGCCGACGGTCTCGATCCAGGCGCCCTGCCCGCACAGGCCGCCACTTCGCCCAGCAGCAAGCAGGGCCGCGGAAGTCCTCCCAGCAGGTCGCGATCTTCTCCGCCATTTCAGGAAGTGTTCAGGAAGTGTTGGGAGCTCAAATGATGTCATCACGCAGACGTCGCGGCCGGCGCTACTTGCAAGGGACTACTTTATTTTTATTTCTAAATTTTTTAAACAACGTATATTTTTTATTTTTAATAGCCTATGTCCTTCTGCTTGCCCTGAGGTTTTCAAAGATGTCTTGGGTGTTTTGATTGGTGGTGTACTTTTCGAGTTTACCTGGCTCAAAGGACACAGTTCTCTCTTTATAATAGACTAGCAGCCCGCCCCAGCGTTGCCTGGGGCAGAAAGGGGCTGGGGGCAGTACACCCGCTCCCGCCCGACCCCCTCCCGTCCCGACTCCCTCCCGCCCCACTCCTCCCGCCTGCCCCTCTGTACACACCCGCTCCCCTCCCGGCCCGACTCCCTCCCGCTCCGACTCCCTCCCGCCCTGATTTCAAGGTTTACTTACGTCAGCTGCCGCTCCGCTCCTCTACACATGCAAGGCAACCATTGAGAATTCTGCTACATGTTTTATTTGTAATAATTATATTGACATTCATGCAGTACAAAAAACATTGTTTGGAGTGAGTTTGCTAGAGCTCCGACAACTACACAACCCAGCCTTCTGGATGACGGCTACCTTTTTGAAGCCTGTGCACACCATGTGAATAAAACGTACGCACAAAAGATGAGGCGTAAAACAATAATCTGGAAGCTGTTGATGAAATCAAGGGCCTTATGGGTTCCTGTTGAAGGGAACCCAGGTTTCCCCAGCGTTGCCTGGGGCAGAAAGAGGCTGGGGGCAGTACACCCGCTCCTGCCCCGACCCCCTCCGGTCCCGACTCCCTCCCGCCCCCACTCCTCCCGCCTGCCCCTCTGTACACACCCGCTCCCCTCCCGCTCCGACTCCCTCCCGCCCTGATTTCAAGGTTTACTTACCTCAGCTGCCGCTCCGCTCCTCTTCGCCATGACGCGCCCGTGCTCCTCACTTCACCGAAGCTCCATGTTTGCCGCTCCAACACGTCGTCATCAAGCACGTCGCCTTACGGCCAGCGCTAGGTCCCGGCCGGCACTACTTTCAGGGGACTACTTTGTTTACAAACTTAATTTTTTTAATTTACTTTTTTTTTTCTTTATATAGCCTATGTCCATCTACACACCCTGACATTTTCATAGATGTATCGGGTGTGTAGATTGGCGCTGTGGTTCCCGAGTTTACCTGGCCAAAAGGTGCAAGTTCTCTCTTTATAATAGTAGTATAGATAATGCCCACTTTCTCTTTTCCTTGTACTGTCGCAGCAAACTGAGCCCAGGAATATCAAGGGACAACAGGAGTAGCAAACCGTAAAATGACACCCATGCTACCTACTAAAAATGAGCAAACCCGTTATGTATGCAAATGAGGGAGATACATTTTGGCACAATATATATGTGTATACGTATATGTACATATATATATGTGTGTGTATATATATATATCCGGAGACAACTTCTTTGCAGCAGTATTTAATTAGAGGTGACAGCATGCCAGCAAAGGAATTTTCAGACAGGCAAATTCATCCAATATTAAAAGCCAGACGCGTTTCAGGTAATGAGTCCTTTCATCAGTGGCTTGTTTGGAAGGCAAGGGGAAGGCGATTTCCAGGCACCTCATGTTATCAACGAAAATCCCCGCACGGTTGGGCGTGGCCACACGGCATCCTGGGAGACGTAGTCTGTGCCATAGTCAACCCCAGTGGGTTCGCGTTCTCCCCGCCACAGTGTCCTTGAATAAATGGTGACCTTACTTAAAATCCATGCCTAGTGTGATTGTCGTCACCATGCTGTGAGCGCACACCTTCCTGCATCGGTGCAAGCTCATCCCGTTCCGCCAAGTAGCAGCATCCCGTGGTGCCGCCGCGGACCTGCCTCAACAGCAGTAGGCTCTTTCCACGACCTTGGCAGGCCGTTACATATCCAGCCATTCGCAGAACCAAATTCAGAAAGAGCCATCCGGTGACAACTTATTTGCAGCAGTATTTAATTAGAGGTGACAGCATGCCAGCAAAGGAATTTTCAGACAGGCAAATACATCCAATATTAAAAGCCAGACGCGTTTCAGGTAATGAGTCCTTTCATCAGTGGCTTGTTTGGAAGGCAAGGGGAAGGCGATTTCCAGGCACCTCATGTTATTAACGCAAATCCCCGCCCGGTTGGGCGTGGCCACACGGCATCCTGGGAGACGTAGTCTGTGCCATAGTCAACCCCAGTGAGTTCGCGTTCTCCCCGCCACAGTGTCCTTGAATAAATGGTGACCTTACTTAAAATCCATGCCTAGTGTGATTGTCGTCACCATGCCGTGAGCGCACACCTTCCTGCATCGGTGCAAGCTCATCCCGTTCCGCCAAGTAGCAGCATCCCGTGGTGCCGCCGCGGACCCGCCTCATCAGTAGTAGGCTCTTTCCACGACCTTGGTAGGCCGTTACATATCCAGCCATTCGCAGAACCAAATTCAGAAAGAGCCATCCGGGGACAACTTATTTGCAGCAGTATTTAATTAGAGGTGACAGCATGCCAGCAAAGGAATTTTCAGACAGGCAAATACATCCAATATTAAAAGCCAGACGCGTTTCAGGTAATGAGTCCTTTCATCAGTGGCTTGTTTGGAAGGCAAGGGGAAGGCGATTTCCAGGCACCTCATGTTATTAACGCAAATCCCCGCCCGGTTGGGCGTGGCCACACGGCATCCTGGGAGACGTAGTCTGTGCCATAGTCAACCCCAGTGAGTTCGCGTTCTCCCCGCCACAGTGTCCTTGAATAAATGGTGACCTTACTTAAAATCCATGCCTAGTGTGATTGTCGTCACCATGCCGTGAGCGCACACCTTCCTGCATCGGTGCAAGCTCATCCCGTTCCGCCAAGTAGCAGCATCCTGTGGTGCCGCCGCGGACCTGCCTCATCAGAAGTAGGCTCTTTCCACGACCTTGGCAGGCCGTTACATATCCAGCCATTCGCAGAACCAAATTCAGAAAGAGCCATCCGGAGACAACTTATTTGCAATAAGGTTGCAAAAGCCGATCCACGGCGAGATTACAACTAGGCTATGATCAAGTAGCTTAATTTATGAAAATGTAGGCATAATCAGCCACACTATTATATGAACTACTGGTCGTTTCAGCAAGCCGATTGTAATATGCATTGACTAAGTGGGGCACTGTGCAACACAATATAGTGTTGCAATTGCCGATTCACGGCAAGATACTTATGATCAAGCTTGTCATTATGTAAAAATTGCATGTTTCAAGATGGCGCCCGTATGAGAATACGAGGTTTAGTCCCTTGTCAATGTTAATACCATATACCCATGAGCATTTAAAATGGTGCCGCAAAACGCATTGTTTACGACAATGATGAAGGGAGCCTTTCCTGAAACGCGTTTGTCTGAATAAAAAGTTTGGCGTTCTAAGCCCTATTGATCCCGTGAGTGCTGCGTGTACTTTTGGGTTCGAACGAGGGGACAGGGTGTGGAGCTTTTATATATATATATATATATATATATATATATATATATATATATATATATATATATATATATATATATATATATATATATATATATATATATATATATATATATATATTCCAGAAGCTTGGCGAATTTCATGCCTGCACCTCCTTTCCGTGGCGGGCCTCGACGGGGTTTCGCCTCGCCCCGTTAAAATCCAGACACATTACCGTCATACATCCTTGACAGAGAGTCGTGGCCCAGTTTTGCTTTTTTCAAGTGCTATTTATTTGGCAACATCAAAACTCAACGCGTTTCGCAGCCCTCGCCGCTTTTTCACGAGTGAATCATAGTGCACAATCAATAAAGTTATATACATTTGACATAAACTCGGTCATGTGACCTATTACGTGAAACAATGGTGAGTGAAAACATACTCTCTCGTACTTGCACTTCATTTAACATTTGTATATATGGTCAATGAATGTCCGTATTGACTACATATAAATTACAAATTCAAGTGTAAACAGAGTAAAACATGACTGGGTGTTTACGTTATTTTTCAGAAGACGTAGTGTTCTCATCCTCACCACGAACTACTATTCCCATAAATCATAGTAAGGGTTCATTTCTCACTGGGGCATGATGCACTGTAAATAAGCAATTCACTACATCTATTTAAGCCCACTGGGGCTTGACACTTGTGAGAAAATGCATTGACATTAATCTGCTAAGAGACTGACATTAAACCCACTGAGAAGGTACATCAGTGAGGTCTTCCCCTCCCGCTCTAAATCTAATGGGCGCGTAATTGGAACGGCAGCGAGGGTTTATCTCAAATATGTGTCTTAAATGCAACTGTGAATTGGTGATAATTTAAACACACGGAGTGCATGAAAATGGACTGAATGATGTTAATTCAGTAATAGCGTTTCCGTAGATGGGTAAACCCTTACAATGGATTATGGGAAGAGCAGTTTGTAGTGCCGATCAGCACACGACGCCTTCCAAATGTTAATGCAAATAGTGCAAGTTAAAGATTGCTTATTTTTACATCCTGCTTAGAATCGCTAGAAACATGTAACAGTGAAGTCATGATGTTGATTGTAAAAACTGAATGAAGTCAATTCAGTATATGCCGTATCTAGTGAGAAATGAACCCTTACTATGATTTATGGGAATAGTAGTTCGTGGTGAGGATGAGAACACTACGTCTTCTGAAAAATAACGTAAACACCCAGTCATGTTTTACTCTGTTTACACTTGAATTTGTAATTTATATGTAGTCAATACGGACATTCATTGACCATATATACAAATGTTAAATGAAGTGCAAGTACGAGAGAGTATGTTTTCACTCACCATTGTTTCACGTAATAGGTCACATGACCGAGTTTATGTCAAATGTATATAACTTTATTGATTGTGCACTATGATTCACTCGTGAAAAAGCGGCGAGGGCTGCGAAAAGCGTTGAGTTTTGATGTTGCCAAATAAATAGCACTTGAAAAAAGCAAAACTGGGCCACGACTCTCTGTCAAGGATGTATGACGGTAATGTGTCTGGATATATATATATATATATATAGTTATTTATTTATCTATGAACTGATCTTTCATAACCAGTATAACATATTGTAAGGATGTTTAGCTGGAATGACACTATGTGTTTAGTTGTGTATGTGCATTTTTGTAATGGGTCCTTGCGTGCCTGGAGTTTGTATGTTGGGAAAGGATTATCTTTACGAAATAGTTAATTGCACTGGAATCATTTCTTCCACTTTGCTCATCCAGCCCCTGTAACATCACTAAAAGCTATGCCTAAGTAAGGTAATGCCTTGTAGGAGTTAATATATCAACATACTCTCCAATGTCAATGATTCACATCTCATAGTCCTGCAACACATGAAACAAGTTCACCTCCTGCATGACTGAAGTCACTAACTCGATGAAAGCCAACTGTCTTAACCACATCAATGCTTATGACATTCATCGTCAATGCTGAATTTTTTAAAATCCCATTGTTCATGACGAGCTCAGCTCGTCATGAGTGTATGGAGGTGTACATCATGACGAGCTGAGCTCGTCATGAGCGTCGATGGTGTTAAACTCAACAGTGACAAGACAGCAGTAGTGATTTTCTGCAAGAACATCTCTTGATGGTACTCTTAACTGGTGGGCAGCCAAAGTCAGACTCACACCCAGCAACCATGCCAGGATCCTCATCAACAGCAAACTGGACTGGACAGCACAAGCCAATGCCGTCACTACATCCAGCTTCCACACTCTAAAGATGCTGATGAAGATCTTCAAATCGTGCCCACGCAAAATCAAAAAAAATCATCATTCATGCCCCAGTCACCAGCAACTTGGACTATGAGAACTCCCTCTACTCAGGGATCATGAAGCAACTCACAAGAAGATTGCAAGCCAACCAGAACTCAGTAGCTATATGCATCTGCTGTGTAGAACTCCGAGTTGCACACATTTAAAGTATACACAGAACCAGATCAAGAGGATGGGCATTCTCTTACACTGCTCCTAAAACATGGATCAACCTCCCAATCAGTGGGGGTTGGTGACATACAAACATGGTGGGTCGACATAAATACATTTTTAAAAACATACAAATCAACATTTACATTTAAAATGTAAAAATAATTTCACTTACCTTCTTAGACTGCAGCGCGTCCTCGGTGTTCTACAGTACCCGGCTCCAGACTCCTTCAGCATGAGGTCCCACAACTCCTTATCCAATCCAGACACTTCTCTCACGCTGCATGACAGAAGGATCTGGATTCGATGAAGCAGGTTGCCTCAGCACTCCGAAGAGCACTGAAGGCCTGGGTGTGCTCTCCAACCCAGATGTCTAGGACACATGGGTTCGAGAGCTTGAATTGTGCTTGTCGGTTTGGCAGTATTAAGGTAGCCAGCCAAACCAACATGCGTAATTCATATTGAAGGGGTTACTGGTCATTGCTGCTAACAATGACACACTGGCCCCGTCCTGCCCTCTCCGTTCGGCAGAAAGCCAGAAAAATAAAATGGTAATAAATTCCTTTATTTTATTACCATTTTATTTTCCTGGCTTTCTGCAGCAGTGTGGGGGCGGGGGGTTGCACTCCTCTGCTCCCATTGAGGAACAGCTGCTACTCCCACGCCATATCATAGTGTCCTCCTCTCGTCTCGAATTCTGCAAGAAGCTGAAGACCTGACTTTTCAATTAACCAACCTATCCCAGGCTGGGCTAGGCACACACCCCTGCTCAGTGCCAGGATACCCTTGCAGATGATAGTGTGCTTGCCAAATACACATAACATAGAATAACATAACTTTACATAGCATATCATAACGTAAGGTAACATTACATACCATAACATGCCTAAAAGCGACAGAGCAAGCAGGATCCTAACTCCAAAATGCTGTATAGAATGCACAATGCATGCTGGCCAAGAAATGTAGTGCATAATAATCAAAATGTTCAAATAATTCAAATAGTCCAAAACGAAACCGGGGAAGAAGGTGTTTATTTATGAGAACAGCACAACAAAAACCCATCAACAACAAAAGCGGACACATTTCATGCTTCTTTGCTTTCCCCAGATCTTCCATTGCTATGCAAGGCAAATGTTTTTCTGTCACATGAATTGCAATCCTGAATTGAATCAATTAGCTCTTAATTGCTTAATTAGGTCCGAGGAACAACAACACTGATTAATATTAATTATTCAACCACATAATTATTGAATGATCCAATTAATCCTGAAAGTCTTTCAGACATTATTGCCCAATGCTTTTTTATGACTTCCCCCCAAGGCACAGTGTTTTAACAGGAGTCAAAAGAATCTGCATAGGTATGTGAGGGAAAGCAAATCTGACTAGTTGTGTAAAAAGGAAGGTACAGATGCTGGGACTGGACTTAATGTCATTTATGTCAATTACATTTTTTAACAAGTCTGTGGCAACAAATATCAATTGCCTATGGTACGCATATATTATTATGTGAAGCAATTTCCTGCAAACACTCTGCTTTCACAGGTTTATATAGTTGCTTGCTTTTATCTTTACATTAATTTTATTAATTTCATAAATCTGACAAATGTGTATATTTATATGTGTGATAACAGTGGTCTAAGGTTTAAATACTGAATAAAATCCATGTTACCACCCTTACAACACGGGCTTGACTTTTATGAAAGTGTAGGTGCATGAACAAAAATACTGTAGAATTTTTATACTGCAATATTCGGTGGTGTTTGATGCAAGACAACAGCCTCAGCCTTCCAAGGAACCATACATGTACAATCAGTAACCACTTACTAACAGTAATGAAAAAATGACCGTGACATTTTATTTACATGAATTGTCTACAGTGGTGTACAGCTTGATAGAGGTTAGTGGTTTGTCGTGATTGTGGGTAAAACATAGGGGCATATTATCAAGGGGGTTTATCTCTGCTTTTTTGGCTTTAAAAGCCAAGAAAGCGGAGATAACATTATCTCCCTATTACCTAGCTGTCGCTAACACCAGTTAGCGACAGCTAGTAGGAGATAGCGACCATCTTGGGCCCCACTTTGCATGTCAGTGATATTTATCACTAATGACATGCAAAGTGGGCGTGCCAAGATGTTAGCGACTGGAAACAGTCGCTAACATCGCTATCTCCTATTACCAACTTTTGGTGATATTCACGCTAAGCACGAATATCTCCAAAAGCTAACACCTGCCCTGAGCAGTTCTTAGCCATGTTATCCAATGGGAGGTGGATAACATGGCTAAGAGCATTAGCTCGGTAATGCATGAATATCGCAGACTTTTCAGCGATATTCATGCATTGCGGCCGTTTTTTATCGCATTTGTGATAAACCCAAGGTTTATCTGCGATAAAAATTGCCGCAGCTCAACTGTAAATTTTTGTCTCTAACCAAGCAATAGCGATAATTATCGCTATTTCTTGGTAATATGCCCCATAATTTGGGTTTGGACCAATTGGCTTGTCTCTTCTCTTTTACTCACTGTAAATTTATTTTCTCTATTGGGTTTCTGACCATGCTCACCTATTCACGCTTCCCAGACATTTGCAAAAGAGAACCTTTTGATCAACCCCTTCAGCTGCCGCTCCTTCCACTCCTAGGCAAACTTAACTCCCAAATGACCTGTACCACCACCACCTTCACTAGTATGCTCGTCACAGACTCTCCTCAGCCATTCTTAACCTTTGCTCCCTGAGTATATAGCTGAAAAATGCAAAAACTAAGGGTGCCCTTCTATGGCGTTTTTCCAGTTTGTCAGACCATCCGCCATGATTAGGGAAGATAATCTGATGTACTTATTTGCTGTTTGGTCTGCCAGGAATAACCTGGCGCCCCCAAACAGGAAAAAAGTTAAAATGACTTCCACACGCTGGGCAAAAACGCCGAGGGTGGCAGGGCCATTCGTTTTTAGGTTTCGCTGGGGGACGGAGCCGTTAGGCTCCTCCTCCAGAGAAATCTATTGAGTACAGTAAGCACTATGGAACACGCCCCCCCGTCCCATTTGCTAGCTCCATAAATGGAGCCTAGCCATTGGACGAGGGGCCTGTCCATCAATGCCGGACCAGACACGGGGGCGTTCCCGAGATTCTTTGGCTTTGGCGACGTCACGCGACGCCGGGAACGCCCCCGAGTCTGGTCCGGCCGGGCCGTGCTTGCTGCTGTCCTGGGCATCGTGAGTGTTTTTCCCCGGCACGTTTCCCGCCTCCCTCCCGCCGTTCGTGTTCTCTCCCGCCCCCCTTACGCCCCCTGTGTCCTCTCCCGCCCCCTCCCGCCGTCCGTTCCTCTCCCGCCCCCCCCCGTGTCCTCGTAGGTGCTGCCGCCATTTTTTTTTATTTTTTTTAATCCGCGGCTGCCCACGCCGCACTTGTGCCAATTTTCGTGCCTCACGCCCCCTGTGTCCTCTCCCGCCCCCTCCCGCCGTCCGTTCCTCTCCTGCCCCCCCCGTGTCCTCGTAGGTGCTGCCGCCATTTTTTTTTATCTCGCACCCTTCCTTTTTTAGGTCGAGGTAATGTGTACGGAATGTAAAACGGTCTTCCATGGTCCCTGCAAGGTCAGAGTACCATCCTGCCCTCAGTGTGTGCGGAGAAGAAAGTACTACGAGTCGAAGCATTCTGCTGCCTTATAACACTGCAGGGATATGTTTACAAAAGGACACGTTCAAGATGACGCACACCTGCCAGCCGATAAGAACTCTCCAGAGATGGAAATGGTGGAACGTCACACGCAATGTCCACCCCCCCCCCTTTCCCGGCTGTCCTGTGCCCGTTCCCGCCCCCTCCCGGCTGTGCGTTCCCTCTGTGTAGTCATGCGGCGGTGGGCGGAGTTGTTTTTGTTTTTTTCGGCGCCATGATGCTCTCATTCTGCGGCCGACCGACGTTGGAGGAAGTCCAGGTGGGTGAGTGCTTGTTTTTCCTTTTCCTTGCCTTCCCGCCCCCCTCCCGCTGACCGTGTGCTGTTCCCGCCCCCCCTCGCTGTCCTGTGCCCCGTTCTCCCCCCCGACCCCCCCCCGCTGTCCGTTCCTCCCCGTGTGTCCGTTCCGCCCCCTCCCCGTGTGTCCGTTCCGCCCCCTCCCCTTTCACTCTCCATTGCTTGTTATAGTAGTTAGCTGAAGAGTATTTCTTTTATTGACTGTGATTTCCCAGATTGTTTCAAAATGAGGTCTAAGGTTGTCTGTAAAATAGAAGTGAGAGTAGGTACCTCATATCAATTGTGCACTCACAATTGCTATGGTGCAACCATTACGTATTTGGTACAACGTTCAACATTCAGATGCTCCGATTTTGCGTATTCCTACTTCGCAGATTTGCATCTGTGTCTATCATTTACGATCGAGAGATATTTCCCATTTCCTGTTTCCACTACTTTCAGTTGATCACTGCTGGCTGCCCTTGTGGGGTGGATCTCTATGCCATATCATTTACGTACTTTGTCTGCTTCTATCAAACTCGTGAGAGACTGAGCTATTCATTTTAAGACATAATCTAAGCGAGGTACTTCCAGAATGCAGTGAGCAAATGTCCCTTTCTGATTTGAAGATTTTAAATCCTCAGAGGGTACAATCAGGGCTTTAAGTGGGCCGGGTCTCGCGCAGCTCGGACAGTTCCATAAAGAAGGCGCTGAAATGGGTCCTTATCGGGCTCCCAATATTTCCCCTCACCCTCAGGATGAAAAAATTTGAATCTGAACTCTGCAACCGTATTTCCCTTAACTTCCTTTGATGTAACTTCACAGAGACTCGACATGGGACTCCCAGAGTCTCACCATTTCAGAACTAAAGCCTTTCAGGTCTGCAGAGACACAGCACCCCAGTACACGTCTTGTAGACAGACAGCCCCCTCCCGTGCACAGACACTGCACCCTCCCGAGCCCTGTCTGCAGAGACAGACACAGCACTTCAATGCACGGTCTGCACAGACTCAGCAGCACCCTCCTGAGCACACCCACAGCAGACCCCCCCCCGCACACTGTCTGTCCTCTGTCTGCGGAGCCTGGCCCGGCAAAACTTTACGCAGTCCTGTGCACCTTCCATTCGCCGCCAGTGCAGCCCTTTCGTTGACTACGTCCCGTCTCCCCCTCCCCCCCCCCTGATCTTCGTGTCTGCGCAGGTAGCACAGTGCCGTTAGTGTTAGTGCACGTGCATCCTTCACATTCTGTCGTCACAGCCCCTTACTACATCCTAATAAAGCCCCCCTCTGACCCCAAGTACTATGCCGGTGGAGAACTTCCTGCGCAGTCCTACCCCACCCCCCTCCCCCCAGTACTCGCACAACACGCCTATGTGCTAGGTGCACATTCTTTTGGGGGGGCACACTGTCGACGCACACACATTGTCCGCAGCTCTGCCCTCGCCCTCCTCCTTTCATCTCCCCAGCCCCTCCGGGTACCCCACCCCCCACATCACGCACGCATTCAGACAGCACATCACCCCTTCTTTCCCCTCTCCCTCCAGGTACTGCTTCCCATGAATGTAAACATTCAGGTGGTGTGACACCCCCTCCCTTACACCCCCTCGGGGCACACCTCGCTATCCATGCACGCACCCAGACACTGTGTCGCCCCTTGTCTCTTACACTCCCTCTGCCTCCTCTCCCTCAGGACACACTTCCCCCCCTATCCATGCACACATTCAGACGCTGTATTTCCCCTTCTCCCCTGTACGCCCCCCCTCCCCAGCATGCCCCCTCTCCCCAGCATGCCCCCTCTCCCCAGCATGCCCCCTCTCCCCAGCATGCCCCTCTCCCCAGCATGCCCCTCTCCCCAGCATGCTCCCGTCCCCAGCATGCATGCGTCCCGTCCCCAGCATGCATGCCTCCCGTCCCCAGCATGCATGCCTCCAGTCCCCAGCATGCAGGCCTCCCGTCCCCAGCATGCATGCCTCCCCTCCCCAGCATGCCTCCCCTCCCCAGCATGCCTCCCCAGGACTTCTTTCCCTACAGGAACACTTCCTGCCTCAGTGTCCTCTCTGCAGGACACGTCTCCACCCTACATACAAACAGCACCATCTGGGTGGAGGGCGGGATGCACGTGCGCATGAAAGAAAAGTAAGGGGGGTATTCTGCAGGAACTAATCCATGCAGTTGTGCAGGCAGTGCAAGCCGCCACAAAGTGATGCAACCAAGGCATTGTTTTCAGAAGGCAGTCCTTCGAGGCAGGAGAGATGCAGGAATCACTGCATGCAGTTGTGCAGGTAATGCAAGCCGCCATAAAGTGATGCAAACAGTGTTTCGTTTTAAATTGAGGCCCTGCGAGGAAGTAGAGGTGCAGGAACCAATCCATGCAGTTGTGCAGGCAGTGCAAACATCCACAAAGTGATGCATGCAACCAGTGTGTTGTTTTAAAAGGCGGGCCCTGTGTGGGAGGAGAGGTGCAGCTGTGGTAGAAAAGGCCTATGGACCTGAGACAGGAGTGCATCCCGTGACACGATACAGCTGTGCACGTGGGCGCTGCACACAGCTGGGCTAGAATGCTGTAAACAGACTTGGGCATACAGCAATGAGAGGGAGCTAGTGACTTTCTGTTCCTGTAGAGGCGCTTTAGGTGTAAATACTGCAGTGTTGTGTTTGGTATAGGATTTAAGATGCAATATTATTTTTTTTGGTTTAAATCTTGTACAGATATTGTATTGTTTGCTAAGAGCTGATTTTCGATAATAATGTTTGAATAAACACAACCTGTGTGATGAATCCAAATTAGAGATATTCAGTATTGTCAGTGACTCAGCTGAGTTGGAGGGTGCGGGATCCAAATTGGGTGTCTCCCTGGCCCAAGCAATACAGAGTGTTACTGATTCTTACTCAACTAGCTGGCTAACAGACATGTTATCCCCAAACATCAGCTGATCAATTTTTGCAAATAGCCATATGTTGCTATCAAATACACATTTTCTTTTTGAAAAGAGCAAACAAAATGACAAAAGCTTATTAAGAAAAAATAAAATAAAATGAAACCTGTTTTGTCACAAATATCTTTTCATTTTTCGTAAATACACATTTGACAATCAAACTTCAATTTGTCATTTTCATCACATACTCACAGCCATCACTGCCACACATGAATGCCATGTATCACTATCTCATGCCATGGAGGTCTACAATATGCCAAGAATCATCATGCTTGGATCAACATTAGACCAAGGGTGGGAATCCTGATGCCATGTGTGCCAACAACAAGAAGCAAGTAATTGCCACGGTTATACCTTGGCCACCACTATACTAGGTTGAGCAATATCATTCAGTGGTGGAAAACAATATTTCAAAAATTGACATCAATATGTCAGAGGTGGCATTTGCCAGCCGTTGCCATCATGAAATTGATTCTCACATTATGCAAAGCATTTCCACCTGTATGCCATGGCCACCAATACCAAAGGTGGGAACCATCAATACGCTAAGAATTCCAATCAATATGCCCGGTACAACATTTTGCTAGGAGTGGGAACCATCTTTTATATTGAAGCACACAATATGCAAATAATGAGTGCTAGGAAGTGAGAGTGACTAAGCAGTGCTAGGGAGTGCAGAGTGACTAGGGAGTGCTAGGGAGAGCTAGGGAGTGCAGAGTGACTAGGGAGTGCAGAGTGCTAGGGTGTGCTAGGGAGTGCAGAGTGACTGCAGAGTTCTAGGGAATGCAGAGTGACTGCAGAATGCTAGGGAGTGCTAGGGAGTGCAGAGTGACTGCAGAGTGCTAGGGAGTGCAGAGTGACTGCAGAGTGACTAGGGAGTGCAGAGTGACTGCAGAGTGACTAGGGAGTGCAGAGTGACTGCAGAGTGACTAGGGAGTGCAGAGTGACTAGGGAGTGCAGAGTGACTAGGGAGTGCAGAGTGACTAGGGAGTGCTATGGAGTGTTAGGGACTGCTGAGTGACTGCCGAGGCTAATGGCAATGTAAATGACAATGCCATTTATTTATCTGTTTTCAAAACCAACACATAAATACAAATTTTGTTATTTACAATGCCAATAGCTCTAACTTTTCCAAAGGCGAAACCATTGCATTGTAAATGCTTGTTTTATTTTTCACAAGAAAGGTTTCTCTTTCAGAGGTTGTTTTTGAAAACCCCACAAAATTGTTGAACTGCTGTTTTAAACATGGCGCCCACTCAACAAAACTACAATACCTTCTGAGGAGTCCCCTTCGGTGCAGCTCCTTTGAAAGCGGATCGCCTCGAGGCAGGTGAGCAGTCTTCTTACAGGGTGGCAGCGGTTGTACCTCCAACACCTCTGAGGGACAGCGTGCTGCTCGCCAAATCCTGAATATGTCCCTAACTTCTTAGACCTTCATATTTGAGTACTTAACATTAAGTTATAACACAGAACTCAATGTTAGGTTATTACAGTGTATTCAATCAAATCTGTAAAAGAAAGAAAAATAACCAACATCTTTAATAATGTGCTTCTCTAATAAAAATGCAGATTTGTTTGTCCAAAACCTGTAGCTTTTCATAGCTAACAAACATCGTCACATGATTGGAGTGTGCTGAATAACAAACCGTATTTTTTTCCCCACAGTTTTTAAATACAACCAGGGAACCTCTGACTCTGTGCCACCTGCTGTTTTCATTGAATTTGTTTTGGGGCACTTGTGGTGGAGGCCTCGCAGTGGTGGGGGAGATTCCGCCCTGAGGGCTGAGAATATTTCACCACTGCGGGGCCTCCACCATGAGTGTGGAGGACATTTGTGAATCAGGACCTCGGTGTTTGAACATACTCTAGAATCCAATTATGGTCCATTCGATAATTCATGCTTGTAGGGAGTACGCTCCCTAAATGTCTGATCCACTATGCTACTCACTGCAGTAAATATTTACTTCAATCCTCTTCTGGAAGACCCAATCCTATTACTTCTAGCACATGCAATTTCAGTGATTTGACACTCTCAATCTCAGTGTTACTTCTGTTTTGATTTTACAGTGGCTCCAATTTTCTTCTAATCTCTTTGGCATATGTTAGTCAGCATGGACTAATATGATGATTTACACAATCTATAGTATCGCGTGGGTTGTATACTTACAATCCAGTTGCTGGTGCACTGTACATGACAGACTGATAGCAATAATTGAAGACTCTAGCAGTGCGCATAGTCTGATTTAATGTAATCCCAAGGCTAACTCCTAGACATGTGAGATACAGTCCGGTCAATGATAGGGTATATTATGTGTAAGCTGGTATGATATGTCTGCATTTTACCGGGTGCTTTATCTTTAACTTTATTTACAGATTTTCTGTGGAGCCAAGTGAAGGTAGTTTCCGGTCCAGGAGGGCCTGGCTTGGCAGTTCGGGCTGGACTGTGTTCCCATGAGGCACAGGGTCAAGACTGATTTGCATATGACCAGGTCTAAACTCGGGTGGCATGGTGAGCAAAAGAATGATGCATTTACCCCAGTTAACTTGACTGAGGGTGAATGTTTTGATTTGTTCTGCATTCCGTCCATCAATTGTGTGTCTGTTGCTTTCTCGCCCTCAGTGCACCAGGTATGCCCAGACTTGGGTCCCGGGCTCACTGTGCCACTGGAATGAAGTTATCCTGTCTGAAGAGGGTTGAAACCCCGAAACCGGTCCTAGGATGCTTGTTGCCGGTCCAGGGAGGACATGGCTTGGCAGTTCGGGCTGCACTGTTCTCATGAGGCTCAGGATCAAGACTTATTTGCATGTGGCCAGGTCTAAACTGGGGTGGCATGGTGAACAAAAGAATGATGGATTTAACCCAGATCTCTTGACTGGGGGTGAATGTTTTGATTTGTTTTTCATTCCATCCATCAATTGTGTGTCTTTTGCAAAAAGCTAAAGGCATTGATGACCAGATGCGAGAAACTAAATTGTTACTTACCATCAGCAATGAAGTTGGCGCCTTACGACCTTCGATCGGGGGTGATGACCCTAGTGCAAGCACACAGCCAGTGCTTGCAGAAGTGCCATGTACATGGGAATAGCAACCATCTTCCGAACAGCGTATGCTCTAGTCAGAAACATAAAAGAGAGAGAAATATGATGCAGCTGTGTTTCTAAAAAAACACCGCCAATCAACACTGCCAAAAAGCAGAATATTAGGGCCACATGCACTGCTTGGATTGAGAAGTTCGATGACTTCATAGATGCCCTGGAAGAAGTAGATGATAAGAATATTATTACGTTTTTAAAGAACTTTGCCTTTGACGAAGTAAAAGAAGTGCTGAAGAAAATCATGCAGACTGATGCAATAGTCATACCATCAGATCAAAGAAGCATTGGAAAATAACTTAAATCTGATGCCGAATGTCGACTATGAAAGGAACAGTTTGAATTAAGCAAGAAAGCAAGCTGGTGAAACAGTGGATGAGTTTGTTGAGAGATTTGGCGTGCTATCAAACACTGCAAGTTCAGTGAGTTCAATGATGAAGCAGCCATGCAACTTAGAGCCATTGATGCTTGTCTTTCAGACTCATTCAGAAGACGCATGTTGAGAGAGACACTCAGTTTAGAGAAAGTGCTAATGACCGCAAAGGCAGAAGAATGTGCAGAACGACAGTGCACTGATATGGAAGCTGGATTAGCACAAGGTGAATCTGCTTTTATTATGAAAAGTAGGCACATCACAAAGTAGATTAATGCAAGTCGATGTCTACAGAGAATAAAAAGTTGTGTTTCATATGTGGGTTTTCATTTCCCCATGAAGGTAAATGTCTGGTCATGTGACAAACATGCAAAGGCTGAAAAACACTTTGCAAAGGTCTGTATAGCGAAAGAGAAGCTAAATGTGTCACAGCAAGAAGAGAAAATGGGCGCCAGAAGGTTCTAGAAACATTATCACCATCCTCAAAAGGCAAAACAGCAACATCAGTTACGACCAGTAGAAACCAGACAACTTTGATGTCGTTAAGTTCTTCCTACAAAGTCTTTTTAATGTTATTATCTAGCGCCAGTGAAGAAGATGGATGTGCAATAATGATATCGACCAACGAATGACAGACACATAGAGGTTTGGCTGCTTGCAAGGAAGAACAAAAAAAAGACAAAAATTCAAACCACCAACAAAACAACTGAATTTATTTGGACACTGCCCAAAGATCCGGGCCTCGGGCAGAACCGAGTAGGTGGATAAACGGCGAGCCTCCCAGCAACAAGTTGGACTGAGAGTGAAAATGTGCCTAACCCTTTGAGCCCATGAAGCGTGTTGCACCTTGAAGCAACAAACTCCACCTGACGACTAGCAGGAGTCCTAAGGACGGGTAAAACCGTGAGTTATTCTGAGGAGAGTGAAAATTATTTGATCTTCTCTCTTTCTATTTCCTAACGGTGTGGGCAGGCCTTAGCGTGCCTGGACCCCCGTAGGATTTGTTTCCTTTTTTATAATCTGGTCCTGAAGAAAGCTGAGCTGACTATAGCACCACCAGCAGAAACATGTTGACCATGCACTTTCTTAAGTCCCTGGATAAAAATTAAAAAGTCCAGTGACCCCACAGTTTTTAATGTGAACAACTGGTCCTTAATAAAGTTTGTTGAGGCACAGTTGTGATCTTTTACAAACACACCTTTGCACTGATCACTTCCTTCACACACACCAACTCCGCTGCACTTGCAGGCGTGGTAGCACACAGGTGGGGATAGTCGGCCCCCCCTGTGACCGAACCCCATGATGAAGCATGTCACCTCTAGGGTGAGTGAGGGTTCTTTTAGAAAATAAATAATTTTTCATTCCTTCCAATATTGCTTAATGACCATTTACATTTAGGTAGGTTTCACCTTTTGTTCACTGTGATATAGGGTTTCACTCGTGTCTTACTGGCGCTCTTTTGTTGATAATAGGTATTAAAATAAGGGGTGGGAGAGGAGCCGTTATTCCCTTCCTCTCTTGTTGTATATACACTGCCCAAAGATTACAATAAAAATAAAATGCTCTTGGGCTGGGGAGGGTGCTACTTATCCTAACCCAGAAGTTTAGGGTGACTTTGGTTGACAAAAAGAAACAACTTAACAGCATCTCTTTTGTTTGGGGTAAAAGAGAGGGGCAAATGTGGGTACTCTTACTGGCCTGCTAGATGCAGTTCAAAGGGCCACTGCAACACACAACTGCAGCAACCAGCATTCAGAATGGCAGCTGGATTCGGGGAATGGACTAGCACAATTAAAGTACAGCTTTATTACCTTGATATTGTGACTCCTGACTAATACAAATGTTCATCTTCAGTGCAGGTTTGGCCCTGGTGGGTTGGCTTGCTGATCCTTGTGATTCTTGAGCAAGCCCTCTTTCTGTGCATGGATCTCAGTCATCTGAGCAATATGCTTACCTTCCAGCTAAGAACAGCTTCTCTTTCTGTCCAACAGTCCAGCAAACCATATTCCACATGGTTACAGCAGCAGGGCTTGTGTCTCAAGCTTAGTCCAAGCCACAAGGAGAAAAGTGACTCTTCATCCTGGCTTTGGCCAGATGTCTTCTCCAAGATGTTTTAACAGACACGTTCAGGGGCGCCTGGTGCCATTTGAAAGTGGGGGGACAAGTGAAGTGCCCCGCCACTTCCCAAAATAACAAAAAAACACCCCTCCCTCCAAAATTCCAAAGTAAAATACCCCTCCTTCCAAAAACCCCAAAGTAAATGTCCCCTCCCTCCAAAAGCCCAAAACAAAACAACCCCTACCTCCAAAAGTCAAAAGAAACCCACTAGAATAACATTTTAAATAAACAAAACAAATGGTACTTACCCATGGCTGCACGTCTTCCTCTGGGTTCCACTTCTGAATCTGCAGTTGAGCTCTCCTGCCAATAAAGACACTGCTCCCATGCTTTTAACCAGCATGACAGAAGCACCACAATTGGAAGTAGCGGGCTGGCTGTATACTCCTTCAGGCCCTGTAGGCCTGTGCTTGGTCGCCAATCGCTGTCTAAGGCAGCTGAGTGGAGAGCATTAAACTGTACATGTCACTTTGGCTGGTGCAAGAGAGCCAGCCCAAGTGACATGCACACTTTGGAGCATCCAGCCAGCCTCTATTCCTGTCTGCTGCCAATCGGCAGCAGAGGACACATCCCACATGTCTTTGGGCTCAGAGTAGGCTGATTGCTGCAGTGTGCACGCCAGAAAAATAAAATGGCAATTTCATTGCCATTTTATTTTTTCTTGCGTGGCTCGCAGCAGACCGGGGAGTGAGGCTCCCCTGCCCTCCAGCAGAAACCACTGATTGACACTTGTCAAATTACTAAACAAATACAACGCACAAACTCTTTTGGGCCACAGATGGGCCACCGGGGTAATGAGAAAGTGTGCCAACTTAAAACATAATATTTCTATCTCACCAGTTTGTGCGTATTGGCTTGTTGTTTGCTTTAAGTAGAGATTGAGAGGCACTCCCCGTGCCTAGGGGAGGGGGCCTTTAGTGGGAATTCCGGGCCTGGAGGAAAGGTTTAATTTCCCCAGGTCTAGTTATGGGGAGGGTTGCAAAGTAACGTGAGACGCCAGGGAGGGCGTCGGCGATCCCTCCCTCTAAAGTGATTAAAATGCGGCCCCCGAGGGAGTAGCCCTTTTTGTCTCTCGCCTCTGTGGGTTGCCGGAAAGACTCAGCCGGAGCAACAGTTGCAGGCGACAGATAGGCCCGGCAGTGCTGGTGGCGATTTGCAAGGTGGGAGGCCGCGTAGCGTAGCGAGCAGTTTATTAGGGGTTAAAAGTGGTAAGTGAGTGGGACTGCCCACGGGAGATTCTGGCTTTGGCACACGATGGCCATGAGCAGACGGTCAGATGACGGCCTTCCCGGAAAGCCTGTGGAAGCTTGGTGCCCCATTGCTTCCGATCTCATAGCGGCTTCTGTGGCACCCAAGACTAAGAGTAGGTATGAAAAGGCATGGCAGGAATACACAGTAGTTCTGCAGAGTGAAGGGGGTGCAGGGGAATTTACACCGCAGGGGGTTCTGAGGTTCATAGTTAGCCAGAGAGAGGATGGAAGGTCTTTGACTTTGGTTCGCAGGCAATTGTCCGCAATAACCTTCTTTGCAGAAATAAAAAGGGTAGCAGATCCCACTAAAGACCTCAGAGTTAGAAGGGCCATGAAAGGTTGGGAACGGCTGGCTCCGAGGCAAAAAGATAGCAGGAGACCTATAGACTCCAATAGGTTGCTAAATATCTTGGAGGTCTTAACACAGGTGTGTTGGTCGTCTTATGAGGTGCAATTGCTGGGATTAGCTTATTCTTTAGCATGTTTTGGGGCTTTCCGGATATCAGAGCTAGTGCCAAGCTCCAAGGTGGACAGACAAGGGAGAATGACAGTGGGGGATGTAGTGGTGGCCGCTGAATTACTGCAGGTAAGAGTGAACACGTCGTTAAAGAAGATGAATAGAGAGGTAGAAAAATAGTTGAGGGGGTCGCAGATACGTGTTATCAGACATAGCCTGCTGCAGGCATTGAACTCGGATGAGTACCGGGCAGAGGGGATGCATCGGGCCAGGGCAGGGATGGAAGTGTTTGCGCAAACCATTCTGGGGGCCATTGCTGTACACCTGGGAAGAGTAGCTGGGCCTTTATCGAGGAAGTAGTTGTTGGAAGGGGGAGGGCAAGAGTGCCAGTGGGGCTTCTTGCCCTGTGGCGGGGTCCCGGATAAGAGAAAAGGCCGGGGGACTCCTTTTGAGCGAAAAAGGGATGACCCTGCAGCAGGGAGGCAGTCATGGCGGCTCTGGGCTGGCGGGAGAGGGGGGCGTCCTGCTGGTGGTCCTGTTCTCTGGCCCTACCCTAGTAGCCAGTGTTTGGAAAAGGGGGTGGTATTGTGTCCTGCTGGTACAACACGCCTCCAGAGATGCTGAATTGTAAATACATGGTAACCTGTGACGCATATGTATGTAGCGCATCATTTATGTGTGAATTAAATAAAATGGTCAATGTTAGAAGTTTTAACAACAATAAAAATTGTGTTTTTGGTAAAATAATAAAGCTTCGCAGTGGACACCATTCACTTGTAAGTGTCTCTCTGTGGGGGGGGGGTGTGATCAAAGGGTGAAAGGGAATGGCACGAGATATCCCCAGTATAAGGATGGACAGGGAATGCAAACTACTCTCAAAGATGGGCTAGAGGATTCCAGCAAAGGGATGTACAGGGTATGAGATCCACCCATAGAAATGTCCTGAATGGAACCCCGTCCAGTGCTGCAACTACCAGGTTCTCCAAGCACGGAGCACACAAGCACATTCACTCCACACATATTCAGCAGGAGGTGAAGGGCCCTAATATGGTGGACTGAATGTTTTTTTCTAATAGTGGGCCATTAATCTCAATGGACTGGTGAAAAGTATATGCCCCTTTAGAAGCAGTTTACACTGAGTGTCAGTCTCCCCATGGAATTTGAATGCAAATCCAGTTCAGCAAAACTGTGACCTGCCAGGCAAGGGAAACAAGAACATGGAGCACTCTGAGTAGACTTGATGATGTCAAATTCACAAGGGAAAAACAAATAAATGGGGCTAGAAAAGCAATTACAAGACAGACTCCCATATTTTCTAGGAGTATGAAGAATATTGGTTAAGAATGCATTCCTGACATTGGGGCCAACAGTACCTTTACGTCGTAGTTCGGTGCCTCCTCATTCGAAAGAGGTTACTTCCAAAGTCAAGACAAATACCCAGTATCACCTAAAGGGAGGCCAAATGTTATCAGGATTAGAGGCACTAGCATGAAGCAAATATTCAATAAAATTGTGCACCACCTACAAATTTCATGATCATATTCAATAGGACCAAGAAGCTGCTTTGCATCTTTTTTGTCCCACAATTCCCACTCTGCTTGTAGCATTCTCAGTTTTAAGGACTGGGATAGGAAGATAAAACATATGATAGTGATTAAATTCTTACCAATGAGACTTTATTCCAATGTGTCAATCTCAGGGGCATAAACAAAGATTGAATGCTATCAGGACATCACTTTTTCCGACGTTCTAGTAGCATTAAGTCCTTCGCCTTATTTACAAGGTGGTGTTAATCCCCTTAACATGTCTTAACATTGCCTTGTAAACAATGCCCCTATTTACGCAGCACTTAGCGTGAAAGGGGAGTGCAATGGGTTTTGCAGTGGGCGTTCTGCCGCAACACTCTTTGTTTTTTGACTCTGCCCCATATTTACTAGGTATGGGGCAGTGCCCAAAATAATTCCAGGGAATACCTTGTCTTAAGCAGGTGAAAAGAGGAGAAATGTTTCTTTCCGCCTCACATTTTGCTCTTTCCATGTATGCTGCATTCTGCAGCACATATAGAAACAGCAAATCATCTACAAAGATTGTTTATGTGCAGGAGGGTGCCCCTTCCTGCACATAAACAATCACCCCTGCAGCGCATGCACCCTTGCAACATGGCGCAAGTGTGCATGAGGTGGCGCTAGGCAGCTTCTTTTGCGCCAGCACTACGGGAAACGCTGGGGTGTGCCTCATTCTTGTAAATACGACACATTCTTATATTTTGAAACTGACGGAGTGTGGTGTTACCAATTTTGGCATAAAACCACGCTCAACCAATTTCTAGTAAATATGTCCCTCATTGTTTTGCTCTCCCTCCTGCGGCATCCGTTAGACTTTGACTGGTCTTGGCCGCAGGGAATCATAACTAGGGTTTCTAGTTTTGAATTTTTTCAGATTATATCACTTATATACAGCCAGAAAAAAACTTGTTTCCCTGTCTGTCTGAAAATACATCTCCTTTTGAGACACTCTCCAAGCTGTCAATCATGATTGTCCAATATCTGTGCAGGTAAAGAGCATGGGAAGGAATGCAAACGGAAGCCATTTTCTTACATAGTTTGAATCGCAGATATGTGTACTGCGATGCTAATGTTTTCAGATAATTCTATTGTATTATAGATGGCTGTGGATGACTATTAAAACACAAAAAGCATGCAAGAGTATGTGTACATTTCTTGGTTGACATACCCTAGCTGCAATTCCATTTTTACACAGAACACAAAATAAATATGGGTTGGCATTGATGACATTATTAAATCATACATGTGTATAGATACAGATGGAAATATGAAAACATTAATACCACACAGATCTGAAACCTAACCATTATAGAGGGTGGGTACTACTTATGCCATCTACTCAATGGCAGGAGATTTAAAAAGCAACAATTAAGTATATTTAACGGTATATTCATAATCAGAGCATAAGGCCTGGCATGGAGAAGAGCTGGAATCAGTGAAATACAAGCTGATGCCTGTGCGAGAACAATAGGAACATGTAATGCCTAAAATGCTATTAAAATACAGTGCTCTCAAATTGTGTACTCTGTTAGTTCAATTTAACTAGAGAGCACGAATAGATTAATTGAAGACTCTGTTATTAACACATTTTCAGACATATCTGCATCCGAGACCCATAGTAAATTTTGATTGAAATAAATAGAAGTGAGAAAATCTGTCCTTTGCAGGACAATAATGTTGGGTATTTACTAACTATAACATAAATAGCAATTTTAGACTTAGGCCCTGGTCACTGCCGGATCAAACAGTTGGTTCAGCCAGCTCCCTTGAAGATGCTTAAGCAAGATTTTGCTTCAATTTAACTAACTGCTAACCTTGTATCAAAATGTAACTTAAAACCCGGTGTAAAACGCATGCAAATATTTTTATAACACCAACTCAATTTCTGTGTGTGTGATGTATGTGTGATTGCGCCTTCATGAAGCACGAAACGCATTTAACTGTTAGGTACATCTTTTTTGTTGATATGGTGTGAGTCCTGAACTTCTCCTTTCAGAAACAATACATTTTGTTCTCTGCTGTGGTCTCATGCCTCATCCTGACATGAAGGTGGGATGGTGTGTACAATTTTAATAACTATCATATTGCAAGATAACTGTACATGTATATTTAGCAATGTCCCTTTGTAAATATTGATTAGTTATTGAATTTTGAAGTATGGTTTCAATTTTCACAGTCAATAAAGGCCGTTGTGACCCACGGTGTTACCCTGCAGGCTGACAAGTCTTCTTTCATATGTGTCAACCTAAATTAAAATTCTAAATTTATAGCAAGCTTTGACTCGCGGTAATTAGGGTGAATTTTTCAGCGTGTGCCTAGGTTTTGATTATCTTTTTAGTTCGGAATTATGAACATTTGCTATTTTCATATTTTTTCCAGCCAGAGATTAATTACAAGGGTGATTGCCTCTCCTAGGCAAGAGGTACAACTAATTACTTTTTCCTTCTGTGAACTCTCTCAGTTCTAGTCATCAAATTTTTGCCTGGACAGAGACAGGAAGAGCAAAAACGAACCAAAGGGGTATATTTACAAGGAAAGTGACGAAGCGCAGCGTTAGCCTTGGCTATTAGCCGCGATTCGCCACTTTGAAAGTGCAGTGCTGCACCTTATTGACCACAATATGGTGCAACCCTGCATTTCTCCCTGCTTTGGCACTAAATTAAGCTCCCTATCGCCAACGCAGACACCCTTGCACCATAGTGCAAGGGTGCCTGCATTGGGGGAATGATTGTTTATGTGCTGGAAGGTGTTCCTTCCTGCACATAAACAATCTTAACTGGCAATTTGTAACTTTTATGTGTGCTGCTTTGTGCAGCACACATAGAAGTTGCAACTTGTCATTTTGAAAATGATTGTTTCTGTGCAGGAAGGGACACCTTCCTGCACATAAACAATCATGCATGGCGTTTTGCTGTTTCTACATGTGTAGTACAATGCACCACACAAGGAAACAAAAAAAACAAGGAGAAATAAAGCTCCTCGTTTCACCATGTTAAGATCAGTTTTTTTGTCTTAATTTTGGCGCTGCCCCATATTTATGCCACCCTTGTAAATATGGGACAGTGTCAAAATCAATGGGTGTTGCAGCGGAACGACCAATGCAACACCCATTGCCTTCCCCTTTCACGCTAAGTATAGCGTGAATGGGTGCCTTATTTACAAAGCAGCGTTAAGCCATGTTAAGTGGCTTGATGCTGCCTTGTAAATAAGGTAAAGCCCATATCGCCACAGGAACATTGAAAAAACTGACATTCATGTGGTGATAGGGGCTTGTAAATATGCCTTCTTGTGCTTCTGTCACACCCAGACTTTGGTCCAGCTTCTTTTCACTGAGGAGTTCCTCTAAAAACAACCGTTTAACTTCTGTGGACCCCCACCTAATCATTATTTGAATCTGGGGACCCTGGAATCCGGGAACCCCACATAATCATTATTGGAAGCGGAATTACCCCGCCTAACCGTTTTTGATTATTTGAACCACAAAACAATTAATAAAATATTCAGAAACAATCATTCATCAAGCAAATACACAAATGAATAAATATTTAATTCGTGAGAAAATACAAAACATCAAAATTGTAAATTTAATTGGAAGGTTGCAGCTTTTCTCAATTCAAACGTGGCTACTAATTGTCTATACTATATTATTTTGATGCACTTACACTGCTCCTATGAACCAATCTGAGGACACTAACTTAGGGGTCTATTAGGATGGCGATCGGAAAACCACCCCGCCCGCGATGGTAGTGGAAAACAACTGTCCGCCTATACCTCGGCAAAACTGGCGGTCCTATTTGGATCAACCGCCCAAAAAATCCGACCACGGCAGAATGAGGCCACCAAAGACCGCCTGTAGAGGGTGGAGAAGGTGAAAATCTGTTGGTGGCGGTCAGATTCATGGCGGAAACACACCAAACGCCAGGACAGCAGAGAGACCGCACGGAAGATTAGGATATCTTCGATGTGACTGCAGTACGTTCCGCTGCATCTGACCGCCGCGGTCGTGAACAGTGATGACCGGGAGATCTGGCGGAAGGGCTGTAGCATAGCCATCGCTACGGACGTTCCGTGAAAAAAATGGCGACGACAAAAAAAATCACAACAAGGCCAAAAAGTGCACACAGCAAGCTAGCCCTGCCCCCAAAAACACCTAACACATCCCAAAGACACACCCCCATGGCAAAGACACACCCCCGTGACCACACACTCATGCATCCCCCAAACTTCTTTACCTGCCACCACACCTCCTCAAACCTTACCCCACTCACACACACCCTTGCTATCCTCAAGAACCCACATTCTTCCAACGACGCCAATTCCTACAGCCCCCTCGCCATCTCCACTTAATTGCTTGCCTAAAAGTACTACCCCTCCCACATCCACCTTCTATACACTCCTGCTCTCCAATAATGATCCTCCCCCATATTACAACTTCACCCCCTTACCCCCTACTGGTTTTCCTCCCCTTACTCCTCACTCGATCCCCCCTCGAAACAATCCTAACCCATACAACTACCCAACTAATACTGTTCTACCAAACTCAATACACACACTGACACCCCTTTACACTGAACCTCTCCTCTCATCCCTCGTTTCTAAACTCTCCTCACTCTCTCTCCTTACTAATACCATCGCCTCTACCCATACCTATTCTCCCACCCCCTCCCAATAAACACTATCTCCACTCATTAACACCAATCCCAACCCATCATCTCACTGTCCCACAAACGAAATTACCAACATCAACACTTCTCCGCCCGCTAATAGCTCCTCAACCTGTTCCACACCCGCTCAAACTTCCTCAATTGTCCCACTCCACAATACCATTGCGCCCCCCCACCCACAACCTGATACTTGCCTAACAAACTCTGAAACTAAACCTTACACAAACTTACCTTCCACCCCCTGTTCACCCTCATCCGCTACACCACTCATTCACCAATCTTCTGACACTAAGCACTCTACCCACCAATCTACTATCCCAGTTCTCCTAGGTATAAGCAGACTCCCCCTTCTTCCTACCTCCCCTAGACCGCCACAACAATTGAGACCTATCCCCCCTGTCTCCCCTGTCCCTCAACTCAGCAACCTGACCCCTCTCCCCTACATTGCATGTTGATCAACTGCCGATCCGCCTCCTGTCACGCCACTGAGATTGCCGAAACCATTATCAACGAAAACATCGACAAAGCATTCCTAACTGAAACATGGCTAACCACCCACTCCACTCCGATTCTCGGCCAGCTTATTCCCCCAGGCTACTCTATCATCAAGAAAGATAGAATAGAACAAACGGGAGGAGACCTCGCACTAATTTTTAAAGCTGAACATAACATCTCGCTTGTCGAGTCACAAGACCCTTCATCCTTTGAATACCTTTGCGCAGATCTCCTTATGCACGGCTCTCCCACCTCTCGGCTGCATACCATCTCCCACCCCCCTGGAAATTGTATCTCTTTTTTTGAAGAGATGGCTGACCTTATTATCCAAGCATCTCTTTTACACTCTAAGAATCTCTTCCTTGGTGACTTCAACATCCACTGGAACAAAAGTGATGACCCTGCTGTCATCACATTTAAGAATACCATGGACATCACCAACATGTCCCAACTCTGCCATTCCCCCACTCACAACAAAGGTTCCACTCTAGATGCTATCATAACTAGCAACGACCTGGCCTCCCTCTCTTGTATACTTCCTGTCGATTGGTCTGATCACTACCTCATCCTCTTCAACGTGAACAGACCCTCTAATCGTCCCGCCCCCAGCAACAACCTACCTAAGAAACCTACACAAAACCTTCACCTTATTCCTCCTGGTGAACTGGAATCCACAATTAAAACCCGCTTACTTCTCCCCCCTCCCTCTAACAGCACCAATGACCTAACTAACCATTATAATAACTCTATTCTCAAAGCCCTTGATGTAATTGCTCCAATTAAACTCAAACAACAAAAAAACAACCCTTCCAAATCCTGGTTCAATTCTGAACTCAATAATGAAAGACGGTCCCTTAGACAATCTGAACGTGTTTGGAGAAATCATCCCACTGCTGATAATCTGGTCCTCCTCAGAACTGCTAGATCCCAATACAAAAAACACATCTATAACGAAAAAGCCTCCTTTCTCCGTTCACAACTTGACCAGGCTAGAAACAGACCTAGAGAACTCTTTAGCATTGTTAAAAAACAAACCTCTACTGGCCCCCCTAAAATATCAGCCTCTATTGACAAATGCGAAGAAATCGCCAGCTTCTTTATTAACAAAGTCAATAAAATCGAACTTTCCTTCTCCTCTCTCCCCCCATCACTCCAACCCTCCCACATACAACACACCCTCCCTAACACTCCCAAGTCACTTTCATCCAGTCTTCCCACTCTTCTCGACCCTTCTATAACCCTTCCTACCCCCGCTCATTCACACCCCTCTCCTAATGAACCCACAGCCAAAAACAATGCTTCATGGAGTGAATTTTGTCCAGTTTCAGAGTCATCGATCATAAACATCATCACCAAACTCAAACCTTCCTCCCACTCCAAGGATCCTCTTCCCGCCCATTTGGTCCAAGACCTCAAATCTACCATTGCCCCTATTTGGACCAATATCATCAATTCCTCCCTTGTCACTGGTTGCGTCCCGGCATCCCTTCAGCTTGGCCAAATCTCTCCCATCCTGAAAAACACCTCTGCTGACCCAAATGACCTTAACAACTTACGCCCTATCTCTAACCTTCCTTTCCTCTCTAAAGCCCTGGAAAAATGTCTCCTATCACAACTAGTGAACCATATCCTCGCCTTCAATCTCCTTGATGTTTTTCAATCTGGATTTAGAAAAGGCTGTAGTACAGAAACTGCAATGTTAAATATCACAGACTACATTCCTCGCTCCCTTGACAAAGGTGAATCCTCACTACTAATCCTCCTTGACCTATCGGCGGCATTTGATACTGTACATCATCCCACCCTTCTCAACACTCTCAAAGCTCGGTTTGGCTTGGAAGGCACTGTTCACAAATGGTTCTGCTCATTCCTTCAAAACAGATCTCAGCAAATCAAGCTTAGCCACTTCCTTTCTAAACCTCAACCTGTCTCCCTCGGTGTCCCTCAAGGCTCTATCCTATCCCAACCCTTTTCAACCTTTTCATGGAACCACTCACCCTCATTCTCAAACAAGCTAAAATAAGTTACCATCTCTACGCCGACGATACCCAACTATACTACAAGATCAAATCCCACAATGACATCCTTCACCTCAATGACACCCTGACTAGAGTACAAGCATGGTTCCATCTCAACCATCTCAAATTGAACCCCAAAAAAAATGAAATCATTCTTTTCACCCCCAAAAACAATACCCTTCCCATTTAAATCTGGATCGACGATATCAAAGCTCTCAATTGTTCCCTCTCCACCTCTAATTCTGTTAAATCCCTAGGCATCAGAATCGACCAGAATCTCAATCTCATCCCCCACATTAAAAACACAGCCAAAAGTGCTCTTTTCACCCTTCACCACCTCAAGAAAATCAAACCTTTCATTCCAGCCGATGATTTCAAAATCGTTGTCCAATCGCTTGTCCTCTCCAGGATTGACTATGGTAACGCCACGCTTACCGGCACTCCTAAAACCCATCTTGCACCGATTAAATCTGTCCTCAATCTTGCTGCACGACTTATGTCCGACTGCAAAAGATTTGACCACATTTCTCCCGTCCTCAAAAATCACAACTGGCTCCCAATTGAAGGAAGATCCGCTTACAAAACCGCTTGTATCACCCACAAAGCTCTTCACCAAAACACCCCCTCCAACCTTGCAACCAAACTAAAAAAAGCAGGTTGCTCCAGGTCCCTGAGAAGCACCAACTCCCTTCTCTTGATCCCACCCAGACTAAAATGTCAAAAAACCCAATCGCGTGCTTTCTCTGGTAATGCTCCTACCATTTGGAACTCTCTCCCCAAGGACCTTCGTTGCAACCCCTCCTACTCCATTTTCAAAAGAGAACTCAAAGCACTTCCCCACTACAAATATTGGGGTATATAACAATACTGTCACTGAGCTCGACCACTCTTCTCTCCTCTCTTATCCCCCCCTTCCATGTCTGAATGCAACTTTATATCCCTTTTAAACTGTTTCGCCTTTTTGTAAGTTTACCTCCCTTGTATTCCCCCCTTGTAAAATGCGTATTGCAATACTGTATCTCGTTGCTAATTCTGCACCTATTGTTATCCTATTTTATGTTGTCTACCTCTGTTGTAAAGCGCTCTGATACTCCAGGGTCCAGCAGCGCTATATAAAACCCTTGAAATAAATAAATAAGTAAATAAATACATTCAAAAAGTACCATTCCCAGGACAACCCACCCAACACACCTGACAGCAATACCCCATCTTGATACACCCACATAGATGAGCATAAAACCAGCCCCTTTCCTGACCAGAATCCTTTGCAATACTACACAACTGAAGGGCCCAACACCAAAGTCGAAGGAGAGGCAAACCTGCACACATCACAGCAGCACAACAACACATACACACCACCTACACCACCCCCACCCCCCCACCACCCTCACAACTGTACCCCAAAACATTAGCACATCACACACCATGGCACCACAGAAAATGCCCAAATTCACAGAGAGTGAGTTGTCAGTCATGGTAGATGAGATAATCAGACTAGAACCACAATTCTTTGTTAACCTGGTCCAAAGACACCATTAGCCACCAGAACTCAAACGTGGGTAAGGATAGTTCACAAGGTCAATGCAGTAGGGCCCACCCCGCGCAACAAACAGGAAATCATGAAGTGGTGGCATGACCTGAAGTGTGTTGTAAAAAAGAAGAGGAACAAGAACCATGAGCTGGCTCAGAGGACTGGCGGTGCCCCTCCCATTCCACCAGTAATATTCACTTCATGGAAGGAGAAGGTGCTTGCCATACTGCATCCAGAGAGTCTCACAGGAATAGCTGGGGGAGTGGAGGCTGGTAAGCACCAACCAATGTATACCATTAAACTGCTATGTACTGTTGTGCACAACTACAAAGCTACATCTCCGAAGCCCAAGTACATTCATATGCACCACAATACCCAACACAGGTCTCACAGATATAACATCCACTCCATCTGAATCACCCACAGCTAGCCAACATTTACAGGTTTGCATGTGTCCAGGCAACCAGTAGTAAAACTCCCACCAGCCCCCCCTGTCTTACCCCTGAGCAGGATGTAGCACTCCTCACCCACCAAGTAGCAGTTGACAGCCATTGTATGGTTCACCCTCACCTAACAGGTATGTTGCCATCTTTCCAGGGAGGGTTGTTTGGGGATGAGAGGCCTGCACAACAACTCACAGCAACCCTTTCACACCCCTGAGCAGGATTTGGAACTCACCTCCCACCATGAAGCATGTCGCAGCCATCGTAGTACACCAACCAAACTCACAGGTAAGCAGCCATTTTCCAAGGTTGTACTGTTTGTGGTTGTGAGGCCTGCACTACTACTCCCACCATGACCCCTTGTTCCCCAGCACATCAAGATGGAGCACTCCCTCCCACCCAGATACATGTGTCAGCCATTGCATTGTTCACTTGAGACTAACAGGTAGGTAGCCATTTCCAAACCTTGTCCTGTCCGTGGGTGGGAGGTCTGCACTACCATTCCCACAATGCCCCCTTGTTTCCCATCTCAGCAAGATGGAACACTCCCTCCCACCCAGGTGCATGTGTCAGCCATTGGATTGTACACTCCAAACTCACAGGTAGGCAGATATTTTCCAAGTTTGTCCTGTTTGTGGGTGGGAGGCCTGCACTATAACTCCCACCATGCCCCCTTGTTCCCCAGCACATCGGGATGGAGCACTCCCTCCCTTCCATATGCATGTGTCAGCCATTGCATTGTTCACTTGAGGCTAACAGGTAGGTAGCCATTTCCAAAGCTTGTCCTGTTTGTGGGTGGGAGGCCTGCACTACCAATCCCACAATACCCCCTTATTCCCCAGCTCAGCAAGATGGATCACTACTTCCCACCCATATGCATGTGTCAGCCATTGTAATGTTCACCTCCACCTAACAGGTAGGTAGCCATCTTAACAGGGAGGTGTGTGTGAGGCCAGGACAACCACTCCCAAGAGTCCCCCTTGACCCACCCCTGTGCAGGATTAAGCACTCCCTCCCACCCAGAAGCATGTGGCAGCCATTGTACTGTTCACTTCCACCTAACATGTAGGTAGCCATCTTAAGCTCTCTTGTCCCACCCCTGAGCAGAATAGAGCCCTCTACCACACACACACAGAAAGATGTGTCACAAATTCCACCCACATTTGACCACAGAACAGGTAAGTAGACAGTGCATGCACCCAGTCATTCCTCTCAGAAAGCATGGTGCCATATGACAACACCAGCCCTCTCCTCCCACGAAAATTCACACAGATCCAAATACCACTTACAGTGTGCAGACAGCTGGGCAAATGTAACTTTCACATCAACCAAAGTGTGACTCACTAATTCACATGTTGAATATAGTCTGTACACAATTATGCACAGCACTGAATGCTGTGTGTAAGTGCCATGGGGGCAGAGCATCAAGGACCCTATGAAAACAAAGCAAGCATGGTCTGTAGTACAAATTGAGATTTGCACATGGCATGACAAAGGTATGCATGAGATAACAATGGCTAGTCAATGGTCAAATGTAATGTCTGCCAGGCAGAGTAATCAACGAAGATGCTTCACATAAATTTGTTGTGGCGCTAGTCGTTAGATGACAACATGTCCTTGTATTCACAAAATGTGCATCTGGCGCATGGTATGTATTGATGTCCCACCATAGAAGGGTAATGCATGTACCTCCACATCATGTCATGATGCACAGTAGGGTGCAGACATACAATGTGATAACTAGTAAACTGTGTGGTGTATAACCTATGAATGAGATACATCTAACACCATGCGTGAAGGGTGCACTTCAAATACCATTTCCCCTCTGTCCCACAGGTGACCACGAACTGACTGCAGAGGACGACAACAGCAACCTGCAGAGCCAGTCTCCCCCCTTCCCCGGAACATGGACCCTTGGATGAGGACTCCCTGGATTCTGAGGATGCGGTGCTCGAAGCCGGCCCATCTGGTGTGCCAGGGTGCAATAGGTCCCAGGACCCAATTGTACCCCCCCACCACATCTGCAGCAACACCAACATCTACGCAGACCCGTGCTGTAATGGCCTCTGCGGCATCCACCACCACCACCAGTGCTGCCTACAACACTCTCCCTGACCCAGAGGATGACCACCCCACCCCACCAACTGAGGAAGGCAGGGAGAGAAGGCGGGTGCCAACAGTAGTGAGGCAACTGGTCCATGACAGTAGGGCAGGTGGGAGGGCATGGGGGAGTCAAAGCCAACAGGACACTGGGACCGACGACCTGGACAACATCAACAGAGTCCTTGGGGCCTATAAATGGGCCCAGGGATGAACGGGCCAGCCTGAGGAAGATTCACATGAGCTCCGCCTGCTGCTGAGGTCTATCGACACCCGCATGGGTCAAACTGTTAACCACTTGGGCCAGCCAGTGGCAGTACTGAGGGACAGGCCTGAGCCACAACAAACACCTCTACCTCCCTCTGGTGGCCCGCAGGATGACAATTCACCATCCCCCTTGCGGCCATGGAGAGGGGGGAGTCCTCAGACCACACTGGCCCACAGCAGAGGCCCCCCTGCCAAACGATCAAGGGGCCGTCCCAACAAAAACCACGCAGGATCCCGTGGCAAAGCACCTGCCAAACGCCAGTCATGGAGCCAGCCATGATGGCAACACTCTTCACCACTGCATTGACTGTTTTGGACTGTCCTTCCCCACACTGCCTTGTGAATGGCATCCGTCTATTGGACTGGGTCACCACATCAATGTTGTGACTACTTGATTGTCTCATGTACCAACACTGACAACTCACAGCTTCCCTAATCACCTTATTGTAAATATTCACCCCCCTGTCCATGACACCATTGTAAATAAACACTCCTTACAGACACATGTTGTGTCTGCTCTGTGTTTATTCCAGGATTTGCAAGCTTCACCATGACTACAATGTACCTGAAGTATGGATTGTATGTAGGCAATGAGAGTCTGAAGAGACCTAGGAAACACAACAGAACAAGATTCACTAGTCAGGTGTTCGCATCACAGCCATCACACAACACTTGTCATCAAGGTACTCTAATCTGCACACATTACAATGAGCAACAGTACCGACACAAACATCCTACAGATGTGCCAAACTACCCTGTCCCAGAAACCTTTGCACCCAGAGCTGAGTCAACAACAGGCTGCAGTCACAAACCTCACATAAAACCTTGCCAACAACAACAATATCAGCAGACAATGGCTCCCTTGTACATTGTCACTTACCTTCAAGTGAGGTAGCCGTTGATGAGCTGTTGACGTGGGTTGGTTTGCAGGCGGGGGCCGTGACTGCTCATCAGCATCCAGGAGCAGGGGATCTCCTTCCGCAAGGCCAGGTTGTGGAGCATGCAGCATGCAACTACAACCTGACACAACTTCTTGGGCAAGTGCATCAGTGCACCTCCGGTCTTGTCCAGGCAACGAAAACGTGATTTCAGGAGACCGAAAGTACGCTCCACCACACAACGTGCACTCCCATGGGTATCATTGTAGCGGACATCACTTGGGGTCCTGGGATTCCGCAGTGGGATCAGCAACCAAGGCCAGTTGGGATATGCTAAATCACCTAGGTGTGAGATACACAGAGCAACTTTGCAATGTAACTCTGGCAGAGGACAGCATGTCACACACACAGCACGCTACTTGACTCTGCGTACTCAACCACCATCCATGCACCCTCCGGAAGCAAATTAGCCATCAGCTGTGGCACAATGCTGTTATGCAGGATGTACGAGTCATGGCCCGAGCCAGGAAACTTGGCACAGACATGTGAGATGATCATATCCGCCTGGACACCATTTGCACATTGATGGAATGGAAATGCTTCCTGTTCCTGTAGATGTGCTCACGTGCCTGTGGTGGAACCAGGGCAACATGTGTGCACTCAATGGCACCAACAACATGGGGGATGTGCCCAAGTGCATAAAAATCTCCCTTCACAGCCACTAATTCATGCCTCCTCGGGAAATGGATATATATGTCCTTGTAGATCATCATAGCGGACAGGACATCATGTAACACCGTGTTGTACACAGGTTGCGAAATCCCACCTGCGGTGGACACCGTGTACTGGAAAGACCCTGAAGCAAAACAAAAAAATGCTGGGCTGCCATCACCCTAGACGTTGGTGTGAAAGCACCCGGATATGTCCTGCGAGGCTGCAGGTTGGGTTCCAACATAGCACATAGGTCTTGTAGGGTTGCTCGATCCAGACAGAATTTCCATATGACCTCCTCATCCTCCATGTCTGCCAGCACTGTGAAGGGACGATGCACATTTGGCTTCCTCCTAGATGAGATTAATTCGGACAATAGTCAATGCAATCCATCAGGAGATGTGTCCAAGAATTTACGTTTTGACAGACACAACGCAAACAATGACTAGCATCACAGTTCAGCTTATGGCACAACTTACATGTAGGAGCACACTTAGCACACAGCTAGCACCTCACAAACAATAACCGACTATGCGAATGCACAAAGGGATATGGCCACATCTTGCATGGGCAGCCCTGAGAGTAGTACCAACTGCATATGTGTGAGACTGCCACACTACTGTATCTTACCTGGCTGCTGTAACGGCCACACCTTCTTGCGTAAGTCGAACCATGCACACATCAACAACACAATGAGCCCAGTTTGTGCATATACAACAAGTCTGTGCATGAGCCACAACAAGTTGACAGTCACATATGCACAATGGCTAGTCAGACATTCATCACTGTGAGTTGTTCTGCCCTTTTATCACATTAACATGTGTACCCATTGTAGAGTCCATCACAACACTGTTCTGTGTACATGCCCAGCAATATCACTAGTGTCATGTGAGGGAGTCCATGCCAATGTTTAAAATCATATACACAAACATGGCATGGGTAGTCATCAGTGGGGTAAATGTTACATTGGCATTGTGTGCACAATCATGTGCCATCAATCATGTGGCCACTGTGCATTGTTGAGAACTGCCCATTGGCCATTTACACAGCATGATGTGTCCACAGGTGCTGTAAACTACGCCGCCACCCAAATCACAGTCATTCTTAGTAATGTATGGCACACATATTGCGGTAGCTACCACCTGGCACCTGCGGTATGTTCATGCCAATGCCCAAGCCACAATTGCGGTAGTGATAGTGATATGTGTGTTGTTAAATGGCAGTTGGCATGCTCCACCAACCAATTAACGGTCATTCTTAGCAAAGTATGGCACACATATCACGGAAGCTACCGCATGGACGCTGCGGTGTGTCACTGCCAATGCCCAAGCCACAATCCCGGTAGTGATAGTGATATGTGTATTGCCAAATGGCAGTTGGCATGCTCCACCAACCAAATCACGGTCATTCTTAGCAAAGTATGGCACCCATATCGCAGTAGCTACCTCCTGGCCCCTGTGGTGTGTCACTGCCAATGCCCAAGCCACAATCACGGTTGTGATAGGCATATACCCATGGTAAAATGGCAGTTGACATGCTCCGCCACCCAAATCATGGTCATTCTTAGCAATGTATTGCACCCATATCGAGGTACACACCGCCTGGCCCCTGCGGTATGTCACCGCCAATGCCCATGCCCTTACAGCCAATGGGAACCACAATCGCAGTCTACTAATGCAATTTTGAAAATCGCGGTAGGCGTGCTCAGCCACCGCGGAGCTGATTATTAGATGCAATTGAAAAATGCATGATTGTGGTAGCGACCGCCAGGCCCCGGCAGTGTGTCACTACCATAGCCCATGCCCTACAGCCAATGGGAACAGTAATCGCGGTAGACTAATGCAATTTTGAAAATCGCGGTAGGCGTGATCCGCCACCGTGGAGCAGGTCATTGGGTGCATTTAAAAAAAGGCTGACCTGGAACCCCAATTGCAGCAGCTTAGAACCACTAGCCCCCTCACCACTAGCAGGTGGTAGTGAGGGGGCTATATTTGTGTGGGAGAGAGTCTCACATTTCCACCGCTTCAAGAGCCTACTGCCTGACACCCCTCACCACCATCTGCTGTTTCTGCTCCTGTCTCCAGAGCATGCTGCCTGGCACTCCTCACCACCACCTGCTGCTGCTCCTGGCTCCAGAGCCTGCTGCCTGGCACCCCTCACTACCACCTGCTGCTGCTCCTGTCTCCAGAGCCTGCTGCCTGGCACCCCTCACCACCACCTGCTGATGCTCCTGTCTCCAGAGCCTGATGCCTGGAACCCCTTACCAGCACCTGCTGCTGCTGCTGCTCCTGTCTCCAGAGCCTGCTGCCAGACACCCCTCACCACCACCTGCTACTGCTCCTGGCTCCAGAGCCCGCTGCCTGGCATCCCTCACTACCATCTGCAGCTGGTCCTATATCCAGAGCCTGCTGCCTGACATCCCGCACCACCACCTGCTGTTGCTCCTGTCTACTGGACCCAGTGATGTTGAGGACTGAGAGGATCCGTGCCCGTCCCTTCACCACCGAGGAGCTGGAGGTCCTAGTGGACGAGGTGCTCACACAGTATGGGAGGCTAAACGGTACTCCAAATGTCACGGCAAGTGTCTCAGAGTGGAAGTGAGAGTGCAGGGAGTGAACACATGACATTGCTCTGCTGCAGTATGCGCCTGTGAGAGTAGGGTTGTGTCATGCACTGCCGAGCATGCTGTCTACAGGGAAAATGGGTATGTAGCCTATTTCACACGTTTCCCTGTCTGTACATCAGAATGGGAGGGACATGTATTGTTCCTTCAGCCTTACAGTGACACAGCCAGTTGGTGATCCAGGAGTCAGAATAGAAATTGCTTGTATGAATGGAAGCATGGGTCCCTGATATCCTTCACAGGCTCCTCTGTGGCCTTAGCAAGGGTTCACGTCCAGAGGGTACTGAGGGAATTGTGTCTGAGCCACAAATTGCATCATGTAGAGGTGTGCACTATGCTCAGTACTTTGATACCAGAGGGGAAAACTCTTGGTGGTAAATCACTTATAACACAGCAGATTGTAGTACTTTGGTGCGCAGCCCCTGTCATTTTCCCCAGCATGTGTACTGACTCGCATGTGTAGGCACTGTTTGTGCTATCAATTTCTCCCTTCATGTGACATTTCTGATGCCCCACATTGGACCTCAGTGTGAGCCCACCTGGCCTGCACAGTCACTGCCCAATCTGACAAGGGCACATCACTGAATGAATCAATCAATCAATCAATCAATCAATCAATCAATCAGTGACACTTATAGAGCGCGCTACATACCCGTAGGGTCTCAAGGCGCTGGGGAGGGGGGGTGCCGCTACTGCTCGAACAGCCAGGTCTTCAGCTTCTTCCTGAAGGAGAGGTGGTCTTGGGTCAGGCGCAGGTCGGACGGGAGGGAGTTCCAGGTCTTGGCGGCCAGGTAGGAGAAGGACCTTCCTCCTGTAGTCGCTCTTCGGATGCGGGGGACGGCGGCGAGGGCGTGGGTGGCTGAACGGAGGTGGCGTTTGGGAGCGTAGAAGTTGACTCGGCTGTCGGATGAACAGAGTGAAACATATTTTGTTGTTTGCTAGACTATCCATCAAAGAGTCATCCTGACCCTGCATATTGCACATGACAGGCCTTGTGAGAGGGTGTGAGTTTGTAAGATCATGTCCCTCAATGTGGCCTCCATGACACAGTGAGCCATTCATAGGGCAAGGACATTGTGGCTGCGCAGTGTTGGGCATGTGAGTCTGCCCATACACATGAATTCCAATGTGATGTATGTCTTGCTCACCCACAAACTGGATAGTGGATGTGGGCAGCCTACACATTGCTTTTTGTGCTGGCATCCTGCATGTGAATGAGATGGCAGGTCCTGTGTCCACCCTCCTACCTGCATGAATTTTCTAACGATCCTCCCATGCTAATGTACTATGTGAGATGCTGTATTGCCTCTGCTAGACATATCTGTGAAGTAGTGCTGAGTTAGTATCATGCTCCTGTACTGATAGATAGTGGTACATAACCCAGTGTGACTGTTTTCCCCACTCTTGTCTCCCAGCCTGCATCTCAAAGTCCACCAGTGTAAGGTTGTGTGGAGGGCCATTGCACTCAAGGTGCGGGCTCTGGGTGTCTCCAACCGATGGCGCACACACTGTCACAAGAGGTGGGATGCCATCTGCTGGCTGAGCAAAAAAATGTGGCAGAGATGACGCTGGGGCTGCTCCCTCAGACTGGCAGGTTGGCGCACGGGAGCATAACACCACTAATGGCATGCATCTTAGCTGGTACTCAGCCTGAGCTGGATGCGCATTTGAAGGAGCATCAGCAGCAAGCTGGGGGTGAGTATTCTGAGACGAGTGACTTTGGTTGTGAGTGAATGCATGTGTGCACAACCTGGGACAGCACTGAGCTCCCTGATGTTGCTAGTTTGATGCAATGGCTTGTAAGTGGCGTCTGTGTATGGTGCAGCTGACATGCATTTTCCCTACCTGTACTTTTTCAAGTCATTCGAGTAATGGCCCTTGACATTGCATTCTGATTTGTGGCCTTCTGGCATCATCTGCATTGTGGTAGTCAGAAACATCCCATGGAAGGGAACCGCCGTGTGCATCATCTGAGTGTGTTTTCATCAATGTGTGCATTGTCTGACGTCCAAATTGAGAGGTCTACACATCTGGCACCAATGTGCAACAGTAGTTGTGGCCCAAAGAACGACATTGTGGATGACATTGACTCATGTCCATTGTGGACTGTCATGTTATCTGTGTTGTACACTTCTGCTACCTCAAGATATGACAGTGGCAACATGTTTGGAGGTACATCTTTCCCCCCCTCAGGGCCCTAGCTGTGCTCAGAGTGATCTTTGTGTCTGGTTACACAGAGCCACCGGCAGGCTATTTGGCTGTGTGCTCATCAAACGGGCACAATATTACTGCACAGGGTGGTGTGCAACATGGGGATATCATTGTCCTGTTTTGTGCTTTGCTTGCATGTAATGTTTGTGTTAATGCCACTGAACTGACCAAACATCTCTGTCTCTTGCAGCATCTACCGTGGGCACAGAAGGACAGGGTACGGACACCATTGGTGAGGCATCAAGCACAACTGCTTCACAAGAGCACAGTGACACTGATCTGACCAGCGCCTTGGAGGGGGGCAGGAGTCTGCTTGAGGAATCACAGCCAGAGACACAAACCTCAACGTCATCTGATGCCAGCAGTGACGCATCTATGTTGGCGGGCACAGCGAGTGGGGACTCTGCCTCCTCTTCTGCCACACAGCATCCAGTGCCCACCGTCCCACTTACATCCACTAGTGCTGCCCGTGTTCGCACCAGTAAGAAGGGAAGAGTGACCTTCACCCCAGGCACCGCTACCCCTGCCCCTGTCTCCCCTGCTGGAATCAGTGTTGAGTCTGTGGACCATTTGCGCCAGCTGTGTGTGGGTCAGACAACTCTCCTCAATGCCACCTAGACCACGACAAAATGTTGGCACAGGTAGTTGCCTTATTGGAGGGCATTTATTCAGACGTGGGTGGCCTACACCCAACTGTCCAGTCTTTGTCCTCTGCAGTGACGGCAGCCATTCAACTGGCACAATCTCAGAGTCCAGGTCCAGTCCCTTAATCCACTCCCCTGCCAGTGGCCACATCTGACGATAGTGACCACACATCACAGGCCTCAGGCTCAAGATACAGCACATGCAGCACACAATAGCAGCTGCCTAAGCAGTCCAGAGTGCAGACACCATTCCCCCAAATAACCAAAGCCACCCAGAGCGCAAAAGCAAAAAGCCCTTCAAGCGTCACTTAGGGGCATAAAGACAAGAAGCAGGCCTCAGGCTCACATGCCTCAGAGGCATCACCAGCCAAGATCTCTCCTGTCCCAAAAGCATCTCGTAAAGACAAGCAGACAGTTGCTGTGCCCGCTGAGAAGATGGTGCCTGCTAAGAGTCTACATAAAAAGAGCTCCAAATCAGATTCACCCACAACCTCAACTCTCAGTCACACCCCTGTGAAGCAGGGAAAGGAGGGCACTGTAGGGGGTATACCTGGTAAACAGGGGATGGAGGGGCAAAGGCAAGGCCCTGCCTGCTCGATCCAGCATGTCCCCAGAGGGAGGGCCACCGGCTGCACCTGATGCAGCTTTGGTGGTGAGTGTGCCTGTTGTGTCTGTCCTAGGTCCCACTCCTACCAAGATTGTAAAGCCATTTTGACTCCCCAAGAAGTGGAAAGGCACCCCTCCACATTCTCCCACCCACACTGTATCTCAGGGCAGCATGACTCCACCTCCACGTGCCACCACACCACCCAGTCCAAGCAGCGCTCAGGCTTCAAAGGCACTGATACCTCTACCTCAGCTGTGCCTCTCTTGCCCTGGTCCAGTCCTCCATCTGGCATCGACACTCATCCACCTCCCAGTCTGACTGACAGCCGCCAAGTCAGAGTGAAAGTTCCCTCCCACACATGTCTCTCCCACTGTGATACCTGGACTGCCCATTGTCACCCCCCTAACTGTGTTGCTGACCATGGCAGGGTAAAGTCTCACCCATTCCCTGTGCAGGATTTCATGTACTTACTCTGCACCTTGGAATGGCCACTGGCCTTGTGTTCACTGCTATTTGTCCCTTTGGTGTGCAGGATCTCATGTACCTACTCTGCACCTTGCACTGGCCACTGGCCTTGTGTTCACTGCTGTTTGCCCCTTCCTGTGCAGGATCTAATGTACTTACTCTGCACCTTGGACTGGCCAATGGCCTTGTGTTCACTGCTGTTTGCCCCTTCCCTGTGCAGCATGTAAAGTACAACCCATTCCCTGTGCATCTTCTCATGTACTTACTCTGCACCTTGGACTGGCCACTGTCCTTGTGTTCACTGCTGTTTGCCCCTTCCCTGTGCCAGATCTCATGTACCTACTCTGCACCTTGGACTGGCCACTGGCCTTGAGGTTTGCCCATTGCCTGTGCAGGATCTCCTGTTATTCACTGCACTTTGTACTGGCCACTGGCCTTGATGTTCACTGCTGTTTGCCCCTTCCCTGTGCAGCTTCGCATGTACTTACTCTGCACTTTGTACTGGCCACTGGCCTTGCTCTTGTCTACTTTTGGTGCCTATCTGTTTAATATGTAAATAAAGACAGTTATTCCTGTTGTCTGCTTTGTCAGTGTCCTTGCTAAATAAAGGGGTTTCTTTGTGGATATGGTTTAATGTGACACATGTACTGTATGCCACTTCAACATGTCCAATGGCTTTTTTCACTTTTTCAGGGTTTTGCAGGGGTGAGCAGCACTTCAGTTCTTATTGACTTTGAGGCTTGGGGGTGCAATGATGGTGGTTTGTGATGAACTACTGTTGTTATGATCATTCTTTGGTCAGGTTGGCTGAATTGTACACATGTCATGTTTGGATACAATGCCAGCACAAAGTGGGATTCTAACCACATGATTGCAGTCAGGCTGGCCAGGGCCATCATGTCTGTATGTTCTTTCTTGATGTTTGTACAGCAGTGTCGGTCTATGGTCATCTTGTGATGGCCAGTCATCCTAGTCACATGGGTAACTTTTAATCTGTGCACTTGGGTGGTCAAGAAGTGTGCAGTGTGAAGGGGTGACTTTGTCACTTGTGTTGATGTGTGTGTGTGTCCCTACAATGGCAACTGCACACATGTGTCACCCAGGAGTTGAGTGCCTGTAAGTCAGCCCTGTGTTTGTGATTGTCTGCACATATGGGAGTTGTCAGTTGTGCACTGTGCAGTGTGTTGGTGTGTCCTTGCACTTCTAGGGGACCTACTTGTTGGTGGCAATTGTGAGTATGCAGAGTGCGTGACTGGCAAGTCAGTGTTGTGTTTTTGATTATCCATGTGTCTTGATACTGTGTGTACTCACTGTGCAGACCTTATCAACCACACTGACATTGTGGATGTGTTTACTCATGCATTGATGTCACTTTAGGCTGTTTTGGGCTCCAGTATGGCATGTGGGGTGTGGAGTCATGCCATCCTCTATCTGTGCTTCTGATGCCTGCCCATTGTGAGTCTGCACTCCATCTGTTTTTGAAGGGGCACTCCTCACCTGTCCACTACTGACGTACACACCACTTCACTCGCATGACAGCTGTCCCCTTGGGTTGGCTGTGGGTGTGCTTCCCCACCACTTAATTTGTTACACTATGCATTGTGATGCTGATCTTTGCACAGGACCAATGTACCACTCAGGACAGTTTCAAAATTGGTTATGTGAGATTTTCTTGTACTGTTTTGCAGCCATGGTTGGCCATGTGCAGTTCAACTGTTTGTGGTGCCCAGTCCTCTGGTCATGTTGTTTTCACCTGGGTGTCCCAGACGTGACCATCTGTGGGTGTTGGGTTAGCTGTATGTGTGCTTGCTGGGGTTCTGATTCTCTTCCTGAGTGTGATGTTGTCTGTGTGCTGTGCTGATTAGTGTTGTGGGTGTCTCATGGTGTGTCACTCATTTCTGTGCGAAACTGGTTTGTTTGGTGTGCACACACTGCTTGTCGTGCATGTAGTGCTGTGAGTGTATGTTGCCTTGCCCTTGCCTGGTGTGCATTCCCTGATGTCCAGCTGTGTTTGCAAAGTGATGTATTGGCACGTGCATCTGGTGTGTGTTTGATGTGGATGTGTGCAGTGTTTGGGATGTGTTGTCTCTTGCAGCTGACAGAGACACTGTGTGTGATGTTCTATTTGCATGTGAGCGGTGTGTTGTGATTCAGATGTGTGTTGGCAGATTAGTGTGCATTACTTGTGTGTCTGTCACATGCACATTGAGCTATTCTTGTTTCTGGGCTTATTTTGGGTGCATCCTTGGGGTTTTCTCCTCTCTTATTTGACCTGTCACTTGTCAGGAGTGTGCATGTGCAAGCATGTACTACACTATGACACCTGGTTGTTTTGATGGGTGGTGTGGTATGTCTGTCTGTGTTTCATTGTAGGCCCATTGCTCCCAGTTTGTGCCCATGATTGTTTTGAAATGATGCACTTTTTGTCTGTGTTTGGGTATGTTGTCTGTGCATTGTCCCTCACTGATGATGTTGTGTACTCCTGTTCTGTCTGAGCTCCCATTGTCCTTCCACAGTTTTGCTGCACAGGTCAGGTCTGGTCTTGCCGTACTTCTGTGTATGTTGTTATTGAGTTTTGTGTTCGGCTGTTGGTTTTGTGCCAGCATCGGTCAGGCACCCCTGCGTGTGTGTTTGTGATGTTTGTGGAGGCCCTCCTGGGGAGTGTGATTGTTTGTCAGTGTGCTTTTCTAGATATCCCATCAGTTGCTTATTTACCAAAGTCTCCATGACCTTCGAGCTACTTTGAAGGAGGGAGATTGGTCTATAATTTTGCAACTCTGTCAGGTCTGCCAGCACCTTTTTAAGCAGAGGTTTTATATGCGCTCTTTTTCAGCTCCTTGGGAAGATGGCTGTGGCCAAAGAAATGTTGCATACCTCAGTTAGTGAGGGAGCTAGTATTGGGGCTAGTTCAGCGGTTATAAATGGCATTACCGGGTCTGTGGGAAATGGGCGATGTTTGGCCATACTAATATGGCGGGCGTGAGGCATTTTCCACCAGCACCACGGTGGTGCCTCCGCCCATCATCATAATGGGCCCCTTAGTTCTTAGCTTCAAATTTCAGATTCCTTCACATTTACAAAACGTTTAAAAAATGCTGATTGTACATTTTGCTTCTTTAATTATATACACTTTATTTATCTGTTAAAATTATTTAATTTTCTAAGCAGTCAGGGACCCCCTGAGTTGGCTTTGCAGACCCCCAGGGGTCCCCGGACCACAGGTTAATAGCCACTGCTCTTAAACATACTGAAAGTGTGCTATTTGGAATTGACCTGTTAATTTCAATTGAGAAATATTTTGTTCTCTTGAAGATGTTTTGGTTTCTTTGGGAAAAGTGAAGCAAAGTTTCAGACTTCGGAGGGAGCTCTCCATCAGAGTTTGGTGCATTACAATGTTCAATTTTCATTTATGAATGGGCCTTGGAGACTGGTTTCTACAAGGCATTCCCACAGAAGAAAGTGTAAGACACTGGTGTACAATAGCTTGTACATTACTGGCATATGGATTTGGATTTGGATTAGGATTTATAGAGCGCATAGCTACCCTTGGGCATCCCAGCGCTAACAAGACCTTATTTTCCTGAGGGGCAGGGGTGGCAGTAAGGAGAAAGGGGTGTTTAGGGGAAGAGCCAGGTTTTTAATTGCTTCCGGAATGAGAGGAGGTTGTGTTCTCTCCTCATGGCTACTGGGAGGGTGTTCCAAAGTTTAGGCGCGTTGTAGGCAAACAAGCGGCCGCCGGAACTTGCCTTTTTTATTCTTGGGATGCTGGCAAGGGCGAGAGAGTTGGATCTTAGATTTTTGTTAGACTGGTGGGGTTTCATATTTAATCACCTAATCCGCCATTTCTGATAAGGTTAAGCCTCGAGGTTCAACAAAAGGAAAGGAGTTTTTTCCTGACTGAATAATAACCATTCAAATGCAGAGAAACTTTGGATAAGTAGTTTCTTCTTCTTGCTTGCAGCTGATATTTGGACGTTTCTTCGTGCTTGCTGCTTATGTGAGTTAATTTATTTTTGCTTGTTGCTTATGTTTGTGCATTTCTTTTTGATTGCTGCTTATATTTGTGCACCGAGGACTAGATGCAGTGCTGATGTAAGTTTCAGATTGGCCTGAAGAAACACTGAGGCATGAGTCTGGGAAGGACCGTCGTCTTCACTTGCTAAACACCACCCATATGAATCTGTCTGCTTGGAGAAGGTCGAGTGAAGCAAGAGGAAAATGCTTGTCTGTGGCAGAGGCCCTGGTACCTGGAAATACTGAGATCCTGAGAGCAATGCCATGTGTGTGGGGGAATGGCTTTCTGTGGACTGCTGGTCTTGCTGTGGGAGTTGTTGACATCTTCTTTGCTGGTAATTTATGAAGACCTTCAAGCAGAGGAAATCTATGACAGTCTGGAGCAATACAATTACCTTGAGTTCTGGGGGGACATTTGTGAGCTGGTTACTTGAGAATTGCACTAAATGTTTTCTGAAGACTTGTGATCAGTTTGGAATTGCCGAATCCATTATGCATTTTCAAACCAGGAGCCTCATTTTTTCAAAAAGTGAGGTGCCTAAACATAAAAGGTGCCAAGACAGCAATGAACCATAGCTGCTGAAATTGCTTCAGCTCACTTGCAGTTTTTGAATCCCTAAAGTCGTTGACCAAGGATTAGAACAAGAAGTACCTCACCCTCTTGCTTATTTCTTTTATGTAGTCTTTCCTACATAATTTTTTGTAAGTGGTGAGGTAGAACCCTTCAACAGGACAAACCTGTTTGTATTCACCCTAGTGCATTTTTGGTCTGCCACAAAAGATATATATGTGTGTATGTGTATAGACATATATCCAAGTATGTTACGCGAATGGGGAGAGAGTAACTTGAATGCATCAATGAACCTGGTGCATATTCTGGTGAAGTATGCAGAAATAGATCGGTAAGCCCTGCTTGAAGAAATATTGCAGATTAATGAAGCTTTGAGGTACTAAAACTCGATATGACATCCAAGAGAGACTGATGAAACAAGAAGAGAAAACCAAAAGTTTTTTAGAGACAAATGCGATTATGAAGAAGGTCGCATTTTTACCTTTGCTCAAAAATATGAGAATGCAAAGAAAGCAGCCTTTGCGAGAGGCTCTCAGGATACTCAAAAGACAGGGCCACCAGCAATGGCAGGAACAAGAACATCGGAAAATCGAGATGTGGAAAGTGATTCCTTAACAAGTGAGATATCATCAGATGGGGAGAGTATAATCAGTTTGGAAACCACGGGCCAGAAGAAGAAAGCCTTGAGTTTGGGAGAGGAGGTTGATTTTTTATCCTTCGACCGGCCGCAAACTCTAAGGCCGCAGAACCAGCAAAACAGAAGAGAACAAGGAAAAAAGCAAGGAGAAGGGAGCGGCGCAAGAAACGAAAGAGCGCCGCTGAAAAAAACATGCTGGCGGAAAAAGTAGAAAATACAGACAATACCATTGTCAACCTCTCCAATTTTACACTTTCACAGGCGGAGGAGCAACTTCTCAGCTTAGGACTTTCATATTGCCCAGTAAGTGATTTCAATTATTCCCAGACCAAAGTGGTTGTTTTCTGTTTTATTAGAAAATTAAAATTGAAAAAGTTTTTAGCCATTAAAGAGGGGCTGAAGGAGATGGAAATGACTGTTGAATTAAGTGGATCCGGGGCAGAAGGGACTTCTGTACATTTGGATGCCTCAGATACAATACTGTTGTGTGATTTGCAAAACATGAATAAGGAGAGTGGCATGGGCATTGATGTAGCTGGGGAATCTTTCTCCACACAGGAGGGACTGCGAACAGAATATATTACGCAGTTGGGAGCAGGTTTTAGTCCCTTCAAACCGAAATCAAAATTTATGACTATCATGCCAAAGGACGCAATAGATATTTACCATGAGGTTGTCACTGAGGACATTAAGAAATTGTACCACCGTACCAGGCACAAAAGGCGGTTTAAAAGCAAAAAAGAGATTGAATATGCCAAGTTGATTAAAAAGTTGGGGAGCAGACATGAGATTAAAGTAACAAAATCGGACAAAGGAAGGAATATGGTTATTTGGCCCCAGAAGGAATACATTGTAGTAGCTAATAGACATTTATAAGATAGTGAATGTTATAAAAAGTCTACATATACAAAATATAATATGGCAAAACAAAATTTGAGAAAAGAGTTGATGTCTTGGAAAAGAGAGGGAGTGATATCAATGGAAGAATTTAAATTCATGAATATAGAACATCCGGTTGTAGCAAAACTATATTTCATTCCCAAAGTGCATAAAAAGACCAAACCGGTTCCAGGAAGACCCATCTTATCAGCCATTAACAGTGTGGGGGAAACAATCACACAATATGTGGACTTATTTCTTCAATATTTTGTAAAAGGACTACCTAGTTATGGGAAGGATACTGGTGACTTCTTAAGAAAAATTGAAGGGATTGAATAGTCATAGGATTTATTGTTCAAAACATTAGACATTGATTCTTATACACCAGTATAGAGCATTCCGCAGGCCTGAACGCTATACAGTACTTCCTGGGTTTTAGACCGATTGAATTTTATCAACATAATAAGATGATTTTAAGTTTAATCTCGTGGTGTTTGCATAACAATTATTTTTTATTTGGCAATGATATTTATTTGCAAAAACGCGGTGTAGCCATGGGAGCTTGCTTCTCCCCCAGCTACACTTGTTTGCATGTTGGCTGGTGGGAGGAGCGGGTTCTCAAGGTGACACATGCTACTGCTTTTAATGAACACATTTTACATTGGCTCTGATATATCGATGACGTTTTTATTGTGTGGCAAGGTAATCACTCTAGTGCAACTGATTTTATCAAACGGATTAATATCAACAATGTTAATTTTAAATTCACTTCCAATATCAGTGAAAATAGCATTTACTTTCTAGACGTTAAGGTGAACAAAAAGAAAGGAAAACTGTGCACTACGTTGTATAGAAAAGACACTGATGGCAGTGCTCATCCCAAACATATGATAAACAACATTCCGTATGGGGAATTTTTGCGTCTGAAAAGAATATGCAATAACAATGAAGATTTAAACAGATGCACTGAAGAGGCATATCATAGATTTGTACAAAGGGACTATAGTGATAAGATCCTAAAAATGGCTTTAAATAAGACCAATGAAAGACCAAGGGAATCTTTATTTTGTACTAACAAGGATAATATTGAAGAAAACGTTTCTGCCCCAAGAATGATCACTGCCTTTAGCAAGCAGGAGAGAAAAGTGAGAGACATCATCAAAAGTCATTGTCCCATTGTGTTGACTGACAGTGTTTTGTCCACCAGATTACCACCGCAACCCATGGTCACCTATAGAAAGGGCATTTCTATGCGTACGCAGATAGGGAAGGCTTGTCCAGAGTTAGCAGCGGCCAAAACATGGTTGCAACCCAAAAATGGCTTCACAAAGTGCAGCACATGCAGAGCATGCAAGTTTCGTAAAAATACTACCCACTATACATCTCCATTTTGTCCAGAAGAAATAGCCATCAGGGGAAACTTCTCGTGTAGAACTGAATTTGCAGTATATGTCCTGACATTCACCTGTGGACTTCAATATGTGGGTAGTACTAAGTTACAGGTGCATGTCAGGATGTTGCAGCATCTGTGTGCAATTGTCAATAATGACCCTACATATCCGGTGGCTCGCCACTTTAAACAGACACACAATAATGACTTGAGTTGTTTGAGTTATTTTGTGGCAGCAGCCGTTCCCAAGTTCAGGCAGGGTGGTGACCGAGAGAAAACCCTCAGTCAGCTTGAGTCCAGACTGATTTTAGAACTGGATTCTAAGCATCCGCATGGGCTAAACAACACGGAGGACTTACATAATTTTTTATAGTCGATCCCCCCTTTCCTTTCCAGAGGTAGAGTATATCAGCATATAGGCCGCCTGGGGGTGATCACTTTTGCATCTATAGGTAAAGAAATGAAATTTGGTATCTATTTATCTTTGCATACATTTCTAATATATTAATGAAATTCTGCAGCAGTTATGATGAATTTTTAGTAATGGGGGAACATTTGGATGTGGATTTTATTTGTGTCCAGGTATACTCCATTGCTAGGGACCTGCGCTATGTAAACGTCTTTTTTTTAATCAAATGGTGTGTTTTTTTAATTTGGGGAGTAGTATAACACCACTAGTATTAGCACTTTAACATTGTTAATGGATCTTAGGTGGCAGATACCTATGGTTTCTTGAGTGAATTTCAAAGCTTTTTTAAATGCTAATTTCTAACTATAAATTCTCTGAAACCTATGGTTCTTTCAGTCATTTTAAAAGGTTTTTTAAATGCTAATTTGTAAGTGTAATAGTAGTTATACCTATTTTTTTGTACTGATTTTCTACTGTTTTTTAACTGTTTATGTATAAATATTTTATTCATTAAATAACATGATATATTTTTCTGTATATTGTAACAATTTTTTTTTAAATCAAGCTAAAATATTGTTTACTTTTTTTGTTTTAAAATACTTATATTGTTTTCCTTTAAAAAAAAAGAAATTCTGAATTTTTTTCTGAGTCGCGCACCCAAAGCATACACATCCCGGTGGGTGCATGGATTCAAGCCGCCATTTTTAGAAAAGTCGTGAAGGATCCGCGTACGGTGTGCGACGGCTGCGTGTTTTTCAATTAGATCATATACATTTAATATTACGTGATGTGCGCGATTGGTATGCGACCAGTCCGCAACTCCTGGTCCTGCGTATTTGCGACACATGCGCATTACAGTACGCGACGCTTGCGCGGTGGGGGCTCCCGCCTGACTTCATATATGTGCTGGGGCACTCTGGGTGCGCGACTCCCTCAAACATTTTTATGTTCTAAAATGATATGTATGTGTCTTTAATATACATATTAGGGCAAGAAATGATTTAAGATATTCATAAAAATAATATATTTGTACTTATAATGAACTTATATTATTTTTAAATATATTTTCGGGAAGTCGCATCGGGTGCGTGTTTCGTGAGCGCAAATTGTGCGGATCCCATGTGACCTCAAAAAATAATATTTCATTGGTTCATATCATTTCCAACTGTAATTATTGAAGGACCCCACCCATTTTAATCATTTTTGTTGGAGCATCTTTAGAGTGACATCTCTTTTCCTACATGAACCCTTTTGGCTTGTTTTTTTGGTGTTTTTCAAAAAATATCAAACAAAATGGCATCTGGACAGCAGCAGCAGCAGGAGGAAGTATCTTCTGAAGAAGAATTCTTGCAGGAGGCACCACGTCCTCAGAGGCCGGAATCTGTTGTGTGGAAATTCTTCACTTTTCTACCTGGAGAGAAGAAAGTAAATGCAAGAAAGGTGATGTGCAAAATTTGTGACCGAGTCCTGTAAAGAGGCAGTGAAAAAATATACTCTTGTGGCCCTGCTTCTATGTACAAGCATCTCCGGACACAAGATGGCTTCAGGTGTCATAAGTAAGACTGTTACCGCTCTAGTTGTTCTTTTGAACACTCTGGGACATTTCGTCATTGAGCTATACTTGGGCTACATCTGGGTGATATGTGTGCTACATTTGGGCTCTTTTGTCTCTGGTGGCCATCTTGGGAGACTTATTTGTTATGAAGTTTCCTAATTTCCTCATTTACTACAGTCTCCTTGGTAGGAAATACCTTCAGTTTATTTACTTTTATTCCATCAAGAAGGCATTCAGATGTGGCACACATTTGCCATAAATTCAGAATGTTAGCACTCTAGTTGCTCATTAGATTACTGTAGTAAAGCTACTGCTCACCAGGGAAGTCTGCTGCTGGTATGCAAAGTGAATGTTTGTCTGCATGTTAGAATTTTTTAATAAAATAGAAGAGGATTTGAGAAGTCAAAATGTGCTCTAATTTTTCTTTTTAGTTTATAACGAGAACAGTATTTGTGTGCGCCCACTGGGATACTTCTACGCACATTTGTGCAAACCCACACCCCAACAAAGGCTAACTAGGCGGGTGTTTGAACCACAGACACCAGTTAGGGACGCACAATTCATTTATAACATCACCAATCCCTGTGGCTCTGGTAGTATGAATGATACTTATAACAGGATTAATAGTGTTGGATGCTATCAGCATGGGTCTAATTTTAACACACAGAACAGGTATGAAGTTCTGTCTGGACTTGAGATGTGTGATTGACGGGAGGTACCTGCGGCTCAGGGCACTGTGGCTTCAGGTGAACCTATACACACAGAGCACCCACAGGTTATAGCATCTGGATGTTATGTTGTTTGTTGGAATATTGCAGGCCTGGCTGCTAAAATGACTGATGAAAACTGGGTCAACTATATAAAGCAATTTAAGATCATCTACCTACAAGAAACGTGGGTGGTGGGGTGTGATCTTTTTCTGGAAGGGTACAAGGCCTTCTATGTGCCAGCCACACCATCGATAAGGGGCAGGCCAAAGGGGGGACTCGTAATTTTTGTTTCTATTTTAATATCCTGTAAGGTACGTAGAATTGAATCACAGCATACAGGCGTGATGGGCCTAGTTCTATCTGGAGAAAATTGTCGGGTTGGCTTGGTGAATTTTTATAATTCTATTCATGATAGTGCAGGCACTAATCAAATTTCTACACTAAATTCTTTTGTTACTACTTTCTCGAAAGATCTTGGACATAACCTCATGATCATGGGGGATTTCAATGTGCGCCCTTGTGGTGATCCACTGAAGAAATGCTTAACAGAGTTGCATTGTGAACGTATGGGAGGTCTCCACATGGAACATACTGAGGAGGGGGAACTATGTAACGACCTGTTGAATAACTTTGACCTCTCGTTGGCTATGACACTCAGGGACCCGTTAAAATGTTTTGATATTCCTACTTTCAAAGGGCACGGTAGGGGCACCTTCATAGATCATATGCTAGTCTCTCTGACGATGCAGACCTTCCTAGATTCGTTCAGCATTGTCTTAAGTGAATTCAGTGACCATAATCCTCTAACAATCTGCCTAAAAGGATCCTGGGTAAAAAAGGCAAACCAGTGCAGCAGCACAGGTAGGCTGGGAACAACAGATGGGAGGAGGCGACTCAAATGGTCAATGGTCTCCCCGGATATTCTCTATAAAAACATTGCTGAAAGTTGCACTGAGGATATCAAAAACTGTACTCTTGAGGGGGGAGATCCCAGGCAGGTTCTAGTAGCTTATCAAAACTTATCAGAGAAGGTGTCAGAATTACTATCTGTTCCCAACAAGAACCGGGTGAAAGTGGGTCCGAGGTGGTTTAGCCACGGTTGTACTAAAGCTGCACGCAAACTTAGGTCTGCTTTGTCAGCTACCCCGAGGAATCGGGAGGATGTAAAACTGTGTAGAAAGGAATATAAGGCTGTCATTGCATCCTGCAAGGAGTTCTTAAGAAGAGAGGCCTGGGATGAAATACTTGACCCCTCCACCTTGAATTGCAGCACCTAATTCTGGGCACTAGTTAAAAAACCTTTCCTGGCAGAAGAACCAGGTGATGGACTTGATTGCTGCATAACTAAGGAGGAGTGGAAACTTCATTTTAAAAAATTGTACTATTCAGCAGATCCTGTAACAGTTGATGCTGTTCCTTATGCTAGGGGAGGCAATATTAAATTTGATAAAAGCGAGGTATTGGATGCCATAGAGGGTCTTACAGCAAAGAAAGCGCCCGGACCTGATGGAATTCCACCGGACCTTTATAAATCAGAACCAGAATTTTGGGCACACATTCTGGTAGCTGTATTCAATGCTGCCGCTATATTGGGCTGTCCCGTGTCCTGGGGATTGTCAACTATTGTCCCTGTCTTCAAAAAAGGAGACAAGGGCAGTGCTCTCTGCTATCGTCCAATATCACTAATAGACTCTATGGTCAAGATTATGGGGAGAATCTTACTGCAGCGCTTAACAAGTTGGACTGCTGTTAATAACATTATGTCAAATTCCCAATACGGCTTCTGTGAAGGCCGTTCTACTATAACACAGTGCCTTAACCTGTTTCTCATATTGAGTAAATATACTGTTGTACAGAAGGGAGCCGTCCATCTCGCCTTCATGGATCTGTCATCGGCCTTCGACTGTGTTAACAGAGGAAGGCTGTGGCAGACCATGAGGGAGAAAGGTGTAGACAAAGGGATTGTGGACTTTTTGGTGGATTTGCACAGTGATACCAGAGCTAATGTTAGGTTCTCATCCAACGGAGAAACCACTGGAAATGTTAACATTAAATTAGGGAGTGCGTCAGGGCTGCATCCTGGCCCCATTTCTTTTTAATTTTTACATTAATGATTTTGATGCCGTACTACAGGTTGTAAAATCAGATTGTCCTAGAGTTGGCAGGCGGGGTATTCCTGTACTTTTATACACAGATGTTTTAATTTCAAGAACGGAAAAGAGTCTCCAGGCACTTTTGAATGCTTTTAATAACTTTATGACTAACAGGGACCTTCTGGTCAACAACTCCAAATCTTATATAATGCACGTTGGCCGTCAATCAAAATTTTATTTTTAAACTAGATGATGTCCTGATCCCCATCACTCATACATTTTCATATCTTGGTGTTTTATTTGACACAAATCTCAGTTGGTCCCCAAATGTGGCAAGAAAGAAGGGGGAAATAACAAGGGTAAATGCCTCTATCTTTAATTTTGCCACCAAACTCGGGAAAATGCCAAACACCGCCATGATGAAACTCTATAATGCTAAATCGATAGCTACCGCAGTTTATGGTAGTGAGATATGGGGCTTTGTTAGTGGCGAACAGTTACAGGTTACTGAAAATAACTTTTTAAAGCGTCTGCTCTGTGAACCAGCCAGTACATCGAATCTGGCGGTACACGAAGAGCTGGGAAGTCAGTTCCTATCCGATATAGTTGGGTTAAAACCACTGACATGTTGGGTAAAATTATGGCTAAATCATGACATTCTGTTAACCCACTTGATAGTGAAAGACCTTGTATCTCATGATAACTCAATGTGTGTGCCCTGGCTTAAATATCTGAAGTCTCATTTCCTAAAGGTTGGACGCTTGAATTTGTTTGAAAACCCAAGTGAGATAGTAAAGGGTGACGTGGCAGCAATTAAGCAGGCTTTTTATATGGATAGAAGGGCCCAAAGAGAAGAGGTTGAGCTCATGAAACCTAATGTTAGGAAATATGTCATGTTAAGAACTTGTGATACTATGGAATTATATCTAACATGCTCCTTTACTTCTCATGAAAAAGTTCTGCGGACGAGGTTCAGGTATAATATCTTTCATCACCTTTTAATCAGACCAAAGTCGGACATTTTTAACAAAACTGCTGCTCCCTGTGGCTGCGACGGGAAGTCTCCACAGGATATGCTGCATTTTATATTTTTATGTAGGTTTTATGAATACCCTTGAAAACGCTATCTTGTCATTCTTTTAAAGAAACTAAATTTTAATCAAATAAGACCTGCACTCATGTACTTACAGCTTTTGCACAGTGACAGTGTTCTTCAGGTGATAGAATTTTTAAAATTAACTGTGAAAATAAGAAAGTGACTAGACGAGTGACTATATATCTCTGAAGGATGGCGAACGTACGCATCTTGTTGTAAATTCGGTACTACTTGCACTTTAATTATGATTTCGCCTACTTACTCACTAATGAAATTTGTACTATCTGTTTTTAATGAAATTTGTACTATTTGTTCTCAAGAAATTGTGATTTTAACTATGAAATGTTTATTGAATTTTTGTGATTTTATGGATTGAAATATATCCGAAATAAAGTCTTATTGAATTGAATTGAAAATAGGAGAGGATTTGAGAAGTCAAAATGTGCTCTAATTTTTCTTTCTGCAGCACTAATCATAATTTCTATGGCAAAATGAAGCCCCTCATTTTGTTCCATTGCAAATGAAATGTTTTAAGTGTTACCACTTTATTCCAATCAAGATGGCTTCAGGTGTTCCATACTTTTGTCATAAGTAAGACTGTTAGCGCTCTACTTGTTCTTTAGAACACTCTGGGACATCCTGTCATTGGGCTATACTTGGGCAACATCTGGGTGATACTTGTGCTACATTTGGGCTCTTTTGTCTCTGGTGGCTATCTTGGGAGACTTATTTGTTATGAAGGTTCCTAATTTCCTCATTTACTACAGTCTCCTCAGTAGGAAATACTTTCAGTTTTTTACTTTGGTTCCATCAAGAAGGCATTCAGATGTGTCACACATTTGCCATTAATTCTGAATGTTAGCACTCTAGTTGCTCATTAGATCACTGAAGTAAAGCTACTGCTCACCAGGGAAGTGTGCTGCTGGTATGCAAAGTGAATGTTTCAGTCTGCATGTTAGACTTTTTTAATGAAATAGAAGAGGATTTGAGAAGTCAAAATGTGCTCTAATTTTTCTTTCCGCAGCACTAATCATAATTTCTATGGCAAAATGAAGCCCCTCATTTTGTTCTATTGCAAATAAAATGTTTTAAGTATTACCACTTTATTCCAATTAAGATGGCTTCAGGTGTTCCATACTTTTGTCATGAGTAAGACTGTTAGCGCTTTAGTTGTTCTTTAGAACACTCTGGCACATCTGTCATTGGGCTATACTTGGGCTACACCTGGGTGATATTTGTGCTACATTTGGGCTCTTTTTTCTCTGGTGGCCGTCTTGGGAGACTTATTTGTTATTAAGTTTCCTAATTTACTACAGTCTCCTCAGTAGGAAATGTTTTCATTTTTTTTACTCTGATTCCATCAAGAAGGCATTCAGATGTGTCACACATTTGCCATAAATTCAGAATGTTAGCACTCTAGTTGCTTAGTAGATCACTGTAGTAAAGCTACTGCTCACCAGGGAAGTCTGCTGCTGGTATTCAAAGTGCGTGATTCAGTCTGCATGTTTGAAGTTTTTAATGAAATAGAAGACAATTTGAGAAGTCAAAATGTGCCCTAATTTTTCTTTCTGCAGTACTAATCATAATTTCTATGGCAAAATGAAGCCCCTCATATTGTTCCTTTGCAAATGAAATGTTTTAAGTGTTACCACTTTATTCCAATCAGGATGGCTTCAGGTGTTCCATACTTTTGTCATAAGTAAGACTGTTAGCGCTCTAGTTGTTCTTTAGAACACTCTGGGACATTCTGTCATTGGGCTATACTTGGGCTATAGCTGGGTGATACTTGTGCTACATTTGGGCTCTTTTGTCTCTGGAGGCCATCTTGGGAGACTTTTTTGTTATATAATTTCTTAATTTCCTCCTTTACTACAGTCTGCTCAGTAGGAAATACTTTCAGTTTTTTTACTTTGATTCCATCAAGAAGGCATTCAGAACTGTCACACATTTGCCATAAATTCGGAATGTTAGCACTCTAGTTGCTCATTAGATCACTGTAGTACAGCTACTGCTCACCAGGGAAGTCTGCTGCTTGTATTCAAAGTGCATATTTCAGTCTGCATGTTAGAATTTTTTAATGAAATAGAAGAGGATTTGAGAAGTCAAAATGTGCCCTAATTTTTGTTTCTGCAGCACTAATCATAATTTCTATGGCAAAATGAAGCCCCTTATGTTCCTTTGCAAATTAAATGTTTTAAGTCTTACCACATTATTCCAATCAAGATGGCTTCAGGTGTTCCATACTTTTGTCATGAGTAAGACTGTTAGCGATCTAGTTGTTCTTTAGAACACTCTTGGACATTCTGTCATTGGGCTATACTTGGGCTACATCTAGGTGATATTTGAGCTCTTTTGTCTCTTGGGGCCATCTTCTGAGACTTATTTGTTATGAAGTTTCCTAATTTCCTCATTTCCTACAGTCTCCTCAGTAGGAAATACTTCGTGTTTTACTTTGGTTCCATCAATAATGCATTCAGATGTGTCACACATCTGCCATAAATTCTGAATGTTAGCACTCTAGTTGTTCATTAGATTACTGTAGTAAAGCTACTGCGCACCAGGGAAGTCTGCTGCTGGTATTGAAAGTACATGTTTCACTCTGCATGTCAGAATTGTTTTTATTGAAATAGAAGAGGATTTGAGAAGTCACTCAAAATGTGCCCTAATTCTTCTTTCTGCAGCACTAATCATACTCTCTATGGCAAAATAACCCCCTAACTTTGTTCCTTTTTTAATTAAATGTTTTAAGAGTTACTACTTTATTCCAATCAAGATGGCTTCAGGTGTGCTATACTTTTGTCATAAGTAAGGCTGTTAGCACTCTAGTTGTTCTTTAGAACACTCTGGGAACCTGCAGTAGAACAAATGGAATCAACTGACAGTCTCTGCCCTTGTTGGATGTACATGTTTTGCTGAGGATGTCAGACTTCATTCTCACATGACTGAGCAAGATAATGTGAATTTACAGAAAATATGCTCTCAGTTTAGCTTATAGATCACCTTTCAAACCTCTGTGGGAAAAGCATGAGAAAATAGTTTTCTCTCAAACATGATTCATGATATCCCGGCAGAAGGCTTTTTCACATGGTAAAATCACCTTAGAACACAGCACAATTCCTAAAATGAGTATGGTATCATCAACAAATGATTTATAATGTAACTAAAGTCTTAAAACCTTCTATTAACTGCAATGCTTTTTAATGATATGATATATATATATTGTTTCCTTTAATATCTAACAAACTACTGAACAGATTTACACCATTTAACAAAAAGGCACAAGTCTGAAACAAAGACTACCTCTTTGACAAATTTGGTGTAATTCCGTTCAGCAGTTCGGGCTATAGCTGCGGTTTCTATGGGAAATTGCATGGGGAAAACATGTTTTGGGACCCTCTTTTTTCTCGGCCCCCACTTGACAAATCACCCCCAAACTTTCAGGATAGGAGCGGACCGGAGTGCCCCACGAGTTTTGAAAATTTAGCGAAGATTTGTCAACCGTCGCTAAAATTATTGCAAATAGAATGTTGCGGATTTCCTATAAAAAATAGGTCCTAACTATAACTACCTTCTGGCGACCGCCAGTAAGTAATATATACATTCACTGAAATATCAAAGGTTAGAGAGACGTTATAGTTAGGCTCGAGTTTCACTCGTACAAAACCAGAGACATTCAGCATTTACAGTTAGCTCAGCTAACTATAACTCACTCCCCCATAATGCACTGCTTATGACCTCATATGTTACACCTCTTATGATATGCTCAGTGACATAACTGATGACATAATCAACAAGAAACTGACGCACTCATTCACACCCCCATAGAGTTTCATACACCCACCGACACACAACCATTCACAAACCCATTCACAGACCCACACCAGTATGTACACACACTCTCAAATTCATAGATCCACACACACATCCACTCACATACTCACTCACTAATGCAGCCACTGATATATCTACTCATAGATCCATACAGCCACTCACACCACAAGTCAGTCACCCATAGAAATACTCACACACCCACTCCCTCATACATACAGTCATCACACAGCCACTTACTCAACCATACAGTTACACACACAAACTTACCTGCTCATACGGACACTAACATCTACTCACTCAGCTATACATACAGTCAACAAAACAAGCACACATTCACCCATAAAGCCACTTTCACATCCACTCACTCACCCATCCAGTTACTCGTATACCACATCACTCAGCTATACTGCCTTTAACCGACCCAGTTACTCACCCATATAACAATGACACATCCACTCACCCAACACAGCCATACACACTCTCACTCACCTATACAGCTCCTCTGACACATATTCATTAATCCATACAGTCAGTGAGTCATTCATTCACTCATTCTTACAAGCAGTCACACACACCCTGACCCACCCACAGAGACAGTTAGACAGCCATACAGGTACCCAGACAACCAATCCCCCTTACAGCCACTCATGCACCCACTCACAAACTCATAAAGCCACTTAGACGCCAACTGATACACTGGTACAAACATTCACACAACCAAATACTCACTCATGCATTCAGTGAAACACCTAATAACTCCCTTATACTGTCAGTCGTGCTCCCACTGAATCATCCATACAAGCACTCATACACCAACTGATTCACCAATATAGTCACTTGATGATGTCATGAGTGATGTTGTTTGGGATGTCATGAGTGATGTCATGAGTGATGTCTTTTGAGATGTCATCAGTGATGTCATGAGTGATGTAATATGTGAGGTCATAAGCAGCGCATTTTGGGGACGTGTGTTATAGTTAGCTCAGCAAACTACAAGTGCTGAATTTCTCTGATTTTGCATGAGTGAAACCTGAGCCTAACTATAATGTCTCTCTAACCTTTGTTTTTTTCAGTGAATTTCTAAGTTTCTTTAAAATTCCATTTTCTCAACTATAATGTCCCTGTAACCTATGGTTTTTTAAGTGAATTTCTAAAGTTTTTTTAAATGCTAATTTCTAACTATAACGTCCCTTTAACCTATGGTTTTATCAGTGAATTTCTAAGGTTTTTTAAATACTATTTTCCAATTATAATATCCATGCAAACTTTGTTTTTTTTGTGAATTTGTTTTAAATATTAATTCCTAACTATAACATCCCTGTAACTTTAGTTGTTTCTGTTAATTTCTAAGGTGTTTTAAGTTCTGTTCCCTATTACAACATTCCTGTAACTTATGAGTTTTGTATAGTATTTTTATGTTTTTAGTTTATTTTTCTATCTATAATGGGTCTTTAATGTGTATTTTTTAAATGTTGTATTTTCTTTAGTGAAGATATATGTGGGGATGTTTTGTTTATTTTTTTTATATTGGCAACACGGTTGCAAAACTACTGTGATGTTGTGAAAGTTGCATATTTTTTTTAAAGTCTTAAACATATATATACACAGATTTTACTCAATTCAGACACTGGCTGTTTATTACTGCAGAGTTTATATTTGAGTTTGTGTGATGCTTTAACAAAAAAACACTTCAAAGTGGTGTTATATTAAGTTACGTTGAATTGGTAGACTGCAGGGTTATCAAAAGTCGCAAAGTGCACGTAATAATTTCAAACTTGAAAACACATACTTACACATATTTCAAATATTATTTGGTGCAAGTTGTTTAATATTATCACCTAGGCACTACCTATGCACTCATCCAATACCCCAGGCTTACAATTGCACTCATCCATGAAATCTAAATCTAACTTTTATAAGAACCTTTCTTTTAATCCTTTTACCTGGTGGTTTGCATGATTGCAGTGACATTGGAAGTCGCGCTGATGTCGGTAAATGCGGAGAACGCCTGTTTGTGGTGAAGTCCATAACGCATATTTATACATATTACATTGTATTGTCTACATTTGGGGTTTAATATCAGTCGATTAATATTTACGTTTGACTACTTATTTTAAAACAGAATATTATTCTGTTCAATTTCTGGTATTCGCAAAGATCATGTAACTGGGAACAACAAAGAAATTTGATTGGACGTTACACTTTTCAACAGTAACATTGGAAAGAACACACCCATACACCTTTCTGGTTCATTCTCTGAAAGCTCTTCAGTGAGAGAAGGTGTCTGGAATTTTCTGGTGTAATTCTAGCAACTTTATTAAAGAAATGGCAACTAAAACAACAGAACAACAACAGGGATGAAAACCAGCAATAACAAGAAAACTAGGGAGTCCAGGAACTGCATTCTAATGACCCTGAAGACGAGGAGCCTCTACAGAATAAAAGCAGCATTGCATGGGAGTACTTCACAATTCCTTCTGGAGAATCCAAAACTGTGGCAAAAATTGTGAAGTTGTCAAGAGATACCAATAAACAATACTCTTGTGGTGAAACTTGAATGCTCTGTCTCTGAAAACCTACCAGAACAACAGATTAAAAGCAGCGAAGAGACAACGAGAGGCTGAACATCCATCTACATCTCTGGGAAGTGCATCAACACTTGGACAAAGTGTGCCTTCTGAAGTTCAACAACAATCTCAAGATATCTCACCTGAATGAAGCCGGATGGCAACGTATTGTATGGAGTGTGGTGTTGTGGTTAGAGCTAATGAGCAGAGAATAACAGCTTTCCGCAACAGGTGCAAAACTCACAAATGTTGAATTTGTCTTTGGGTCCTTGCAGTATTCTCATGTTTTTTAGAGCTTCTTGTAGTTTTTCCACTGCCAGTTGCAGTTATTTTTTCCTTGAAAAAAGAAACAAATGAATAAGTTAAAAAATCATGAAAAAACCCCAAACCTTCAAAAATAACGAAATACATTTTTTTTTACAGTTATGGAATAAATGAGTGTATAAGTATGTCTATGATGTTTGCAATAGTGAATGACTGGATAGGTGGCGTATTGAAGAATGAATGAATGCAAAAGTGGCTCATGGATAATGGAATGAGTGCATGGATAGTGCCTGAGTGAATTGATGAGTGCATGAGTAGTACTTGAGGGAATGGGTGACTGATAAGTAGTATCTGAGTGAATGGATAAATTCATGGGTAGTGCCTGGGTCATCGGATGACTGCTTGGATTAGTACCTGAGTGAATGGATAACTACATGGGTACTGCCTGAGTGATTGGATGAGTGCATGGGTACTGCCTGGGTGATTCGATGAGTTCATGGATGAGTACAATTGTAGGCCCGGGGTATTGGATGAGTGCATAGGTAGTGCCTGAGTGATTGGATGAGTGCAATTGTAGGCCTGGGCTATTGGATGAATGCATAGGCAGTGCCTAGGTGATTGCAAGGGTGCATGGATAGTGCCTGGGTCATTGGATGAGTGCATGGGTACTACCTGAGTGAATGGATGAGCGTATGCATAGTGCCTGAGAGAATGGATGAGTGCAAGGGTAGTGCCTCAGTGAAGGGGTGAGTGCAAGAGTAGAGCCTGAGTGAATGAATGAGTGCAAGGGTAACGCCTGATTGATTGGATGAGTGTAAGCTGGTGCCTGGGTAATTGGATGAGTGCAACGGTAGTGCCTAGGTGATTGGGCGAATGCATGGATAGTGGATGGGTAATTCATTGAATGCGTGGATAGTGCATGCGTGATTGGATGATTGCATGGGTAGTGCCTGGGTGACTGGATGAGTGCATGGATATTGCCTGGGTGATTGGATGAGTGCATGGGTACTGCCAGGTTGAATTGATGAGTGCAAGGGTAGTGCCTGAGTAAATGGATGACTGAATGGATAATGTCTGGGTAACTGGGTGAATGCATGGACAGTGCCTGTGTGATTGGATGAGTGCATGAGTACTGCCTGAGTAAATGGATGAGTGCAAAGGTAGTATCTGGGTGACTGGGTGTGTCCATGGGTAGTGCCTGGGCGAATGGATGGGTGCATGTGCATTGCCTGGGTGAATGGAAGAGAGCATGGGTAGTGCTTCAGTGAATGGATGAGTGCAAGGGTAGTGCCTGAGTGAATGGATGAGTGAATGGTTAATAGCTGGGTGACTGAATTAGTGCATTGGTAGTGCCTGGGTGATTGAATAGGTGTATCAGTAGTGCCTGGGTGAATCAATGAGTGCAAGGGTAGTGTCTGGGTGATTGGATTGGATGAGTTAATGAATAGGTTCAGGGGTAGTGTGTGAGTGAATGGATGAGTGCAAGGGTACTGCTTGGGTCATTGGATTACTGCATGGGTAGTGTTTAAGTGAATGAATGAGTGCATGGGTAGTGCTTGAGTGAATGGATGAGTGAATGGGTACTGTGGAGTGAGCGAATAAGTGCCAGGGTAGTGCCTGGTTGATTGAGTGAGTGCTTGGGTACTGCCTGTGTGGCTAGATAATTGCAAGAGTAGCACCTGGGTGATTGGATGAGTGCATGGGTATCGCCTCATTAAGAACCATATCACACCATCTAAGCATATGCAAAGAGGTCATGTAAGTTAAAAACCACATTGACAAACACTTTCCAATACATACCTAACAAGTATTGCTTCCTTCTACTACATATACTGGCAGACAACATGTTCTCATCTTTTATTTGTGACTACACTACTCCTGTTTAATAATGTTACTAATAGTACCACAACTCCCAAAATTCAAATAAGAGATGTATCTGTTCTGCACAGGATGTTTAGACATTTGAAACAGCAGAAAATGTGATCATTTATTTTACTTTAGACTACACTATCTCCACTTATGAATGGTAAGTATCTGTTAACCCTTTCCCTCTCTTTCAAAATAAATTCCTATCTTTATGTGTTCTCAATGTATTATCGATTATCGCCGAGAAACTGGACCTCTGGACCTGTCTGAAGCGTTCAATACCATCTCCCACCAAACTCTACTCAGGAGACTTGGGTACATAGGCCTTAAAGGGAATGCTTTGAAATGGATGTCTAACTTCCAGTCTGATAGAACTCAGACCATTAACCTGGGCTCCTTCCGCTCGCAGACCACCAGAGTGACCAAGGGAGTACCACAGGGCTCCTGTTTGACCCCTACTTTATTAAACATTTATGTTACTCCCTTGGTAGGACTACTGATAAAGTTAGGATTCATTCCTATATTCTACACTGATGACACCCAACTTCCACTCTCCTTTGACAAAGCCAATTCCATCATTCAGACCACCTTCTCGGAGGGTATGAAAGTCATTGCGGACTGGATGAGAGATAATTTTCTTTAGCTCAATGCAGGAAAATCAGAAATAATGCTGTTCAGAAAAGCAACAGTAAGGTGGTCCCCTAGATGGTGGCCAGAGGAACTAGGCTCTGCCCAAGACTGAAACAGGTGGAAAAAACCTACGAGTCCGAATAGACCACAAACTTACAATGGGGGATCATATCACCTCTATGGCTGGGGCATGTTTCCACAACCTTAGTCTTCTCAAGAGTCTTCACTTTCTTGCTACTTTCCACACGGAAAACCCTTATTCAGGCTTTGATGTTAAGTCGTCTGGATTACTGCAATGCTTTGCTGATTTCAGCTAATGAAAGCTCCTTAAACAAACTGCAGGTAGATCAGAACACGGCGGATCAAATCTGATAAGATCTGCTGTATTGCTTACAAATCTACAGACAACTTGGGTCCCAGGTACTAAAGCACTTCTCCATATCCATCGCATCAAAAAAAAAATGCTTGGGTGGCAAAACCTTCTACCACCTAGCCCCACTCTACTGGAATCAACTCCCCAATACCTTTACGTCAAAGTATGGACTATCTGGTGTTTAGAAAGCTGTTGAAAACTACATTTGTCTGATTTGTCTCTCCTTGGTTGATTGTGGCAGTCTTAGCACGGAGATTCCCTGATGAGGTGATTTGGGCGGTTTATACATTAATAATAAATAAATAATATTAATAAACAACTAGATAGATAAAATGAAAGAAAAGCAGGAGTTCAAATCTAAATCTAGCTTCATTTTTCTAAAATGTGAATACTACACACAACAGTTTATTACATAGTCCTTAGTTGGAAATTAAAGTTTGCCATTACATAAATTGTGTCATCACTCCTCAACTTAAAAAAAAATCTGTCTCTTTAACACCCTTCCCCTCTGATACACTCTTAACTCTGTGTACCTAACAACCCAGTGGAACCAGTAGGTCACAAGTTCATATCACATTCTTGAAGGAACCTGCAACCTCCCAATAAAATACAACAGGTGCTTTACTTCACAGACTCAAAAGTATATCCATGTCTGTATTACATTTCTTTTCTCAAACAACAGCCAATAATAAGACTTCTTGCTAAGACATCAAACACACTACATAATTTTATTCACTTTCATGCTGACAGCATACAATCCATATTAATATAATAAAGAGAGAGCCCAAACCTTTGAGGCGGGTAATCTCAGGAACCACAGCACCTATCACAACACCCAATACAGCGTTAGAAAGGGCAGTTGCAGTAAAAGGACATAGGCTATGCAGACACCCACCATATACATTTAAAAGGTAAAAGAACCGTGCCAGCAAAGTAGTCCCTTGTGGGCGTGTCTGCGTTGTGCTGTGAGTGTATGTTGAGGGCGTGACAAACGCTGGGGGCCTGTGGTACGTTCCGCCCTTCATGCCATGTCTCATATCGTGTGCTAATCCCACCCTGCTCCCTTTAAATACACCTGCACCCCATAATCATAACCCACCCTTACTCCTTAAAATACCCCAACAACCTTAAACACTAACCCATCCTAACCCTATAAATATACCCTGTACCCCAAAACCCAAACCTACCCCAAAACCCTAAAATACCCCTGTACCCCAAAACCCAAACCTACCCCTGAACCCTAAAAATACCCTATACCCCAAAACCCAAACCTAGCCCTGAACCCTAAAAATACCCCTGTACCCCAAAACCCATACCTATCCCTAAACCCTAAAACTACCCCTGTACCCCATAACCCAAAACTGTATCTGAACCCTTAAAATACTCAAACACCCCAAAACATATACCTCAGTACCCCAAAACCTATACCCCTATACCCATACTTACCATATCCAAACATTTAAAAAAACATGCTTTTACCATTCATGCATTTACAACGAATTTCGTTGTAAATGTATGCTTGGTAAAAGCATATAAAATGTAATGCCATGCGTTTTAAGGGCATTGCGGAGTCTTGGTACTCTCGTAATAAAAGTATGCGGAGTGATGGTATGCGGAAAGAAAGTTGTGGAATAATGAGTGTTTACCCTCCCCTGGTAAGTATATTGGTGGCACGGCGGCCCACATCTCCAGCAACATATTCATATTTTTTCACCACCCATTTGAAAAATGCACAGGTCTCTCTCATTGATGGCCAGCACCGACATACACTTTTAGACACATCTCCCTCCGCAAGTTCTAGAATTGCGAACTTTAGAGCTGGGGAGCTACGTTCGAATCTCGGCATCAGCTCAACATCCTGTGATTCCAGGCAAATCGCTTTGTCTCCCCGGGTCTACCACAAATGAATGTGTTCTTCTGTAATGTAAATTATGCTCATGCCATGTTGTCGAGTTCGCGCTATATAATATTGCAAGGAAAAATAAAGTAGGGAAACTCAAGTTCACACACTACTGAACGCGCACTCTTAAGTGCATCAGCAGTGCATTATGAATCGGAGCGTTTCACAGGCCTGTCCCAGATAAGAAATGCTATCAAAACGAAATCCTACAAAACAATATACTACTGGCCGGCAGCAATTCATACCCGGACAACGTCGGGCCGGGCTGCTAGTTAAATATATATTTTTTTAAGCACCTCCATTTTAGCTGTGTTTCCTTTGGAAAATGACCTCATTCAGCTCCAGCTTTCGCCTGACTGTTATTGTTTCTTTACTTCAAAATGCTTAGATTAGGGATTATGGGCCACAGCTATATCTATTAGGCTGAAGAGGCTGCAAAAAAGAGAGGGACTTGGGTTTGCTAAAATGTGCAGAATACTTAGTCTGGCCAGAGAGGATTAAAGTTTCATCAGTTGCTGGCTTGGGTTAAATCCATTGAGGATTCCCAAACTCCTCTCCTCATGATTAAGCACTGTGGTGGCAATGACCTAGGCACATTGACTGGGGTAGGGCTCGAAATCCTAATGAAAGAAACCTTTGCAGAACTGATGTCGCTTTTCCCTCACACTGTCTTGGTGTACTCTAATATATGCCAAAGACAGAAATGGTCAAATCACTTTTGTCCACAGATTGACAAAGCTTGGAAACATAATAAATAATAATTAAATTAATAAAACTATTTCTGCATTCCTCATAGACCATAGCATGGGCTGTATCTATAACAACAATCTTCGTGTTGACATGCATGTAATTTATAGAAATGATGGAGTGCACTTTACAGATGAAGGCAACAGGGTGTTTCAAAGTAACCTGAACATCTGCATCTGCTCTTATGTATAGTAGCCATTAACACACATCCAACACAACGGCTCTTGTCAGAGCCACCCTAGCACCCAAAATATTGTGACTTTTTTTTTAAAGGGTTTTTTTCTTTTGTTTTTGGGATCTTTGCAATGACGTCCTCAAGGATATGTCACGAAAACGGAAAATAAAAGCAGACATTCAATGACCCTCAACACATCCAAAAATAATATGTAAAAAAATCCATTCTGAACATTGCCCTACACATATTACTATAAACATACTTCTTTCAAAGCATGTTTAAACCATGTTTCAGACCTATTTTCCACGATGACATTGTTAAGCTTGACAATCACGCTTTTTCCATAAAGTCTAAAACATACACACACACATATATATAATCATACATATATATATATATATATATTCACTGAAAAAACCATAGGTTATAGACCATATATAGTTAGGAATTCGCATTTACAAAACCTTATTTTACTCACACAAAACCATTGAAATTCCATATATAGTTAGTTGCACTAACTATATATCGCGCACCCGCAATCCACTGCTGATGATGTCACATATTACATCATTCATGACATGGTCAGTGACATCACTGATGACATCACTGATGACATCTCAAATGACATCACTGATGACATCTCAAATGACATCACTGATGTGATGTCACTGAAATGCGAATTCCTAACTATATATAGTCTATAACCTATGGTTTTTTCAGTGAATTTTCAAGGTTTTGTAAATGCTAATTCCTAACTATATATGGTCTATAACCTATGGTTTTTTCAGTGAATTTTCAAGGTTTTGTAAATGCTAATTCCTAACTATATATGGTCTATAGCCTATGGTTTTTTCAGTGAATATATATATATATACATACATATATAAACATATATCATCTGTATATCTATATAAATACAAACATAAATGCATGCATACATATACTTATATGCATACAGATGCATGTTATTTACATGAAAGTTGAAAAAACACTAATAAAAGCAAAGCTAAAAAGCCACCTCATTACAAACAGAATGGCTTTAACTTAAACGAGGGCGAGATCTATTGCATTTTCACTTTGGTTCCATCAAGAAGGCATTCAGATGTGTCACACATTTGCCATAAATTCTGAATGTTAGCACTCTAGTTGCACATTAGATCACTGTAGTAAAGCTACTGCTCACCAGGGACGTCTGCTGCTGGTATTCAAAGTGCATGTTTCAGTCTGCATGTCAGAATTATTTTAATGAAATAGAAGAGGATTTGAGAAGTCACTCAAAATGTGCCCTAATTTTTCTTTCTGCAGCACTAATGATACCTTCTATTGCATAATACACCCCCTCATTTTGTTCCTTTTTAAATTAAATGTTTTAAGAGTTACCACTTTATTCCCATCACGATGGCTCCAGGTGTGCTATACCTTTGTAATAAGTAGGACTGTTAGCGCTCTAGTTGTTCTTTAGAACACTCTGGGACATTCTGTCATTGGGCTATACTTGGGCTACATCTGGGTGATATTTGGGCTACATTTGGGCTCTTTTGTCTCTGGTGGCCATTTTGGGAGACTGCATGTCAGAATGTTTTAATGAAATAGAAAAGGATTTGAGAAGTCACTCAAAATGTGCCCTAATTTTTCATTCTGCAGCACTAATCATACTTCCTATGGCAAAATATACCCCCTCATGTTGTTTCTTTTTAAATTAAATGTTTTAAGAGTTACCACTTTATTCCAATCAAGATGGCTTCAGGTGTGCCATACCTTTGTAATAAGTAGGACTGTTAGCGCTCTAGTTGTTCTTTAGAACACTCTGGGACATTCTGTCATTGGGCTATACTTGGGCTACATCTGGGTGATATTTGGGCTACATTTGGGCTCTTTTGTCTCTGGTGGCCATTTTGGGAGACTGCATGTCAGAATGTTTTAATGAAATAGAAAAGGATTTGAGAAGTCACTCAAAATGTGCCCTAATTTTTCATTCTGCAGCACTAATCATACTTTCTATGGCAAAATATACCCCCTCATGTTGTTTCTTTTTAAATTAAATGTTTTAAGAGTTACCACTTTATTCCAATCAAGATGGCTTCAGGTGTGCCATACCTTTGTAATAAGTAGGACTGTTAGCGCTCTAGTTGTTCTTTAGAACACTCTAGGAGGCTGCAGTATAACACAAAGGAATCAACTGGCAGTCTCTGTCCTTGTTGGATGTACATGTTTTACTGAGAATGTCAGACTTCATTTTCACATGACTGAGAAAGATAATGTGAATTTACAGAAAATATGCTTTCAGTTTAGCTTATAGATCCCCTTCCAAACCACTGTGGGAAAATCATGAGATATTAGTTTTCTTTCAAACAATATTCATGATATCACAGCAGAAGGTTTTTTTCACATGGTAAAATCACCTTAGAACCCACCACAATTCCTAAAACGAGTATGGTACCATCAACAAATGATTTATAATGTAACTAAAGTCCTAAAACCCTCTATTAACTACAATGCTTTTTAATGAGGTGCTATCATGTATATTGGTCCCAAGATGGCTGCCAACACTTCTTGGATGAAGTGCTGACAGCCAATCAGATCAGATGTGTGGTTAGGCTCCGCCCAGATATATATCTTTTTTTGAACCTAAATTACTCAAAATCCACTGGAGCACATATATTGAGACCTAGCAAAGGCACATCGGGCTAACAGTCCCTACAATTTTGCCAAGTTTTGTGCAAATCCATTCAGCCGTTCGAGCTAAAAGTGAGGCCAACCGCCCTATGGAAATTAACATGGGAAAAACGCGTTTTGGGACCCCCCTTTTTTCTCGGCCCCCCCTTGATGAAACCCCCCCCAAATTGTCAGGGGCTGCTCAGAAGCAAAATGTTCAATTTTCCTGATAATTTCAGCCAATTCCGTCCACAAACGCCAAAGTTATTAGACCTAGAATTTTCAAAAATCCCATAGAGAAAAAATCCTAACTATATATACCTACTGACGACCGCCAGTAGGTAATATATATATATATATATATATATATATATATATATATATATATATATATATATATGTATATATATATATATATATATATATATATATATATATATATATATATATATATACACATTTCACTAATACTACTGAACAGATATACACCAAAGAGGCAAAAGGCACTACCTTGAACCAACATCTAACTCCCTGCCAAATTTGGTGTAAGTCTGTTCTGCCGTTCGGGCTCTAGGTGTGGCTAAAGGTTCCTATGGGAATTAACATTACAAACGGACCCTTATTTCGCCCCCCTATTTCTTGGTCCCCACTGCATGGATCACCCCCAAACTTTCCATTACAACTAGAACCTACTTTGACACTTTTTGGGGAATATTTCATGACGATTGGTCAAACAACGCCAAAGTTTCAGCCAAATCCAAAAAGGCTTTTACTATGGAAACTAGGTCCTAACTATAACTATCTACTAGTGTTCGCCGTATATAAATATATGGGTACTGCCAAAGTCTTTGGGGGGAATCATAGGTACTTATTTAGAGTTTGACAGATGGGATACTCCGTTCACCCAGACTGCTATCTCAACCTCCATATTCTAACCTCCAAAAGTTTTAATGCATGTGTAATACTGCAGATGGAATATCCGCCAAGTTTGTGACAGAGTATCTCATTTATCAAACTCTAAATAGTGCCCTCAGAAATGTATTCACTGTTTTGTGTTGTGTCTTTACATTAATATAACTGTTTCTCTTTGATGTCCTCTTTGGTCGGTTTTCATTTCCTCATAACCATTGATCTCCTTACTAATTTGTCTTCATTGTGACAATGTCAACCTTTACTTAAACATGTTTTACACATTGTGAGTTACTTATTGCTACCATTATTGTTGCATATTAAACATTCTACCTCACACTTTTTTTCTCTAAGGTTTGTGTTACCCTTTCAGAAAACAGCTGCCAAAAGTGAACTTGGTTTCCCTCATGAACCCTCCTGGTAGGGCAGTTGGAGACCTTTGCTATGGCTCTCAACAATACTGCGACCTGTCTATCCCATATCCTGGTAGCTTAATTTCCTACATTTACATTGTGAAAACTTGTGGTATGCTGATTTCCAGAGCTGCTTTATGATTTTACTTTATGTTGATAATTTTTCCATATAAATACTAGCAGGCTCACATTGTTGGTAGGTCCACTGATCTGTTTTATAATGATCCTCCACACTTTTCAATAAGTTTCAATATTATTAGTAGAGCATTATAACTCAAATGCAATATTTTATGTCTTCCAATACAATTGTTCCTATTGGTACTCCTAATTAAAGTGGAGTAAAATAAATGTGATTCTTCCCAATCAACTTCCTGGCGCAGGCAACAAAAGATTTTAATTAGCAATGTGACATCGTTTTCAGTTTTAAACAAGTGGATTAAAAACCACAACTAGAGAATAATGAATGCTATTTTTAAATAGATTCTACTTCCAGATGTCATCTAGTCAAAATAAACAGGATTAACCATTCATAAGCTGCATGTTCAGTTAGATAAAGTGCTATCTGTAGGTTTTAGTTATCAAGGTTCCTGAAACGGCATATGGATTCTTATTTTTGACTTGTAGTGTACATAGTTGCTGGAATAAGAAATTTGAAAAAGTGTGTATGACGTACACATTTCGGAAAAATGCAACCTGACTCCATTATACAAGCCTTCAAGGTCAAAGTCATTAACAGTATGGATTTTGGCTTGCTACTCTTAGATGAATTGTCCATGTTGTTGAACAAACAAAATGAGTAGAGCAATGCAGTACATTATCATTTGAGAGCACACAGGTTCCTACTACTATGTTTTATGAACGTCAATTCACCAAAATGCCGGGGGTAGCAGAAGTGACATCACATGCCCTTTGACCTTCAATTTAATTCACATTCAAACACATGCTTACATATACACACATGTTCACACTTACACACACTCTCCTAAGTAAACTCACACTGACCAGTGAACTCGCCCACAACATACATTTCGAAACACTTTTTTACTTACCTCAACTGCCAGGGGATATCATACTCCAGCTAATTGTACTCCATTTTTTATTTATTACACTAATAGTGACTAATTCTTCATTAGTCACTATTAGTGTAATGAAGAATTGAGAGAAAACAAAGCTAGTAGAGCCCCAACTGATGTCTATAATGATAAGCTGCCCCTGTGCTCGTGGCCCCCCTGACTCGGAGGTCAGGGGTCGCAAAGGCAATGCTAGGGGTCGCAAGGTGCAAACTCGAAGTTGCAGCTGCGACCACTGGAGACCCCTAAATGATGTCCATGGTCTGCTTCAGAGAATAAATGTTCTACTAAAACGAAATTTGCAAAGATGATCTACTGGCCTTTCACATATCAAATACACTATAAATATGTGAGTTAAAGGTTAGGCGCATTCCCAAGTTAAAAAATGTAGAGCTTCAATTTATACCTAGGTCTATAAGATTGGCGATGGTTCGCAAATTCAATAATCTAAAAGACAAAAAAGCATGTAGAGATGTCTCCATTTAGAGCACATCTCTTTGGAATAGACTTCCTCTAAAGATTTTTAATAGGGAGAGTCGCCATCCCTTTTAAGCACTTATAAAACATTTCTGCCTGATGCTGCTGTTCATTGTGATTCAAATAATACCTGATTCGAAGATACACAGTATTTTACTTTCGATATGCTGTCCTCGATATTCTATTCCGTCGACATTATTGTTTCGATATTCAGGGAGCACACCTACTTGGAGAATGAGAGAGGGCCAAGAACACCTTATGGTAGATGATTAAATTAGGACAGTCCCATTCCCCTTCATGGACCTTGAGATTAGCCAGCATGCTTCTAAAATACATATTTTGTTGAAGCACAGCAAAAACAGATTCGGCAATTTTGATTTTGAAACTGTTTATGGTGAAGATGATGGATGTATACTATTCTGAGGATGTGACTCATATGTAATTACTTCTGTCTGGCTCACCAATATGTCACTACACTTTCATATCATGTTATTTTTGGACTTAATTGAAAATGTTGATACTGCCTTCCCAATTATTACACAAGAGACATTATTTACACCATTGTACAAACAATTTTGATAAGTTGGGGGTCTTTAAGAGTTTAGTGGAAGTGAAGCATTTGCCACAAACCAGCAGATTTCCCAAAACTAATTTAGAGGCAGAGGAACTTCTGGGTTGCCAGTGGCGGTCCATCAGTTGGCTCCGCCTTTGTCAACACTGTGCTAGAGTCTCATCTGCCCCAGGGCTGCCGGCATCTGAGTGATGGAATGCCTGTCCATTTGGGAAGAGCCTTCTGTCATTCATTTTTACATTTAAAGGTCTGCCATTAGATACATGGTGGGCCTGTGGCAGGAAAAAGTAGAAATACCACTGGCAGGAAAAAGCAGAAATGTCACTGGCAGGAAAAAGTAGAAATACTATTGGGAGATCCCTCCCAAGGTTGTTTGTTTTTGTCTCACAGGGAAAAAAACTACATGTAGGGGGTTGTTTCTCTAAATAAACAGAGGCTGAGAGTGCTGTCATGACATGGGGCTCTGACTGGCATCACAAGTTTGTCACGTGCTCCTGCGGGGATAATATAGATTTGGCCTGTTAGAAATTGGGTTGCTGAATGACTGCTGTTAAAGGGGCTTTGGACCCCCCCGCAAAATATTGTGAAACAAATCAGCATAATTCAATAACCTCTTGGATGGTGAGTATTGGTTTGGGAGGAAATAAAATCCAGAACATCATCTAAATGTAAGAATGTGCTTCCACTGATGAAGTTTAGATACGTAAAATGCTGTGGTTTCAGCACATTTTGGAGTATAGGGGCGACTGGCCAAAGTGGTGAGTATGGGATTACCCAGAGATTTGTCCTGCAAGAGAGACACAATTAGGGGCATAATATACATTATCTTTGTGAATAGAGCAAAGAGACCTTGGCTCCCCATTGTCTGAATAAAAACATCATAGGAAATTATGCCACAAGCCATTTCAGTTTCAAGTGTTGATAACCTAGACAGATATTCTGTCTTCTGACCAGTAGAATGACAATCCATGTCAGAAATAGTAATAACATTCCCACTCATATTTTGAGCATGCTCTTCAAATTTCAAATGTATTTGTGACATTAATTGAAAGTCGAAGTTTTCATAGTTATTATAATCATCACAACTGGAACACCACCAGCCATGAAACTAGAACAAGGATATTATGCAATGATGGAGTTTATCTGAGATTTCATATAAAGATAGCAAAGAGGTTTATCTGGGCTAGTGCAGTTACCTTTTATTTTGCAATTTAACCTCTCTTTTATCATTGTTGAAGAGATTATCGACAAATAGATGGTCACTTAGCAAGATCATGAAAGATGCCCATGTGAGAGAAACTGGTAGATAATTGTATTAAGGAGCTAAAGCTCATTTTTTAGGTCTCGCCTAGCAGCGCACATGCGCTGCTTGGAAAAAAGACCTTTAGCCATTGATGCAGCTTTTGCCCTAAAAACGTGCACACGTTCGATTGCCTTCAATGGCAACGCGTGCATGTCTGGCTATTCCCTTGCGTGAGCGAGCTTGACACCATATGTTTGTAATTAACTTACAAACACATGGTACCCCTGGCTCGCTCCCGCAAGGGAAACGCTGTGTGTGCTCTGGCGCTCCCCCCATCCCTCCCACTTGTAGCGTGCGGCGCATGCTTGTTTTTCTTCACTTTTTGTATAATCGCGGCACACGCGCTTTACTTTTAAAGTTATAAGTAAAGAGTGATATGAGGAGCGAGGCTTCAAGGAAGTGTGGGAAATGTGATGAACAGAAAAAGAAATAAAGTTGCAGCGTGAATCATGCTATAAAGAAACAATATACCCACACAGTGTAAAATATAGAACTCACGGGTGCAGCAAGTACAAATACAAAGAAAAGACCTAAACAAGATAACTTAATGGATTAATCAGCATGGGAATACATTATTGCAGAAGTTAATGATGTCTGAACAACAAGTAAATATATCATGAATGGGAAATGGTGTTAAAGACAGGGACAGCTAAATTGGATCGGTATGTCGGGACAAAAGGGGTACCTTTGTTGAGAAGTTTCTTCTGTGCTTCTGTCAATTTGATGGAAGAAATATTGATGATTATGTTGTTTTCGCCATTTGGCTCCTCGTCGTTTTGGCTATTTCTTCTTCTGTTTCCCTGGCCTCTTCTTGTCCTTCTATTTGTGATGGAGCATTTGCTGCCGGGCTCCACTGTTGTGTGGTGTGACTTGGGGTTTGTTTTTGAATGGGTTTTACAGTGGTGGTGACAGGGCCTCTTGATTGAGCGATGTCTGAATCAGAGACCACACTTTCCTGTGATGAAGCTACATTGGGTTTCTGTGGATGTGTTTGTCACTTTTTTTGATTGTTAATCTCAGCCCAAGTATAGACTTCTTCCAGCTTCTAGTCTAGTGTATCTCTACGATACTTGCGTACTTTTCGTTCATTAACTTCCTTTGCATAACGTTCCAGTTTCCTGTTGATATCTTCAAGTGTTTTCTGTAAATCAGGAACTTTATTAATTTTATTAATTTCTGTTTGTATGATTTTGATTTCTTCTTCAAGTTCTGTTAACACTCTTGAAAGCTCTTCTACTATTAATCAAATCAAATCTAATGAACATTTATTTAGAATCTGATATCATTTCTCCACGAATTTCTTGTTGTTTTTCTTTTCTTTCAATATTTTCAAAAATTAGGTATGGAGGGGAGGGCAGGAGGGAGGCGGGTGGCAGGCAACTTTGCTACGCCCACGGGGTGGGCGTAGTGTTGCCTGCTACACCTACTTTGCAAAGGGCGAAGTAGGCAACACTACGCCCACTCCGTGGGCGTAGCGAAGTCCTTCGCCCAGGGTTAAAAAGAATATTTAAATGCTATGCAGCATGAATAGGCAACTTGGAAAACTGAACCTAATCTACAAAGTGATGATATAAAAACAATGGACATCATATGTAAAATAGGATATGGATGTTGAACAACTAGCAGATCATACAAAGTATTTTTATAATGTTGCTAGTGTTGGCCATTCCACAGAGATGTTTAAGCCCCATTTCAAACTGTCCAACTTCCAAATCTCTTTGTTCTCCAGAACTGTTAATGAACAATTAATGTTATTTGTTCTAGTTATCGGTTTAATCACAGCAACCACCCACCATTTAATGTCTCTAGTGGAATGATTCAATTTGACATTTGTTCAACTAGGGGAGCATGTTTTGTAGTGCATCTAATTAGTGAATGGTGTTGGAGACTTTGAATGCGTATTGGTTGTGTAGTCTTGCCAAAGTATGATGGCCACATGGGCATTGAATGCTATTGATCACATTGGCAGTATTACAGTTGGAAAAGGTTTTAATGATGACGTTAAGCCCATTGATAGTAACATGTCCTAAATACATTGCAGATGTCAAAGGCCATGCAATGGCCACATTGAAAATGCCCTACAATTGGTGATAGGCCTAAACTTTGTTGTAAAGTGCATTTTGTAGGTTCTATGTATGCCTTAACTAGTTTATTTTTCAAGTTGGTGCTTCTCTTGAAGGCAAATATGGGGTTATCATGAATAATGAAGTCATCATTTAATAAGTTCCAGTGTTTGCGAGAGATCTTCTTGATCTTATTGGAGAAGGTTGCTGTGTAAACACAGGGTTAGACCCAAGATAGTCACTGGGACCTGGGTAATGGTTGATACGGACAAAGGGGTCCCGGACTTATGCAGTGATTTAAATATAATTAGAAACATAGAATGAAAAAAGAATCAAAAAGGAACAAACAAATGAGGTTACGATGTTTTAATTCACAAAGTACCTATGTCAACCACTTCAATGGTTACGTTATTTACTACAAAGTTGTTTACGTTTTTATAAAACAATTGTGCCCACATGGGGTAGGGGGGAAGGGAGAGTGCTGTGAGGGAGTTGAGTGAACGGAAATGAAAATGTATAAACAATCGTCAATTGTACATCATTGATTAATGGTTGTAATACATTCTAAAATGGTCTCCCAAAGTCGGAGCCAAGAACGGAATTAAATCACACTTTTTAGAAAAAACAAACAATATCTCCTCTTTCAGGCTGTTCAAATCACAATTAACCTTGGGAGTAAGATTATGGGGAGCAGTCTACGTTTCGACCCTGTTAGGATGTAGGGTCGTTGGCCCTTACAGACTGGTCTTCATCAGGACTGGGGAACAGTGGGCAGGCCTCCTAGGGAAAAAATGAAGAGGGGTACATATTACCCGAAACACTAAGCGCTGTGAACGCTTGGTCATAGCATTTGGACAGACACTGTTAAAAGGACTACATGATCCCTGAAAATACCTTAGGAGAGGAGGACCGATAAAGTTGCCATCAGGTCCGGTCAGTTACGCCTTATGGAACTTCTGAATATGAAAAAGACCATGTTTTAGAAAAACCTATAGTCGAGTAAACTATATGATACATAGTGGGTATTATTGCGTAACAGGTTACGCATTCAAGATTACCTTTGGTTCCTGTTCGGGCGTCTTGATCGGTGTTTAACAGATCGTATCTGGGGAAGCAAGTGACAAAAGGGGGGCCTCATGAGTATCTGGTCATAAGGGTAAAGGGAGCATGCCCTACTACTTCTTCCTAACCTGTATACCAGTGGGCTTACCTTGTTAACCACAAAGTCACATCAGCAAGGTCTCGATGCAGTCAATGGAAGCGGTTCTCGTAACCAGGAAGTATGAGTCAGGGGCGTGGCTACGTTTATATAGCGGATTACTGAAAGTAAGAAGGGACTAACCTCATTGTTGCCTAGAAACCAAAGGACGCTGCGTGGACATGGTCAGCGTAAGACAGTATTCTATCAGCATGGAATGATTAAATGTACAACTTGTCCACAGACATTTCTGAAAATCGTTTGGTGTACCTACACAACATGTCGGTTTTTTTAGGACGGGGAGGATGGCGACCACCACGAGGACGAGGGAACAACTGGAACAAAGGTACGGGCAGGGGCCAACAGAACGTGGAAGCGACTTAGGACAAGGGGAGAGGGAGAGGCACCAAACAAGTCCACTTCCCCCAGGAAGAACATGGAAAGAGATCCACCCGCCGGAAGAATTACAGGTGGTAAGACCGGCCAACAGTCCTGTAATCAATATCTCATCACACAGCCTCAAAGATGAAGAAATTAAAGTACTTAGCCGTGTGGCCTATCGTTTGTACCAACTTCCTTACCCAATGTCTTCACTACCATTGCTGAACTGTATAACTTTTTTCGAAAAATCAGATTAAAATATTTCTTTAAAGACAAGGCTCCAACCAAAGTGGGGACACCAACTGGCCTATGAACACCATCCACGTTTGTGCCTCCAACTTATGCCATGACCAGTAGAATTCTGGCATATGAAAGTCTAGTCCTTCAGGATGTCAAGAAGATCCTACAAGAAAAGAAATATACAAAGTTTAACATCAGCAAAGCTGAACGCCTGGCCCTGACATCTCTAAAAGACAATATCGAGATCATAGTGAAGCCGGCAGACAAAGGCGGAGCCATTGTAATACAAGATGTGGGGAACTATAAGGAAGAGATCATGAGACAACTAGATGATGGGATCAGCTATAAGAAACTACCTGGTGACCCATCCAAAGACCTAGCAGCTGAAATACAAAGAGTAACCAAGGATGGTGTGGATCAAGGTTTTCTGTGGGACCAAGAGTACCAGTATCTCAACCAGAAAAACCCACGTATACCGAGGTAAGCCCACTGGTATACAGGTAAGGAAGAAGTAGTAGGGCATGCTCCCTTTACCCTTATGACCAGATACTCTTGAGACCCCCCTTTTGTCACTTGCTTCCCCAGATACGATCTGTTAAATACCGATCAAGACGCCCGAACGGGAACCAAAGGTAATCTTGAATGCGTAACCTGTTACGCGATAATACCCACTGTGTATCATATAGTTTACTGGACTATAGGTTTTTCTAAAACATGGTCTTTTTCATATTCAGAAATTCCATAAGGCGTAACTGACCGGACCTGATGGCAACTTTATCGGTCCTCCTCTCCTAAGGTATTTTCAGGGATCACGAAGTCCTTTTAACAGTGTCTGTCCAAATGCTATGACCAAGCGTTCACAACGCTTAGTGTTTCGGGTAATATGTACCCCTCTGAGTTCCTCTTCATTTTTTCCCTAGGAGGCCTGCCCACTGTTCCCCAGTCCTGATGAAGACCCGTCTGTAAGGGCCAACTACCCTACATCCTAACAGGGTCGAAACGTAGACTGCTCCCCATAATCTTACTCCCAAGGTTAATTGTGATTTGAACAGCCTGAAAGAGGAGATATTGTTTGTTTTTTCTAAAAAGTGTGATTTAATTCCGTTCTTGGCTCCGACTTTGGGAGACCATTTTAAAATGTATTACAACCATTAATCAATGATGTACAATTGACGATTGTTTATACATTTTCATTTCCGTTCACTCAACTCCCTCACAGCACTCTCCCTTCCCCCCTACCCCATGTGAGCACAATTGTTTTATAAAAACGTAAACAACTTTGTAGTAAATAACGTAACCATGAAGTGGTTGACATAGGTACTTTGTGAATTAAACACCGTAACCTCATTTGTTTGTTCTTTTTTGATTCTTTTTTCATTCTATGCTTCTAATTATATTTAAATCACTGCATAAGTCCGGGACCCCTTTGTCCTTATTGGAGAAGGTGCCAAAAGTTGAAACACATAACAGCCTACAATCTTTTGGTCTTTCTATGTTCAAATCAAATCAATCTTTATTGTTGGAATAATTAAGATCATTACAATGTGCAAGAGTCCAGGTAAAAAACGATACTATCATAAAACGTATGCAATGTGCAAAAAATATGAGTAAAGGTCTAGAGTATCATAAAACATGAATTAAAAGACGATAGTCAAAAGTGCTAGTGCGATAGGAGCTATATGCATTTGTGATCACACAGTTTGTTGGGATTGAGAGATGTTTACTGGTGTTGACCCACATTTTAAACACATCCGTTGTCGTGGGGGGGGAGGCTGGGGATCAAGTAGCTGGAGGGGTAGGTTGATTTGTGTCCAAATGTGATTGGTCATCTGCTGCCTTTTCATGGCCCTCTCTACACCAAGAATTTACTTTGCAGTTCAGGATATTAATCTCTGGTCTAAAGAGTTAAGGCAGGCCAGAATGGTTTCCCTCAGGTGGGCACCGCTTGTAGGTTCCATAGTGGGTGCAGTCATTTTCGCCATATGTCTAGAGCAAACTTGCAAAGGAATCTCTATATTTGCACCAAGTTTGCTTTTAGGATCTCTTCAACAATCTAAGAGCATATTCATGAGCTTTCAGTTTTTCAGAAAGCTTTCTAGTTTTTTTGGGTACAATTTCGTCATAACCGCAAGAAATTACCAAAAGGAAGAGTGTTCCTTAATGCTTGAGGGTGGTGACTGTTATATTTGAGCAGACTATTCTTAGCCGTAGGTTTGATGTACAACATAGTGAAAAGTTTATTGTTCTCAAGTTTGATAGTTATATGTAGGAAATGTGGGCTGATGGAGTTATATTCAAGAGTGAATTGAAGATTTGGGTTCAAAGTGTTCAACCATTCATGGAAAAGAATAAGTGAATCAGTTTTGTGATGCTAATTTAACAGAACATCATTGCTACATCTTAGCCACTGCTATATCTTAGCCACTTGATAAACTGAGACAGAAAGGGCTTGGGTGGGGCAAAAATGAATTGAGTTTCGAAATCTGTGACACTGTGTGAGCTGTATTTGGACAACACCTTTGATCTGCTCCAAAAATTGCCCTTCAAAGATAACAGGCCCAATTTAGAACTCAATGGACATGTTACCCAGTCAAAAAAGTGAGGGATATCCTGTCCACCAAAAATATAAATCCCATAGGATGTAATGGTGTTTATTATTTCGGCGGACAAGATATCCGTCACCGTTGTGATGGAGTAACCCATCATCCGAGTTCTAAATCAGACCCTTAGTAATTGCGACTAGAGGCTAACTCAGCACATTCCCAAAAAAATGAATTTGGAACCGGGTAGGCACGAATCATAGTTTTCAATAGGTCAAGAATGAGTGGCAATATTTCAGTTTGAGGAATGTTATTGTAAAGACTTTCTGTGTCCATAGTAACTAAAATATAATTATTTGGATCAAAGGGAAAGTCTTCAATGGCATTGATCACTGCAGTTGAGTCATGAATAATAGATGGGTTACAATTGACAAAAGGTTGATGACAAAATCGACATATTGGGCTAGTGTTTTTAAAATGGAGTTACAACCTGAAACAATTGGATGACCTGATGGATGGATGAGTGGATTTCCTATGAAATTTGGGTAAATTCCATATAGCAGACATGTTTGCATTAGTTTTATTCAAAAACTAAAACTCTTTGGAGCTTAACCAACCTTTGTCTAGACCTACTTTGTCTCATGACCACAATGTGCTTTTTAAAAATAGGAGTAGAGTCACTCAAACCTTTTTCCTGAAAAGGTTGGTTATGTTTATTTGTTCGCATACATCATCATCATACATCATCATTGCATTTGGATGTATCCATCAAGATTATGCCTCCACCCTTCTTGTGGGTTTTATGATGATGTCTTAGACAGATTTTAAGCTTTGAAGGGAAGGCTTTTGACTTTTTGAAAAGTTGTATTTAAGATAGTGTGGATTTTTGAAGAGTAGCTCTATCTCCTTGAGTACCTCATTTTCAAATGTTAAAATTTCTTTAGAGACCATGTGGTTGCTGAGATAGAAGGTAGAAGTATTATGTAAGCCAGTAGTGTCAAATATCAGAACCGTCCCATTTTTAGCAAACAAAGATTTCAAACAAATCGAGCAGAAGAAATGATATACTTCAATCCAAGGTTTGACTTAATTGTGACGGTGAGTGGGGACAAAAGATATTCCAGCACTAAATACTGATGTCTCCATATTGGGTACAGAATCAGAAGAAAGATTAAATATTGGTATAGATTGGTCAGTGTTTACCATTGGTAGTATTGTTTGCCTGTTTGTCTTTGCCGGGAGGTATATATGATCCCTGTACCAACTTCTCCTTCCACCTCTCTGACTTTGACAGAAGCTTAAGCATCTCTGGTCCTGGCCTAAAAAAAAATGCCTGGATGTACAAAGTTGGTCACTACAGCCAAGGACTTGAGGATTTACTGCTGTTTGATCACATCTTAGTCAGAGCCTGTGCCTGAAAATGTCCCCTTTTTATTGGGAGGAGTAAAGGAACCTTTGGTCGAGTTTTTGAGTTCAAGGGGATACTGGGTTGCCCATTCATTTGCTTTGTACTAGGACAAACCTTTACACATTTTGTGTCCACTCACCCAGATAATGGAAATCAAAGAGCACGCAGTAGCCACTGAAGCACCTGTGGATTTAGCTGTCCTGCAAAGCCATGCCAATCACTGGTTTAACAGAATTAAGAAAGACTCTCTTAATGAGAACTAATCCTAAGTAAGAGAACATAGCAAATAAAGTCTTGGGTCTGACTGCTTATAGGTATTTGCTTGGTGACGTTTTGTCAATACCATACTAATCCTCGGTTCAGACTTTTGCTTCTTGAGATAAAGTCCAACAAAATGTAAGAAAATTGACCACTCTTGTGTATTTAGAAGGGCTGGGCAAGATAGAGCTTACTTTCGTGGCCACCAACAACAGAACACTTACCAGCCAACATTCTATGCTAATTGAGGAGCGCACAACAATAAATGTAGAGACAACGGAGGATTGCCTCCCTTTTTGCCTCAAATAGAACACCTTTATAGCGGAAGATTTAATTGGGGCAGAGGACAGTCACAAACACATATCAGCACGTTATTCATATTTAAAATTCTTTTCCCCAGAAAATTAGGTGGCAGACTAGTCCTTTTTCTAGGCATTTGGCCACTCATTTCTTCCTATCAATGGATATTACAAACAATTCAAGGATATAAAAAAGAGTTTTACTCACACTCAGTTCAATTACCTCACCTTGTCCAATGGATTTCACTACCTTAGAAACACACCTCATAACTAAGGAGATGAATGATTTATTACAAAAAAGAACAATAGAGAAGTTTCCTGTATATTCGCAGGAGAGCCTCAGCCATCGTTTTGGTTTGGAAATCTGAGGTGGGTTACTGATCATAATTTTGTGATGTACAGACACTTCAAGTTGGAAGGTATCAAATGCTTTATAGATTCCTTAGAGGGGAGATTGGTTAGTGAAGGTGGATCCTTATGTTCCAATACTCCAGTTCCAAGGGCAATTTCTACAATTCAGGTGGATAGACAAGATGTGTAATTTTTGGTCTCCCACCCTTTCAGACTTCCATGAGCACCCCTGGTGCTTGACAACACTCTTAAAATCTATTTTAGGATTGTTGAGGTTTCACAGACTTCGAGTTCTGATTCATCTGAACAAAATGTTGATGTTGGCCAATTTTGATTTTGTTGTATCTACACACATTGTAGCATTCATTTCCTTTTCTCAAAAGGCAAATCAGGGGTTGGGCTGTTATCTCTCCCAGATGGAAGCCTAGAATGGAAAATCCATTTTTGGCCAGGACCTAGATATCACTTTAGAATCCAATGCTGATTAGTGAGCATGTTGCTGGGACACTATTATGGGAGAAAAGTGGTCTCTAGAAGGGCACCAATATCATTTAAACTACTTAGAACGGCTGACTAGTTTCTTGGCAGAAAGGTTCTTACCCCATACCAATTAAAGTGGTGCTTTTTTCTCCTGTGAATGGGCAATGTGTGCTCTGTCCATTACATAAACAAATTGGAAGGCACAAGATCCAAGGGTTTCTTAGATTTAGTTAAATAATTCTGGCAATTTTGGCTAAACAAAGTGATCATGCTTCAGACAGAATATTTTCCATGTGTTTCTGATTCTATAGCAGATTATGGTTCCAGATGTCTCCAAGGCAGAAGCGACTGGCCTCTGGATACTAAAGTTTTTCAGAGAATTCAACATCTTGTTGTGTAGTGAAGACCGGGTTCTAACTGCACACATTGCTATGTTAGCATAAGCGTATTAGAAGTTTAAACACCATTTTGCCATTTTGTCGCTTTTGCACACAACACTACATGTATCTGTTGTTGTACGTTAAACTGCTTGATTTTCTTCACATGAGAACGGTCTGCTTTCCACATCCCTTGACTTACACAGCGACCTCAGTCTGTACACTTTGTGTTGAAGTCTTCAAGGTCAAATAACAATGTATGCTGTTGATTCAGGTTGATTGGCCCATGCTCTAGACACAACATGCACAGAGCTGTGAATAGCTGAAACTCGAGTGCCTTTAATATTACACTGCATGCATGTTTTCAGGCACTTGGAGAAAAACCTTTCCATCTACAGAGAGCTTGCTGATCCTGTGATGTGGTTCACCTCAGCTGATCTTGGAGGTATGGGGTTCACCGTTTAAACGTATAGACCTTCTATTATTATAAAACTAGTTCCGAGCCAGGGGAGGGTGGTACACAAGGCGCTATAAGACCTGTTTCCACTATCATGATAACGTGATTTCTCCCTTTGTGTTTTATGGAATTGTAACAATACTGATTGTTTTATTTCTAATCATATGCCTGCATATGTTAGCCAAAGTACTGCATCTTACAGCACGTAGTTAAAATAAACATTTTAAACTTTATCATGTCCGATTACTCATGTTGTGGACTAGTATGAGAATATAAACGAAAGAGTGTTCTTGATTCCCACTATTGCTTAGAGTATTCTAAGTCGCTTGTTTTAGGTTGTTTAATCATTGGTAGCTTCCCGGTAGGACGGAGGCACTGATGTTAGTTGGATAGGGGTTCTGGGTACAGAGGTGAGTTTTTGGTACACCACAATTCACTGAGGTCCTGGTTTCCTGTGCATAGTTCTGTGCATGAGCAGAATCCCCGCAACAGTTGATCCCCTTCAGTTAGACTTATTTGCATCCTCACTGAATCAGAAATGATTCTGATTCTTCAGTTGAAGATCAGACCCTGAGGCGGACGCAATGAATGTGTTCCTACAACAGTGGGGATCTCTCTAGGGTTATGCTTTTCCTTCTTTCACAATGATATTATTGACTTTGATGCATGTCAGAAAAGAGTTTGCTTCCCTTGTATTGGTGACTCCCTTCTGGCCAAATCAGGTGAGGTTCCCACAACCTCTAGAGCTCCCAATAGATTTTCCAAGACTATTGCCAATTTTTCCCATCCCCCTATGGGAACCTCGAGCTGTCCTAACAACTTCCTTTTGGAAGAACATTTAAAGCTCTTGGCTTGGAGGATTTCAGGTCCTCCTGTAAAGTTCAAAGGCTTTTGCAGGAAGCATTGCCGGTTATCAATGACTCCTGGGCTCCTTCAACTAGATCCATTTATCATTAGACCTGATCAGTCTGTTTTAGTTGGTGTGTGAAACAACAGAATTACCCCATATATGTCTCTCCAGTAGAGATAGTAAATCTTTTGGTATCTTTATTTGTAGCAGATAAGGCATGTAGGATAGTCAATGAGTATAGATCAGTAATTTCGGCTGGTCATATTCCATTTAAAAGAAAACCAGTTGGAGAGCATTTCTTGGTCTGCAGGGATTTAAAGCCAATACACCTCAAGGCTCCTCCGAAGCGACAAAATTCCTCTTTGTGGGGCATAAAGGTGGTATTACATTTAATTCTATCATGGCCTGATTGTGTTTAGCTTTCATAAAAAAGAGTTATCACAAATATTTAGTCTGTCACTTTGTCTTATATCATTCAGAAGAGTTTCTGATGTCAGAGCTCTTCGGGGGAGAACATGTCTTTCACTCTACAGGGGACTAACTTTAATATTACTAAGCATACCAAGAACTAGTGTACTTTTGTATTTTATCCAACGTTTCCAGGCTGTAAACAATTGTGTTTGGTTACTTGTCTTTGTTCTTATGAACACCAAACTTCAGCTTTTCGTCCTCCTTCAGATTTACAACTTCTAATTTCTGTCAAGAAACTGTGTACTCTAGTCTTTACTTATACTCTTGCAGATGAGTCAATTGGATTGTGGATGAGGTGTGCATTGATGTTTCCTCTTTTGGGGCTCAATCCCCAAGAATTGCCATGACATCCAAAGCTTATCTTTCCTATGGACACCTGGAGGACATCTTAAAGTATCAGATTGGTCAAACAAATCTACATTTAAGACTTTTTTTTGTTACAAACCAATTCAACATGCCTCATGGCGATATTTTAGCAAAGCTTTGAACACGTGGTAAATAAGCCTCTAACCTTCTAACAGAATGGAAATCTCCCCACTGATGGGACAGGAGGTTTGAATTCTATTAAGGAAACGACGGCTAAGACTCCCCCCTTCATCTCCCTCAAACATAATTATCTGGTTTTCTCCTGTAGTTTGAAAGGAAATTGGATTCCTTTGAAGCTTGGGATATTATCTGACCAATCTTTTCACTTCAACAGAGCTGTTCATCCTGACTTTCAATTACACAGACTCCGATCTTTAAATAGATGGAAGACAAACAGATCTTTGAGAGTTTTGTCTTTCTCTACACTGGGGTATTCTTATTGCAAAGAAGAGGACGCTTGTTCTATGCAGAGAGAGTTGCACGTCACATTGTAATATGATTGGTTGCTGTATTGTGAAGTCAGAATAGGATTGCAGTGCTGATCCTTTATGCATGTATACTTTGCTGGATTTATTTGTTCATCCATGTTGGGTGATTTATTTACATTTCTTTGCTGGTAGAGCTTCATTAAATAAGACTATAATCATAATTTCTCCCCATCTCGACTAAATAGAATCCAGTCCTCCGGTCACATTAGTGGGGGAGATCTCCATTAAGTGATGCATCTGCAACACTGCCAGGAGGACTCATAAATTGAAGTTCCACCCACTGTCAACTCCTTTTCCCTCCAAGGCCATGCACACACAATAAAAAGCCACCAAACAGAGCTCTGTCTCCAAGTCACATCCTAGAGCTGGCTGAACTGTCAAGGTCAAGATATCATTCAGTCGGCCAGTCTGCTCAACACCTGCACTGTCACACAATTACCATGTAATTAGAAAAAAATGTTAAGGGATCGATTCAACCCTTCTTGGCACTTCAGCCTCGAAACACAGAGCCTTATTGACTAAACAGTGCAAGAAACATAGTAGCCAACATCAATCGTGCATACAGAAAAGTTAAAAGTGAACCTAGAAAGGGCACACAGGTCACAAATCTTACACTACCAGTCATTTACAAAGTGGTTTTGGTCACCACGATGCCCATAAACTTGTCATATTAACCATGCCACAACATTTGGAATTACACAGGGTACTGAGTGCTTTACACTGTGGATTGAAATCATGTACAGGCACTAAATTTGCCATTCTGCTTCCACTTTTCCCTTCCACACTGCCACTTTTGCTGCACACACTACCCTGGCGATTGGTAGGGGTGTTCAAGTCCTTTAAAAAGGGTGCTTAAAGAAACGGACTGCAACAATCTCCTTGGGACAACTGCTAAAGGTTTATGCGTGGTAAAAAATTTTGAGTAACGGCATTGCGTGGTTATGACTGCGTTGTAATGGTTGTTTCCCTCATAGGGTAACACATTCATTGTCAGCCATTGGGACACACACAACTAGTCACTGATACTGATGGCTGTCACATACCAGATCACACAGAAACACACTGTGACCACCACTCTGGGGTGGCATGAATAAACCTGCCACTGCTATTTTAGGGTCCTGGTCTAACCCTTGTTAGATTGTTATCATTGTTACCATCCACAATGTCCTCTGTGGACGATGGGTTGAATCAAACAGGCGAATGCGCAAGTACAGGCGTCTGACGAGCAAGGTAGATTGGAGTGTGACTCTTGATGACTCCTGGCTTTAGCCTCTCAGAAAGAACTTTTTTACAGGCATTCATTCTTAGGGTTTGTGTATTGTTGTGTTGCTGTATTGCTGCAGTGTTATCTTGGAGGTGTGGTATTGTAATGTGGCGCTATGTTGTTACCGAAAGACAGTGTGTACCGCGTAATAAAAACAGTAAATAAATAAATACATATTGTTGCACACCACTTCATTTAAAGCATTTAAATATCCATAAACACTCTTCTCAAATTAAAGCACCACAAATCATAGGTTAGGACACTATGGTTAAATGTACTTGCCCCAAGCTCTGTGCTATGTACCACCAAGGCCACCAAAAGTGTTTTATGACCCGTATTTGGCAGGAAGCGAAAGTCCCACCTAAAAATGTGACTGTGTACACGGAAGAACATGGCCAACTTGGTTATCAGAGACAGGACCTCAATTAACAGGTTTGAAAATGTTGCAAATACAGCTCTTGAAAACATCTGTCTCTTTGAGAAGGCAATTATCACTTATTCCAGCTACAACAGTCAATGTCATTTTCCTTGCGAAATTCAAAAGCACACAATTACCGAATGTGGCATAAAGTCTGTTGCAAATCCCATCAGGCGGTTCGGCTCTCAAATTATCAAGAGGTGTTTAAAGGGACACTGAACCCAATTTCTAGTACTTTTGTTAGGCATGCAAAAGTGTCTTTGAGTGAGTGGATACAGGAAGATGCCCAAAAGTTTTCCGTATTTGATATAGCACAGACCTAATTCCGAGAAACAGAGGGATTCTTCACAGAGGGCTTTCCTATTATACATGAACGAGAGGGGGGTTCAGTATATAACTAAATTTGAAACAGAAGTAGTAAAAAGGAGCAACGTTTTATTTAGGAGTCCTTCTGCCCCTCCTAAACTGCTGAAAGACTGTGGGCCATATTATCAAGAAAGGGCGATACATTATCGCCGCTTTTATCAGCAGGAAACTGCCACGAAAGCGGCGATAATGGGCTTGATAATATGCCCTTGTGAATTTTCGCCTCTTTTATCGGCAGGAAACTGTCGCTAAAGCGGCGATAATGGGCTTGATAGTATGCCCTTGTGAATTCCCATAGAAGCCCAGGTTCTGGTGTAAACCTGGGCTTCAATGGGAATTCACAAGGGCATATTATCAAGCCCATTATCGCCGCTTTAGCGGCAGTTTCCTGCCGATAAAAGCGGCGATAATGTATCACCCTTTCGTGATAATATGGCCCTGTGTTTCCAAATTCCAAGGCTTTGCAGTCTTGATTCCACCTCAAGCTTCTTTCATCCACTACCATACACTCCCCAAGCGTTATCTCCTACTTTCAGGTTCCTTTTCATCTCTACTTTCTGAATTTATCATTATTATCCTGTTTTCTAGACCGCTGTCTTTCCCACTTCCCCTGTTCTGATGATGAAACAAAGTTCCAGTCCTCAAAAATTAGTGCCAGATTTCTCCAACTGCAACCCAGCTTCAAATTAAGCACTGAACTGGGGCCCAGCATATACCAATTTAAAGACTACAAGATTTGACCTCCCTCCGCCCAACACATAATTTCTCTTTTTTATATTTACATTGTAGTGCAGATTAAAACAGAGACACAAACATAAGAATGAATGAATATGCTTCTACCAGTGCATGACACTTGCAAGAATTACAGAATGGATAGTTTTTTTTAAAGCAGGTGAAAAGTAGCAATTGTGTTCGACATTAAAGGCGAGTAAGACAAAGCACGTGAAACAGACCGATATCATTTGTACAATTTGCTAATAGCCCCGAGTGAAATTTCTGTTATGTCGGCATAATCTCGTTCAATTTTGCGATTTTCACATTGCACTTATTACAAGAAATTCCTGAAAAAATGAAATTATACCACTCACTGGAGCCCAGAAACATGATCATCCAGAAGGCATAACTGTTCACAGCACATGTTTTTTCAACTACTTTTTTAGTGCAAAATGCATCCTTAACCCCAAAATTTATGGGGGATCGCATTTCAACTGTATCAAATGTTACTTTAGCATTTCATTAAAGTTTGCAGAATTGTATACTTTCACGCAGTATCAAATTTTGTTCATCCCCGCCCCACTTGCATGGTAAGATGAAACATGCATAGCAGTGTTTTGAAGCCAACTTTATCTGACCAAAACAATGTCAGTGTAATATTACAGAGCAGTCTTTTCCATGTCTATGGGATTATTCAGAAAGCGACATCACCTCCATTACACCAAAATGGTAATCACATACTTAGAAGAAGCCATTTCAGAGGGAAAAGAATCAGTAGGGGCAGGTGTACATATACCAAGTCAGCATGCTGGCCCTGGTGCCACTTGGGTGATTGTAGCAACTGAACTGTCAAAGTGACGGTCCATTCACAAGAATCACTAATATCCCCCATGAGCTGGGAGTTTTCCCTTGAGATGGGAAATTTCATGAGCCTTTCTGTGTGGGACAACTATGGATTTAATGCAGTCCTGGATTGAAGGTCTGCTAGAAGCAATGGTGTTGGAGCGGTGGCTGTGGCTGTGAATTGGGTGGACCTTCTAATTACATTGTCACCTGCTCAGGACCTCAAAGATGGTGCTTCTGATGTTGAATCCAATTGTGATTCCATTGCCAGGAAATTATCCTTTCCTTAGACTATAACTGCCAGATGCATCAACGTTCTATTTAGCGAGTCCTTAATTGCGAAGTTTAAGGATTCGCATTTAGGGACTCGCAAAATCAGATGCATGTAGGATTTGCTAAAATATTAGCAATTCCTAAATATTCCCTATCTGCGACTCGCAGAGTGCGATTCGCAAATAAGGAATGACATCTCATGGATTCCTATGGGCCAAGAGGCCCATAGGAATGAATAGGGAGGAATTCTCAATTTGCGATTAGCAATTAGCTAATCGCAATTTGAGAATGCAATCTCAAGGGTGATGGGTGTCCAAAGGACACCCTGTTGCACCCCTTAAATTGACCTGGATACTGGTATTGTGCACGTATATGTCCCAAGGACATGTGTGTGTGTGTAACATACAACTTTGAGAGATGCACTTTAGTGCATTTTTCACAGTTTTCGCTATTTACCATGAAGTTTGATTTCACGGTAAATAGCGATCCCTATCAGCGAAATTGCTAGCTATTTTACATTCATGCATTGCATTTAAGGAATCTCAATGTGAGATTCTTTAAATGCAATTGCAAATAGCGATTTATGCATTTGGGATGATGCATTCCAAATGCATAAATACTGGTCGCAGAGAGGAAGATTCTGAGAATCTGCCCCTTTGCGAACGGTATTTCGCTTGATGCATCTAGCTGTATATTAGGTGGAAGAATGGGGAGGTGGTCAGGGGGACATCTGCTGATTTGTGGATATGCCCCATTTTAATGCCTATCTGTAAGTGAGACCCTAGCCTGTTAAATACAGAGCGGGCTCATTAATCAAAATTAGGTAAAATACCATCTCCTCATTAGAAGAAATAGTTGCACGAAGATAGGCGTGTCAAATAATTCATTTTTTATGTATTTATTGGTTGTATTTCTACAGAGCAAACCAAGTCTGGAGGGGTGGCAGAGCCCTTTATTTAAAACAAAGGTAACATGCTAGTAGCTATTGGTTACAGCAGTTTTTCCCCAACTGTGGGTCACATCCCAGTGGTGGGGCATGTGCCGATTTCTGGTGGGTTGCAAAAGTCCAAGCAATAAATAATTATGCCTTTAAATTCAGAATTTATGTTGTCATATTTGCTGTGCAGTGTACAGTGTGCTAGCACACAATGTTTTAGTTTCATTTAACACTCGCCTGCCCAATATCCATTAAAGCTAGGTGGGCCCCAACAGTCTGTCAATAAAATAATAAAGTTGTGGGTCTAAAATGTTTGGGAAGCACAGGATACAGAACATTGGGCAGTAAGGTAGGTAGAAGGCATACAGATTTACCAATAGAAAACGGGCATGAGAGGAGGCGAGGGCAGGTGCTCTGGACAAGGAAACAAGTGGTAATGCACCAGTTGTGCTGTGCGTGGTGGTTTTGCACCCAGACAATGATTTCTCTTCACCTAGGCAATGTAATTAAGTGCTATAAGTGGTGTTGAATAATGGTGCAAAGTGACTTTTACTTAAGCTAGAAAATGTCCTTGATGATGGGGGATGATATGGCCATACATGTACTGGCCTGGATTGAGTTGGCCGCACACGCAGAACGCACAGCCTTGAAAAGGAGGCCTGGGAGCAGGTCAATGTGTGAAAAATGTGGGTTTAGAGCAAGGGTTAGATTAGATCATAAGAGTCCATTATAAGAGGACCTGCACTATCTTCTATGTGTGTTCTGTGAATGGATAGCAGGGATATATGTATAAGGGCTGGAAAAGCCACAGGGACACAGTTCTGTTACCAATGGATGAATACATGTCGGGCCACTTTACATAAAGTGCACTGGAGGTGCCACAATCATGTGAACCTGTTTTTTTGCACCCTGGAGCACAGTAGTATTACAGAAGGGGACACAGACAAGTGTGCAGCTCCCTCTATAACACAAATAGCCTTTGGGCACATACTACTCTGAAGCTATCTTAAGATGGCATACCTTCATTTGCAGGGGACGTGGAAAAAAAGAGGTCATCCGGAGGCACACTCACTGTGTGCTGCAAAAAGGTGGTGCTCAGTCAGTGAGCCCTCTGGGGGCAGCCCTCTAGATGGGGTTGAAAGGGCACATAGACCCTGGAATATCCCCCTGCAGATGGGTGCAGCCGTCTACAAGGGGAGCTCTGTCCCTCCTTTGAAATTGTTTGAAATACAGACGGGTGCCACCTGCACACTGAAATATGGAGCGGCTGCTTCAAGAGGCTGATCCATCTTTTAATAATGCACTGTCCCTAGGGCAGTCATACGTTTGTGGCTGCCCTGGGGCAAGTGCACTATCAGTTATAGGGTCACTGTTGGGGTCCAGCGGCCTAATTAGAAGGTGCACCATACCGCATACAGGGTTAATGTTAATGTTACTGTGATTTATAAAGTGCACATATACTCGGGGTGTTTTGGCGCTGAGGACAGAAGTGAACATACTCTAGTCTGAAACAGCCAGGTTTTCAATCTCTTTCTGAAGGAGGTGAGGGAGCTTGCACTTCTGAGCTCACTCGGAAGAGAGTTCCAAAGTTTAGAGGTGCCAAAGCGAAAACTGCGGCCACTCCAAAGTGAAGTTCGATTTTCTGGCACACGCAGGAGTTTGGCTCCTGAAGAGCAAAGATGTCTGCTTGGTTCATACCAGACGAAGAGGTTTTGCATGGAAAAAGGGCCTGTGTGGTTTAGTGCTTTGTAAGCTGGGCACAGCGCCTTGAATTTAATCTGTCGTGCAACCGGGAGCCAATGCAGACTATGAATTTCTTTGGAAACAGATTTATACCTGGGCATGTTAGATAGTAACCGCACAGCTGAATTTTGTACACTCTGAAGCTTTTTAAAGCACTGGTTCTGTATGTTTACAAACAGCCCGTTACAATAATCCAATTTAGATAGAATCAATGATGTAACTACGGTTTTCCTGGTATCTGCGGGAATGTAAGGAAGAATCTTCCTTACTTTCCTAATGAGGAAGTGGCCGGAGGAGACAATTGTCTTTGTGTGCTGAGTGAGTGAGAGTTTGTTGTCGAGCCACACTCTCAGGTTCTTGGCCTTCACCGCAGGTTTTGGTGGCTCTCCCATCTCTGCTGGCCACCACAGATTGCCCCAGCTTTTTTGCATATTGCCAAAGATCAGAATCTTTTTTTTTATCAGAGTTTAGTTTAAGACAGTGTGTGTTCATCCATTGTTTAATGGCACACATACACTTCTGAGATTGCTGAGATGGGGGGGGTCTATTTTTTGTACCCTGCCACCACGATCTGGGTGTCGTCAGCGTAAGACGTGAGATTGCAACCAAAGTTCCGGATCAAAGGGGCCAGTTCGGATACATATACATAAAATAACGACAAGCTCAGGATAGAGCCCTGAGGCACTCCACATGGAAGAGTATAAGCCTCAGAGTGATACTTGTCATCCAAAACTGTTAACCTCCTATCCTTAAGAAAGGAGGACAGAAGGGCCAGTCCAGTGCCCCTGACCCCTAGGCTCTCGAGCCACTGATGCAAGAGAGAATGATCAACGGTATCAAAGGCGCCTGACAGATCAAGGAGTATATCGGCCGCCGAAACTCCACATCCATCACTGCCCTGATCTCCTCTGCAGCCTTAATGATCGCCATTTCAGTGCTATATTCTCGGTGGAAGCCAAACTGTGAGTGATCCAGCAGGTTGTTTTTGCAAATGAATTGGGTGAGTTGGATATTCATAAATGTGTCAAATATTATAGCAGGCAACGGTAATCTGGCTATGGGACGGTAATTATTTGAGTCGGAAGCATCTAGAGTGGGTTTTTTTAACAGCTGAAGGATAGAAGTATCCTTCCACATGGAAGGAAGATTGCCAGAAATAAACATTGAGTTGAACATTTCTGTTAAACCAGGACTCACCAGGTCTGCAACTTCTTTCAGAAGTGCTGGCGGGTCAGGGTCGACATGGGACCCTGATTTTGTGAATGTATTTAGCCACGGTTTCCGAAGAGACAGGCGAAAAACTAAGCAACGTATTAATGCCCTGGTCATTGGTAGGCGGTTGGGTGAAAGGGGAGTTAACTGGTCTGTCCTCAAAATCTTTAAAGATATTCAGCACTTTGGTTTTAAAAGCAGCTGCAATGTCATCACACGCCTTTTAATTGCCCTTAAACCCTGTGGTCTTGGGAGTGGCGAGTTTGTTTACTACTGTAAAGAGTACTTTAGAAGAATGTTTAGCATCCTCAATCTGTTTGGTAAAATATTCCCTCTTTTCTGATATCAGTAGGTTTTTATACTGTAACAAGGCTGTTGTGTAGATTCTTGTCTCAGGAGAATGATAATTTGCACGCCACCGCCTTTCCAATCAACAACATTTTTGTTTTTCTTTCTGTAAAGCGTCGGAAAACCAGGGGGCTGAAGGGATCACCCTATTCCCTGTAGTTTTTGTTGATAGGTACAGAGGCCTTTGATAGGTACTGAGGGTCAGTGCTCCAGCATTGTAATAAGCCCCTGGAGCACAGTGAGATTGAAAAACAGAACTGCCAGAGCTGCTAAGTTTTCAGTGGGCTTAGAAGTGAGATTTCTACGCATGCATCATCCTTATAAGTGGCCTGTCGATGTCCTTTGTGTTATTATTTAAGTGACACTTGTCTTGGGAGCAGAACAAAGGAGATATTTCCATATAAAGACATCAGTTTCTGAAATGACCCCCTTTGCACAATGTAATGGTTTAGAAAGTTTTTCCAAAGAGGGATTTGCAACCGCCCTTAAGTGCTTATTTGAGGCCACTAAGTTACTTCCGTTTTATAACATTAAAGCTCTGGAAACAATTGTGGTACCACAAATATATATATATATACATAGGTGGTGGTGGGCTTGAGGAGGGCAGACTATCTTTATCTCTATGTAGATCAGGGCACCTAGACCTGCCTCCTCCAAGGTTGTGCCTCCTCCTTACACGATTCAGAAAAGGGGGTGGTGATGGACAGAGTATCTGAATTAAACAGAACACTCATACCCAGTCAACAGATCAGGGCTTGCTCCATCACCGTTTTTTAGCTCACTGCACCATCCCAGCTCAGAACCTGGCTATATGCAAATTAGTCTGTCCCTGGCCCAGTGCATCATGGGAACAGGGCAGACCAAACTACCAAGCCAATTCTTATACTGGGAAGGAAACAAGCTTCCGGGGACCGGTTTCTGGCATTACAGCCGTCTTCGGCCAGGCTTGCTTGAATCCTGATGGTGCAATGAGCAAGGGACTCACATCTGAGTATACCCTTCCACGCTTATGGTGGACAAAACGATTCAGAAAAGGGGGTGGTGATGGACAGAGTATCTGAATTAAACAGAACACTCATACCCAGTCAACAGATCAGGGCTTGCTCCATCACCGTTTTTTAGCGCAATGCACCATTCCAGCTCAGCACCTGGCTATATGCAAATTAGTCTGTCCCCGGCCCAGTGCATCATGGGAACAGGGCAGACCAAACTACCAAGCCAATTCTTATACTGGGAAGGAAACAAGCTTCCGGGGACCGGTTTCTGGCATTACAGCCGTCTTCGGCCCGGCTTGCTTGAATCCTGATGGTGCAATAAGCAAGGGACTCACATCTGAGTATACCCTTCCACGCTTATGGTGGACAAAACGATTCAGAAAAGGGGGTGGTGAGGGACAGAGTATCTGAATTAAACAGAACACTCATACCCAGTCAACAGATCAAGGCTTGCTCCATCACCGTTTTTTAGCTCACTGCACCATCCCAGCTCAGAACCTGGCTATATGCAAATTAATCTGTCCCTGGCCCAGTGCATCATGGGAACAGGGCAGACCAAACTACCAAGCCAATTCTTATACTGGGAAAGAAACAAGCTTCCGGGGACCAGTTTCTGGCATTACAGCCACTCTGTTCATCACCACTGCCTTTTTTGAATCGTTTTTGGCCACCACAAGTGTGGCAGGGTATACTCAGACATGAGTCCCTTGCTCACTGCACCACCAGGATTCAAGCAAGCCGGGCCGACGACGGCTGAAATGCCAGAAACCGGTCCCCGGAAGCTTGTCTCCTTTCTGGTGAAGAATTGGCTTGGTAGTTTGCTCTGCCCTGTTCCCATGAGGCACTGGGTCAGACTAATTTGCATATAGCCAGGTTCTGAACTGGGGTGATGCAGTGAGCTAAATAAAGGTGATGGATGAAGCCCTGATCTCTTGACTAGGTAAGAGTGGTCTGCTTAATTCAGACTCTCTGTTCATCACCACCCCCTTTTTTGAATCGTTTTTGGCCACCACAAGTGTGGCAGGGTATACTCAGACATGAGTCCCTTGCTCACTGCACCACCAGGATTCAAGCAAGCCGGGGTGACGACGGCTGAAATGCCAGAAACCGGTCCCCGGAAGCTTGTCTCCTTTCCGGTGAAGAATTGGCTTGGTAGTCTGGTCTGCCCTGTTCCCATGAGGCACTGGGTCAGACTAATTTGCGTATAGCCAGGTTCTGAACTGGGGTGATGCAGTGAGCTAAATAATGGTGATGGATGAAGCCCTGATCTCTTGACTGGGTAACAGTGGTCTGCTTAATTCAGACACTCTGTTCATCACCACCCCCTTTTTTGAATCGTCCTCCTTACACAGCAACATGTATTTACGGCTGGATAGACAGGGAAAAAAAGGCGGGGGTTTGGCAATAATTACCGAAACATCTTTCCTGTCAGAATATCTCCCATACCCTCAACAACATGCGAAGCTCTATACTTGGCCATCAAGCTCACCCCCTCATATAATCTCAAAGAAGTACTTATATATAGACCACCTGGTTCCCGTTCTGAATTTCTGTTCAACTTTATGTCACTGATGGAACCGCTGGCAATCGAAGATTCCTTTATGGTCCTACGAGACTTACATTTTCATTTAGAAAAAATAGATGATATTGAAACCCATACTCTAACGGCCGAATTGGAAACTTTGGGGCTGGCTCAGCTGGTAAAAGCACCCACACATGAGGCCGGTCATACGTTAGATGTATCTTCTCTAATATAAAAGAGATAACGATACATGACATCCCCCCCCCTTACCTGGTCCGATCATCATGCCATTTTTTGTACTATTCTCACTGGTCAGGTTTCCATACCCAAACAGGTCTCTTCAAGCCTAGAGTCCTTTAGAGTTTGGAAGGACATTGATAATGCGGCTCTTAGAGCGTTGCTAATCAGTTCTCGTCCTTCTTTATCCGCAGATTCTAACATAGCTGCGAAACAATTTTCCGTATGGTTGGGCAGTGCAATGGATGTACTGGTGCCGCTCAAGACCATATCTAGAAATAGGAAGGTGCCTTCCGCACCATGGTTCACAGAAAATTTAAGAAAGCAAAAGCAAGTCTATAGGAACCATGAAAGAAACTGGCGAAGGTCTTACGACAAGGAAAGTAAACTGCTATATAATGAGACACTGGTCATCTACAAAAAGATGATTAATGAAGCTAAAAAGAAGTTTTTCGGGAAACAGATTGACAACGCCAAACATTTGAGTAAACAACTGTACGACGTGGTGAAACAATTGGCTGGGAAATCTCCAGATTTGGTTCCTCCCCCCTCCCAGGCCTTCTGCGATTCTTTGGCAAACTTCTTTTTTTCAAAAGTAAATGACATCTACTCCGAGTTTTCAGCCATCGACAAATCCACCATCCCTGTCCCTATTCTTCATAGTAAACACAGTGACTGCTCATTAGTTCAATTTAAAGAAACACAGGAGGATCAAATAGTTGACATCATCAAACTTATAGGAACTGGCTCAGCCCTAGACCCTTGACCTCCAAAACTTTTTCCTCCAGTAATGGTTTTGATAAGTGAAATTATTATGCAAGTCTGTAACGGGATGTTCAAGTCAGGGATCTATCCGGACAGGTTAAAGAACACTCTACTAAAACCTCTTCTCAAAAAACTGTGTCTAGATAAGGATATGCTGAAGAATTATAGACCCATCGCCAGCCTGCCGCTTCTAGCCAAGGTGACTGAGAGATTAATGAATGATCAACTGTCCGAGTATATCGAACAAAATAAATTGCTTGATGACAGTTTGGGTTTCGTAAACTGCATGGCACTGAGACGGCTCTTATCAAAGCTGCCGATGATATTAGAGCCATCAGAGACCAAGGGGGTACGGCGGTACTTGTACTACTGGATCTGTCTGCGGCATTCAACACAGTCAATCACTCCATCTTGATTGGCCGTGTCGGAAACTTGGGCATAAAATCCAGAGCCAAGGACCTGCTGGCCTCCTTTCTGTCTGGTAGAACACAGGCTGTAACATTGGGGCCATTCAAATCGGCTGATTTGGCTTTACCCTGTGGGGTTCCCCAAGGCTCATCCCTAAGTCCGACTCTTTTTAACATCTATGTGTCGGACTTAGCAAGAGTTATTAAAACCTACCGGATGAGCCTTACCACATATGCCGACGATACCCAGTTGGTGCTTGCCATCAATAATGATGGAGAAGAGGTGGCTGCACGATTCCAAGAAGGCATGCTAGCAATCAAAGATTGGATGGCCTGCAACTGTCTAAGCCTCAATTCTGAGAAGACGGAGGTGGTCATCTTAGGGAAACTCTCCCCGATGTGGTCATCAGTCTGGTGGCATCCATCACTCGGAGTCTTACCAACTCCCGTCCAGAAGGTCAGGAACTTGGGTGTAATTTTACACAAACAGTTGAATTTTGTCAGCCATGCAAATCAGACAGCGTCCACAGCATTTCAGAAGCTGAGGCTTTTAAGAAAAATAATCCCATTCCTCCCAGAAAGTGCCGGAAAAACCGTGGTGAGTTCACTGGTACTTTCCTCACTGAATTATTGTAACGGTTTATTCGCCAATGCTCCATCCCGGGTGGTCGCTAAATTACAACTGATCCAGAATGCGGGGGCAAGACTGCTCTTTGGGACCCCCAAATTTAAACCGATTAAGCAAATAATCAGGAACTACCACTCGCTGACGATTAAAAATAGGATCAAATTCAAAACTCTATGTCCTACTTTTAAAGCTCTTCACAAACTGGGGCCGTAGTTTCTTAAAGAGAAACTTATTGTTTATTGCCCCACCAGACAATTAAGATCTACTAATTTGCATCAACTAGTGGTACCGTGGACTAGGACTGTTACATGGGGAGACAGATGTTTTACCAATACTGCTGCAAGACTCTGGAACTCCCTTCCGCTGGTGATTAGATCAACACCTTCATCGTTTCAGTTTAGGAAATTGTTGAAGACTTGGTTGTTCGACCAGTAATTTCCCCGTTCACTACCATCTCTTTTAAGAATTGGTTTCTGTACGTTGAGACACATATTTGAGTCATAGCGCCAAGACGCCCACGGGCAGACGTTGCGCTTTACAAATTGTAAAAATAAATAAATAAATAAAAGTTGACAGACCTGGTGCGTGTGTGTGTGTGTGTCACTTTTGGCAGAGGCCATGGATTTTGCTTGTGTGCCTGTATCACTCTATCTATCTACGTGTCTTTGTGTTTTATGGCTGTGTCTGCTTGTTTGGGAAAGCATATTTTGCAGACTTTTGCCTCTGAATCTAACTGTGTGCATTTCCATATGTCGCACTATCTCTCTCTCGCTGTAATTGTGTGTGTCCCTGTGAAAAGTGGGCAAACCAGTGCATTACTGTAGTATTGTGGAAACTGCACATTACTCAGATTTTGTGTGAAAAAATGTGGCAATGTGGGAAATTGACAACATGAGTACAGTAAGTACCTTGCAATTGTGAAAAAGAGCAAGTGTGCATTATTGTTGAACAATAGGCAAATGTATACATTTTTGCAGAATTTTGGGACCTAGTGAGGCATGTATTTGTCAAGTTTGGCCCTTTCCATAATTAATCAGTCATGCACACATTTGGCCCGATCCCATGTCCTAGTAGTACACAGATTTATACAGTTCCACAAAGCTACGTGTATTCGCACATTTACACACTTCACACAGCACTTTAGATTGCATATCTTTTATTCATATTAAGCTTTTGCAAAATCTCCGCGTCGCCAAACTTCTGAAGTAAACAGAGAAACTGCAGATATAACAGCTTTGACTCTTGCCAATTTAGCAAGCCATAGTAGCATGGGAAGAAGGTGTATGTGACAGTGTTTGATTGCAGCCACAGCAGCCTGTCAGATAGGTTGTCAATCGTCATGGTTACTACTGCTCTCTCAGCTAAAGCAGTCACTGAGCCCATGGTAGGGGCAATAAAGTCAAGGTGGCCGGGGGCTCTAAGAGGTGAGGTGCATTTTTGTTAGTAAAGCATGGGTGAAAGGTGTGGTCAATGGAGGAAGTTTTAGGTGTGCTTGTTTTTTAAAAACATTTCCAAAAGGAATGAGGCATAATGGGGACGCTAGGGGAGGGAGGCAGATACTTATTTGTTGTCCATTGTATACTTTTAGCAGAAAGATGCACAGTTTGGGGTGAGAGAGGCAGGTATTTTATTCTTGGAGGAGTAGGAGTAAAAAGGATGGGGTTACTGATGGAGATGGTCAGAATAGACGAAAGGATATGTTTTGTGTAGAAGCGACATTAACAGGGAGGAGGCTGGTGATAGTCGACACGAATATGTAATGTTACAACACGATCAAAATGATTTCAGTATGTAACATCGCAGTTTTTACAATGCAAGTCGTTACAACGACTTGCGCTGGAGGGCGCTGGACTTAGGAGTAGTAAGATTTACTATTCCAACACCAGTCTATGTACAGTAGGGACGGTGTTGGAATAGTAAGTCTTACTATACCTTGGGTTAGAGCACCCTCTAGTGCAAATCGATGTAACGCTTGTCTTGTAATGGAGGATCAACGGAATGATAGACATATACTAGATAGTATATATGACTTCTGTCCAGCCGGACAGAATTTTTATTTTTCAATTTTTCAGATTAAGAGTGTAAATATAATATTTATACAAAAGTGGGCACAGCCTGTGACCCACAAAGGACAAGACAAAACATGTGACAAAACAATTATGTAAAAGCACCTTATTGCACCATATGTTTGTTTGAATTCACGTATTGTGTAAAACAATGGGTTGCTATGATTTAATTCTAGTCTGTAAAACAGATTAATAGTACAGCCGCTTTTGTGCGCTTTTACATAATTGTTTTGTCACATGTTTTGTCTTGTCCTTTGTGGGTCACAGGCTGTGCCCACTTTTGTATAAATATTATATTTACACTCTTAATCTGAAAAATTGAAAAATAAAAATTCTGTCCGGCTGGACAGAAGTCATATATACTATCTAGTATATGTCTATCATTCCGTTGATCCTTAATTACTAGGGTCCTCTGTTCTGTAAAATATACTACTGCCCAAGGACCCTAGTGTTATTCCTTTTGGGTTTCCCTTGTTCTGTGAAAATATAGCTTGTCTTGTAATGGCAGCATTCTAAATGCATCACGGTGTAATCACTGCGATGTAAAGGATGTTTTCCAGTCGACACAGGGGTGTTTTTATGTTATTTGGGGTTGCACCACTACATAAATCCTTAGCCTTTACTTTGCTTGCCCTTGATGATAGCTTAAATGAGTGAGGCGAGCACAGGGTGTACAAGATACAATTGTACTTGGGTAAGTAAAAACAAGGGATCAGGTTCCACTTTGGAGAGTTCCAATAGCACTGTTAACTTAAGCTTTTCTCTCTTTGTCTATGATGGTATGTTATGTTATGTTATGTTAAAATTAATTTATTAAGCGCACTGCCACCGATTGGTTTCCTGGCGCTGATGTCACTTGGAAGAACTCAATAGAATAAAAAGACTGTTGATATCTACCTATACACATTTGTGTGTATATTGTGTACCGATTTTGTATATACAGGGGAGTTTTGCCTCATTTCTGTTATGATCCTCAGAAAAAAATTCTGCTTGATTGTTTCCAATATTCATTTGCATGTACAAATTCTGTAGCAGAATGTGAGTGCCCCATCCACTTGAGATCTTTATCTTTCCCAACCAGCCCAGAATGTGTCTCAAAGAAGAAGTGTGTAAATGTGGTGTTTCCCTTCTTTCATTCCTGGGTATTTGAGCAAGGCTTTTGTACTTAGGAGTAACTCATATCATGCATGTCTTTAAATGTGAACAGATTGCCGTGCCCAAAGGTTGAGATAGTTAGCCCCTCTTTGCAAGGGCCTTGGAACTCGCCGCCATCAAGTAGCACTTCGCATCTTAAAATCTGATACCAGCCAGCTGGTAGTATGCACTGTTGCTAACTTTTTAGGCTAGATGTGGGCTATTTGAAGATCTTTTCTGAAAACTACTAATTGAGTATCTTAGGCGCAGGCTCTTAGAGCTTATTGATCTTAATTCTTACCTGTTGGTTTTATCTTCCATAGCTCATTTATTTAACATAATTTTATAGTTTTTTAACTTGATACTCTAAGCACATTAACCCTATTGTACTGTATGCATTTGCACTTTATATTTTCCAAGGCCAGGGGGATCCTTGACGGGGTTAATGTATTTTTTACCTGCATACTTCCTTATAGCACCTTTATAAAGTAATGGACAATAGAGTTCTGCCATTTCAAGAGACTTTAACGAGTATCAGGCAGACATGGCTTAATCAGGACATCTTCAGCTGCCTGGTCCTGTTAGTACTTATATGTTGAACTTTTAATTGCAACATTGGTGTTTATATGTATCCTAGCCATTTGTACAATAGTTCAGTTGGACTACCATCTGCACATTGCGCGTCAGGAAGGAGATGTGGCTTATTGACTAAGATGCTGTTCTGGGTACCTAGGGCCAAGATTTTGAACTTAGCTTCAACACTTGATCAAAAAATGTATGATTCCTGGCAAATCACCTTGTCTCCAAGTTCTTAAAACTCTAAATATATGCACCTAAAAATCACATTTAAACTAATTGTATTGTCCATTCATCATTATTATCTCAACACCTATGTACGTAACCATTCTTCTGACAATGCCAAATTCTACCATCATGTTACTATTCACCACATTCCTGGTCAGGCAGTAGACCCACACAACCATAGCAATTACCCATTGGGTTCTTAGTGTGGAGTGAAAAGAACTTTTAAAACTATCAACTGTCTACATTAACAAATGCATGGACTATTCCTCCATGTCCCTCCAATGTATACATAAATCCCTGTTGCAAAATATGAGTTTAATTACTACCTAAAAATTCATCTTGATCTCTTTTTTGGATTACTTGGATTTACTAGTTCAATGTGGTGAAATGAAGATTTTGGTTTATTTCAGCAAGAGCTCAGGTTATATCATCAATAACCTTTAGTCTAACAATCAGTTTCACTAATATATGAAAATCCTGTGATAAGTGTCACATTCATTCACCCAAATATTCATTTTTGCGCATATTCTACTCACCTTTTTGACTCCCTGGTCATGGTTTGAAATTCTCCATGCCTTCTGGAGGGGCCCAACATTAGCCTGGGATGCACCTCTAATCCATCTACCATGGTACAGTAACATACACCAATCTAAGCTACCACAGGCATAGCAGTAATACTTAAATGAAAGAGTGTTTAACCCCTTTGACGCTGATGTCGAGCTCAGCTCGTCATGAAGTACACCTCTCGTACACTCATGACGAGCTGAGCTCTTCATGAACCGCGGGATTTTCGAATCTTCAGCGCACAGCGGGAAAATGCGCCGCACCGATGGTGTTAACGTGTCTGAGTTGGCCTCCATACTTCTAAATCCTGGCAATGGTGTATGGCCAACATCTAGCATGTCTTAAACATATGTTCCCTTCTACACCTTCTTGTTGAAGAATGCATTAGGATTGATTTAGGACCTCATATGACAGTCTTTTTGTGGTGGGTTAATTTGGCTCCTGTTCAGTATATCTTCATTAATGTAAAACAAATATACAAATGTTAGATAGAACCAATGGGACACTGTGAGAAGAAGCTGATTTCATAAAGCTAACAAAGTTCCACAAATTCCCTGGCCAAAACGACTTTAGTTATTAATTTATTTGCCTTTTTCGAGTGCAAACAGTGACCACTGAGCTATTACGAAACACCTATGGCTGACTGCACACCACAGCAGCTACTCAAAACTACTACTGGCAAAAGAAAGTGGGTTTGGCTTTCAAGAAGGAAACGGCACAAACACAAACAGGCACAAATGCTAAGTGGTGGTAATAGTGGCAATGATTGTGTTGGTAATAATGGTGTTGATATTGGTGGAGATAAAACTGCTGGTAATGCTGGTTATAATAGTGGTGGTGATCGTGGTGTTGTTACTGGTTCTAATGGTGGTGATACTGGAAGTGATGAGCATGGTAGTATAGGTTGTGGCAAAATAGCCTACTCTTAAGTCCAGAGAAAAGCATTTTTTTTAAAGAGCCGACCACACTAAAACAAAATACAAAGAAAAAATAGCTTTTTGTATACAATGTATGTATTTGATAAACAATTGCCAAATAGCCAATAGTATGAGGTGAAAGAGTAAAAATAACACTCTGTGGTTGGAGCTGTGACCGCCCACCCACCTTTTGTGTATTTAAAGAGCTGTCTTGCAGACAGCTGATTTCTCAATCAAGATCTAACAGGATGGAAAGTATGTTTAAGAAGAACCAGAAGAACCAGGTGTTAACTGTTTTCTAAATTTGGGATTTTTATGTTTCTTCACACGCTAGAGACAACCAAACATTCTAGATCAGTACGCCCGGTACTGCAGCTCACGAAGTGCTCTTGCTAAAGGGCCCAACTACTTTGGTTGCGATTTTATGCTTTATGCTTTACGCATATTACAATCATTTTAGAATATTGTCTTTCTGTTTTTACCAATTATTTTAGACTACTGCCCTACTGTTTTTACCAATTTTAAACTTACTTGTTGCCTTGAGCATTGATAGCGTTTCTCCCCGGTCCACAGCAGGTTGTTCCCATTTGAGTGGAGGGAGCTTGCACTGGCGGAAGTGGCCAAGGGGCACTTCCGGTAGAAACCGGAACTGAGGTGAGCAGTCTAGCTGCCCATCTCTCTACATAAAACTCATGCCTGGCTCGACGCTCAGCAGGCGCGCTGCTGGCGCGCTGAAGGTGTGCCTAAGGCAAGTCCGTCTGCGCCCGTCTGCGCCCGTCTGCTCCTGGACATCGCAAGAATCTCTGCCGGTTTTTCATCAAATCCCGGTAACGCACCTGGAGAATTTTGCTCCTACACACGCCATGAACTTCTAAGGATTAGTCATAGCCTCTCTAACCCCTGTAGACGTTCAGCCTATTCTACACCTACAACACCCACAGCTCTGGAACGCCCTTTCTCATGTAGACTCTGCAGATTCCAGAGTATGGAATTAGACCAGACCCCGACCAAGAGCTTAATACTCGGCCAGAGAAATAGCCAAAGCGACTGCACTGACGAAATCAATGGTGGTTCCCAGACCTTCCACCATAACGAAGGCTGGAATTGCCTCTTGGTCAATGTTAAATCCTTGCCCAAACATCTGGGATCTGCTTTCCTTATTGGGCTTCTAACTGAATTCTGGATTAAACCTAGTTCTTACCCTGCGATTGCGGTAGCACTTCCAGAAGGATACCATATTCAAAAACTTTACAGACCGTGCAGTGTGGATGGTGGTATAGCAATCATCTATAAAGATCAAATTAAAATCTCCATCTTGGATCAATTGAGTAATGATACAATGGAAATCCTTGTATTTAGAATAGATTTACATTCGCAACATAGCTGGAAAAGAGCTCTTGTATACCGACCCCCAGGCCCACTGCCAGATTTCTCACCCTAACTGATCCAACATATCTCCCCTCATGTTATCTCGACTAGAAATGTTTTGCTTCTGAGAGACTTTAATATCCACAGTGAAAATACTGCTAATCCAGAGTCCTCCGCATGTCTGGCAGACCTGGCCACACGTGACTTTATCAAGATCAATGATGGCCCCACTCACACTGCAGGGCACACATTGTATTTAATCCTAATCAACTCCTCGAACATCCTCTGTGAAGCATCTTGCCCACTAACATGGTCAGACCACTCATTGATTGGTTTCCACATTTGTTGCCCTAAGTATAGTTATACTCCTAATTCTCACCGTGCAAGGTGGTACAGACAATGGCACAAACTTACACCTGACCAGTTCCAGGACTTAATCCCAGTATCCGGAAATCCCGATTTCGATAGTGTGGAGGATTGCCTGGCCCGCTTCAACACTATCAAAAAACCTGAGTGGATCAACTTGCCCCTTTGAAGCAGTGTTCACACTCCACCAGACATCCCCAGACTATTTGGTACTCTCCCCACCTCCGTTCCGGACAGAAAAAAGTCACTGTAAGAGACTTGAACGTCAATGGCACCTCTCACATGACCCACAGGAAAAAGAAAGATATAAAAAAGCGCTTACACAATACCATGAAAATCTAAAAAATGCTTGCAAAACTCACATTGCGCAACTCGAACAACCAGGGAATTCCCCCAGAACCCTGTACCAGATCCTAAAATCTTTCACAAACCCTAAGGCATGTGATAATGAAGAGGTCCCATCACAAATCCTATGTGATAATATAGTAAACCACTTTACCCATAAAATTGACACAATTTATAATAAAATCACCTCGGTCAGGGGCTCACAGAAAGGTGATAAGAAAGTCTACCCATTGATCATTCCAAACACCTTGATATTGGAGAACTTCACATTACTCACGCCTGAAGAAGTAGAATCCCTTCTAAAGAAAGTTAAATCTGAATCCCCATAAGATGTTATCGCCACCAGGACTACCTCCCTCCTCTCCAAGCAACTCACTGCCCTCATTTCCTCCCTTCTCAACAGCTCTATGAAGGAAGGAAGGTTCCCTCTTGAATGGATAGCAGAGCAAATCATTCTCATTTGGAAAAATCCCAAAGCTCCTATGGACGATGTATCCAACTATCACCCCATCTCCTTACTCCCCCTCCAGAGTAAGCTTTTGGAAAAGAACATTAACAAATGCCTCTCCAAATTTGTGGAAGCCTCGCATTGCCTAAATATCTCTCAATCAAGCTTTCTGGCCAGACATAGTACAGAGTCTGCCTTGGTAGCAGTAACTGATAACATCAGAATGTCTTTGGACAATGGTCAAGCAGTACTTTTGGTGCTGCTTGACCTATCTGCAGCCTTCAACACAATTTCCCACCAGACCCTTCTTGGGAGACTCCAGGACATCAGCCCCTGAAGGAATGTGCTGAAATGGCTGTCTAACATTTTGTCTGAAAGAACCCAGAGGATTAATCTTGGCCCATTATGTTCTGAGACCACAAGAGTGACCAATGGAGTACCTCAGAGCTCCTGTTTGAGCCCTACATTATTTAACATCTATGTTACTCCCTTGGCGGAAGTATTGAGGAATTTAGGATTCACTCCTATTTCCTATGCTGATGACACTCAGCTTCTACTCTCCTTTGACAAAACTAATCCCAGTACTCAGGCCGTCTTTTCTGAGGGCATGAAGGTAATTGCGGGTTGGATGAGTGACAACTTTCTCCAGCTAAACGCCGGAAAATCAGAGATTATGCTGTTTGGGGAAGCAATGTTGAGGTGGACTCCAAGCTGGTGGCCAGAGGAATAAGGCCCTGCTCCAACTCCAAAACAGGTGGTCTAAAACCTGGTCATCCGCATAGATCAGAAACTAACACTATGATAGCATGTCACCTCCACTGCAGGGGCATGCTTCCACACCCTCAGTCTACTTGGAAGAGTCTTCTCTTATTTACCCTCTTCTACACAGAATGTTTTGATTCAGGCATTAGTGTTAAGCCGCCTGGACTACTGAAATGCCCTGCTGATCTCAGCCAACGATGTTTCCTTAAATGAACTGCAGGTAGTCCAGAACACAGCGGCCCGCCTAGTTGCCAATGCCCCTCCCAGAACGACCTCCATACCCCTTTTACAACAACTGCATTGGCTCCCAGTGCGGAAGCGGATTAAATTCAAGATCTGCTGTATGGTTTATAAATCTCTGCATGACATGGATCCCTGTTACCTATCAGATAAACTTTTCAAGTACCTCCCTTCGAGATCCGTTCTGTCAGGACCAAAGCACTACTTTGCACCCCACCGTTTGAAAAAGCTCGCTCAGGTGGTAAAGCCTTTTACCACCTCGCCCCCCAATTTGGGAACCAACTACCCATTCATCTATGACAATACCCCGACTACCTGAGATTTAGAAAACTGCTAAAAACCTCTCTGTTCTGATGTAAGTCTCCTTGGTTGACGGTAGCAGTCACAACACGGAGATACCCCTGCTGGGGTGATTCGGGCGCTTTATAAGCTAATAAATATCAAATTTCAATTATCAAATATCTTAAGAGGAATCTCATAATAATTGATCTCAGCAAGACAGTGCGGAAGGACCTTGGATTATGCTAGCAAGAGGACAAAGAACCAGGTGGAAGCTATTTGAAGAGACACTGCACATACCCAACTTTGGCATTGATACAACCGTCAAGCAAGAACAACCAGAGTCGAAAAGTGTGTTTCATTGTTTGTGCTTAGTTTAATCAATTTGTCAATATCTGACTTATCATTCTGATAAATGTAGTTTAAGAGTACATGGAAGAGTATGTTCTATGAATAATCACTTTATAGTAACATTTCAGATGATTTGGAGCTAACTTACAAAGGTCTGTAAGAGAACATAACATTGTAGTAAAGGAATACTTCTTTACACACTCCAAAATGCCTTGGTGAATAGGATCCATTGTTTTCATTCATAACGCTGGTGCTTTTTCTTGAATGAGAAGGAAAGCTTGAGCCATCCAACTCAGGTTCTTCACTTAAATTTCATGCTCACTCATTTCTCAAAACTGGAATGACATGAAAACGTACTCATTCAGTGTGACTCACTTTATTTGCACTTAACTATAATAAAAAATGTATTTTGTGTTTTATAAATATCTCTTATTCATCATACACATTTCCCATTATTTTAGCAATACTTTGGCACTTGCTTCTTTTTACTTTTGTTAGAAAAACTGTATGTTTTCAGTGGAACATATTTTGATTACGTTTATCTCACCCAAGCAGGAGCTGTCTCCCGTTCACCCTCTGTATCACCATACTCGTGCTGCCATCGATGTCGAAACCCGATATACTTATTTGATATTGTGACCAGACTTTGCCCTGACGAGGGTTTCGTTTTTTCAGTAAATAAAGGTGCTACTTCTTTGTGGAACCGATCGAGAACTTCCAATTTACTAAATTATTACGCCACTTGGAACAGAGAGTCAGTAGTGTTGCCAGTCTCGGGAATATAAGTGCTGCCCTGATGAAGTCTAAATGCACAAACTGCTATAATTAGACGAAACACGTGTTGGCTAGCAGTGAAAGAGATGCTACGATGAATATTAAAGAAGAAGATTGACACCGATTTTGGAATATGATGCTTTATTTGATAGTTGTTCTGTACACTGTTTGAATTTGCTCGGGATACATTGTATTTATTCGGTTAATGTGGTTTTACTACATTATTTTTGACGATAGATAGACGTCAGGTTTATCCCTGGTAGCAATCCTAATAAGTTTTATTCATTACTGTTGACAATAGAGTGCGAGCATATAACCTTCTATCTATCTGCTTTCATTGTGTTTACATTTATGTTTTATGCAAGGATACGAGCATGTAAGGAATTTTTACGGAAATTTTACTTTTTTTATTGTTTTTGTTGTTTTTGTAGTTTTAAGTTAATATTTGCTGAAATCTGTATTTTTACGTAAATTGTACGGTTTTTATTAACTAAACAATAAACAAATTACTTACTTACTTACTCCTAAACTGAGAAAAATCCTAACTCTGGTTAGGCAGAGTTTCAGCACAGCAGTGCAATCAAGTGTTGCTCACACTGCGTCTGATTTTATGCCACCAGAGCACTTGCTAAGGCTGACAAACAGCCAGGGGTCGCAAGCAAGGTGGAAGGGGACACAATGGGTGGCTCCCTGGTGACCCCTAATAGATGTCCGTGACAAGAACTGTGCCAACTTTGCATTTTTCTAATAGGAAGTTTTACATTTTGGGAACAATTCACAAAAGAATGTAACCATATATTAAAGAGCACCCCTGTAGTAATACTTCACGTACTTATAAATGCTTTTGTAAATGTTGTAAATCTGGACATTGGCAGTAATATCATACAATACACAAAGATCACACTCTTAGTAGGAAAGAGATGTGGAACTGAATCTAATGGAAAACAGCTTTGGAAAGGACAATAAGTGTAGAATTGGCTGACTGAAAACGTGCTTTATTTTGTCAATTTTTTTTGCAAATCTATATTTTTATGTAAAATGCCAGACCCTCGTTTGTCCCAAAAAAATGGCTTAAAGCAAAACGTCTTTTGGTCTCCAAAAAGCGCATAGTGCCATAGTAGTCTCTGGCACTGAAGGGAAACACTTTGTGTGGATGCGCGCCTTGTGAAAGGGAAGATATGACTTCACCCACAGTGAAGTTAGCCTATTGGCTGAAGTGGGCTCACCCATTGACAGGGCCGGACTGGGACCGAAACCGGCCCTGGCAAAATGCTCGGCTGGCCACCCCCGGGGAGGATGGAGGTGCATCCGAGCTGTTTGCTAGGGCCGGTTTCGCCCCATTTTGTTACAAGGGGCCAATATTGCCGGGCCCCCAGTAGCAAAACGTCCTTACCCCCCTCCCCCCCACCCCCTCCCCCTGGGGCCCAAAACCATCCCCCACCCTAGCAGCCCACTGGAGAAATGCCCTGTGCCCGCTACGGCCAGTCGGCCCTGCCCACTACCCCATGCTGCATACTATAGTAAGTAGAAGAAAAATGGTGATGACACAATAATAGAGCAAAGGATAAAGAGAGATGGATGAAAGTCCTTATAAGTACATTGTACATATAATATTAGTAAAATCCAAACGTCTGTGGTAATTCCAGATGTAAAAACAGAAATCACAAAATCGTGAAAAATTATCCAAATAGACCTTGAACTAGCCAAAAGGTATACTGGGGTCGAGGCAATCAAGGTCCTGGGAGGTAATATAAGGGCTCTTTATGAGCAAGCCAACAACAAACTTAAAGTGCACATGCACCGGAGATCTATAATTTGCTTCCTGGTTATTTTCGGTATCTTTCTTTATGCCTCTTCTGTGTGTTTGTCGTCTCGGTCATGTTAGCTATTCAGAAGATGCATTTGCTTCAGCTCCCCGCATCTTCTCACTTGACTGACGTTGCAGCCTTTGCTTGCCCTTGCCAAAGGCATCCACAGGCAGAAAGTACCAGCTCTTGCTGCCATAGATCTTAAAAGAGTCTCAGATAGTGGGGAGGGTGATAGGTCTCTCAGGGAAGCATTAACTTTGTGCACTCATTAGAAGTCTCATTACAGCTGAAGCACAGGGAAGGTGCTCTGAGAGCAGGCTCTTGGGTTGGAATTTACTAGGACAAAGAGATTCTTTAATGGGGCAGACTGAAAAGTTCTCTGCTGCTGTCTTCATTAATAGGCAAAACTGTTTTTTACTGAATTCTCAGTGAAGCAGCGGTTTGGTATTTCTTCCTGCGCCTTTGAAAGGGGAACGTGGAATTGTAATGCTCAAGTCCCAAAGAATGAAAAGTCAGACATGAAATGCACCCATCGTTTAATATAAAGGGAGTATAGAAAAAAATAGGCACTGGGGAAATTTCTGTTATGCCTGCGTAATCTTGCGATATTTCACGAATTGTATATTAGGCTTGTTATGCGAAATTCCCTAAATTGCATCATTATGTCACATGGCATAATTACACTAAATTTGCAGAAAAATATTGGCAAGTGAGCGCAAGGTCACCGCGAAAGGCCAAAATACAAGCTGTTGTTAGCCGCACCTGTTTTTGATTGAAACAGGCAGAGACAGAATCAGCAACAAGAATGATAACAACCTACAATATGAGGTCTAAAGAATTGGTCCAAATCTTTAATAACAACTGGCATATTCTGACCACAGACAACATCTTAAAGAACAGAATATCGCCCAGACCATTGATCACATATAGACGTTGCCATTCAATCAGTGACCACCTTACCAGGAGTCATTACACTGAACCCCCTATATCGCCCAGATCTAAACCCATACAAGGTTTTTATCCTTGCATGCATTGCAAAGCATGCAAGTATAGTCAGAAGAAGACCAGATATGAGGGTAGACCCAATGATCCTCGACCAACTAGAAATATCACGAAATTCCTGAATTGCAACTCGGAATTCGTTGTATACATTCTGGTTTGTCCGTGCGCCAAGAGGTATGTTGGCAGTACCATCAATCCAGCAAAGAAGCGCATCTTGGAGCACATGCGTGCCATCACAAACAGGGACAGGAACTATCCGGTGGCACGCCACTTCGAGACCCACCATAACAGTAACAGGGATCTCTTGTCATTCTATTTAATTGACCAACTAGGAAGGCAAGAAAGAGGTGGGGATAAGATCAGAACCCTCAGGGCTATGGAATCAAGATACATTATAGACCTTCAAACAATGAAACCTATAGGTCTCAATAATGATGAAGAACTGTGGGTGCATCTGGACTGAGCAACAAGGGAATCTTTTTACAAGTACTGACCTGCAACATCTGAAACTGTAATATAATAACATCATCTGCCACACTCACCCCTGCACACAGTGTAGTATGACAACTGTACACTTATATCAGGGAGTCATATGCCCATACAGGGCTAGACGTACAAAAACAAAAAACAAAACATGCCCATCCAGGGCGTTATAGAACCAACAGACTCACACACATATATCAAACAACTCAATAGAGAGAGACCAAATATACACGATGCACTTTATTGATAGGCTATCAAAATGAAGGTTTAAATACGCTTACATTTTCTAACAGCTGATTATGTAGTTCCTCATGCAGATGGCTCTTGCGGAGGACGCACAATGATATCACTTGATAGCATTCAAATTATTCTATTATATTCATGTTTATATCGGCACAGTGTATATATGTATAATAGTATGAATTTAACTGGTCGAAAATGTATTCTCTCTAAGTTGTCAGTGAGTCACAGAATATCTAAATGAATTACGAAGGGAATTCTTTCCCTCTTTGTTTTTAAATGCACAAGCACTTTATTTGATCGCCATTTTCTCCCACGCTGTATGGGGAACCAGCATGCATTAGCACCTTTCAATATGTCCGCCACTATCTATTACGTATTGTTGGCTTAGTCCTCTTTTAATTGTTATGAAGAGATGGAGTTTAAAATGGCGATTTTTCACATGGCACAATGACACTGAGGAAGCCGTTTCACGGCGAAACGTGTTTGTCTTTGGAAGGGGTGACGGGGGTCTGTCAATAAATCTGAAATTATCCAGCTTCGAGTGCCGTCTGCTTTCTTGGATGTGAGCGAGCGTGTAGCAATATATATATATATATATATATATATATATATATATATATATATATATATATATATATATATATATATATGTTGCAAGTTTTACCGTAGTAAGTATCACACGCACTCAAAGTGGTACAGCTGGTTAAGGTTTATTTTCCAAAGTCACGCTACGCGTTTCAGCACCGAGGTGCCTTGTTCACACGTTTAACTAACCAAAGTGAGAAGCAGTTTTAAAGTGCAAACAAACCGATCACATTGTGTCATAAACATAAAGAAAGTACATGATACACATGGAAATCATGGCGGCCATTGTTAAGTATACTCAAAATCAATGGTTCATTGTAGACACGATGGCTCTCAATAATGGAATGGATGCCCCATTTATACTCAAGATATCCGAGCTGTTACAATTAATAAAACCATATTCACATTCATAAGGTTTTTTAAAGGAAAGGGGTTTGAGTGACATTTACATCTGTCAAAAATGTCCAATGTGGGCGCCATTTTGCACTGGGAAAGTACCACCGATTCAAGGTCCCAAGACGGTTAATTGTACTTGAACAGTTAACAAGTACGCAAGTATCCCATGCCCTTGTAATCGCATGAGAATCAACAAGGAAATTTAATTGCCCTCGGTCTAGTGCCCGATTGAAACAAATGTTAGATAAACATCAACGATACACGCGGTCTAGTGCCCATTCGCATCGGGAAAATTAAAGAGAAAAACGATATTTAGCAAAACATTTGTATGAATAACACACTCATGATCAATTCACTGATATGCTGTGGAGTCCATTGGATAATTTAAAGTCATAGAGGTGGTCTAGCCAGTCTATTCAAAGGAACCCAGTCTATGCACTTGGTGATCAGTAAGTAAAAAACTGCTTTTGTTCCCACACACTGGAACGGAGTGCAAAAAAGAATAAGACAATTGAAAAAAGTGAGGGTGAATGTCTTAGCTTTAACGTTTGTGAGGTGAAAGTCTTCCATTCGCGGATGCCATGTGGGATTCAGTGCAGTGCTCAAAATTAATAGAGTTCCACACATGCTCCTAGAAGAGAAAATTACAAACAAATAGTTAAAATTGGTTAAAATTCAAAATTCAAAGAATTCATCACATATAGTTACAGAAACAACACATCATTGCTAATTTTTACGATACCACCTCTCATATTAACAATTGAAGACAGATACAATGTACACTTATAAGGAACTGAAAACATTAGTCCATATGGAGATGGGTTGCAAGTTCCTCGTCCTGGTTGTGCCCCCCAGGATATTTGGTTTCCAATTGTGTACAATGCACTAACGTCCATAGTTATGAGTATAGAGCCTTCTACCCCTACTGCCGTGTCAATTTTGGTGAGGAAATCGGTGGTATCTTTTATGTAAGATGGAAGTTTGATGACGTATTCCCGAAGGAAGTGATCAATGTAAACAGAAAGGTTTTCATTAACACTTCCTATTGAGGAAATAATGGGTCTCCCTGGTGGTTCTGATAGGTTTTTATGGACTTTGGGGAGTAAGTAGAATATAGGCAGTTTGGGGTAATCACGCTTGAGGAAACAAAATTCATGCCAGGATAGAAGTCCTTCTATTTGCCAGTCATGTAATTTGTTCCAAGTCTCCTGAATACTATTATGGTACTCAACAGAGTTGGACCTGGTGTAGAAAATGTTGCCCTCTAGTTGTCTGAGAGCTTCCTTGACATATAGATCTCTGCCCCATAAAACAATATTTCCTCCCTTATCTGAGGGTCTCAGAACTACGGTTTTGTCATTAGATAAGGAAAAGATAAAGTCCTGTTCTTGTTTAGATAGATTTCTGTTCCAGTAGTCTTTGTTATTCTGTTTATGTTTAAGTTTGACAAGTTCTTTACTGACTACTTCCTGGAAAGTATCTTTAGGGTCATGTGGCATGATGGGATAAAACACTGATTTAGGCTTAAAGTTTGTACATGCTGCCTTGTTCATGTTAGTCTCCCTCACACCCACAATATTATCATCTTGTTGGCTCTCAGAGATGACTTCACCCAAAACATAAACGTCCCGTAACAAATCATAGTCATTAATCGTGAGTTCAGGTGGGCCTGTATTAGCTGTAGGCACTTCGCTACATTGTTTGGGTTTCAGTGCGTGCCATTTCTGTAGCTTAAGTTTTCTTACAAAGTTATAGATATCTATTCTAGTATCAGAGTAACTGAACAGTTTGTTGGGGCAGAAAGTCAATCCTAAGCAGAGAATGCGTTTCTCTTTAAGGGTAAGTGTTCTAGAAGACAAATTAATAATAGTTTTTTTTACCGTTTCGTCATCCATGGTTAACGTCTTCTTCTGTAGCCTCCCCTTTTGGATCCCATTGGCTTTGTATTCTTTCTGTCTTCTCTGCTGGAACTTGAGTCGTCTCTTTTGTGATCGGCTCTTCCTCTTGCTTGTCCTCTCGGTCTGCCCCGCGTTGGTGTTTTCTGAGTTGATTGTTTTTGTTGTGCTTCCGCCTCCTTCTTTCTTCTTGTTCTTAGGACCCTGAACTCCTCTAAAAAAGTCGCCGGTTTCTTGATAACCTCTGTATCCGAAACTGTACTTGTAGATTGTTGTGACGCGTCTGATTCGGGTTCGCTTGCAATTGCTGTGGGTGTGCTTTCTCCTCTAGCTTCCTGGGTTTCGGATATATCCGTGGCTGTGTTGCCTTGTTTGTATAAGTAGTCGTATTTAGGGCTGTATGTTAGTATATGACCACTGTCATAATCACCACAGTCTCTATGCAGCTTACGTTGTTTGCGGTATTTAATGTCTTCTTAATTCTTCTTTAGGCGTCCCTTCAGATCATCTTTGAATTTGTTAATCATATCTTGGTTCGGGTGGGTGCTAAATTCTTCCTCAAGTTCTTTTATTTGTTTCAGTATTATCTCACGATCTTCCCAAGCGTATTTTATTAGAATGCAGAGCATATTTTTGCTACTGGAAGCTGAATTTTCTGACCATTCTTCTAGCATTCTAGCATTGGGGGATTCATGTGATGGGGTTATATAGATTCTTAAACCCCAAGGTACCATCTTTTTGTCCACAAAGTCCTGGAGGGAAGTGGCCTCCCACCATTTTGAAGTTTCTTGTTTTCTCAGCTTTTCATACTTTCTTAGTTGAGATGTTAGGGAACTGCCTTCAGTTTTTTCGAAAACCACGGGACCTATTCCACCTTTACCTGGTCCCCTCGCAAACAATGTGGCTGCCTCCCTTCTTCGTTCATCTTCTTCCTCCATGTTTGATATTAGCAATTCAATGTTCTTTCTGTAAATGTAACATATGTTCACAAGTGATAGTTGCACTCGTAGGTTACTCTGAAGGACTGGGTTCTTTAAGACCCAGCGGTGCCAGGGGACAACACCCGAAACCTTCGTGGGTTACCTGCTCCGGCGTACGAATGACAGAGACACGGGACACTTCCTTCGGCATCAAAGATTCAAGGTTTATTTACTGCAGGGAACACAGAAGTCACGACAAGTACAACACGTGCAACTTGGGGAGACTGCTTCAAATTGGTTCTGTGGATCGCTCCTTTTATACCCGATTCTCCCATAGGTTAACATGGCAAACAAAAGTTTACAACCCAGTTCCCACAATTATCCCCTAGAGGGGTCGCTTTGGTCACTTTGAAACATACAAGGTCCGGAACATAAGTGCGGAAACATTTGGCGGTTCCCAACTGTAAAAACCCATCTTCCCACCATTAGTACATTCCAATCAGCAGTAAAACAGATCGAAAAAGGAACAAGGACAGGTGTGGAGGAAGATGGAAACAGTGGGGAGATTGGAAAGGGTGTAAAAAGGGGAGGTATCGGGAAACACGAGCTACAGGCATCAAAGGGACGTGCCTAATGAGATGCACGGCTGAGACAATAAACCGACACGGCGAGATGAACCTCGAGCGGGGCCATCTGCCTTACAGTATCATCCCCCTCATCATAAAGACATTTACAAAGGACATGTGTCTTCCGCAAATATCTTGGGAGTCCCAGGGTCGCGAAGCGGACAACGTCCGTTCGCTGGCTACTTGAGGGCAAGAGACAAAATGGATGCCGTATCTAAGATGGAACCCGTGGGTACAGATGAAAAACCCACATAACAAACGAACGGTTTAAGTTAGCACAGCGAAACTGCGCACACTTACTAAACTAGTCATTTGCGGTTCATAGATACCAGACTCGACCATTTTCGTGCGAGTCGAAAACACCACTTACAATTGTCACGGAACCTCAGACGCTCCTTTTGCCCTCATGTAGGCAAGCACTAGTCGGAATCATATTCGATATTCATCAGACCATCGAGATGTTGCTGTAGCATAGCTCTGTCCAACCGAGTTCCCTTGGTAACAGGTGGCTGTCTCATACACGTTGTAGCACAAAGGCCACATAAGGCAGGACCGCACTGCACACAAAGGCAACACGTGAACAGGAACGCTACAACGACTCCGATAATCATCAGAATCTTCCAACCCCAAGTTGACATCAGGCCCCAGAACCACCCAAGTAGCGTCCAATCCCCTACATCCACGTGTATGGATTCAGAGATCTTATGCAACTTTGAGATGGCTTGATAAACAGTCGGAGCGTTATCAGGAATGAAAATACAGCAGCTCGAATGGATCACCTTACATACCCCACCTCGATCTGCTAAGATCACGTCTAAAACCATACGGTTTTGTAACGTCATAAGTCTATCCGCCTGAAGTTCTGTGGTGATATTACCAAGGGCACTGGCAGTAATATTAGCTGTCGATTCTACCACTCGAGTCAACTGTCTCAGGTTCCTACTGTTTACCATAGGTCCCCAAAACGGGAGGAAACCCTTGAAAAAGTCTCCTGCCTCTTGACCGGCAGTATCCTCTTCGCTAATTACGCCTCTCACAACTCTAGTCTTGTGATAATCTGCATCTACAGTGAACGTCGGGGGCAACAAGTTTGCGATAAAACATGAGCCCATGAAGTCAGAGGGCAACCATGCATACGCACGATCATGACAGATAAAGTATGTACCCTTGGCAGCCAGAAACACAGGGGACGAGACCATCGGCAGAATGTAATTTTCAGTGCAAGCACTCTCTCCAAGTCGGGCTTTCGATCTTCGGCCACGACCCATTAGACAAAAATTACCAATGTGGGGTACGACCCATATCGGAGGCGAGCTTTTAAGCTGTTTTTCACTAGTGAACACACTATACTCGCCTCTACTCAGGACCCTGTAGGCTTGTACCTCTTCTTCTGGAATAAGCGAGGGATCATAGATATTGCTATCTAAGTCTTCAATCGCTATAGACAAAGGTTTTTGATACGAGCTAGGACCAGAGTAGGGGGAACGTGGTTCTCGAATGGGGTGGAAGCCTAGTGCGCTTCGAAACATTGTTTGAAATGCTCGAGCAGACCCTTGGGAAGTATACGGTAACACCAGATATGGAATTCCCTTATCCGTGGTATGTGGCATCAACCCACACACCCAACAATTAGTAGTGTTAACCACTAACTGATGCTGATGAAGGAGCTGAATAAAGGAATTGTTGCGGAATTCTGCACGTCTAGCCTGCTCGTGTTCAGGTAAGATATGAAAAGAATGAGGAGAAGCAGTGGAGGTAAGTTTAGGGTCAGGGGTAGGAGTAGGCATGGCAGAAGGTAAGAAGTAAGACACCGTGTAATACACCCCACCCGCCAATAATGCAGAAACAGTCAAAACCAATACAAATATTTGGAACATAAAACATTTGGTATGACTAAGTTGTTGCAACTTGAACCTTTGCGCCTGAGTTTCTTCCAAGTCCATCAGCTTCGAAAATGCCATCCCCTACGACCGTCCGCAACGTTTCTTGATGCACTTCGTTCTGTGTAGCAGTAGTCGATCCCTAGGCGTTCCCAGGAGCCGACGGTCTTTAACCTAGTGTCAAGACCTACTAACCAGAAGGAAGTACACGCGCGGCCCTACGGCCTTTATTCACAATTATGTATGCAAAGTGTCTCTCAGCTGTGGAGGCAAAAATATGAGGAACGAAACTCAATATATATATACAAAGACAATTACAATAATACAAGTGTTCAAACTGATCGTGGAAAACGGGATAATGCAGTTGTCAAGGGACAGAATAGGATTTTTATTAGTCTCTGGTGCTAGATCGCAAAAAATATCGTGTTTTCCCAGGACGTGTCTGTTCATCAAACAAAGGATCCGTCGAAGGGACAGCGTCCTGTTGATCAGCTGAATGTTCTGGTCTTGAGTCTTTTGATGACAAATGTTCAACAGTGTCTTTTTGCTGCACTGAGGATTCTCCAACAGGTTGTGCGTCACTGAAAGGTACAAACGCCGGCAATCCTTCGGTTTCAGTTGATGCAATGCCTCTCCTCACCCACGAGTCTGCCGGCAACGGAATAGGGACCTTTTTGGTGTGGGTGGCGTGCACCCAATTCTTCCGACCCTCAAGACGAACAGCAGTTCTCGTGGCAAGGAGGACCTGGAAGGGTCCAGTGAACCTGGGATCCAAATTGTTCTTGCGCGAAAAGTTTCGCGTCACCACCCAGTCTCCGGGCTGGAGCTGGTGGCCTGGACCCTCCGTCTGCGTCGGCAGTGCTTCGTAAACCTGTTGGTGAATTAACCTCAGTTTAGCAGTCAAGTCATGAAGATAATCGATCAACATTGGATACTCAAGATCACAGAACGCACCCGGTCTAGGGACCCCCCAAACATTTGCAGGACGACCGAACACTATTTCATAGGGACTGAGCCCTACTCGGGAGTGTACGGTTGCCCTTGTTGACAATAATGCTAAGGGTAAAGCGTCAGGCCACGAGAGACCAGTCGTAGCCTGAATCTTCGCTAACTTCAGTTTAAGGGTGCCATTGTACCCTTCAACCAAACCAGCTGACTGAGGATGATTGGCGCTATGGAATTTCTGATTAATTCCAAGGCCCTTACACACACTCTTCATCACACTCCCCACAAACTCACTTCCGTTATCCGACCATACAATTCGAGGCATTCCATACCGAGGAAAGTATTCCTTCAGTAGGATTTTCGCAGTTGACAATGCAGTGTTGTCCTTAAGAGGGTAGGCTTCGATCCATCGGGAGAATGCGCAAACCACAACTAGAACGTACTTCAAGTTATTGCATCTCTCCATATGGATGAAGTCTAGTTGGATCACCTCAAAGGGACATGAAGGGGGAGCAAAACTACCAGGAGGAGTTGGGGTTCCCTTACCAGGATTGTACAACATACATATCATACAGTTCTTAACCAAGCGTTCAGCACGTTTCGTGATACCATCATTCTTCCACACAGGAGACAACAACTTACAAATACCTTTCGCGCTAATATGTGCTAACCCATGTGCCATTGTCACAACAGCTAGCACATACGCATCCGGTAACATCCATCTCTTTTGTTCCGACAAATCAATCCAACAACCATTCGCATCCAACTTTCCGGTACTTTCTTTCCATTTCGTCTTTTCAGTCTCAGTGGCCTCATTCTGAATTGCTTTCACACTCTCTATAGTGTCTTCACACATACTCGATTCCGTAGGCCACCTAACCGAACTCGTCACATACATTCGAGTGCTAAGGTTTCGAGCAGTCTCCTTAGCAGTCTCATCCGCAAAAGCATTACCACGACCAACATCATCCGTCACCTTACGATGCGCACTACATTTAACAATCGCTACCTGCTTAGGCAACGTAAGTGCATCCAAAAGATCATTTACAAGCTGGCCATGCTGAATCTTCGTACCATGCGATGTCAGAAAACCTCTCTCTCTCCACAACCGTCCAAAACTATGCGCAACGCCAAAAGTGTATTGGCTGTCGGTAAACACATTCACACGTTTCCCTTTTGCTAACACACACGCTCTAGTGAGAGCGATCAGTTCTGCAGCTTGGGCAGAATTCTGATTCAATCTTGCAGCCTCAACAACAGTATTCAACGTTACAACAGCATACGCAGTAGTCACATCGCCATTCGGCAGTTTAAAACATGAACCATCCACATACAGCGTTCCATCTGGATCTTCTAAAGGAGTGTTTTTAAGGTCCACTCGACCTTTTGTTTCTTCCTCTGTTCTCAAATAACAGTCGTGTTCTGTTATTTCATCTGACTCTGAACTAATTGGTAACAAAGTCGCCGGATTCAGAACATTGCAACGCTTTATCTGAATGTGGCTTGCCAACAGCGTCAACTCGTACCCAGACAACCTCGCACTCGTCAAGTGCTGAGTTTTCGTACGATTTAAAAGAGTATCGACTGCATGCGGAACCATCACCGTAAGCATATTATCCATGACCAATCCTGCTGATTGTCTGATGGAGACCGCGGCTGCCGCCGTTGCTCTTAAACAACTCGGCAATGCTCTAGCTACCGGGTCCAAGGTCGAGGAAAAATATGCACATGGACGTTGCTTACCACCAAAAGGTTGCGTTAAGACACTCAAAGCACAACCTTCCCTCTCGTGAACATATAATGTAAACGGCTTACTGTAGTCAGGAGTACCTAACACAGGGGCCGAACACAATGAATCACGTAATTCAGAAAAACTTTTCTGACATTCTTCCGTCCATGGTAAAGGAGTTGAAACATCCTTGCACGTAAGAGCCACCAATGGTTTCGCTAGCAATGAAAAGTTTGGAATCCATTGCCTGCAATACGACGTGATACCTAGAAAGGCACGCACATCTCTTTGGGTTGTTGGCACAGCCATTCGTGCAATGGCTGCAATTCTCTCTGGGGTCAACCGCCTTCCCTCCTTTGACAATAAGTGACCTAGATAGGTTACTTCTTGACAACAATATTGGAGTTTAGAAGGTGACACCTTGTGATTTAACTCGCAGAGACGTTGCAGCAGCGACACCGTAGCAATTTTGCAAATGTCCTGAGTATCTGCAGCCACCAATAAGTCATCAACGTATTGGATTAAGGCCGCACCAGCCGGCAACGTAAACGCATCCAGTTGACCCTTCAAGGCTTGACTGTAAATCGATGGACTTTCACAGTAGCCCTGAGGAGCGCGTTTGAACCGGAAGCTGCGTCCACCAAGAGAGAAACCGAAGAGGTCTCTGCTCTCTTCTGCAATCGGAATGCTGAAGAACGCATTCTTCAAATCAATCACCGAAAACCACGATGCAGAAGCTGGAATCAGAGTCAGTAGCGCCGTGATGTCAGGCACAACGGGGAACTGAGGAATCACAATTTTATTCACCTCCCGTAAATCGATAACAAAAAGATAAACAGGTGGTTTCGAAGGATCAGTACGTTTTAGAATGGGCAGTACAGGGCTGTTGCACACGTTTCCCCGTGTTTCTTCAATTACGTCTTTCTCGATCAAATCATAGATGATCGCTAACAATGCTCGTTCACCATCAAGAGAGATACGGTACTGGGGAATACGTGGCAACCGCACATTAGATTTCAACTGAACAACATAAGGGGAGATGTCAAGCAGGCCCACGTCATTGGGACCTGTTGCCCACAAAGATGCAGGAAGAGAACTCAATTCCGGTGGAAGCTTATCAAGAGACAAGTACATAGGAGAGACAACCCTCTCTCCCAGAGTAAGCGTTACACCCGCAGGAGAACAATACAGAGTTGCATACAAGCGTTTCAGCAAATCCAGACCCAAAAGATTTTCACCACAACCCGTGGTCAAAATCAACGGAGCTTCTAGTTCACGAGGCCCAATTGTAAGGGGCAAAGGGCGCGAAACTGGATTGCTAACAGGGGCGCCAGAGAATCCAACGGAAACATTTGTTAAGCCAGACAAAGGTGCGCCAGGGAGTTTCGAATGCTTTATGGAACTTTTCGCTGCACCAGTGTCCAACAGAAAAGGCTCAACGACGCCCGATGTAGCAACTGCGACGTAAGGCCCTCTCTGATCAACCGGAACTGATACCACTCCCTCTCCTTGTCTATGGCTGTCCTAGTAATTACTGTCGTCAGTTCCCTGATCGACGTAATAATCGTCCACATTATACTGCGCAGATCGTCCTTGCGACGATCCACGTTGATCGAAACAATTATCGGAATTTGATGAGTTATCTGATCGGTCATTTTGAGCACCACGACCTCTACTGCGTGATGTCTGTTGAGAACCACCACGACCTCCTCTAGATGAATTACCACTATTACCACGATCGTTTAGAGCAGGACAATTACATTTTAAATGACCCTCCTGTCTACAATAGGCACATTGGTTGTACCCTAACGAAGATCTTTGGGAAGAGGAGTCATTTCGGGATTGTGATCGATTCGATTGTGGCTGTGATCTATTTTGTTGCAAAGCATTCTGATTCGAACGCGGAGGATAGGCTTGCTGCAACAATACTTTAGTTTTAAGCTCTTTCGTCTTTTTATCAGCGCGGTCGTTCTCTTCTTTCTCTCTGTTCTCATAATATTGTGCCGTGGCCAATATCTGAGCTGAAGTAGAAACGGCCCACGCACTTTCTGAATTCTTCAATTTATTGCTCAAATCGGGCAATAAGTTAGAAACAAATTTATCCACGAACAACCGTTGGCCACCCTCAGTGCTCATATCCTGACCACTATGATCAATGAATGCCTCCTCGAACCTCGTAAAGAAGTCAGAGACACCCTCGTCCTTCTTCTGTTTACAAGCTGACAATTTGTCCCAATTCACTCTCATAGCTGGCATAAGAGTTTTCATTAACGTTATTATTCTTTGAGGAAGATCAGTAATCAACTGCTCGGGTTTAGCACCACCAGTTTGTCGGCCATCCGCCGCTATAATGGCAGCCCAATCACCACCTAATTCATTTGCATGATTTTCCTGACGAATCTTAGCCCATACCGGTTGAGGCACGACATTTCCGAACAACATGTCGATATCGGCAAGATTCATTATCGTAGCATCTACGAGCTGCGATAATTCTTTATAATACCCTGCAGGATTTTTGCGAGGGTCAGGCAAAGATTGCTTCACCTGTAACACTTCTGATCGTTTCCATGGGAGATGTATCCACACTCTCTGAAAATGTGGCAAGATCGGGGGTTGAGCTGCAGCATTACCTGGCATCCAGACTGGCGGAACTTCGCGCATAGGAAACTGGCCAGACTCATCCGGCAGTTGTTCAACATCCTCAACAAACAAGGCTTGAGGTATAGGAGTGGGACGAAAAGATAGCAATCGCTCGACAGCGCGTCGAACGTTGGTATCCACTATCAGTCCAGTCGAGAACTGAAGCTGTAGATCAGACAAGGCGGTCAGCACCTCGTCAGGTGCATCGGCCGCTATCTGATCGCGGTGGACCTTACACATTTCTTCGAACACGAACCTTTGGGTTGGTATATTGAATTGACAGAACGTGTCGAGTACGACACGTGGAGGATTTCTAAGAGGGTGCGTCATCCAACCCATCGCCATGTTGTATAGCGAAGCACGTTCCCTATTACCGGGAAGCTGACTACGTCTCTGAGGACCATCTGAACCAGCGGACCCACGAACAGGTCCGAGAGAATGAAAGAAGCTAGCCGCAAGAGGAGAAGTACGACTACGAGTAGAGGGAGAAGTATAAGACACAGGACTAACAAGCGAAGGAGTAGAGACAGAAACAACAGCAGGAGTTAACAAAGCAGGAGCAGTAGCGGGAGCAGGAGTATGTGGAAGCGGAGGAGCAGTAGGGATAGCAACAGGCAAAGGAGCAGGAACAGTCGGAAGAACGGATGCAGGTTGAGGAACAGGCAGAGGAAGAATAGGTGCAGGAACAGGTACAGGGGGAACCACAGGAGATGCGGCACCCTGTACATACGGAGGTGGCGACTTCATAAGATAAGACATTAAAGGATCCTCAACTATTTCTTCCTTCTTTTCCGACTCCGTAGGCAAAGCAGGGTAACATTTATCTATAGTCATACGCTGTAACCTATCAAACACTTCCTTTTCCTTAAACTCCTTATCACGCTGAAACTGCTCTGCTTTCTTTACGATAGTAGCAACACCATCTCTCTGATTTCATTTAGTCTTTCTGATTTCTTTCTGTCGGGCTTCTTTGCGCCACAACCGAAAGGCATCAAACATGGCCGGCCTTGACTTTTTCTCAAACAATTTAGCCTCTAAGTTATCTAAGATCGGGGTCTCGAAGCTACCATGAGGTGGCCAACTAAGGACACCGTCCTTTCTAGTATAGTGAATCCAATAATCATTAAAGGTAATCAGGCCTAGCCCATGTTTACTGTACAGTTCATAAGTCGGAGTTCCAACCGGAGGTATCGGACACGAGTCCTCCAGTCGGGAATCCGCACCACAACGTCTGAAACAACTAAACAAAGTACTACGACCAGGCATCTTGCACACTAGCCGAGTTTCACAAACTTCAAGGGTTACGGGATTTACCAAGTCCCAGCAAAGAGCTAATACCCTCGGTTTTTGGCGTCTGCAGGCGTCAAATAACACAACAAAGTACGCTAGCAAAGTGTCACCGACAAAAACACTCACACAGCGTCAACAACAAAAACACTCGCTAAAGTGTCAACAACTAAGAACTCTGGGAGCGACCCACAAATACTTAACTCAAAGATCGATGGCGTCACCAGGAAGGCCCGTCAGTCGTCTCGCTATACCAAGGTCTACGCCAGGCGCCAAAACAGGTCTACAGTCAGGGCAGCAGTCCGTCGCAGCCGTCAGGAGGCGGGAATCTTCGCGGGAAAAGTCTTCAGGCCACTTGTTTCGACAACAGGATCGATGAAGCGGAGTGCACCTTCCCTCGGAGATTTCACACGAAGTTCCTCACGATCGTCGGGCTTGGACCGGTACCACTGATGCAGCCCCACGTTGGGCGCCAACTGAAGGACTGGGTTCTTTAAGACCCAGCGGTGCCAGGGGACAACACCTGAAACCTTCGTGGGTTACCTGCTCCGGCGTACGAATGACAGAGACACGGGACACTTCCTTCGGCGTCAAAGATTCAAGGTTTATTTACTGCAGGGAACACAGAAGTCACGACAAGTACAACACGTGCAACTTGGGGAGACTGCTTCAAATTGGTTCTGTGGATCGCTCCTTTTATACCCGATTCTCCCATAGGTTAACATGGCAAACAAAAGTTTACAACCCAGTTCCCACAATTATCCCCAAGAGGGGTCGCTTTAGTCACTTTGAAACATACAAGGTCCGGAACATAAGTGCGGAAACATTTGGCGGTTCCCAACTGTAAAAACCCATCTTCCCACCATTAGTACATTCCAATCAGCAGTAAAACAGATCGAAAAAGGAACAAGGACAGGTGTGGAGGAAGATGGAAACAGTGGGGAGATTGGAAAGGGTGTAAAAAGGGGAGGTATCGGGAAACACGAGCTACAGGCATCAAAGGGACGTGCCTAATGAGATGCACGGCTGAGACAATAAACCGACACGGCGAGATGAACCTCGAGCGGGGCCATCTGCCTTACAGTATCATCCTCCTCATCATAAAGACATTTACAAAGGACATGTGTCTTCCGCAAATATCTTGGGAGTCCCAGGGTCGCGAAGCGGACAACGTCCGTTCGCTGGCTACTTGAGGGCAAGAGACAAAATGGATGCCGTATCTAAGATGGAACCCGTGGGTACAGATGAAAAACCCACATAACAAACGAACGGTTTAAGTTAGCACAGCGAAACTGGGCACACTTACTAAACTCGTCATTTGCGGTTCATAGATACCAGACTCGACCATTTCATTTTCGTGCGAGTCGAAAACACCACTTACAATTGTCACGGAACCTCAACTCTTTGGAAAAATGACGGTATAGTTCTCCATACATGCGTATGTTCGCAGGGCTGTACACACTCACTGCTTCGATAAGCAGTTCCTGATGCCGTGTAGTTAGCTCGTTCTCCCGAGGGATAGGGTAAGAGTGTTACGGGTTTATGGCTTGGTTAAAGTCTATCAGGTATTATATTCTAGAAATACCGCCCGTCTCTTATCCCGCTAATCCTTGGCAACAACCCGCCCAAAAACTACTACCATGCTGGATCTTATGCCCCTTCGCCTACGCGCCGGTGCCTCGACCCGCAATGGCAGCAGTCAAGAGCAAGTCTCACCAATGAAACATTTGTTTCAATCGGGCACTAGACCGAGGGCAATTCAATTTCCTTGTTGATTCTCATGCGATTACAAGGGCATGGAATACTTGCGTACTTGTTAACTGTTCAAGTACAATTAACTGTCTTGGGACCTTGAATCGGTGGTACTTTCCCGGTGCAAAATGGCGCCCACATTGGACATTTTTGACAGATGTAAATGTCACTCAAACCCCTTTCCTTTAAAAAACCTTATGAATGTGAATATGGTTTTATTAATTGTAACAGCTCGGATATCTTGAGTATAAATGGGGCATCCATTCCATTATTGAGAGCCATCATGTCTACAATGAACTATTGATTTTGAGTATACTTAACAATGGCCGCCATGATTTCCATGTGTATCATGTACTTTCTTTATGTTTATGACACAATGTGGTCGGTTTGTTTGCACTTTAAAACTGCTTCTCACTTTGGTTAGGTTAAACGTGTGAACAAGGCACCTCGGTGCTGAAACGCGTAGCGTGACTTTGGAAAATAAACCTTCACCAGCTGTACCACTTTGAGTGCGTGTGATACTTACTACGGTAAAACTTGCAACTTACTGAACTTTCCTCGGCGGTTGGGGGCCGCCGGGTTTGACACGCCACCTGACAACGGGACCGGGATCCCAGAAACCAACCCTCTTGCAGTACTTGTATATATATATATATATATATATAAATCGGGCAGACCTATTGTCTGTTTATTTTGGGACTGTATTGCTGTATAAGCTGGGCATTAAGATTTATTGACTTATCATTATAATCTTGTTTGTATATACTATGCCATTCAGCCATGAGTCATTGAACTATCAGCAACTTATAAAATTGCGTTGTTTGCACATTGTCCCAAACTACATGTTTTTTATAATGTATATATATTGTTATAGATTACATATATTTATTTATTTTTTTAATCAAAAAAATGAATTGTATATTGTATATTGATTGTGATGTAAATAGCGCATTTATGCTGTTATTCCATTTGTGTATTGTTTTAACGTGGCCCTGATTTAGAGGAAAGACTGCCTCAGCCTAAGTTTTGTAGTGTGTCTTTTATGTCACTTTATCACGTGATGGTGAAAAAAATGCCCAGGAAAAACTTTTTGTATTTAAGCCATTCTGAACTTACTGACTGTTGATCTGCAAACAAGGGCGGACGCCCGAAACGCGTAAGATCTGGTGGCCTTGAACGCATAATAAATCGTTTTAGCCCATAACGGACGTTGGAGTGGTGTGGCTTTCTTTCTTGGCTTTGCTGTGGCGGCTGCTGCGCTGGTTTGAGGAGAGAGCTGCATCTGCGCATTCTACATCGGAAGGAGGTTGCTTCCGAGGCCGCTTCACTCACCGCAAGATAGGCTGCAGCTGTTCAACCAATACGTGCTGTTTCTTCTAAGGAAATTTCAAGCGGCAGCCCCCGATCCGGCTCTGAAATTCACTTCGCCAGCGTCTGCGGTAACGGACCTCCATGGTTGTCGTTCAACGCATGACTAACGCGCTTTGGCGGTGAGTGACTGTGAGCGAGCGGACGGAGGGGAGGAGTCCTTGGGCTTGGGCGGTCAGTGATCGGTAACCCATCACGTTCGACACTGGACTGCAGCAATTGTATTTTGCGTTATTTCAAGGCACCGCAATTATGTCAGCTGAAACTTTGAAAGACAGAGAAGCGGCGGCAGATATGCTGTACTCTAATCTCCCTATCACAACTAATAAGAAAAAGGGAGCCAACAAACCCACTACGACCAACAATGATAATACTGACGAGGAAAAAATCAGGGCGGCCATGAAACGTTTGGAGAAATGTATGCGGCAAGAACTCACCAAGTGGTGGGAACACAAATCACTCTCAAAATATCTGGAGGAAGGGCGGGTCCCCCGTGGCCTTCGTATTCTCCTGGCTCCGAGTTACGAAAATCCCAATCCGGAGATGTTAAAGGAGTGGGGACAAATCAACCTTGACTCGTCCAGTAGATTAATACAGCTACTTGTCAAATATGCTGTAATTGACAGAGATGCCATAATGAAAGAAATCGAATCCATTAATGAATTACTCGCCACCTTTGAACCCAATGATCTGATTGATAGACTACGCAAAGAAATTGACGAGCGTCTCAAGCAGCAAGAGGAGAAAATTAAAAATCGCAAAATCTACAAGTTTGCCCGTGACAAGGAGGACTACGCCCAGGGGCGAATTTTTACATTTGCAAAGAAATATGAAAATGCCAAAAAAACGAGATTGGCACAACAGTCAGCTAAGAAACCTGTACCCTCCACAGAAATCCCAGCGGCTGCCTCCACCTCAGCCGGGTTGGGCACAACTTTGGAAAGTAGTGACAATGAATCTCTCAGTAGCGGCTCGTCCTGGGAGAACGGAAGTGAGCAATTGGATTCAACAGAAATGGCTGTCCTTGACCTAGGAGAGGAGGTTGATTTTTTACGCTCGGACAGGATACAAACGCTGAGGCCCAGGAATCGGAAACAGCAATCCCAGAACAAAGTAACAAAACAAGACGTAACAAACGACGGAGAGAACGCCGCAAAAAACAAAAACAAAAAATCTCCAAAAAAACAAAAGAAGCAGTACTGGCGAAAAAACAAACAGTAAAGAATACAATCATTAATCTATCCACCGTTGCACTGACTGAGGCTGAAAACCAACTCTTGAGTTTGGGACTTAGTTATTGTCCGGTGTCAGACTTCAGTTACACAAAAACACGTGTGGATATCTTTCTCTACATTCGGAAATTAAAGCTCATGAAATTCTTTGAAATCAAGGACGGCAATAAAAACAACCCTCCCAAACAGTCTGGAACTGCAACAAACTCTCTTAATATTCCGGCTGGAGAAACAAGAACTTTATTGACATTGCATCAACTGGCTATGAATGACATACCGGCTGCTGAAGCAATATAGACCCAAGAAGAACTTCGAACAGCAGAAATATCCCAGGTAGGAATGAACTTAAGTCCGTTCAAATCAAAGTCTACCTTCATGCCAGTTATGCCTCGTGACTCTATAGATACATTTCATGACATGGTCATTGAAGATCTTAAAGGACTGTATCACAAAGTCAAACATAAGAAAAGATACAGAAGTAATCAAGAACTAGCTTACACCACACTAATTAATAAGCTCAGTAAAGATCAGAGCATTATAGTGACCATGGCAGACAAAGGCGGCAACGTGGTCATTTGGCCACAGAAAGACTATGTTGCTGAAGCTCTGCGACAATTAAATGATGGAACTTGTTACAGCAAATCAAACATGAAATCATATATAGAATCAAAGGAAAGCCTCAAAAAGCTGTTGTTTAAATGGAAAAGGGAAAATATGCTCTCCAAAGAGGAGTTTAATTTTCTTAATGTTGACAACCCTGCACTGCCAAAACTTTACTTGTTGCCTAAAGTGCACAAGATGGTGAGCCCGGTCCCTGGGAGGCCGATCATTTCTGCAATTTCCAGTATAGCCGAACACATTGGTGAATACATTGACTATTTCCTCCAAAATTTGGTGCAAACATTACCCTCATACATTAAAGACACTGGTCACTTTTTAAACAAAATTAACAACGTTCCCTGGAGTGATGATTTACTACTAATCACCCTTGATATAGAGTCACTCTATACCAGCATCAATCATCAGGCTGGACTTAGAGCCCTTGAACATTTTTTGGGGACCAGACCTATTAATTGTTATAATCATAACAAAATGTTAATAGAATTGACCAATTGGTGTCTGCATCATAACTATTTTATGTTTGGCAAGGAAATATACTTACAACAGAGAGGAGTGGCTATGGGTGCCTGCTTCTCCCCCAGCTATGCGTGCTTGCACGTTGGCTGGTGGGAGGAGCGGGTACCCAATACCAACTTCAGTGAAATCATGTCCAACAATGTATTGCATTGGTTGCGTTTCATCGATGATGTTTTTATAATTTGGAGGGGGGAGAGAACTGATGCAGAAAGTTTTATTCAATCGATCAACAACAACAATGAGAATTTACATTTTACATCACACATTGATAACTCAGAGGTGGAGTTTCTTGATGTTAAAGTATTTGTGAAAAATTCTAAATTGTGTACCAAACTGCATCGCAAGAGCACTGCTGGCAACAGCATACTCCACGCCAGCAGCTCCCACCCCCGTCACGTCATCGACAATATCCCTTTCGGAGAACTGCTTAGGCTTAAACGAATCTGCAGTAGTGATGAGGACTATCAACTGTGTGCTACTGAAGCCCTTGACAGATTCAGGGAAAGGGGATATAAATAATCAGTACTTAGGCAATCTATTGCGAAAGCTAACTGTAGACCCAGGGATTCGCTTTTATCCAATTCAGAGTCGAATTTTGAAGCAAGCACAGAATCAAGTAATAGTCCACCTAGACTGATTCTGACCTTCAACAAACAGGAACGCAAAATTAGGTCTATCATTAACCAAAGATGGCCAGCCCTAAAAACTGACCTGGTACTGGCCCCGAGAATAGCGGATAGACCTATTATCACCTATAGAAAAGGATCCAGCATGAGAACCCAATTGAGTCGAGATTTTCCTGAATTAATCAAACAAGACAACTGGATGGCCAGGCCTGGTTTCACACGGTGTTCTAGTTGTAGAGCATGTAAATTTGGGATCAACACTACCAAATACTCTACACCTTTTAGACCTGACCCTGTGGAAATTAAAGGGAAACATAACTGCAAAACAGATTTTGCAGTTTATGTTCTGACATGCACCTGTGGCCTCAGATATGTAGGAAGTACAGGCAAGCAGGTGCATGTCAGAATTCTCCAACATCTACGAGCAATCGTTAACAACGACAGCACTTATCCCGTGGCCCGCCATTTTAAAGCCATCCACCAGAACAATCTTGACTGTTTAACATACTTTGTCATAGCCTCAGTACCAAAACCTACTAGAGGGGGTGATAGGGATCTCATGCTGAGGAGATTGGAATCGCAGTTCATTCTTGAACTGGACAGTCGCTTTCCAAACGGTCTTAACACCACGGAAGACCTACATGTGTTCCTGTAATGGTTCTTTGTTGGTTATTTCATACTGAATCTCAGTCAATATGCCAAGACCCAACTCTTCTGTTTCTCTCTTAGTTTCTGTACAATTTTGTTTTCACTGAACTAATTTCATTTCATCATGGCTTCCATGGTGTATAGCGGTTAGGAGTCTTGACTCCTATACCTACTATGGATATTCAATATATAAAATGAAAAAACCACTAAAAATTATTGCTATAAAAAACAAATTTTCCCCCTTTTTTTATCTTTTCCTTATCTTTAGGAGGTACACACATTCCCTAAACACTTGAAGCACGTTCGATTTCGGACACAGACTTATGGGGCGTGATTAGAGGCAGCCATTCAACTCCTTCGTATTTCACGATGTTTTCTGGTGACCATGATACACACAACCAATCACAATCTATACAATAAGCATTTATGCTGATATTAAATCGGGCAGACCTATTGTCTGTTTATTTTGGGACTGTATTGCTGTATAAGCTGGGCATTAAGATTTATTGACTTATCATTATAATCTTGTTTGTATATACTATGCCATTCAGCCATGAGTCATTGAACTATCAGCAACTTATAAAATTGCGTTGTTTGCACATTGTCCCAAACTACATGTTTTTTATAATGTATATATATTGTTATAGATTACATATATTTATTTATTTTTTTAATCAAAAAAATGAATTGTATATTGTATATTGATTGTGATGTAAATAGCGCATTTATGCTGTTATTCCATTTGTGTATTGTTTTAACGTGGCCCTGATTTAGAGGAAAGACTGCCTCAGCCTAAGTTTTGTAGTGTGTCTTTTATGTCACTTTATCACGTGATGGTGAAAAAAATGCCCGGGAAAAACTTTTTGTATTTAAGCCATTCTGAACTTACTGACTGTTGATCTGTGAACAAGGGCGGACGCCCGAAACGCGTAAGATCTGGTGGCCTTGAACGCATAATAAATCGTTTTAGCCCATAACGGACGTTGGAGTGGCGTGGCTTTCTTTCTTGGCTTTGCTGTGGCGGCTGCTGCGCTGGTTTGAGGAGAGAGCTGCATCTGCGCATATATATATATATATATATATATATATATATATATATATATATATATATATATATATATATATATATATATATCATGCTCCTTGCTTGTTCCAGTAATTGAAAGGCACACGAACACACACAAGGCTTCAAGCATAAGCCTTTAATCACTGGTACAGAAGCGTCTGGCTGCCCACCTTTCACAGTCAAAGTCCCACTGCCTGACGCGTTTCGAATAATTTCTTCCTCAGAGGCTTGTGTGGAAAATGAAAGAGCACCAGCTGGTTCAAACACTCCCTTTTTTCCTCCTTCTGCATGATAGCACGCCCCCTGATTGGGCTGTTCTGAATGAATCCTGCGCTGGGCTTATGCTTGAAGCCTTGTGTGTGTTCGTGTGCCTTTCAATTACTGGAACAAGCAAGGAGCATGATTTATAGGCGGCTGCTGGGCCGTCGAAAGTGCACCACCCCGAGAACCTGGGGGCCACGGGGGTTGTCATCAGCCGGTCCTCACATGTGGGGCACTTCACTTTGGATCAGGAAGCGCCAGCTGCCGGGACCTATCTGAAGGTCTTTTATCCAACAGAACATTTTACAGGGCACCATAATCACATGGGACTACATTTCCCTCAATGCACAGCGCAGGATTCATTCAGAACAGCCCAATCAGGGGGCGTGCTATCATGCAGAAGGAGGAAAAAGGGAGTGTTTGAACCAGCTGGTGCTCTTTCATTTTCCACACAAGCCTCTGAGGAAGAAATTATTCGAAACGCGTCAGGCAGTGGGACTTTGACTGTGAAAGGTGGGCAGCCAGACGCTTCTGTACCAGTGATTAAAGGCTTATGCTTGAAGCCTTGTGTGTGTTCGTGTGCCTTTCAATTACTGGAACAAGCAAGGAGCATGATTTATAGGCGGCTGCTGGGTCGTCGAAAGTGCACCACCCCGAGAACCTGGGGGCCACGGGGGTTGTCATCAGCCGGTCCTCACATGTGGGGCACTTCACTTTGGATCAGGAAGCGCCAGCTGCCGGGACCTATCTGAAGGTCTTTTATCCAACAGCACATTTTACAGGGCACCATAATCACATGGGACTACATTTCCCTCAATGCACAGCGCAGGATTCATTCAGAACAGCCCAATCAGGGGGCGTGCTATCATGCAGAAGGAGGAAAAAGGGAGTGTTTGAACCAGCTGGTGCTCTTTCATTTTCCACACAAGCCTCTGAGGAAGAAATTATTCGAAACGCGTCAGGCAGTGGGACTTTGACTGTGAAAGGTGGGCAGCCAGACGCTTCTGTACCAGTGATTAAAGGCTTATGCTTGAAGCCTTGTGTGTGTTCGTGTGCCTTTCAATTACTGGAACAAGCAAGGAGCATGATTTATAGGCGGCTGCTGGGCCGTCGAAAGTGCACCACCCCGAGAACCTGGGGGCCACGGGGGTTGTCATCAGCCGGTCCTCACATGTGGGGCACTTCACTTTGGATCAGGAAGCGCCAGCTGCCGGGACCTATCTGAAGGTCTTTTATCCAACAGAACATTTTACAGGGCACCATAATCACATGGGACTACATTTCCCTCAATGCACAGCGCAGGATTCATTCAGAACAGCCCAATCAGGGGGCGTGCTATCATGCAGAAGGAGGAAAAAGGGAGTGTTTGAACCAGCTGGTGCTCTTTCATTTTCCACACAAGCCTCTGAGGAAGAAATTATTCGAAACGCGTCAGGCAGTGGGACTTTGACTGTGAAAGGTGGGCAGCCAGACGCTTCTGTACCAGTGATTAAAGGCTTATGCTTGAAGCCTTGTGTGTGTTCGTGTGCCTTTCAATTACTGGAACAAGCAAGGAGCATGATATATATATATATATATATATATATATATATATATATTTTTTTTTTTTTGTACAAGAAGGGCGGCACAACCGGATACTTTTTCAAAGTTACTTTATTTCACCAACACTCCACCGACGCGTTTCAGCCTCACGGCTTTTCTCACGGTCAGTGAGTCCTTTTTTGCTTTCCCATTATATACTGCCCCACTTGAGCCATTAAGTGGCATTGTGGGATATGTAGTTTTTAAGCAAAATGTTCAAACATAAAAGACAGACAAAAGGACTGGTGTGTTAACATTACTAGTATAGTACTTAGCGTCCCAAGTTATGTTCACTCAGGGAATGCAGTATATTCATTCCATTCAAGTCATTTAGAGTTTCAATGTGATGGGTATAGTACCCCAGTACATGGTTAATTTTGGCTGAGTTCATGCTCACTCCAGATGTATGTGGAGATCTTCTCCGAAGTTCATGCCTTTAGGCTGTTTCGTTCGGAAACGGACAATGAAGCGAGATTCCATTTGTCGCAAGAGACGGACAGTGTCTCCTCCTCTCTCTGTTTTTGTCAGCATTTTCAGTCCATAAAAATTCATGGCTCTCCAATCCCCATTTTGACAGGTATTCAAATGTTTTGCGGTTGCATACAACATGTTTTGATTTTTCACTGCTCGTATATGCTCCAGTATTCTTTTTTTCAGCATACATGTGGTCGACCCTATGTACTTCATTCCGCATTTACACTCTATCACATACACCACATTTTTTGATGTGCATGTGATGTACTGCTTGATGGGCATGTCTTTTCCATCTGGTTCCCGCACTGTCTTTGTCTTTTTGCCTATTTTGCAAGCTTTGCACGTTGTACATGGCTTAAAGCCTACATTCTGTTCCATCCACCATTTGGGTTGTTCTTTGGTTTGGAAGAAGCTTTTTACTAGCAGGTTTTGCAAAGACGTGTTTTTTTTGTACGTAATGGACGGGTGTTTGCCCGCCAGGGGTCCCACATCTGGGTCGCTGCTAATCAGATGCCAATATTTGTTCATTTTCTTGGCAATGATCCCACTCTCCTTGTTGTATGTCGTTACAAATCTTGGTGGATCCTTATCCTGTGGGGGTTTTTGTTTTTCAATAAGCGTTTCCGCTCTGCTGATTTTGTCTGCCTTTTTTTTGCAGTCTTTTAATACATAGTCCTTGTACCCTCTTGCTTGGAATCTTGCTTTGCTTTCACATATCTTTTTTTCGGCTTCTTCCGGTCTCGAGCAGTTTCTTTTCAATCTTATGTACTCTCCATACGGAATACTTCTGAGTAGTGATTTGGGGTGGAAACTATTGCCATGGAGTACACTGTTGGTTGCCATTTTTTTTCTGAACAGTGTAGTTTCCAGTTTACCTTCGGAGACATAGACTTTGGTGTCTAGAAAGTCAATTTCATCACTGCTTGTTGAACAGGTGAACTGGAGGCCTTCCTCATTCTGATTTAAGGTTGTAAAGAACTTTTGGAATTGTTCGTCAGTACCATTCCAAATCAGAAAGAGGTCATCGATATATCTGACCCATAAGATGATCCGGTCCAGTTCTTCTTGGTCAGTTATCCAATATCCCATGGTGACATTTGCATAATTGGGAGAAAAAGAAATCCCCATGGCTGTTCCGCACTCTTGCCTGTATAAAGTATTATTGAAAAGAAAGACATTGTTCGTGAGGCATAGATGTATCATTTGTAGGAGCATTGAGGTGTGTTCTATTTCTTTGATGCTGCGTTGTTGTAAGAAATATTTGCATGCTTTTAATCCTACATCATGTCTTATGGATGTGTATAGAGATACAACATCTATTGTCACCAAAAGATAGCCTGGGTTCCACGAAATGTCCATGAGAATTCTCAGAAAATCACCAGTGTCCTTCAGATAGGATGGCATACTCTGGGCAATGGGTGCGAGAAAGGTGTCCACATATCTAGATACTTTTTCATACAATGAATCACAGGAGGACACGATAGGTCTGCCGGGCGGACTGATCAGGGTTTTATGGATCTTCGGCAGGAAGTATATGCACGGGGTGATTGGAAATTCCGTGATCATATATTTCATTTCTTCCTCATTGATCAATCCTTTCGTGTGCCAAGTCTTTAGGTTTCCGTGTAATTCAGACATCATTTTCATCATTGGATTCAATGTTAATTTGCTGTAATTTTGAGGTATATTCAGCTGGCGTTCTGCCTCCAGTATGTAATCACTTGTGTCTTGGATAACAATATTGCCCCCCTTATCAGCGGGTTTTATTATTATGCTGGTGTTATTCACAAGATTTTGTATGGCTTTTCTTTCCTTTGTCGAGATGTTTTGTCGTTTGTTATCTTTCACTTTTATCAATTTGTCAATTTCTTCTGACATTGCCTCTGCGAACAAATCAATTTTGTTGCCTGGTGATAGGACTGGGCAGTAGCGGCATTTTTTCTTTAATCCAGTGCTTCTGCTTAGATTTGTTTGAATATCCATTTGTTGTAACATTTGTGTGTCCGTTACATCGTCACTTCCAGGATTATACATTGTATCAAATATTTCTCTTAAAAATAAAATAAAGTAACTTTGAAAAAGTATCCGGTTGTGCCGCCCTTCTTGTACAAAATTGAATTTGGGGTTGTGATCCTGCCTTCGGGTCGAGCACACACTGGTGAGCGCTCTCGTGCTTTAACGGATCGGATTGTTTGGAATATATATATATATATATATATATATATATATATATATATATATATATATATATATATATATATATATATATATATATTCACTGAAAAAAACATAGGTTTCAGGCCTTATATAGTTAGGAATTAGCATATAAAAAACCTTTGAAATTCACTAAAAAAACCATAGGTTTCAAGCCTTATATAGTTAGGAATTAGCAACCTCTTCAATGCTAATGACAAGGGTAACTCGTCATGTATAATGGGAATATTCAAAGGTCAGCGCAGAAGGGGGAAAAACCCCTTAGCATCCAAGGTGTTAAAAAACCATTGAAATTGCTCCTATATAGTTAGTTGTACTAACTATATTTCGCGCACCCGCAATCCACTGCTGATGATGTCACATATTACATCATTCATGACATGGTCAGTGACATCACTGATGACATCTCAAATGACATCACTGATGACATCGCTGATGACATCTCATTTGACATCACTGATGACATCACTGATGACATCATCCAGTGACTGTGTGTTTCTGTAAAGTTTAAATATGTTTTACATATTGAAAAATGAGTGGATGTATAAGTGTCTGGATGAAGGATTTAGTATGTGCTTGACTGACTGTATGAGTGAGTGATTAAATGTGTCTTACTAAATGCATGGGTTAGTGACTAAACTGTATGAATGTGTGCATCAGTATGTCTGTTGTTGTGTAAGCTGCTGTATGTGTTGATCAGTAGCTATATGAGTGGCTATATGGGTTATTGATTGGTTGCCCAAGTATTTGAAATGGAGACTGAGTGTGTGTGTGGGTGGCTGGGAGGTGTGTGACTCTGTGCATAGATGTGTGAGCAGTTGATTCACTAGGTGTATGAGTTCAAGAGTGCATATGGAAACAGCTATATGGGCGGTTGACTGTGTGCATGGGTGTGTTGGTGAGTGAATGGATATCTCAGTGCTACATGTGCAAGTAAGTACATATGTAAAACACAGTGCATGTGAGAGTTGGCATACATAAATGACTATATATGAGAGCCAGTGAATGTGCGAGTGGCTATATGGATCATTTGTTAGTATATGTTTGAATAAGTAAGGTGTTGTGTGTATAACTGTATAGTTGAGGAAATGGAAGTGTGATTGGTTCTTTGCATGACTGACTAGGTGTGTGAGTAACTCCATGGATGAGTGGCAGTGTGTGAGTGTCTGTATAAGTGTATGAGTGCATATGATAGTGTTGTATTGATGAGTGGCTGTATGTATGAGTGATTCTATGGGTGAATGAGTGAATGTGTGCGTAGACCTAGGAATCAGTGAGTGCGTATGTAGTAACTGGTATTGGTGTGTCAATGGTTTCAAGAATGGTAGTCTGTATTTAACACTGGGTGTATCAAAGGTTATATTAGAGTGTGAGGAGGTGCATCGTATTATCTCATGAATGATATCATCAGTGATGTGATCAGTGATGTCAAATGAGATGTCATCAGTGATGTCATCAGTGATGTCATTTGAGATGTCATCAGTGATGTCATCAGTGATGTCACTGACCATGTCATGAATGATGTAATATGTGACATCATCAGCAGTGGATTGCGGGTGCGCGAACTATAGTTAGTAGAACTAACTATATAGGAGCAATTTCAATGTTTTTTTAAATGCTAATTCCTAACTATATAAGGCCTGAAACCTATGGTTTTTTAAGTGAATTTGCAAGGTTTTTAAAATGCGAATTCCTAACTATATAAGGCATGAAACCTATGGTTTTTTAAGTGAATTTGCAAGGTTTTTTAAATGCTAATTCCTAACTATATCAGGCGTGCAACCTATATTTTTTTTCAATGAATTTCAAAGGTTTTGTAAATGCTAATTCTATTAGCGGATAACGTTTATATATGTTATTATCCTTCTGGGACCACCTGAGCAGCCATCTTGTTTCTCAGGAGAAATGAGGCACAAGAGAGCACAAAACAAGAGTGGAAAACGTGAAAAGGGGGCAGGGTTCAGACCCCCTAGCCCTTCTCAGGGGGTCCCAGAAGGACCACCAAGTGCAAAAAATGTTTTATTTATTTTTAAAATCGCGGGGTTCGCGCATGGTACGCGCACCCTACGCGTACGTTGCGCGTACCCCGCGATGTTTTTTAAAGTTTTTTTTTTTTTGCCCTTGGGGGTCCTTTTGGGACCCCCTGAGAAGGGCTAGAGGGTTGGGGGGGTCTCTACCCTGCCCCCTTTTCGTGTTTTCCACTCTTGTTTTGGGCTCTCTTGTGCCTCAGTTCTCCTGAAAAACAAGATGGTGGCAAACACTTCCTGGTTTGGACAGTTTGGAATGTTGACAGTCGACTGCCAGCCAATCAGAAACTCGCTCGTGCACGTAAGGGTACGCGCACGTACGCGTACGGTACGCGTACTGTACACGTACGGTGCGCTTACGGTGAGCGCATATAGATATATAATTTGATCAAATTCGATTTTCTCAACAACTACTGGAGGGATTTTCACCAAATATAGAAAAGGCACTACTGCATACCTGTCCCTACCATTTTGCCAAGTTTGGTGTAATTCCGTTCAGCCGTTCAGGCTGTAGCCGTGTCTAAAGGTCCCATAGAAAATGCCATTTGAAAGATTTCAAATTCAATTTTCTCAAGAACTACTGGAGGGATTTTCACCAAACATAGCAAAGGCACATCTGCATACCAGGCCCTACCATTTTGCCAAGTTTGGTGAAATTCCATTCAGCCGTTCGGGCTGTAGCCGTGTCTTATGGTCCCTATGGAAATTAACATGGGGGAAACACGTTTTGGGACCCCCCTTTCGGCCCCCGCTTACACACAGATTCTTCAATCGGCGCCAAAGTTATTCCCAATAGAATGTTGAGCGCATATAGATATATAATTTGCTCAAATTCATTTTCTCAACAACTACTGGAGGGAGTTTCACCAAATATAGAAAAGGCACTACTGCATACCTGTCCCTACCATTTTGCCAAGTTTGGTGTAATTCCGTTCAGCCGTTGGGCTGTAGCCGTGTCTAAAGATCCCATAGAAAATGCCATTTGAAAAATTTCAAATTCAATTTTCTCAAGAACTACTGGAGGGATTTACACCAAACTTATAAAAGGCACTGCTGCATACCAGTCCCTACAATTTTGCCACATCTGGTGTAATTCCGTTCAGCCGTTCGAGCTGTAGCCTTGTCAGAATGTCCCTATGGAAATTAACATGGGGAAAACACGTTTTGGGACCCCTTTTTTTCTCGGCCCCCGCTTGACGAATCCCCCCGAAACTTTCAGGGAAGGAGCGGAGCCGTGCGAGGCAAATTTAAGGAAAATATACAGGCAGATCCCTCAATCGGCGCCAAAGTTATTCCCAATAGAATGTTCGAAATTTCCTATGGTAACTAGGTCCTAACTATATATACCTACTGGCGACCGCAAGTAGGTAATATATATATATATATACATCAAAGGAAAGATTTGTTTAGCCCGGTTTAGAAACAGTCATTTAATTCAATTCTGCAGGTCCAACCCTCATGCGTTTCGGCTTTGTTAAGCCTTGTTCACAGTTAGGCGAGACATTACAACATGATTGCGAGTGCTCCAATTTATCAGGTCATGTGACTTTGCATGATAGCACTACAGGTTCTAAATGCATCAGTTTTCATTTGTACACACGTGGTATTGACAGTACAGTTTCTAGTTAGATTAGAGGTATCCACACTAGTTGTAAGCTCTCCTTTAGCTTTCTTATTCTTAGGTGCCCCCCGCTTACTTGCTTGCGCTTCCCCATCTTGCGTGAAGTAAGGGTAGCACCCCCCTTACAAGTTTCTGTTTCAGGGGCGACTTCTTGTCACAGGGATGACCAGGGCACATTTATTCGAGTTGAGGAATATGGGGTGGGGGGGTTTTAGGTAGATTGTTCAATCAGCGGAAGGCAAAGATCTGGGTTTAGAGACAGGCACGTTTTTGTGAGTTCAATTTCTGAAGCTACTGCCCCTATTGCCCTCTGTAACATTCTACCAATAGAAGTGCGGGGTAACAAAGAAGAGGTAGTTGTTTGTGGGAGATACTGCTTAGCAGGGCAAATACATTTCCCCATTGCAAGACTGGGGCAAGCCTGGGATGTCCCACTTGCTGGGACCCACAGCACTCACACTTAGGGCTAATCTATCACCAATCTATTGGAGCATACAGGGATACAATTGCTGATTAGAGGACTATAAACAAAGTATGCAGAGATCAATAGGGAATTTTTCAAAAGAGGGGGCAGAAAATCAACCCAGTCCGTTGTAATATAAAAGGTGGGATGCAAGACTCTTCCCAGGTGCAGATTAAAACAGTCTAAAAGTCCTCACTGCATGTGCTCACCCCTGTTTACTTCTAGGGAATCAATTGGAACAACATAGGACATCTATGCCACAATCTTCGTTAAGGACGTTAAAGATAACGTACATTGGACATCTGGAACTAAGGTATTTGTTGACTGGATTTGTTTTTACCATGGTGTGCGGTTAATTGTCTCTGCGTTCACTGGAGGCTACATTTTTGACTTTTAGTTTGCTCACTCGTGCCAGCATTTCACCTGTGTGAGAGTTACTTGTGCCACGGAATATTATATTCGTCAACGGTTGTACGGATGTACTTGGTCCTGATTCAAGAGTCTCTGCAAGATTTGGGGGAGACCGACGCTGAGACCAAAGAGTAGCTCTGGATTAATGGATATTATTATTATTTCCATTAAATTGTAAGACAACATGACAGTTAGGCTTTGTTTTTAAATTTAAAAATGGCTCGTGCAACTTACCTTGAGTGCAGTGACGCGCAGAGCCTCGCATCAACCTTCTGTGACGTCTTCTTGCTTACGAAGTCTCAACGCTGTCGGTGGAAGTTATCCAGCAGGAGCGTGCCTGCAACCACCCGGCACAGCGTAAGGTATGTGCCTCCATCCTATGTTGACGCCGCTGGAGCGCTTTGAACCTGAGGTTCTTTGAAGTTTTGTTTGCTCTGTGCCAATGTCCACCACGTTTGGGTCTTTGTGCCATCATTCCTCGGATGTCTTGTGCCACTGCGTGCTCCTCCGAGGTGTTGACCTTTCAGGGATCCTGCCAGCAAAGTACTCTTTCGCCAGCAAGGTACTGTTTCTTAATTTTCTGGTTTTGGTCACGAGTGCTTGAAGCTACATTCTTCCGCAAGCTGCTCCGTTCAACGTGGAACATTTTGTTTTTGTTTAAGCCCCTGCACATTTCTACGTGAAATCTTTAACCAGTGATTTTCTTTGCCTATCTTCGTGCCACGTTTCATCTTCATCTTCTATGGGCATTATACCTGCATCAAAGTACTTTGTTCTGCTGCCAAGTTTTTTGTTTTTGTTGGCATGGTTTCCACTGCAGGGTATTTTCTTGCACCTTACGTCTTGCCAGTCCATCATCACGGTGGCAGGCACACCAATGACTGTGGTTAATCAACAAGCATGTTTTTAACTTACAGATTGTTCATTTAAGAAATGTGTGTGTTCTTTATCTGACATGTTTTTAATGCTGGTGTCACATTTCTTATGTGGGTTCTCTCACCCTCATGTCTGCACTACAGTATTGGTTAACCCTCATGTTTGGGTTATAGGGTTATGATCCCTTCTCATGGTACTTGGCTAACCCATATGTTTGGGTTATAGGGTGATAATCCCTTCTCATGGTCTTTTCACCATTTATTTTGTTGTTAACCCTCATGTTTGGGTTATAGGGTGTTAATCCCTTCTCTACCTGTGTTGGGCACCTTGTTGTACGTCGATTGCGTGCATGTCGCCCTGTGCGATATTTTCTTTTGTGTCCAGTGTGTAAGCCGCCCTGCGCCTCACTTTTCATTGTCGTGTGTAAGTCGCCCTGTGCTTCACGTTCTCATGTGTGTGTAGTCATCGTAATGCTCTTTGTGTCTTGTATGTGTAAGCCGCTCTGCGCGTCACCTTGTACTCCTACTCTGTCTTGTGTGTGTAAGTCACCTTGTGCTTCACCTTGACTTTGTGTGTGCGTTGGCCACATTGTGCTGCACCATCTCGTGCTGCGTGTGTGCTTGGGTTTCTGTCCCTTGTTACACCTTCAATTATTTAGTCATGGGTTAACCCCATATTTTCTCAGTTCCTCTCATGAGGAGTGGAATTCTTTTGGTTTGCCACATTGTGCTGCACCTTCTTGTGCTGCGTGTGTTCTTAGGTCTGTCCTTTGTTACACCTTTATTCATGGGTTAGCCCCATATTTTTAGAGTTCCTCATATGAGGAGTGGAATTCTTTTGGTTTGCCACATTGTGCCGCACCTTCCCGTGCTGCGTGTGTTCTAGGGTTTTTCCCTCGTTACACCTTCGTTTATGGGTTAGCCCCATGTCTTCTCAGTTCCTCTCTTGAGGAGTGGCCTTTGGTTGCCACAGTTTACCTTCGTGAAGACGTTTTCTTCATGTTAGGTCTTGCTCACTTGTTGTTTGTGAGTTCGTCTCTCATTTTTCATTTTTCTTTTGTTCAGTATTAAAGGAGGAGGATGGTGTCAGTGTTAGTGTTTACTGTCTCTTTCTTCCTTCTTTCTTGACTTTTGTCTGTTTTCCCTCTCGTGATGTGATGTTCTTCTCATCCCTGGGTTTACGGATTATTATTACATTTGTATATTTTGATTGTGGATAGTTTTCTTCTTCGCTCACTGATTCTCTTTTGTTTTCCAATTTGAGAGGGAGAGGATAGTGTAGTATTCTCGGTGTAGTATTTATGTTAATGTACTTCTCTGCATCTAGCTGCTCAGCCAGTGTGAGTGTTCCAGGTTAGAATGTGAGTGTGATTGACATGGATGGAATACTTGGGTGACTGGTATGAGGGTTGGCAGTTGAGAATGGGCTGAGTAGCTAAGAGGCTGCTCCTGGTGGGGCTGCTTGTTCCAGAGTTATACTTCCTGTTATCCTACCTATGGCTGAATAAACCAACTACATGACTCAACTACATCTGCCTCGGCTACATCATTATATGCATGTATGGACTTAGATACTACATAATGTTAAGTGCGAAACGAGCATTGGATCATGGAAAAAGGCCAGCCATCTCTTGCCGAAAATGGTCCAAGGGAGCAAGGCCAAGCGAGGTGGCCCTGTCCTGCCTCTTCCTGGCAATGACAGGCAAGGACGGGCCTGCCCTTGGCCCAGGCACGGCCCGGGCACGTCCAGGGCATGCACGTGCACGTCCCGCGCTGCGGGAGCCCTGAGCAGTTTTTAGGCGCGTCCTGGTCACAAGCCCGACATCCCTGGCGCTAGGTTTGCTAGTAGGTGTAGTCACCTACCTCCTAGCAGCAATGATAGAGGCAGCGGCAGTGGCATGGGTGGGGGAAATGAGCGCACTGGCTCTGCTGGCTCCCCTGTGGCGGTGGCGGCTGAAGGCTGTGTGGTTTATGATCCAACCAAAGACATAATGAATAGAGGGTACCCCAAGAAGCTTGTGATGAATGTCATGAAAAAATCATGGTACAAACCACTATTGACACCAAGACAGAGGGAAAATGGATGCCCCCGGACCTGTGTATTTACGTTTAACCCTAAAGCGAACAGAGTGAATATTATTCTGCGCAATTGACGTTTGCTAGCACAATTTGACATTGAGAACCTTTAGTTGTATTGAAAAGAGGCAAGAATATGAAGGATTGGCTAGTACATGCAAAGAGGCCTGATAAACGCCTGTGGCATTACAACAAATGTTGGGTTTGCCTTCCCTACATGGGCACTTCAGATGCGAACAACGCACAGCCTTAAATTCACTTCAGACACTAAAAGCTTGTCATTGAATGACATGGACTTTAAACAAATGGCATTTTCTAATTGTAACACCAGAAATGTCATCTGCTGTATTACTGTATTACTTGCCCGTGTAAAACAACACATATTCGACAAACTGAACAGCCGGAGCAAACTCGCTTTCTGCAAAATCGCTCTAGAATCCAGTGTGGCACCTGTAAGGGAGTAGGGACCACTACAACTGGGACCTACCGGTAAGTGCGGGCACATACATACAAATAACAGACACCACGCTGGGGTTACTACATTTGACCGGAAGCCTCGAGCAACCTCTGACCGTTTATTTATAGCCTTCTGGCCACGCCTGGCCAGAAGGTGATACATTGTGTGGGAGTGTTTCCGGGTCTCAGCCGAGACCCGCGAAACACTAGACCGTCACATCCCTTCCCACCTTGGTCTTTGTTCTTCTTTTCTTTGTGAATAGTCTTGGTGAGTCAACATGCAAAGTCTGCTAGCCTCTGGCTAGGTCTGGGGTTTGGTCGAAGGTTGTGAAAACTTCGGCCCCTGGCTGGCAAGGGTTCAACTTCTCTCCTCACTGGAGATGGCTGTGTGCTGACAGATTCATCATTCTCAAGTGGTTCACCAACACTGTCAGATTGGCCATTAATGTCAGTACTGGGTCCATCGCCGGTCGGTGGAGTTTCAGGCACCGATGGAATACGTTTAAACCATGATACATTCCTGGTGATTTCTTCCCCACTCTTTTGTGCCGTTACAGCCGTGCCTTTTGTCGCCTTTACTCTCCACGGTTCGACTTCATAAGGAGTGGAAAACTTTCCTCCAGGTCGGCGCGTTCGCACTAGTACCATGTCCCCAGGGATCAATTCCTTGTCTCGTGCTTGCCTCTTCATGCTTGCTTCTCATTTGTCCTTCTCCTCCTCTCTTGGGCGGCAGCCGGTACATATGGTTCCGGGATCCAATTTTCTGCTGTAGGCAATAGGTCATGCCGGGGTCCTGCAAACATCAACGACCACGGGGATCTTTGAGTAGTACTGTGGGGAGTGCTTCTATACTCCCTCAGAAAAAGTTGCAATGCTGTCTCTGGGTCTTTCCCTTCTACCACTGCTATCCTGATGATCTTATTGACAGTCCTCATGAATCTTTCCACCTCCCCGTTGGCTTGAGGCCATTGGGGTGTGATTCGACGGTGCTTTACTCGCAAGTTTTTCAGGAATTCTTTAAATTTGTTTCCTTGAAATGGTGGCCCATTGTCGGTTTTAATCACCTGAGGGATACCAAACATCGCAAATATTTTGCTGAGGATCGGCTGGATATTCACGAAGCTGGTGGATGGTGCTACCTCAACTACTGGGTATTTGGTGTAGCTGTCTACCAATACCACAGTCGCTCTTCCGTCGGGAAAACTACCAAAGTCCAAGCTGACCCATGTCCAGGGTGGCGGAGATGGTTCTTCCGTGTTAACGGGAGCAGGGTTATCCGGCAGACTGGTTAGCTGGCACGCTCTGCAGTTCCTTACTACATTATCCACCTTTTGGTCCATGTCCGGAAACCACACCTTTTCCCTCATCCTGGCTTTCATCCTTTTCATGCCTTGATGTCCTTCATGGGCCAGTGAGGTTGCTCGATCTTGGAGAGTGTTCGGGATCACTACGCGCGATCCTCGAAGGAGGAGCCCATTGTTGGCTCTACTAAGTTCATTGTGTACCCTCCAGAACTGAGAAAGGCGAGTGCGGTCTGCCTCGTTCCAGTCACTCACATTGCGCAAAAAGTTTTCCCAAGATCCAATTTCTATTGCTGTCTTGACTCTTGTCACAACCACATTGTTGTCATATTGAGCTACGATATCCTCTGCAGCTAGTGCTTGGGGGCATGATAATTGGGACACCATGTCTACAAATTCCTCGGTCTGTGACTCTTGATCTTGATCCTCGCTCGCCTCCACCTGCGGATGTCGTGATAGAAAATCCGCCAAATTCTTCGCTCCGGGTCTGTTGACCAGATCCATTTAATAGTGTTGGACCTGAATGGCCCATCGCTCGATCCGTGGCGGCGGGTGTGGGGCTGTCCCCTTAAACAACGGTATCAGCGGATGATGATCCGTGACCATCCTGAACGGCTGTCCGGTGATATATAGGTGGAAATGATTACAGGCCCACTTCACTGCCAACGGCTCTCTCTCAATCTGCGAAAACCTTGCCTCTGTCGCTGTGAGGGCCTTGCTCGCAAATGCTAGGGGAACCCACACTCCAGGCTCCGATTCCTGTGTTAGAAGTGCGCCCAAACCAACAGGACTGGCGTCTACCAATATTTCTGTTTGTCTTGCTGTATCAAAATATGCCATCGTGGTGCTGTCTAACAGTGCTGCCTTTATTTTCTCAAACGCCTCGGCTTCTGCCTGGGAACATCTCCAAGGAGTTTCCTTTTTCGTCAAGTTCCGCAATGGTTCAGCTATGGTGGCAAGCTGCGGGATGAACCGAGCGCAGTACTGCGCCATGCCCATAAAACTTCTCACCTCTGACGCAGAGGTAGGGGCCGGAGCACACTTGATGGCGGTTGACTTCCGAGGATCTACCCTGACCCCCTCCGAGTCGAAGACATATCCAAAGAACTCTATAAATTGTTTGAAGAACTGACACTTGTCCTTGTGTATTGTGACTCCATATTCAGCCAGTCTTCTGAGCGTGGCTTTTAACCTCCTATGGTGTTCTTCGCTAGTTTTGGCGTGGATGAGTATGTAATCACTGACATTTAACACTCCATTCAGTCCAGACAGGATCTCTTTAATGGTGTTCTGGAAGATTTCGGCCGCCGATGTTATGCCAAAATTAAGTCTCCTATATCTTCTCAGCCCTAAGTGCGTTGAAAACGTTGTGATGTAGCGGCTCTCTTCTGCTAGCTTTAGTTGATGGTAGCCTGCGTTTAAATGTATGTCATCTACTGTAGGCGTGAGATGCCTCTCCCTCTTGATTGCTTTATTAGGCATCCTCATGTCGATGCATATCCATATCTTGCCAGGCTGTCTGGGTTTCTCTGCAATCACCATCAGCGACACCCACGGTGTCGGCCCTGTCACCTTTTCTATTACTCCTTGCTTCTCCAGCATTATCAATTCTTGTTCAACTGCTGACCTAAGATGAAACGGAATTCTCTGATGTCTCAGAGCTATTGGTTGTATCGCCTTGTCAATGTGTAGTTTGACAGGTGGCCTCTTGATGGTTCCTAGACCTTGAAACAGTGATGGAAATAGTTGAAGGATTTCCTCTGTGTGTAGCGCCTTGACGGCATTAGCAAAAGCAATTAACTTGAGGTCCTCGGCCTTGTGACTGTCGACCAGCAAGTCTGCCTCTTTGTCAATCACATGAAAAGTGGTCGTTAGCTCCTGACCTTCTGCTTTCACTTGCACAGTCATTTTTCCTCACAGGGGCAACGGCGTCTTGCTGCCGTATGTGAGAATACGAGGTTTCGATGGTACCAGTTGCGGTCTTGGCTGCAATGCCTTGTAATGCTGAATGCCCATCACATTGATCGTGGCTCCAGTATCTATAACCCCTGTTACAGTCGATCCATCGATTTGAATCTGACACTTTGGCTGCGGTCTACGCCTCTTTTTGAGCTCACTCACAAATGATACGTAGTAGCACTCCTCCTCATCTTTCGTCGACGAGTCATCTAGCCGCTGCGGGTAACGGGATTGTGTTCTACTTCCTCTCGACGGGTGTGCCTCACATGCGTCTTCAAGGGCAAGTTGCCTGACTGCTCAAGTTGGTGCTTTCTTCCCTGCTGTTCCTTGTCCTCTGAAGTTTCCTCTTGCACCACCACTGCAGACGCTGGCAAAATGATTAAGTCCTCCGCATTTGGCGCACGTCTTGCCCCGCGCAGGGCAGCCATCTTGGTTGTGTTCTTCATATCCACAGGAGCCACATTGCGCACATCGCTGTGTCCTGGTCGGCCATCTTCCTCGTCCACCGCGACTACTGCTCCGCACGACATCCACCCTTTTTGTCTTCACTGTTACTTTAGTGCTTGCTGACGGGTTGATGGCGGCCTCCATCGCTGTGGCTCGTGCATCCGACAACTCATGCGACCTGGCTAGCATTAATATTTCATCCAACATTATGAGGGGCTGTCTCAAAATCAGTGTCCTTAGGTGTTTGTTCTTGCATCCTTGAATAGCCTGCGCTGTTACTTCCTTTGTTTGATCATCGTCCGGACACGTGCTTATCAGCTCTCTCAGTCTTGCATGAAAGGCATCCATCGTCTCTCCTTCCCTTTGCCTGGACTGTCTGAATTTGAACCTTTCATAATGGGGGTTCAACTGCGGATCAAAGTGCGCATTAAGCGCTTGTACAGCAGCATCATAGTCTGTCGATATTCCGGTGTTCGGTAGGTGTGAGAATAATTTGTATAGTTCATCACCACCAAAATGCAGTAGCAGGGACCTCTTGACCTCATTGTCCTTTTCCCTCATTGCCGTGAAATAGTTATTTAGCCGTCTCAGCCATACTGCCCACCTCGGCGCCGCTGTGCCTGGGTCAGCTAGCACACTAAATGGTGGTATTGGGTTAATTTGAGAGTGTGGTGACGGTTGGATTACTGGACCTACTGCTTGTTGTCCTGCCGGCCCTGCTCCAGGGGCCGGGGCTGCTGCCTGTTGAGCCCCTCCGGTAGCTGCGGCATCCTGCACAAATGACATTGCTGCAACTGTCCGGGCCTGTTCTTATACCACACGTGCCCAGTCTGGTGCGTGATGTGTGGCTGTCTTTGTGATGTCTCATGACCTTCCCTCTTGGCTTTACACGTGTATTTATGCCCTGTGCTCATGCCACATAGATTCCCCTTTTCCTTTCTGTCCGTTTTCAAACTTTATTTTAATATTATTTTTTTTTCTCTTGCAGTTGCCAATGCTTGATGGGGTGCACACTCGACGACGTCGACTCCCTTCCTCCACTCAGGTTTTATGCACACAGTCGTTATGGGGCTTCTCCGTTCTCTCACGCAGATCCGGCGTCTCATCAGACGAGACCGAGGCTTCTTCGCGCGTCTCCGATGCTGGGGCAGGCCTCACGATCACTGCGCATGCGCGCACCACTCCAAGAGTGTATGCAAAGTAACGCTCCCAGGCACACAAACAAGATATTGGCACACTAGAATTGGCAAACAAACTATAATTAATAATAAACAACTAGTTCAATTTACGAAAATAAATTTTTAATACGATAAAGAGAAATGATAAAAATCATCGAAACATTGATCAAAATTGATAAAATAACATTGTATTAATACATATGTTTTCACAGTAAAAGAAGAAATATGTGTGGGATTGTGGGAGTGTTTCTGGGTCTCAGCCGAGACCCGCGAAACACTAGACCGTCACAGTACCCATGGGACTCCAATGGTGCAGCATTTTATTGGAATGAACCACTCAGCAGATGACGTAGAATAGTTAGTTTTATTTGTGACAACACAGGGACTGAGCAAAGAACGGATTGAGGAGACTCTAAGTATAAAAGAAGGAAGACTGATCAAAAAATTTAAAACAGCAGCGAAAGGGCTGAACAATGCAACAATGACAAAATCTGTGCTTTAATTTCCGAAATCAGGAAAGGTTGTATATTAGGAAGGACTCTGATACACATGGTGGAATACAAGAGAACCAACTGCGTTTATTATTGTACAAGTATTGATATAGAATTCCATTATATATTCGGCAATGTTTGTTTGATGAAAGTTAGCGATTTGCTGAGATAAAGGCGGTCGGTGCATATCTCCCTTTCCTTCCTTTGCTCCCTAAATATTTGTGTTGTTTACAGGTTCACATGGAAATAGAAACGTTTGCTTAAATAAAGATGTACATAAGAAGCATGGTTTAAGATGGTAAAATTGTGGTTTTCACATAAGTGTATTGTTCACATATTTTACCTTGTGAATGTGGCAACTATAATACGTGCATAACAAGTTATATAACTGGTGGTTGTGAAGCAGCCTTTTTTATGGAGAATTTTGATATACGTGATTTTAACTCCTTTGTTTTCTAACATGATTCCAATGTTACCCCATCTGAATATTTTCAATTAGTATAACTGCCGATTGAGTGGGGACACGGCGTCAGGTCATCAATGCACCCGGAGGCCCCTGTTTTAGAGCCCCAATGGGGCTCTCTGTGTTATTATGATATGTATTTCAGCGTCTTTTGACAATCCAAGAGGCCGCCCACTGTAGTTGTCTTGTGTTCTAGCTAGGTGTATAGTGGGAAGTTGAAATATTAGACCCACCCGCAGCTAGGTTTCGTCTCTCGACCCAAGCCAGACGGAGACCGTGTTGGCGTTCAGAAATGCATTCCCAATATAAGTAACTTGAAACATTGGCAGTTGGACTAATACAATGTGTGGATGCTTATGATAGGTAGTAAACCCCCCTCTTTCTTGGTTTAGAGCACACAGCCGACAATGTTGTATGCTGCGGTTCGTCGGGTAAGCTTGTAGCCTCATGTGCATGTTCATGGGCATGCGATCTCCTAGGTATTGATATACAATCCTTGCTTTGCCATAGAAATTACAGGGCCAGCCTTGATGTACCTGATTGAATCAGGTATCAGTGACTTTGCCCTGCTAACATGGCATATTAGAATAATATCAAAAGTGAGATGTATGGCAAGGATTGCTCTTTACCAATGGGACTCCTCTTGATGGAACACTGTCTTTTGACATAAGTGCAATATTGACACTAGCATAATTCTATCCTATCAGTGGGTACAACATAATAACAGCATGATATTAAGAATGCACAATACATGCGTGTCACCAGTCGATGTTCATCTGCACCACTGGGACCAATTGACGGTGTAGTTGGTTGCAGGGACACTGAGTGAGGATTTGTATTGGAATCATGGAGACTTTAACATATTTCACATAATAAGGACTTTTTGCTGCTCTATGATCTTTTTTATTCTTTTAGCACAAATTGAGTGCATCTTGAGGCTGTGAAATGTGCCCGGTTTGAATACTAGGAGTGGAATTCTGGGATAAAGCGATTTAATGCAGATTAACTCCACTGTTTATTGGGATAGTTGGTAACTTATGCGTTTTGTTTATAGAATCAATGGTCATCCCTTTATCTCGGGTCCTGATGAGGCCTTACATTTCTGGAAGGCCGAAACATGTCAACCATTACCTTTCAGATAGAAAAGATGAATCAATCATCCTGAGATGTGGAACTAAATCAAAAGGTCTGAAGGCTAAAACTGTGGCCGCCATTCATTATATGCCTTTGGTTGGATTATAAACAGTATAGAGAACAAGTGTAACAAACATTGTAGATGTGAATTTTGATGTACATTTTTTTTCCATCAGAGGTCAAGAGTGACCTAACTTTTGTGGAATATATGAATGTATACTTACTGGTGAGGTTGATAACTGTTTGTAAAAAAGTTCATTAAAGAAACACAAAAGAAAAATAAAATAGCACCAATTACTAGATTTGGAAATATATGGTTTTATGAGGTTTTTTAGATATTTATCATCATAATTAATTTTGAATGGCTTCCCAGACACATTGAATGTGTGTGTGATGAGAAACATTGGTAAAACGTTATTCTCTTTATTTTGCAGCCCCACTTTTAGCATTTCATTTACCGGCCCTGGTTTACGGTGTACTACTTTAGAAGGGACTTATAAGTAAACTTATAAGTTAATTAAATATGCCAATCAGATGTAGCAAATTTTAAAATGTTTAAAGAAGTGAGCACAAGCACTTTGGCGCTGGTTAGCAGTGGTAAAGGTCACAGAGTCCTAGAGCCATCAAAAACTAGTTTAAGTAAAAAGTGGTGGATAAAGACAAAAGGTTTGGGAGAAGACCACCCTAAGGCTGACAGGTCTAACATACAGTTTTCAAATATGTTCTTATGTGCATATCTTCAGCCTTTACTATGGTTCAAAATAATGTTATGCAGCATCCAATCTCTTCCCGTGCAGCAATATGCCTGGTTTTGCCATTATCAGGTCACTACGAGCCATTTTGGGGCACATGCATCAACCTATTTAGGAAGTGCAAACGGTGCGAATCGGTAAATTCCGCCGTTTGCACTTCCTAAATACGTTTTTGGGATGCATGAAACAATTTTTCCAAATTCGCTTTTTTTTGCATTTCCTAAAAATGCAAATCCATTTAAGGAATCGAATTTTGAAATAGGAAGTGCAAATTAACACGAGGTTGACCCTCGTGTTAATTTGCGAAATTGTTTCAAAAAGCACAAAAATGCATTTTATAAAGTGTCATGTTACACACACACATGTCCTTAGGACATGTGTGTGTGAAACATGCACTTTAAAATACATTTCAGGGGTGCAGGGGGGTCCTTTGGACCCCCCTCTGCACCCTTGCAATGCATCAACAAATTGCGATTTCCTAAAAAAAGAAATGCAAAACGGCATTGATTCCTATGGGCCTCTAGGCCCATAGGAATCAATGTAATGCCATTCCTTAATTGCGATTCGCAATTAAGGAATCGCAAATTCCAAAATTTAAGAAATCCTAAAAAATTTTAGGATTTCTTGATGCATAGGATTTTGCAATTCCTAAATAGCGATTCCTTAATTTTTGCTATTTAGGAAATGCAAAATCCTAGATTGATGCATGTGCCCCTAAGTTACCTGCTTACGGACCTTTCCGATATCTTCATGGTTGTGTAATATGCTTCCCATGTCCTGAAATCTTTGTTATCGAAGCTTGCTGCAGTACTACTGTTTTGTTCTATATTATACCCCATTAACTTTTAAGGACTTGACATGGGAGGGTCACAGACCCCCGTGCAACTACAAAAACATTCTTTAAAGCAATTTGTTGAGGCAAAACCAATTCAGAGGTGCCCCCTGCTCACTGACGGTACAATGGGCATCATAAAGTTTTAGGAAACCTTTAAAAAACTTGGTAGCTCGGGGCAACAAGAAGACAATGGGTTGAGGGGAAAAGAGAGGGAAGAGAAGAGGATAGGGAGGAGGTGATCTGAGAGACAGAAGGAGAGAACATAGTCGTTGCATGCACCACAAAAAGCAAGGTCTGAATTGAGAAGTTGAATTTACATCATCCAATTGGAACTCTGTGAGTCAGAAATGCTCCTGTGCAGCACAAACACAAGAATATGGAGGAAAGACATCGAATTGAAGCAGAGAAGTGAGAAAGAAAAGAAAGTCATCCAATCATGAGCTAGGCTAGGGCTGACCCAAAGTCCACTCTAAATATATGTATTTTATTGAAACTAATAGGTCTTGCTAAAAGAAAGCCTTTTGTAGCCAGGACTAAAAAATGTCTGCTGTACATCCACAGACATTGAAGTGACATTAACCTACTTTGGCTATGGTTCCAAGGTTGGGGTGGAATTGAGTTCTTAGCACAAGCTCCAGTTTGCGCAGGAATCGCAATTCTGGTGTTGGCAAACCTGCCGAAATTGAAAGGGGAAAAAATAATGAGTAAATTCCTGAGATATAAGGAATTCGGTATAGTAGGTATTGAATTCAACATGTTTTGCCCCATTTCAAAGTTAGAACTCAGACACCCAGGTATTTCCCGAAACATGGCAAATACCTCACCCGCAGGGCAGTACTAAATCCCGAGTACCTCAACCCCACCAGGGCATTTAAAGTCATAGGGGGATATTATCAAGGGGGTTTATCTCCGCTTTTTTGGCTTTAAAAGCCAAGAAAGCGGAGATAAAATTATCTCCCTATTACCTAGCTGTCGCTAACACCACTTAGCGACAGCTAGTAGGAGATAGCGACCATCTTGGGCCCCACTTTGCATGTCAGTGATATTTATCACTAATGACATGCAAAGTGGGCGTGCCAAGATGTTAGCGACTGGAGACAGTCGCTAACATCGCTATCTCCTATCACCAACTTTTGGAGATATTCGCGCTAAGCGCGAATATCTCCAAAAGCTAACACCTGCCCTGAGCAGTTCCTAGCCATGTTATCCAATGGGAGGTGGATAACATGGCTAAGAGCATTAGCTCGGTAATGCATGAATATCGCTGACTTTTCAGCGATATTCATGCATTGCGGCCGTTTTTTATCGCATTTGCGATAAACCTTGGTAATACCAAGGTTTATCTGCGATAAAAATCGCCGCAGCTCAGCGGTAAATATTTGTCTCTAACCAAGCAATAGCGATAATTATCGCTATTGCTTGGTAAAATGCCCCAGAATTCTGTTGTCTTTTTTCTGGGTGGCAGCCAGTCACTGACGTAAACACATCTGATTCTGTCACTCACTCTGCTGGTTTCTGTGTATGAATGCCCGGCAGGGGTCAGGAACAAGACGAGGCAATGCCTATTTCGTGACTCTTTCTGACCCTGCCCTCTAACCTCCCATCTTATCCATTACTAGTTTCCTTACAGTTTCCTTCGTAATTTTATTTATTTGTGAAATTATCCTGCCTACATTTTCCCTAAACTATATTCTCTTCAATGTAATGTGGTTACCGTGTACCCCTACTAGGACTATAAAAATAAATGGTTATAAACAATTTGCTGATTTCCAATAGGCCTGTTCTAGCTGAAGTAAACAAAAACATTAAGCAGAAGGTGAGACTTTTTATTTAAGAAGCGTCATTTGCGGCTGGTTCTCATTGCTATGCAAGTGGTGTCACAATAGTGGTAATAATGTGTTTTGAAACAAAGGGTAAAAGCAGCATACTACTGCCCCACAGGGTGCAAACATGACTGACAGGAACTTACATTGCCTGAACTCCTGAAGCGTGAAACTGTCACAGTTACAGCATTTAAAGCTCGGGCAATGCTTGTCCCCTGAAGGATATAGTGCCATGCTAGGGGCAATCATTTCCCCTGGCACCAAGATGGGGACGTTCACTGACTAAAGTCTCAACTACTTTATTCACAGTCTAACGTCTATGCTCGTTTTCTCGCTGTGTGTAGTAATTGCCCCTCTTTGGAACCATTGTAGAAATGTTCTCAGTAATTATTTTGACATTATATGCCCACTTCTCTCTCCTCCCGACAATAAATATTTTCTCCTTCTGTGAAAGCCAATCGCGGCAAACTAGGGATCTTTTTAAATGTTGTAATAAAGTCTTCAGTCTTTCTTTTTTTCATATTATCTGAGCGTCTGGTCTCTGGCATGTAATGTCAGCTTATGAGCATAAGGATGCAGGGGTTAGGTGTAGTTATTTTAACTTTTATTTACCATTGAATGCGGTTTATGGTTTGCAAGCCCGTGGGAGATGCATTTGCCAGTGCTGAAAAGAATTTAATTCCAAGCAAACAGCTTGTTAATCACTGCCTAATCATATGTGAGCCTTTTAATCTTGGGTCAGTTTGCCAAAAGATTGGCAATTACTTCAAAGATGAATACCACATTTGCATTTCCATTGTATTTATTTCAGTCAGCAGCCTGTTTCAAATGTAGCAGCATGCTTTTCTTTTTTTGACATTGGAGCTCAGTTTTATAATATATTTGCATTTTGCATACTGTGTGTTACTCTTCCTTTTTTTGGAAATCGGGCAGTTGTTTTCAGGTGTACCCTGAATTAATATGGATGTACTTTGGTTTTACTTGACAAGCCATAAATATGTGGCAAATATTCTGCAGATCATTTAGAATATTGGTGTTCACTTTGTTTCTGGTGGTCATTTTTTTTTTACCGTCAATCCATGATCTGACTCAGGGGCATATTTACGAGGAAGTGGCGGAGCGCGACGTTAGCCACCTTGGCGCTAATTTTACCTGCCTAGCATCAGCGCAGACACACTTGCACCATAGTGCAAGGGTGCAGGCATTGTAGGGGAGGAATGTTTATGTGCAGGAAGGTGTCCCTTCATGCACATAAACAATCTGAAATGTCATTTTGATACTTCTTTGTGTGCTGTTTAATTCAGCACACAAGGAAGTTGCAAAACATTATTCTTTTTATTGATTGTTTATGAATGAAAGGCGTCTTATCATGCGCAAACTTAGCCCGATATTTACACTGCCCTTGCAAATATGGGGCAGCGTCAAAATCAATGGATGTTGGGGTGGGACACCCCCCGCAGCACACACTGACCACTTTCAGACTAAGAATCGCATGAAAGAGGGCCTTATTCACGAGGCAGCGTTAAGCCACAGTAAGTGACTTAACGCTTCCTTGTAAATAAGGTGAAGCCCCTATCGCCACCGCAAAGTCAGAAAAAGTGACGTTGTGGTGGTTATAGGAGCTTGTAAATATGCCCCTCAGTGCCCCTTGTTCAGGACCTGCTCCTGTTAAAGCACAAGCCAATTTCAATTTACCTTAATTTTTCACACAATGCAGCGCAGCAGCCATTTGGTTGCTGCATTGATCAAGCGGGGAAATGCAGGGCAAACATCTACTAATATTGACATGCTGCTGGTTTCATCCTTCGGCAACCACACAGACTATCTTGTACAATGCACAGCCTTGCACCATGCTGCAGAGGAAAGTGTCCACTGTCTAGCATTGGGTTTGTCCTAGAAGTAAACCCTTTCACTACAAATGCCCATGCCTACACAAACTGAATCCCATGCATTGGATGGGAACTATGGACTGCATCACTCATGAAAAGCATGGGAGTTTTAAGAAATAAACACTTTTCCCCCTGTTACTGTCTGCTACAAGGAGTCATTGTTATTTATACAAAGCCTGGTCTGGCTAAGTTAGGCTTAACAGAGGCTCAACCCTTGATGCCATTATAGCCCAGGGAAAGGTGATAACCATTAACCCCTTCGCTGCGGCGGCAATTCCGCCGCAGCGCTAGGGGGGGGGCCCGAGCGGCACTCGCATGCTCGTGACGGAGCCGCTCCGTCACGAGCTGCGGTTGCGCTGTGCTCATGATGGAGCGGTTCCCACATGGCCCTGCCCGCTTAATAGAACGTGCCGCGCAGGCGCGAAATCAGTGCGAAATCAGAATGAGCAGGCGCGGCGGCAGGGCCATGACGGAACCGCTCCGTCATGAGCACAGCTCAGCCGATGCTCATGACGGAGCGGCTCCGTCATGAGCATGGGAGGGGTTAATAACATCCTCCCAGTTGACTGGCCCGACCACCGCATCATTCTGTTCCACTTAAGCCAGGCAGAGCCATACACCATCTAATATCAGAAAACTCTCCAGCGGACTAGAAACATAAGCCAGGATCCCCAAACTGCTCTGGAAGAAAGAATGATTTCTAGACCTCCCCCAAAGACATATAACCTCTCAATGAATGAACTCAGAACCCACTTTAACTCTTCAAGGTCAGCCATCCTAGACCAAGCAGCTCCTCTGAAACAAAAATGGATTAAAGACACCTCCAAATTTGGTCCCACGTATCGGGTCTAATTACAAAGGTAAGTTGAGGAGAGGAGTTGGCCTAAAGGCTAGGGTGGTCGACCTTGAATCTGGGGAACTGGGTTCGAGCCTCAGCAATGACGATGAACATCCTGTGATTCTGGGCGAATCACTTAATCTCCCTGTGCCTAACAGAAATGAATGTGTTCTCATGTAATGCAACTGGTGCTATGTAAAGCGCTCTAATACCCAATTAGGGTCAAGTTCTCCGTAAAAAAAAAAAGTTACAACTGTGATCAATTTACACATATAAACTTATACTTGCTTTTTTGAGTACCTCTACTACTCTTGGCTATTAACAAACTCTGAGTGTAAAGTTACTAAAAAGTGTAGACATGCACTCCTCCATCTCTTTAAAAGGGGGAAGGAGCCTAACTTACAAGAGTAGGTTACTATTAAAAAGAAAGTCATATGTTTATTATCACAGATAGCCAAACCCTGGCACTATAACATAATGAAGGCATGGGCTTAAATGTAAACCACATACGAAGTAAAGTTAATTGAAATTAACTCATTTAAAACAGTTGCATATATAAATAGTTATCATTTAATGTTACACAATTATATAAAGTGAGCACATTTTTGTATTTAATTATAAAATATTTTATTAACCTTATTTCATTTAAAAAGTAATTCAACAATATTTTGTATTAACATAGGATGACATTATTTGCACTGCATAGTTAAAAAAGTGTTTCTTTTATTTAAACTTGAGAAAAATATTGTTTTCCTTATTTCTACATTTAAAATTAGGGGTGGGCGGAACCTGTGAGTTTTCACTCACTACGGAGTTCCACTCTGCAGAATTCCACGGAGTTACATAAAAACTCTGCAGTAATCACATAGTTCTGCCAATGGGTGTAAATCATACATGTTGCGCTGAAATTTAGTTTCAATAGTACGAGCATCGCTGAAATATAAGTGCAAACGGCACAATGTGGTGTGCAAGACCAAAGCCACTCGAGTAGATCTACTAAAGAGGCAGCAAATCTACTCAAAAAACAGACCTCTGACCGAGACCGCTTGCAACCACCCATATTAGAAAATAACACTAGGGGAAGCCAAAACTTACTCATGCTTGCATTTCCGGAGCCTCGTGGGAAAAAAATTCAGCCACATTGCGATTGGCAGAATATTTCTGGAACTTTGCATTATAAAAGTAATGAATGAAACATTCCACTCACCCTAATTTAAAATAAATATAAAACTTTCATATACATTATTATTTAACATTAAAATATTTTTTGAAACTTTTTCCAAATTTAAGAAACTTTCTTCTTACTTTTCCCTATACCTTACCATACAGAGGTCTCCACCGTTGGGTAGGGATATTGCTATGGTAAAGTATAGGGAATGTTTACATATTTTACCATGAGGATATGTCCACCCAGACTGAGGAGCTCCCCCTATATTAAAGGATAGATTACTTTTCTCCATACTTTATCATGTTCAGATCTGCATCCCGAATGTGGAGTCTCCCTATGGAAAAGTATGGGGAAAAGTAAAAAAGGTTTATTCAGCTTTATATTAATGTAAATTACTCTCATATATTTATATTAAATGTAGAACTGAGTTCAAGTTTAGAGTAAAGTAATAAATTCAAACCTAAAGTAACAGGTGGTGATAAATACGAATCAAATAGGGACAGTTAATATCAATCGTTGGACCAGACAAGGGTGTCCGATGTCCCCCTTACTGTTTACCTTCTTTGTTGAGCCCCTGGCCACAAGAATACGTGACAATCTGGAAATTAGAGCTCCAATACCGGGTATGGCAAAATTAAAGCTGTTCACAGATCATATTGTTTTATATTTAAGCCCTGAGAGCCTGAATCTGGACCGGGTATTAACAGAATTTTGGCAATTTAAATTGATTGGGTGTTACAAAATAAATCAAAACAAAACCGAGATTTTAACTTGAAATACCCACTGGGATTTTCTCCCCTCAAACCTCAAATCGCAGGCTTTGAAAGCAGAACCAATACGCTATCTGGGAATATTTGTCTCTAATCACTATGAGCAGCTATTTAGTTTAAACTATCAAGCAATGCAGAATATAATCAAAGTATTGCTGGACAATAGGTCATGTTTACCCTTAACTTTAATAGGCTGTGTAGCCCTAATAAAAATGACCATACTAACTCTACTAGTATTTCGTTTTATCAATGTAGCTTTGAAAATCAATACTAAATTTTTTAAAGAGTCAATGTTTAGGAAATTTGTCTGGAGTAAAAAGGCTTTCAGTGTTAAGCTAGCAATACAACAGCTAGAAACCAATAAGGGTGGGTAAGCATTGCTGAAAATTTGAACTTATTACGAGGCAGCGATTTTAGATCTTACAGCTCGTTTGCTGGAACCAAATGGATTATTAGACAATTTTTTCTTAGATAAAATGGTACAGGAATCTGGTTTGCAAAGCCCGATATTTTTAAAAATATCTACACTGCTGAAGAGGACTAGATATAAGATGTTACAAGACTATGGCCCACATGCATAAAAAAATGGTTTTGCGACTCCTTAATAGCGATAAATAAGGAATCGCTATTACGGAATCGTAAAACTCAATGCAGCAATAAAATCGGTAAATTATTGCAATTCAGTAAAAATCACAATTTTCAATAGCGATTACCTGTTTACCGAATCTGTAATAGCGAATTCGCTATTACAGAATCACTAATTGCGATTTACCCATATTGCTGCATTGCGATGATGTCACAACCAGGTAGTGATTCACTGAATACACACACCTGTACACAGGGAGAGTCTGAGGGGGAGAAAGACTGGTGGAGCTCAGCTTGGAGAAACTGTGTTTGGAGCAAAAGCTGGGATAAAACAACACCATGGCCACAGAAAATGAGAAAAATAAAGGAGAAGGCAGGAAGTGAATGATACAATTCAGTGAAAAGGAACTTGAAATCCTAACTGAGGAAGTGGTGTTGAACCATGACCGGCTGTTTGGGAAACTATCCCTGCATGTTGCTGAGTCGGCCAAGAGGAAGATTTGGCTGGGGATACAAGGTAAGGTTAATGCTGTGGGGGTAACACAGTGTGATATCCTTGACCTGCACAAAATATGACCTTTCCGCAGCCTTTGACACTGTCAATCACAATACCCTCCTCAATATTCTTCAACAGAGAATGGGCATGGAGGGCACTGTGCTTAAATGGTTTGCATCCTTCCTTTCTGGCAGATCCCAAATGATCAAAATAGCGAACAGTCTTTCACCTCCTGTGGCGGTAGGTCAAGGTGTTCCCCAAGGCTCGATACTTGCTCCCACACTGTTCAATCTCTATTTAGAACCACTGGGAAATCTCCTAAGTAAATCCGGGATTCACTATCATCTTTATGCTGACGACACTCAACTCTACCTCAAGATTGCCTCTACTCACGATCTTTCCATCCTAAGCTCCACTCTCGACTCCATTCAAAACTGGATGTCAACTCATCAACTGATTCTGAATCCCTCCAAAACTGGATTCCTCCTCTTCTCCTCCTCACTCTCTCCTCCCCCGGTTCAATCATGGATGGATCAGATGAATCTACTAAACAATAAACCCATCATTGTCGACAGCGCCAAATCCCTTGGTGTCATACTAGACAAAAAACTTAATCTAATTCCCCACATCAATTCCATTGCGAAATCAGCTCGATACCAACTGCGCCTTCTTTGGGGAATCCGTCGCTTCTTCGCGGAGCGGGACCTTATAACCCTGGTGCAAGCACTGGTCCTCTCCAGACTCGACTACTGCAATTCTCTTCTTACTGGCCTCCCCAAATCCCACGTGTCCCCACTTAAGTCTGTTTTCCACTCAGCAACTCGTTTCATTTATGGGGCCAAAAGAAGCGATCACATCACACCGATGTTATCTACCCTCCGCTGGCTTCCCTTGGAGGCTAGAGCTATCTACAAGACCGCTTGTATCACCCACAAAGCCCTGCACTCCTCTTCTCCTCTCTACCTGGCGAATAAACTGAAACTCTCTGGAGGTTCTAGACCTTCACGCAATGCGGAGAATCTACTGCTTGAACCTCCCACTTTCAAGAAGGAAAGAACGATGGCCCAATCATTTTCAGGCAACGCAGTGAGAATCTGGAACTCTTTGCCGCCTCAGCTCCGGACCACAGCCTCCTCCCAGGCCTTTAAAAGGGACCTCAAAGCTCTCCTCCTCCAGAGACACCTCCAAAAGTAACTCTCTTCTGTCTGTAGGAAGTTCTCCCACTACTGATAATTTCTACTTCTCATGTCCATGGAAGTGCCTTCCCAGTGTGTTCTTGCGGTTAGAGTGTTTGCCTTTTATTGCAGTATTATCCATGTACTTGTGTTTGGTACCCTCTTGCAACTTGCACTCACCACTTTGCCCCTGTAACACACGGTTTGCTTCCTCTCACAGGTTTTTTACCTTTGATACTTGCACAAGTGCCACTTTTGCCTACGTAATCGTTTGTTCTTGTGCTTGAGTGTGTAACATATACTGCAGTATCATACCACAAATTATACTCTATTTTCTCTTGTAGCCTGCACACTTGTCACTTTTCCCTCCTGAGCACTTTTTACTACCTCAGGTATTTTTGGTAGCCCACATTTTTACTACCTCATGTATTTTGTTTGCTCACAAGTGTCACAATTACCTTGTCTACCTCATGTATTTTTGGTTTCTCACAATTTTTACTACCTCATGTATTCTTGGTTGCTCACAATTATCACTTTACCGTATGTAACATAACGAATGCCTCTGCAATCTGTTGCTCGTGTAACGTTCTCAGTTTGTATCTTTTCTGTTCCTATTGTGAAGCGCTCTGACACCTTCGGGTAAAGTCCGCGCTATATAAAATTGCATAAATAAATAAATAAATAAAATATGGTACAACCTGCGCAGCTGAGCCAATGAGAGGGTGGCTGAAAGGCTAGCCGCTGCCAAAAAAACAGGAGAGGGACCATCTGCTGACCGTGCAGAGACCCCACTGGAGGACATGGTATAATCCACTATGCAGCCAGAGGCAGTCGTCGGGATTACACAGATCTACACCTCTGAACATACGGGTACCTTCCAAGGTAAGACCACAGCTAAACATATTTCAATGTCAAATGTAACTCAAATTGCCCCAAATGCATAACCTGCATAGTGTAGCACACATGAGTCCAGTCCACTTTTTACTTGCAACACCCTAATGCAGTGCAGGAGTTGAATACAGACAAATGTAAGGGCATGGCATGGAGAAAAAACACAGCTTTACTGTAGCAGAGTACAGCAAGGAAGTGACTACAGTAGACTTTGTATATTACATAAGTAAATGTATAAGACCTTTGCATTCTCTATGTTACAAACATGTGCAAATAAAAGGTAACTGAACTTGCACTGTTTAAATCACAGATGCAGCACAGGAAAGTGACGTGGCAGATGACCATGTGTCAGAGGGACAAATGGAACAGCCTGGTGAGGGACCAGAACTGCCAGCATCCTCACCCATACCTGCTCCCACTCACTGCAGGAGAATAGTACAACCACTGCCTGATTTGGAGAGTGATGAGGACAGCCAAACAGTAGCTCACACACAGCAGCCAGCCCATACACCACCACCAGAGGTAACAATGTGGTGCTGTTCCATGCAATTCTCCAGGCGAAGGGCCAGGGCAACCCTGACATCTGCAGAGGACAATGGGGCACCTGCCTGCAGTGGTTTTCAGGCCAAGATGCTGAGGGTCCAGCGCCTCCAAGGAAGGAATATGCAGATTATGCAGGGCCAACTGGGGACAATAGCAAAAAACATGGGGGAAATACGTGACTGCCTGAGAGAGCTAACAACTGTGGTAGTTGAAGGGCACAGGGCAAACACTGAAAAATTAGACAGTGTTGCAACAGCCATACAAGATATGTGCAGGGTCATCCAGGCTAAGCTTGTCTTACATGGCAGGAGGCATCACAGTTCAATGGGGCGCATGCACAGTTACACCAGGGCAATAAATAGGCTTAGTACTACTACAGCTCAGCTTTCCAGGCGTGCTGTCAGCATGCAGGTGGAGAGGAGCCACTGTGGCGGGGATGTGGCCAGGGGCCTCATCCAGGTCACCATTGCAGTGGAAGGCCTCCAGACTGCAGCAGCTAGTGGAAACCTCATGCGTACAGGGTGGGGGACTGTGAGGAGCCCTCCAGCCTCAGCAGCCTACTGGAACCTGTGGCACATAACAGGAGGCAGAGTACCAGGAGTCATGCCGGCACAGAAGAATCAATGACGGATGTAGCAGACCCATATTCAAAGGGCCACAGGAGTGCATGGCAGGAAGAAATAGACATTTGGACATGTGCAATTCTGGTGCCGTAACCAGAATCGTGTAACTTGTTCACACTGAAGTTTCAGTGCCAAGGCAATGGCATTTAATTGTCTGTACCCACACTGCACTTGCGCACGTGGTATGTGTGCATTAACACAACCACACAATTCTGACAGTAAACCTTTAAGCAAAGACTGTGTTGTTTTGTTTTTACCCACCTTAAAAGTAATGTTGTGTGATTTCTGCCCGTCTCCGTCTCCACTCTGCTGCATTTGGACTGCATGCTGCTTGGGGTGGTTGTCTTGGCTGTATGTATAGTTCTGGCTCGCTATCAGAGTCTTCCAAGGGAATGCCCCGAATAGTGGCTATGTTGTGCAACAGTGCACATGTTGCAACAATGTTACAGCAAGTCCCCGGCCTATACTGTAAAGCCCCACCGGTTTTGTGGAGGATGCAAAACCTTGGTTTGAGTACACCATATGCCCTCTCAATCACATTTTGTGTCTCAATGTGTGCCTCATTGTATTGCTGCCCCCTTTGTGTAGAAGGATTCAGATATGGATTGAGGATGAAAGACCTCACAGCATATGGTCTATCACCTACAAGATGTGAAAAATAAATATACATTAGTCACTGCTAATGCAAATTTCCTTCTCCAAATTCACCTGCAAGTAGACGTTGTGTATGCCACTATGCTGGAAGATGAAGGAATCATGTGCACTGCCAGGGTAACTAGCCACTATGTATGTGATTATTGTTTTTGAATTGCAGATTACTTGAATGTTCAGTGAATGGTAAGATTTCCGGTTTCGGTAGATATACTTATTCACTGAGGGGGACATAAGGGTACATGTGTCCCATCAATGCAACCAATGACATGTGGATATTGTGCAACCTGTTAAAAATCTAATTTAGTTTGCATCAATTCCTGTGGTGTTTTGGGGAACCTAATGTGGTGGTGTATCCTCTGCAACATGGCAATTAGGAAAGAGTTGAAAAAGCGGAATAGGGCACTTTGAGAGACACCTCCAGCTACAGCAATTACTCCCTGGACGGTCCCTGAATCTAGGAGATGCAGAGAGCACAGGCCCTGCACATGGGTTGGGATGGCATGTGTCCTGCGAGTCTGACGCTGCAGTATTGGTTCTAACTCAGCAATGAGATCTAGGATTGTGGCAGCATTCAGTCTATATTTATCATAAATCTCTTCCTCCGTCTGCCCTAGCAAAGTGACGCGCACTCTGAAAATTCTCTCCTGTATCCTCCTTCTTCTCTGTGCTGCTGCTCTAAGCCTCATCCTCCTCACCATGACGTAGAGTGCTGCAATTGTGAAACAGAATTTCTGATGCATTCTGGGATTGTTTAAGTAGTTTACCGATGATTTACACCTGATTTATTTATTGTGTATTGTTTACCACCTGATTTGATTTGTTCTTATTTAAGAAACGCAATTTGCGATTTTTTACTTATTCTGTATCTGGGAATGCTTGTTGCATTGGATTTTGTGATTTCTAATTAGCTATTACCTGATACGGAATCGCTATTGCAGATTCGGTATTTTGGTAATCGCCAATTTAGCGAAAAATAGGGATATTGTGCGAATTTGCTTCATGCATAGGAAGAAGCTATTTTGCGATCGCAAACAGCCTTTTTTAGCGATTTGCAACGTTTGTGATCGCAAATTAGCTTGATGCATGTGGGCCTATACCTTTAGATTGCAATCCTTTTTTAAACAAGCCGGCTCTTCCGGGTTCCACTATTTAAAGTTAGTGGAATGTCAAAGTCTGGGTCTCCAAATCCATTCTCGTCTTCTTACAAACTTTTATTTAAAAAACACTTTCTGACTAAATTCACGAGCTTCATTGCACTATTTGTTTTTGTTAAATTAAGCATTCATATAACTGTGGAGTATGAGGCTTTATCCATCGTAAAAGAATAGTCCACGAATACAATTTCGCGACTTACTTCGATTAAGTAGATGAGTTGCTTTCATATAAACTCAATATAAACACCCGAGCCAAGTTCCACCCTGTTTAAAACTACTAATCCCATCATCCTACGGGACTTCGACCTCTGTGCTATTAAGCGCCGAATCCATGCCGCATCAGCACGGCGCCAAAGTCGATTGTCAAACGAGATTCGTGGGATTAAGACTAACGACGGTAAGAGCCCAGAGAGAACCCGGACCCCCTTAGAGGCGTTTAGAACTTACTCCGCACACTAGACCACCCGACGTGGCGGTTTTATTTATCAAAAAAGCCCGAGCCCGTAGAAGTGGATAATTTGTAACCATATTCTCCCGTAAAACTATTAAGAAGCAGATACCGCAGCCGCATATACGGTGACGCCCAATCTCCGATTGTATTTTTAAATGACTAACAAACCACGGTGATTGTATTACGAGTCCGCAGAGAGCCACATCAATTGCTGAGCCCTCCCTTTCACGTTTTGTTTTCTCAGAAAAAAACAAGATTGGACGCTTTTTTCCTCATTTACTGAGGCTGACCTATGGACGCCATTATTCTAGGAGTATACACAAATAGACCTTAGTAAGTAGATCTGACAATTATGGACACAGGCTCCATATATCCTCGGTTCAGTTACTTACAGATTCATTTTCTCCGTCCACAGCTTCCACCAAAGGAACCAACTAGAAACCCCTACAGGTACTATGTGAGTGAGTGTTGCGCCAAATGTTAAGTTGAGAGTTACTTTTGTGAGTTGAGATTTGACTGAGTTTTTGTGTCAATTTTATGTTTTTCAGATTATATCTGTATTGGCCCTGAGGAGAATCCCACAGATTAATGGGATTCGAAACGCGTAGACCTATTTACATTGAATTACTTGTACATGTTTCACTTGTACTTATTGTGATGACTGTATGTCATTAGATTCATCGATTTGCAACTAGATGACCGCATGTTGTGCATTTGATTCATAGAATTGGTGTTTAACTAGACAAGTATCTGATTTGTGATTTCAGTTTCTCTAGGCCCACCCTAGTTGTATATATTTAACAGGGGCCTTATTAACGATAGTAAACTATTTAGTTCCTTTCTCTCTTTTTTACACATTCCTCCACATACCTTTCCAAGCCCCCCCCACCACTTGTATGTGTTATGTATTGTCTAGAATATGTGGGATGAGTGAAGTGCAGTGAGTTTGATGAGCGAGCGCTTGAAATACATGTAGTTGGTCTTCCCTGTTTTGCCTACACAACCCCTTGTCACACCAAATTGTACATATTCGCACTTTCTTTCCAAGTTTCATACCTTTTTAGTGTAACCTTAAACCTCAATTGTGAATGTCTTTTGTTGACACATATAAATAAGAAAACAACTCCTAATAAAAAATTGTGAGTAGAAATGAAAATAAATTTATACAAAAAATTCCTTTTGTGATACATTTGACTGAAAGAGTGCTCATTCTAAGTTGAGAATTATTAGCTCAGCCTCTTGAGTCTTTGATAAAATTGTTTGAGCAGTACTGGCAACTGTTTTGTTTCATTTAGAAGAGCTAGGGAACTTTTTATGAATAATAAAATAATTACCTGCCAAGAAGTCCAAAATAGATACGGCGAATGTAACAAGCTTTGCTTTTTCGAGTATCTACAGATTGTACATTTTATAAATAGATATAATCTTTTATTAAGTGGTGCACCAACAAAGCAGGTGAGCGCTTTATATTGAGCCAAACTAAGTGGGGTGGGCAACGGGTATTGTCGGCTGAGAAAATTTAACGAATCCCCCTTGGTCGAGAAATTCCTAGGAAGAGTAACACGTGAAACTGATTGTACTTTGTCTATCCAGGAGTGGCAGTCAATATCCCAGTTAGGCAGTAAGGCATAAAGAACTGCCAATTTTAAAAGGATGGCCTTTCTGTCTCGGAGGTTGGCATACTATACTCCTAAAACTCTTAGCAAAAGATATCTGGAAGTGGAGAATAGATGTTTCCGATACCAGGCAGAAGGTGAAGGGAATAAAAATCCAGATAGGTCAGTCTTCTTGCTGTTCAGCAGTCCTTTATTTATATATAGAAAATATAAAAAACTCCCAGCACACGATTTCCCGACACGTGTTTCGTCTTTTCCTAAGACTTTTTCAAGGCATGAACATTAGATTCAGACGCCATGATATTGACTGGACCAACACATTCGTCATACGAGCTAATGGAACAAGCCGGAATCGCCAGTCTGCCGCTACGCGTTCCCAAACCAGTTCACAATAAAACAAGTGGAATCTCGGGCACGGTATGTGCAGACCTTGTTAGTGACTATTTCCTTGACACTAAAGGGACGTTCGATTTTGCTGCCGCCTACGGAATTAATTAGGTCTCAACAAATTTTGTTGGACCATACTAGGCGGGTTGTTGTGTACAGAGTTTATCGCAAACTGAGGACGCCATTAAGCACTAACAAGGCCTGCACATACCATGAAGGGAGGTTGATGGGACATACTGTGAGGTTTCAACTCGTATAGGAGCGGTGACGACATTTTCAAATAAGTAAAGGGACCGTTAACGTCGATAAGGATGCTGAAACGGTGCAGGTACAGGGATCTGCATATACTTTGCAGGACCTGTCCATGCGATCATTTTTCAAGCAGGAGATTAATGAAGTCTAGTGGCTAATTGAGTGCCTGTGTCCAGCGTCAAAATTCACTGAACTGAACAGTCTATACTCCTTGTACGGACACCAGGACCTTGCCTAGGATTCCACTTGTTTTATTTGGAACTGGTTTGGGAACGCGTAGCGGCAGACTGGCGATTCCGGCTTGTTACATTAGCTCGTAAGACGAATATGTTGGTCCAGTCAATATCGTGGTGTCGGAATCTAATGTTCATGCCTTGAAAAAGTCTTAGAAAAAGACTAAACATGTGTCAGCAAATCGTGTGCTGGGAGTTTTTTACATTTTCTATATATAAATAAAAGACTGCTGAACTGCAAGAAGACTGACCTATCTGGATTTTTATTTTTTGATTAATGTTATTGAGTTGTATCTATTATCCGGTAGAGGCTTACATATACCCTGGGTAGTGATGATTACAATGAAGACTGAATAAGGACAAATGGTGTGCTGTAAAAGCCCTAATTTTTTGTATGTAAATTGGTTACACATTTAGTTGTGCCTACAACACCTTGAGGTAGTATGTGTTTGGGGGGAATCTAGCACCCGTGTATGGTTACATAGTAGGACACCCATATTTATCACGCTGAATAATTGCTATATTACTGTTTTGTTTAGTGAATGTGCGGACGTTTCGCTATGGGAACACTACTGTATATTTGTTAAGTCATAAGAAGGTGAAGGGACTTGGCTACACACATTCTTTACGTGTCCAAAACTAGAGTCATTCAGGGTTAAGATCTTCTCAGCTATAAGCCAGGCAATTCAGAAGAGGCTTGATCCAGAGGCCGAGGTAGCCATGTTCGGCATCTCTAGAGTAAGGGGAGACCTGACAAAAGCAGAGGAGACCTTTATTGTGATTTGTTCCCCTGTTGCACGTTCTTTAATCCTCCAGAACTACTGGAGGTCTGAAGACATACCCTCTTATTTAAAGAGGTTAAACAAAATTAAACGAACTATGATGTTTGAAGAAGCATATGCCAGGAGGGTAGGCACCACACGAAAATTCACGCTATTTGAAAGTATTTTGCAAATGTTGAAACTATGGTGGAATAGAAATTTTATAGATTCTGCACTCCAGCACTTTGGAGTTTTAGCACGTTGCACTTTTGGCTTGCTTGATTTGCACATTTAAAAGGCACTATGGTACTTTAGCACTTTAGCACTTCTGCCTGTAAAAATTTGCACATTTGTTAATGGTTGCGATACTGTTTCGAGTTGTGCCCAAAAATTAAGGATGTAGTCGAACCATAGTTGCAATATGCCTTTTTCAATCCGCTTATTCATGCTGATTTTATGCAAAATGTATGGGTCCTTGAATAGTTTACTGTGATTCTCTCTGGGTACTGTAGCACTCCAACAGTTTAGCATTTTAATAAGTAAGATTTGCTCACTTATAAACAGTTTAAGATGCAGCCAGATTACTGTTGCACTATGTTTTTTTCTAGGTTCTGGTATTTAATCTACGTTTGTTTTATAAGTATAAAGAATATGTTTTTTTCATCAAAAAGTATTAGTTAAACACCCTGTTGACAACTGTTTTTGTTAAGCTTATTTTGCTCTGCTCAATAAAAAATAATAAAAATATATATTTGTTTTATTATGGATTAATATATATATTAAAAAGTGATGTAGATAATTAATTAAGCACAATATAATTATGTTAAAAAAATCTATTGTTCCATTAATTTGTAAACGCAAAAAAAGTTATCAAAGTATTTTATAATTAACTTAATACTATGTATTGTTTTTATATACGTTTTAACATACAAGTTTGAATATTTTTATTTTTAACTACTAAAATGAATTTTATATAACATTATTTCCTATGGGTTTTATTAAAAGCCAGCAACTCCATTAATTTGTATGGGAGGGTGTGATGTGCCAGTGGTTGGCCATGTGTGTTCTGGACTTTTTTCGTCTCTGAGCTCAAGTTCTTCACTACAGTTTTGGGTCCCTGATCCTCTCTTCACTTCTCCTTAACCCTGCCCATTTTCTTCACCTTTAGTAGTATGCATTCACGATTTTCAAGTCACTGTTGTCTCCAACATTTGCTACTAAAATGTATACTTATGTGTGCAGAGACATCGCTCTCCGGACAGAGATCTCTGCAAAGGAAATATAGGTTAGGAGGAGGAGTAGGCTCTGCATGTAGGTTTGTGAATAGCACACATACTGCAAAAAGTTCAACAAAGTGCATTTGGTCAATAGACCAACATATGTTCAATATGTTAGTTTGAAACCTCTGCCATACTCTGAATTGAGACCTCTATAGATTTACCCACACAATTATTCTAGTGTTTGCGCTAGTGATCTGGCTACTTGAGTTAGTTTTTGTATAGTATTGGTTGACAGGCATGAATGCAATTTTTCTGTAAAATTGCCCTTGAGAAATGTTGAAGTGGCACATTTCCTTTTGGGGCCTTGAATTGGAGCCTATCCTTAGGTGCATGGTCCAGAACTATGAGGCGGTCTTTAATACTGTTTAACAGGCCGAATTAAGAGCTCACTTAATGCCAACAGATTATATTTGATACTTGGCAGAATGAGAGAAAGTGAAGATTATTCTTGTGACCCAGGTTTTTATGCTGTAATTTCACAGTATGATATCAAGCTTACCTCTAGCTTTTACATGAATCTGCTTCTACAAGCACAAAAGCCAAATAAGAAATTATTAGAATAATCATAGATGTTGGTTTCCAACGGTGTTAATCAGTGCACATGTAGACATTCCTAAAACGTTGATTTAAATCATCTTACATGCAGGACTTCAGTCCTTCCTTCCTCCTCATTTGGCTACTGTGATAATTTGTGCACCTACCATACAGAGTAGTGTTGCCCAACAGTGGGCTTTTGTGAATTTACTCTGACACCTGGAAGGTGGGTTACCATTTTAAGCACTATGGGGCAGATTTATGTTAACTGGCGCATCCCGAGGGATGCGCCAGTTAACGTCCGCCACAGCTACGCCACCCATGGTGCGCCGCATTTATAATACGGCGCACCATGGTGCAAAAACGGCACAGATGCGTGACGCATCTGTGCCGGAAATGTGGCGCATTGCTGGAGTTGCGTCGCAAGCGCGACGCAGCTCCAGCAAGGCTCGGGGGTGCCCCCTCTACACAATGCTGCATCAAGACCTACGCCTGCTTCAAGCAGGCGCAGGGTTTTGACGCAGCATTGGCCAGAAAGTGACTGAGTGAAATCTCATAGATTTCACTCAGCCACTTTCAGGAGGTGTTCCTGCGCAGGAACGCCCCCCCCCCTGCGCAGGAACGCCTCCTTATGGCGCAGGGCTTTACAACGTGACGCATCTCCTAGATGCGTCACGTTGTAAATAGGGCGCATTGTTTGCGCCGCAGTTGCGTCAAATTAAGTGACACAATTGCGACGCAAGGGCATCATAAATCTGCCCCTATTTACTTTGAGACAAATGTCCTCCTTGTCCTGCCTGTGTACTTCTGCTCTGCTGGCTTCTTTCTCTACTATCTGCACATTGCACTGTAGGCAAATTGCTGAATGTCTAGTTTTAATCAACAAGTCTAAGCGAAACAGAGAAATACTATTTCCATAAACCTCACTAGAGATTTTGGCTGGAAATATAGAATCCTCAATATCACCTCAATATTCAACATTGGATATTTCCAGCCCAAACCCTCACTGAATCAGACCAGTTTGGACAGGTTAGTTTGTGGTAACGAAAGAAGCAACACCTTCACCAACACTACAGTTAAGGGCAAGGTTGTTGCTATCACCTGCACAACAAATGTGCTGAGTGTCTATTCCCACCGCATGTGGTAGGTTCAGACAGAAATAGGTTGCAGGAAAGCAATAAGTCCTGATATACTGGAGCACTGTCTGATAGAAAAGCACATTTCCATTTTGCCATCACTATGCCATTACAGACACTGACACCATCATGGAATGCAATTTACCTAAAAACTAGAAACCAACCAGTACCTAGAGGGGACTGGTTATAGAGCTCGGGGGGGAGGGGCAGTTTTCAGGACTAGGGAGTTGGTTTTAGGGCTCAAAGAGGGGGACAGGGTCGTGTTTCAGGGTTGGGGCTGTTTTAGGGCTCAGGGCAGGTGGGAAAGGGGAATCTTTCAGTGCTGGGGCACTATTTAGGGTTCAGAGTGGGGGTGTTGGGGTTGGGGTCCTTTTTTCTGGGCTAGGGGGCGGGTTTAGGGCTCAGGGTAGGAGGTCGGGGTAGTTGATAGGGTTGGGGCAGGTAGATTACAACGCAGGAGGGCCGAATTCTAGGGCTTAAGGCAAGGAGGGCTCAGATATTTACCACAGATATACCTCTACCAATCATGCCTTTACAACGAAATTCATTGTAAAGGCATGCGTGGTAAAGGCAGTTGTTGTAAAAAATGTGTGATTAAGGCATGCATGGTTGTGTCACACAGCCCTGTATTGGGCACCTGGGCAGCACTTAGCCTTGTAGATTGTTATTAGTTCTTTGATCGGCTTGCTGCTCAGTCTGGTAGCGAAAAATATGACCATCTCAGAACTCCTTTCTAGAGCGGCTGCCCTACCAGCTTTCAAAGTACCCCAGGTGAGTCTAACATCAAAGTGTATTCCCAAATAAGGATACAAGGAGAAGTTGCTAATTTTCGTGCCATTCTCAGTAAAGTTCTTATTTTTCTTGTCTCCGGATTCAAAGACCATTTATCCATTTTGTCTGGGTAACCCTTAGGTCCAAGCTATTCATAAAAGGACAGAATTGATCTAGTAATTGCTGCAAGCCAATCGCAGTTCTTGCCAATAAAACTGTATCGTCGGCATAGATCAGAGCGGGTATGCTACGATTGCCTACCATAGGACAGTCCGTTTTAAAATTCAGCAAATGTTTCTCCAAAACATTAACATACAATGAAAAAAAAGAGGCAAAACACAACCCTGGCGTCAAGTTTGAAGGCTTCAGTTATTTCCCATCTGGACCAAACCTTAAACTTGTGGTCACATCAAAGTGAAGCTCCCTCAAGAAGTGTACAATTCTGGGCTCAATCCCTAAATCCATCATGATTGTCCAGAGTTTTGACCTCATGCCAGAGTCAAAGACCGAGCTCAAGTACATGAAGGCTAAGTACACTTTGACTTCCATTGCCACTGTGTACTTTTTAATTAGGAGGTATAGGTTGAGGCATTGCTCAACTTTTCCAAGGCCTTGGGGGAAAACAAATTCGAGGCCTGAAAGCACATTATCAGTTGCCCAGGTTTGCAAACATTCCAGCAAAATCCTGCCTATTATTTTAGTTGTAGAGTTTATTAAGGAGATGGACCGAAAACATTTTGAATCACCCTTGGATCCATTTTTTAAAAATAGGGAATAGTATTGCAGGTGACTATGCCTTGGGGGCACAAAATTGCGAATCCTTAAAACATTAGTCAGAAGAGGACCCAGAAGGGTTAATTCACTAATATTCCTTCTGGGCCTGCAGTTTTCCGTATGGGGCATCTATTGATGGCCTCTATTACATCATTCAGATCAATCTCCTTGCCAGAAAAGGGTTGGGTGGAAACTGTAGTGACTACCAGTGTTGATCCCTGTCTCTCGCTCAGAACGTGACCCTTTGTAATGCAGGGTTTGATTATATTTGGCTAAAATGTCTCAGCAAGAACTCAGATGGGATCACTGTATCAAGCCCTGTTTTGTGATATTTCTCTAAAAAAGTTGCAGTTCACCAGAAAAGTTTACTATTGTTAAGCTCCCCGGCAATTTTTAAGCTATGATAGGCTTCCTCACTTATTCTTTTCCTGGCCAATATAATCTTCTTGTACATCTTTCTAAAAATGTGCACCCATTCCGGATCTCTTGGGACCGCTTTAAGAGTTAACAATAGCTAATTGTAAGTCTTGGTGCAGTTCGAGTCAAACCATCTTGCTTGACTACAGTTATGTGTGCTATTTGCAATAGTGAGAATTTCCCAGACAATTGCGCAAATTCTGTTGAATCTGTTGGTTGTTTCAGACACCCCCTGCTTGATCTCCTCAGGAAATGTAAAAACATCTGAATAGGTTCATGTCATTAGATTCAATATAAAAGTGTCTGACCCAACTTAAGGCTAGCTCATAGTGGTCCCTTTATTATTTGAATGTATCAGTGATAATGGATGGATCATCACCTCTCTCTCATTATAAATAAGTAATTGCTTATCGAGAGAGGACATATTCTCTAACCCATTTCCTAAAATGTTGTGAAAATCAAATCAAATCAATTCAACTACAGCAGCCAAGATCAACAAATGTTGGGGTAACAACTGTACCACTGGTTGAAGAGTCAAAATTCAAACACCAGTTTATATCTCATTAATACCAGATTAAGTTAATCTCCTTACAAACTATATCCAAAGTGTGTAAAAGGGTCCCCTTTAAGCCACAAGACATTGCTGAAGACAATTGACAATATTTTGCATTGAAATCCCCTATCCATGCAATCACACAGCTACCTTTAAATCTGCTCAGACTTTGCCCGAGATCCTCATGCAATGCTTTCGCTAGAGCAGAGTATCTGGCATCAAAATATTATTATAATAATTGACTAGTAAATTTGTTCTGTTTCACATTTTATAAGCAACATTTGATAATGGGCAGAGACCAAGTCCGCCCACACAACCTGGCCCGGGGAAGTAAGGGCAACTAATATAATTGAGTCTCCTTTTGCCCTGCCCATAGACTCTGATATAGCAGGGGCGAAATAAGTCACAAAACTACTGATAAAAATAGTGTCTAGGAGCCATGGGCCTTATTTATGAAGGCATTGCGTCAGTTTTGCGCCACCGGTGCGTAACTTTTTGTGACGTACCAGTGGTGTAAAAGATGCGCCTTGTTGCGCCATATTTAAAAAGTGACGCATCTAGGTAGATGCGTCACTTTTTAAACCCCTGCGCCACATTATACCTGCGTCAGGTATAATGTATGCAGAGGGGGTGTTCCCCCGCAAAAAGCCTCGTAATAGTGACGTAGTGAAATCTATGAGATTTCACTGCGTCACTTTTAGGACGCTGTTGCGTCAAAATCTTGAGCCTGCCTCACAGTAGGCGTAAGACTGACGCAAGCCCTTTCACATGGGGCTTTCCCCATGTGAAAGGACGCATTGCTGGAGTTGCGTCACTTTTGTGACACACTCCAGCAATGCGTCACTTTTGCGCTTACAGATACGTCAGGAATACTGACGTATCTGTAACTCCTTGCAACATGATGCGTCATACATTAAATATGATGCATCAGGAATGTGGCAAGGAGTGCGCAGTGGAAAGTGACGCATCGCTGTTTTCACGCAGCGATGCGTCACTTTTCATAAATGAGGCCCCATGATTCTTGTATGCAAAGTATGACGTAGGGTTTAATAATGTTTAACCAGTCCAAGTTCACCAGTTTTACAGCCAAACCTGCCACGTTCCATGATGCTAATCTTACTGCTCCATCTCTGTTATTTCCAAAACATATAATAGCAGGACTTTTCTCAGTTGGAGTGGTTGGATATGGCATGACCACTAGAGGACTTACCTCCTGCATTTTGCCTATAGATTGGCTGTGGTCGACTTCCTGATTTGAGAGTCAGTCCAATTGGTCTAGCTACGACATAGGGCCAAAACATGTCTCTCTAAGATGTACTTAACAACTGCTCTGTTTTTAAGTTGACAACAATACAATCATTGTTTTAGGTTTTGGATGAGAGCCTACCCAGAGATCCTCTGCACAAGGTTGATCTGGTTGTGAAGTTATCCTCCTAATTAAAAAATGCACTACCTTTTTTAGTAGCTGGTCATGATTCACTCAAATGCCTGGCCGCGATGGAGTCACACCTTTGTACATAACTGTCGTGGTTGAGGGATGGAGCTGCAGCTCACCCTTGATGAAATTCTGGGCTCTTTCCCACTGCCTTTCCCGGGTGCAGTCTTCATGGCAGAACACAGCTGTTCCTCAACAGAACCAATCTCCTATTCAGATGATCCCAGGCATTCGTAAGATGAGATACTATTACATCCCCGTTGATTGTCCCTTGTGGAGGTAGACTTTCTTTTAACGATGAGAGCTCAACCAACACTTTGATGAATTTGAAAAAAATAAACTGGTAGTCAGCCAATAGAATTACTGCACAATGATCTCAGATCTCAGAGGGGTGGTCCAGCCTCTTCTGGCTGCAGATGGGCCTTATTCTCCACAGTCCTGGCCCAGGCATGTGCCTGCTGTGACCGCCTTCTGATGGGAAGAATTCTGGGAGCTGGAGTTCACTCCCCAACTGCGCTGGTGCCGCATCCCCCACTGTGGGAGACTGGAGTGCTTTTGTGCCTGTTGTAGCCATCTCCTGGCAGGAAGGATTGTGGGGGCTAGAATGCGCTTCCCCAACTGTGCTGGTGCTGCATCCATGAACCTGATAGTATCCTTCCAAAAAAGCACTGCACCAGTTCTGTCTGATTCCACCTTGAGTTTCAGGAGAAGGATTGATCCATTGACAGGAAGGCTGGTTGTTGTCCAAAGATGGAGGATCAGACTTGAAGGACTATGGAAGGGCCTTGTCAAGTCTCTGTATTTGTACAATTTGGAAGTTGCATTCTTTTTAGACTCCATGCTTACTACAGGTGGCATGTCAATTTCATGAATGCTACCTTTTTCCCAATCTTCACTGTTTCTTCATCTCTGGAGAATACATTCTTCAACATCCTCAGAAGTGAGCAGCCATAAGTTGGTGCATGAGGTTTTGGTATCAAGGGGTGACTTGCCAGCATCATGCTCTGTCCTGTACTCAATTGAACAAGAATATTAACTATTGTCATGGCACAAATATGTGGCAAGGGCAATTGTCGGAAATACAAAAGTGCCTATTTGGAGGTAAGACATCTCCGTCTTGCAAGCTAGCTCTAATATGAACACATGCCACCCACCTGGGTAGTGCTCACATTTCAAGCATTCAAGGTATTTTGTTTGTTGTACATTCTAAGGCTATAGTTTCTGTGTCAGAAAGATTATACTCTCCTGCAGGAAAGTAAGTGATATGAGTCCACTAAACAGAAGGTGGATGAAGGTGTCAGGTTTGACATGGAATAACTTGTGAGTACTAAGTGATGTGAATCAACCATCAGGGCAACAACACAAAATGATATGAGTATGGAAACAGACTGAACACCATCTTGAAATATGCATAAGTGTAAAAACAATAAGGCTTGTGAGTCAAATTTTGTTCCATTAATTGCATGCATCTCATTAGTTTGTAGGAGTACGTCTTCTCAATCAGTCAGTCAACCTATATAGCAGTTAGTTCTCTGTTTACATTTGCTGACCTATATGGCAAATACTGGGTCCCAAAGGAGGTGAAACCTTCATTGTGCTGTGTACATAGGTTCTTTGATGCTGTGAATGGTGCCTTGTGATTCACATTTGGGATTTGGCAATGCAGAATTTATGCCACATATTCAACTGGTCACATAAATTCTGTACTGTATCGCTGTATGTGTACCTTTCATCAAATATATTGTTACATATCATGTACACATTCTACTGTGACCTCCACAATGTGCCAAGCATGGTGTATAGATTATAGTTGTTAATATGTCACTCTCAAGGGATTAGAAAGGTGCCAAACAAAATTCACTCTAAAACACACTTACATCCAGTTGCAATGCATTTCTGGCTAGTGTAGTCCCTCTTGTGCACCAAAGCATATAGGATGCCAACCTAAATTAAGCATGCAAAACCTGGAAAGGAAACTCATTAGTTTAAAAAAATCCTTATCTGTGTGAATGCTGCACCTCACAAAACACATTACCCTTTTACAGACAAGTTCAACATCAATATCTTAAGATCTTGTATTACAATGAACCTGATTACCTAATCAACCAATAATAAACCAAAATAACTTCAACCCAAATAAATCACGACTAAGACAAGTACATCAAATTTACTGCAATCAAACCAACAATTGAACCAATATTCAACACAGATTATTGCACAGTATGTAGGGGAGCCAAGAAGTATGCACCGCTGTTGAAAATGCATAGCACCAAAAGTCCACTTGCCCCCATTGTGGGATTCCGCAGAATCTCATGGAATTTTAATGTAATTCCGTGGAATTCCACTGAATCAAATTCTGCCAATTCTACAGACTCCCTACTTATAAGTCTCTTGTATAGTGATGTAGCATATACCAGGGGTCTATGAATTAAATTCAATCAGTTGGCCTTCAGCACTTATTGGGCAACCCACTTAAGTAGCACTTCAAAACATGTCCCAGGCCTGCCATTAAACCCTGAATGCAATTTTAAACTGCCATGTCGACTTGGCATTAAAAAAAACCTTGCCAAGCTTTAAACTCCCCTATAAGTCACCCTTAAGGTAGGCCCTAGGTAGCCTATGGTACAGGGTGCTGTGTAATTATAACATGTACTTTTAAGTTTTATGTGCCCTGGTAGTGAAAAACTCCCTAATAAGTGTGTCACTACAGTGAGGGCTACCCCTCCTGTAAAATAACATTGGGGGTGGTTTATATAGGAAATCTTCTAAGAAACCGACACTGAAAGTGCTAAATCATCATGGAGTGAGAAAACAGAATACAGTCTCAGCAAATCAGAACACAGGAAAGTAGAGAGTCATACTACCTTACCATCTAAGCACTATCCCCCTGAATGAATACTGAACCAGCCACAGGTGGCTGAGGCTATTCGGACATGGCAGAACAAACTAATTACAAACAGACGGTGAACTATTTTGAAAGAATGGGATACAGCAGGCAGCAGCAGCGGAGTCCTGAAGCATCTGCAACGTTACCGAGCCCATGTTGGAAAGTTTTCTTCGAGAACAGCGCAAACAACATCAATAGAAATAAACAAACATAACTTTGCTTGAATGTGTGCTGTAGAATTAATAGACAGAGAACGTTCAGGGTGAGGCATCCATTTTGAACAACATGGCATCGAAGCCCAACTAAGGCCTAGTTAGCAAAAGCCTGGAAAAGGCACTTTATCAAGTCACAGTAAAATCGTTTCAAAAACAATAACATCACAGAAGTGTACACATGGATATTTACGTGTCGATCTACACTCTGCACATTGTTATAATGCACACGTTTATAAATGCACCCAAAACTCCCATACCACTAGCGGTACTACCGTGTTCCTCGGACTCTGATATGTAGTTGCTTTTATGTGACTGGGACAAGACTGTTTTTAGACGTAAATGGAGGCTGGAAAACAAAGCATACGTTTTTGTATTCAAGATTTACGTAAGGCTTGCATGCCTGGAAGTCTCGTCAGCAATTTTATATCCATCTGTCTTTACAGTAGTATCAGTTACAATAGGTCCCTATCGACCTTGTCGGCGCCCTTCATCTTCCCCTCATTCTAAATGTAACAGAACCTTCAAAAGACTCTGTAGATTTGCTGCTCTGGCTTCTATGCTGCCTTTCTTGGCTTTGCTTCCCTTGGCAGGATCACATACCATCTTCTGTACCGCATTAGGAGATACTTTGCAAGCATGCATCGTTCCAGGAGACAAAGGCTCCTCACTCCCAAGTGCAGTCAGAAATTATCTATCAATTCTGGAGATTCTAGATTTCCACGAGACAGCTGGCAGATTTCACCAAGAAGAATCAAGACGGACACTATGATACTTCGGCCACAGCAGCAGCTAGATTCCAACTTTGAGGCAAGTTCTAAACAAGCACCAAACCAAAACGCCATTTGAAAGAGTCTCTCTGCCAGCAAGAGAGAGGCAGTGGCAAGGCGGCAATCCCTCTGGTGATTGTCGATGATACGTTTGCCAGGAATCACTATACCTTCACTGTGAACTACTGAGAAATACACAACGAACTAAAAACAAATGTCATATGGTCCACCATGCAGCCAACTATTGTTAATGACATTCAGTCACAGCACAGATGGGCCCGATTCACAGAACTAACTTAAGACAAAATCTTAAACTTACTACCAGTTACTCATTTTGGTATTCACAGAAAGTACATACTCATCAATGAATAAGTGCCTTCTGTGAATACCAAAATTATTAATTGCCTTCTGTGAATACCAAAATGAGCAAATGCCTTCTGTGAATACCAAAATGGTAGTAAGTTTAGGATTTTGTCTTGAGTTTGTTCTGCGAATTGGGCCCGATCAAACTAAGTCCCAAACTTTTACGAGGTCTCAAGCAGCACTTTTGCGCTGCTGGAGTGTCACTTTTTTAGACGCTCCAGTTGCACAATGGGCCACAGCATATATACAAGGCCACGCAAAGCCACTTTTGTATGGCTTTTCATGGCCTTGTAAATATGTGCCCCTTTCACACAGAACACTGCATGAAGGGGTGGTTCCATGGGTGTGACTATGGGTGTTCCCACGCAACACCCATGGAATCTGAAGCATTCCCAGATTTACAACGAATCATAACCCTGGGAATGCGTCAGATTCTAATGCCACTCTAAGGGGTGGCATTAGGGAGGCGCAACAAAGAGAAATATTCGTTTTTCTCCTTGTTTTTTCCTCTTTCTATGTGAGCTACATTCTGCAGCATGCATTGAAACAGTAAAATACCTCTTGTGATTGTTTCCTGCACAAAAACAATCACCCCTACAATGTAGACACACTTGCACCATGGCGCAAGGGTGCCTGCATAGGTGAATGGCAGCACATTGTGCGACAGCGCAGAGGAAAAGGACAGGATTGCACTGTATCTCATAGATGGCACATACCTGCCCTTTTCTTTTGGCCCAAGGCAGCGTCGCAAGATTTCTTGCGACCCTGCCCTGCTCCCAAAAATTGTTAATGAGGCCCTTTACCTGTATTATGACAGTGGAAACGAATACATTTTCGGAGGTTTGCTCACAGCCATTATAGAACGAGTACCCGTACCTGTGAGGAGATGTGGTCTCTTGGCTACGTCATGATCTATTTAACCAGGAGGCATGAGTTCTTGGCCCTACTTTTACCCAGATTCATCATTCACACCACCTTCTTGAAGACTCTTCTACTTGTGATAAGCCCTGAAGAAGTCCCTTCCAGGGACAAAACGCGTCGGCTGTATGGTGTCTCATTGTTCTACTTTGAATTAAAGAAATCAAACTAAAGAACTAGATAGATGTCTATAAGTGAAAGGCCGCTGTGGTCCATACCAAGGACTTGCAGTATGTTTGGAGCCCGCTTATTGATCAGGATTGGTTGGCTTTATTGACACTTTCATTTGCTGGCTTGCATTCAATGACTTGCCTTCTTGAGTTTGTCCTTTACCTGGGACATACCTTCTTCGCCATCCCTTTGACTGGGTGACATATGCCCTTTCATTGCTCACATTTTGGAAACTTATTTTTTTTCTTTCTTTGCGCACTCCAAGGGTACTTAAAGACTCTAATGGAGTTGTGGTTGAGCACATGGAATGCAAAGACGAAGACTAAGACTAGAGTTTGGGGAGCAATTAGGGCATGCCTTGCAAGCAGCAATGGCCAGAGGTGAGGGGCCCTTTTACTGTGTTGCCAAGGAATCAGGATGTCCTAAGGTACTATCTCTTTAGGTATTGTGGCTGGCTCTTTACTCTTTTAGTGGAGATGTTGTTTATGACCTTGTGTCCCGTCTCCTTATTCAGATCTCCTGTCCCATGTTATGGGCTCTTTGCCACTGTCAGCTCTTCAGTGCATGGGGCAGGTCTCTTGTAGCAAGACATACTTCAAGTCTCGTGGCTTGTTAATTTTACTGGCTCTTTGCTACCTCCTCCTTGGCCATTCTTCAGAAGAAAAGAAAATTAAACACCTACCCTGCTTATTTGCAGGGTGAGGAGCAGCCATTCCTGAGGTGTGTGCAGCAAAACCACATATAGAGACCAATGATTACACAGTGAGACACAAATATGCACTTGTTTAGATCCAAAAAACATCAGATTTACAGGAGTCATCTAAACAAGTACAGAATTACAGGACCATAATTGAAGTCATATTTGTTTAGGACAAAATAACATTCCCTTAAGATTCTGTAGGGATAGGAATGTCCTCTACAAAGAGTACAGTCATGTTGCCCTATCCTGAGTGCCTCACTGAGAGCATCTGGTTTTTGAATTTGGTTCTTGCATCAAGCTAAGCTAGTGTGTGTGCAGAGGCCTATGCATGTCCCTTGACATGAGTGAGGTCCTGGACATGTCCTGTGGCCTGGATTGGTGCACCAAACATGCCATCATTTTGCTGACAGCGGACTATAGTACGGGTCTCAGGTTTAGCATGTAGAGCAGTTGTGCTGCATATCGTATTTTTTTACTCCAAAGTCATGACAATACCTTTAATCAATGTCATTGGAGCGTAGACAGAGTGGCACACTCATGTAAAGTTCTACTTCAGTGCACTAATCTTTGTGCTAACATCTCAAGATTATTTTGTGCATGCTTATGTATATGGCATTTGTGATACATGCATTATGTGCATGAGTGAGCAGGTGTAATGGAGGCCTGTGGGTTCCATTTTGGAAGCCTCTAGCCTTTTTCTGTGCACAAGATGAAGGTGAGAATTTTTTCACAGACATTGGAAGTGAGCGGCTGACATACCTAAGGCTGGCTGGAGGAGACCTAGACACTGAGGTGGGACAGAGAAAACAGGGCTTCTGTTGAAATTCACTTAGGCCTGTTTGCTGTATTGGGCTTTCTGTAGCTCTGCCATGCGGTGGATGGTATTGATGAGGTGTGGGAATGTGTTCTCTGGTATTCAGGGTTAGAGGGAACTTTTAGGTGAGACCAGCCTTTTGTCTACACCTTGATCACTGTTCAGTCTGGCTTTTGATAAGTCAGGTGCGGAAAGCTCCTGTCTCTTTGTGCTTTTGTTGTGGCTACTCCAGGCTGAACACTACCCAGCTATGAGAAGCATCACTCTATACAAAGGTTATGTGTTGTAGAACAGCCTAAAGAAGACACTTGAAAGAAGAACTAACCCAAACTGATTTTGAGATTGCGGGCAGAAAATTCATGTCTACTGTCTGCCTTGCCTGTATAATAGTGGGAGCGACTGATCTTATTGTTACAGTTTGAAGTTCTTCTTACCAAAAACACAGTGCTCTGCAGGGTGCTTTGATGAGTGCTGTGCACCCAGAACTGGTGTCTATCCGGCAGCAAACTTCTCAGATGAAAGTGGATCTCACCTGGATTCTTTCCTTATTGGAAGAGCTGTATATCGGACCTGAAGCTCCTGCAATACTGCTGTGGGCCTCCACCAATGTAAAATATATGCATTTGTAGAAGGATCTCAGACGGCCGCTATGGCTGCCCCAACATGCTGCAGCCTACCCAAATCAGGGGCACTCACTCTCGCCCCAGTTGAGGAGGAGAATGGATATGGGCGCTGCCAAAGGACATGGACACTGGCGTTTATGGCAAGACTGTGGATTCAGCTTTATGATCCACACCCCCATGGTAACAATGCCTAACGCCTGGTCGGAGCAGGCGTTGGGAGACCTGCGATAAATGAGTTTATAGCAGGTTTTTGTCTCCCAACGCCTGCCTTGGTAATAGGGTGTTCCCACCTCCAACCACATTTTACATGTGGTTGGACGTGGGAACGCCCACTTTGCATGTCATTAGCGGTGTTTTTTGCCGACATGCAAAGTGGGCTCGGCCCAGGCTTTGAAGTGCCCTTGGTAATAGGGCTCTAGCTGTATCGCCGCTTTCTCTGCACAATTCGCCGAGAAAGCGGCGATACTAGCCCTTGGTAATATGCCCTCTGTTTTCAGTGGGAGTCAATAGCCCAATGGGTGCAGATAGGAATGGTGCAAGATTCTCTGCACTTAAGGCATTAAAGGAAAGGCATGAAAATAGGTGATTTTAAATAAAATTAATAGTGTTATAAAAACCACATTGCTCACCATTAGTTGGCTTTATTGTCACTCTCATTTTATTGCTTCTTATTCGATGACTAGCCTTCTTGTGTTTATCCCTTCCCTGGAGCATAGCCTCTTTCTGATCCTCTATATTTTCTGAATTTTGTCCTTCGTATTTCGGAAACTACTTTTCCTGTATTGCTTGTGTTTTGTTGCTCTCTCCTTCGTGTGCTGCTCCCCACCCCCAACACCCTAGCATGCTATGTTGCTCCCCACCCCTCTCAGCTTGTCTGTAAAAGCACTGTAATGGGGATATGTTTGGGGGGTATGGATAAAGAGCAGACTTTAAGGGTTGTTTTTGTTTTACCTACTATATTTTACATTTTAAATGAAAGTGCATGCTTTGGCACGCACAGGCATTAATAACACTGGGAGGAAAGGCAATCTGCTGTACTCACTCAGTTGGTGTCAATAGCAGAAGGAGTACTTTTTTGTTGTTGGTTCATATAGCGCAAACTTGACCCGAAGGTATCAGAGCGTTTTCCATGAGCACCAGTTACATTCCAGATGGACACATTAATTTTTAGAAACTGAGAGATTAACCCTCTCCATGCTCATGACGAGCTCAGCTCGTCATGATGCACGGTTGAGCTGTGCTGATGACGAGCTGAGCTCGTCATGAAACACTGGCATCCTGCATTCTTCAGCACAGGAGGGGAAAACACCTAGCAGCGAAGGTGTTAAGTGATTTGCCCAGAATCACATGATGTTGAGCCGGCGCCAACTTGAGTCCGGTTCCCCAGCTTCAAAGTCGGCCGCACTAGTTGTATTCCACATCCTCTTTCTAGCATGATATCTCTCCCGAGGGCCCATATATTTGCTCCCTGGGCTAGTACAGATGACCAAATGGATGAATCCTGTGGAAAGTAAATTAGGCTTTGACAATTTCTTGTTCTTCTTAAATTCTGTTCCGCTTTCAGAGTGAAACTTATTTGAAAAATACACCATGCCATTTATAAAGATTGAAAACATTGAATCCAATGAACAGTTTTGAGATACCATAAGATGTGTGTCTGCTTTTCCTCCATTATTTTTTTTTCCTTCACAATTCTTTAAACAAGTCTTATAAATAAAGATTGGCAAAGCCAATAGATCATCACTTGCACGATGAAAGCATGCCTACTGGCTTTGCCAGTGATTATTTTAATTGTACTGCCTATTTCAAATTCACACATTTTGATATTGGCTCATTCACACATGGAACTAGTATGATCAGCGGCACTAAGTACATTGCACAATCCCTACCTCTGTACTTTTAGCAGATTTATGCCTAATGCCCCCTGTTGCTATGTTCAGACTGGAAGATAGAAATGTTACAGGAATTATTCCATACTTAACCCAAGGTTTCAGGTTGTGATGACAGTTACTGAATACTTCCACAAGATGAAAAACCCTGATAATACTGTACTGCAAATTGGACTAAGGAGAGTGCATCCACTGTCTCATTCAGCAGAATCACTTTTGTTCTTTATCAAGTATCCTTCTTAGGTTCCTTGCCTTTGTGTAAAGTGATTCTTCTCACAGCATCTAGAACTGGTACTGGCTCCAAGCAGAAATACCTACAAAATAGACAAAATGAAGTGTGGAACCTATATACCTCATTGTCATTAAACTTTCTGAAGCAGCAATCAGGCACTGACATGGGCAGGCCTGGCCTAGAAATTTCTTTACCTTGGGCAACGGAGGCTGCGGTTCCATCTTTCACCTCTACGATCTGACATGTAGCGGTGCTCAAGAAGAACTAATCAGCAGACCCTTCCAAAAATCGTTCATGGACTTGCTAAATGTAGCCTTGCCTACGTACTCATCACTTCATTGTCTGGGTCTACACTCTCCAGCGTCTGTCTGGGGAAGCAGTCCTCATCCTCATCTTGTACAGTGCCACAACTTGGGGATCTAAAATGGACACCAATTCACTTTCATAATTAATACCTTGAGTCAACCTTTAAGGGTGAACATCTGAAGACATCTGCTCCAGCATTTCCAGGATCTCTTTTTTGATGCTTGCATTATCTCTCAGTACACCCTCCCAAGTTGCAGTGATCATGAGGTTACTCATGATCACAGTTTTAGTGCAGCCTAATGATATTGATGGTGCAAAGCACCCTGGTTTAGATAGTCCAGGGCAATATATCAAGATACGGGACAACCTGCCTGTTCGACAGAGCACAAGGTACGCAACAGACCAGGGGAAGGGGGATCACGAGCGACCCAACGGGAAATAATTTGAGGAATAACCAAGGCTGCACCCTCTATGGACTTGATATATTGCCCTGGACTACCTAAACCAGGGTGCTTTGCGAGAAATCGGCCATGAGGGCGGGACTTGAACGCACTACTTCACCTGAGAGGAACATTGTGCACGCTGCTGTTTTCCCCACTAATGCCATGCCATGATTAAGGGAACACTTCTCGAAACACGTAGGCAAATGGTGTCACACTATGCTGTGGTTTCCTCCCGAATCTGCTGCGACTCTGAGAATAAAGAAGGTGCAAGATAAGGTTGTGTGGGTGTTCTCAATTGTGGAGCAGTTATTGTGGAATATATATATATATACATATATACATATATATATATATATATATATATATATATATATATATAATTTATATTTTGCTATTTAAAAAAAAAACTTCTGTCTTTGCCATCCCTGCTTCCTCTGACTCATCCCAAACCTTTCTGACTACTGTCAACCTTTGAATGAATAAATGAAGCAGGCTTATAAAGTGCAGCAACTGCTCCAGACAGAGCGTACCGGCACTGAGTTGATATAGGCAAACAGGGTCCTAAATCTCCAAACTGAAGCAGGGTATCTGAATGATGGGAGTTTGGTGCCGGTTGTGTGGAGGGCGTTTTTGACCTTCCTGCCCGATCCCTGTGGGCGTAGCACTCCCTTCAGAGGCGGGACCGGTGCCTTCTTAGGCACACCATCTCCCCACGTGCAGCGGACACGCGCGGCGGACCGGCGGCGGGTCGCCTAAGGCGAGCCCGTCTGCGCCCGTCCGCGCTGGTCCGTCGCCAGTGGCCAGAACCCCTGGTCTGATAGGCATCGTGAATGGCCCCGTATGCCTGTGAGGAGCTGCTTGTGCTTCAACATCAGACGACATGTGCAGCTCATCACTGGCACCCAGGCTCACAATATCTGCGGTGTGATCAATGTGGCTTTGAGGCCTCGGAAGCTGTCCTCTCCCTTCCGGATGCGGCCTCAGTAGGGGGAAAAACAGGTACCTTACAGATATTGAGCCTCAACTGCAGGTCCTTAGCGAAACATCACGAGGATGTTTTTGAGCTCCTCACTGACCGCTCCCCTGATTTACTAGCTCTAACGGAAACATGGTTAACCAATGACTCCTTGGCTATTCCGGCCCTGGCTCTCCCTTCTGGTTACTCTATTTTAATTAAAAACAGACCCAAAGGAGGGGGGATTGGCTGTGATTTTCAAAACCATTTATTTTTGCACTCTCTCCCCCTCAAATATAACCAACTGTGAAAACACTCTGTTTAAGCTAAGGGTCTATGACATCTATACCCTGACCGGGCTTCTGATATACCGCCCTCCTGGCCCTGTGAGTGCTTTCCAGGAGTCATTGCTTTTAACGGCTTCTGCTCTCATCCTGCAGTCAGCTAACTTCACTGTACTCGGAGACCTCAATATCCATCTTGAGTCTCGGGAGTCCCCGGCCACACAGAAGTTTCTTGGTGATCTGGAAGCCTGCCAGCTATGCCAGCTGATTGAAGGGCCCTCATATTTGGCAGGTCATCTGCTAGACCCGGTGTTCTCGAATATCCAGGGAATTACTGTCTCTCCCCCCTGTCCCCTTAGTTGGACAGATCATTTTTTGATACAAATTGACATTAAGATTCCAGGTAGCCTGAGGATGAAGCCATCTCCTCCCCTTTGGAGGCGCCCTTGGCATAAACTTGATGGTGCCTTATTGGAGGCCAAGCTAAAAAATTCTCGCCCAGATTGGTCTGGTAATATGGAGGAGGTGGATATAGCCTATAGAGAATGGATTAATGAGTCCCTAGATCATTTTATTCCTAAGAAAATATCAAGGCCCAAACGTGAGCAATCCCATCCCTGGTATTGCGAGGCACTTGCAGCCAAAAAAAACCCAATGCAAAGTACTTGAGCGCATTTGGAGGCGGTCTTATGACCCCTGTGCTATGACTAACTTTAGAACTGCCACTAAAATCTACCATAGACTGATAAAAAAGAACAAAGCTAGTTACTACGCTAAGCTGATCAACTCCAGCACTAATCGCGCCAAAACTATCTTTGCGCTAGTTAAGGAGATGACTAAACTACCTGAGGGGAACAATTCTACAATAGTGTCTGATTTACAGTGCGAAGAACTCGCCTGATTCTTTGTTAATAAAGTTCAAGGAATATACAACTCTTTCAATTCTGGTGGCACCTTGACGAGTCCTAGATCTAACATAGATCCTTTGGACCTTCCCTATTAGCTCCTTACCCTTCCATCCATCTCACAAACAGATATGGAAACCCTGGCTCTAAAAATTAAGTCTGGATCCCCAGAAGACCCGGTTAAACCAGAGTTATTTAAACTCTTCCAGGACTCCATCATGACTGAAGGACGGGAGCTGATTAACAGATCTCTCCAGTCAGCCACTATCCACAAAACCTGGAAACATGCCAAAGTTGTCCCCCTGTTAAAAAAATCCACTCTGGACCCCTCTAGGCCAGATAGCTTCCGACCTATCTCCTTGTTTCCGTACTTAGCTAAAGTAGCGGAGAGACATGTGAATTCCATCTTGCTAGGCTTTCTGGAGACTAATGCGATTTTGGAGAAATCTCAGAATGGATTCCGTGCTAAACATAGCACCGAATCGTCCTTACTGGCCGTTACGGAACAGCTAAGGGAGACACAGGATATGGGTAACACCGCGGCCGTGGCTCAGCTGGGTCTGAGTGCGGCCTTTGACACGGTCTCCCATGGGATCCTTCTTAGGAGACTGTGGGAGATCGGTGTCGGAGACAGAGCCTTGGATTGGTGCGTGGCATTTTTATCAGCCCGCTAATTCCAGGTTCATGCCACACTGTACTCATCCAGCAGTTTCCCCTTAGGCTGCGGTGTTCCCCAGGGCTCTGCTCTCAGCCCCACGTTGTTTAACGTATACGTCCGCCCCTTGGCCGTGTTGGCCAGGGAACGTAACATCAAACTAATTTCTTATGCGGACGATACGCAATTAATCTTTACTTTCTCCAATGACACCGTGGGTGACCGAGCCAAATTCCAGGAAGATTTCTTGGCTATTTCCAGTTGGCTTACAGAGAATTGCCTCCAGTTGAATTCATCTAAAACTGAGGTTCTCCTGATTGGAAATGACACTCATAAATGGGATGAGCAGTGGTGGCCCCCTTCACTGGGTCCGCCACCTACTCCTAAGAAAGAAGTCATAAATCTAGGTGTGACTGTAGATGATTCACTTACCTTTGAATCCCATGCCAAAAGAGTGGCTGGCACTTGCTATGGCCGCCTTCGGTCTCTTAAACCCATTCTGGGGTTTTTTGAACCTCCCATGCGTCAGACAATTGTCCAAGCTATGGTTTTGTCCCATTTGGACTATTGCCATGTTCTCATGCTTGGTTCCAACTTGACAGTCACCAATAGACTGCAAAGGGCGCAGAATGCCGCTGCCCGCACTCTATTCGGACTGCCAAAACGCTGCCAGTTCTGCGTAGGTTGCATTGGTTGCCTGTTAAACAACACATACAATTCAAAACCCTCTGTCTAATTCACAAAACGCTCTATCGCCTTGGCCCCCAAATCCTACAGGGCCTCTGTTCCTTCTATGTTCCATCGCGGCTCTCCGCTCTGCGGACCTCTCTCTGGCATTTACTATCAAGATACGGAGGTGCAGAGCAGGTGGCCGGTCATTCAGGTATCTTGCTCCAAAACTCTGGAATTCCATTCCCCTAAGCATGTGCACGATCTCTAACCATCTTCTTTTTTGAAAACACATTAAAACCTGGTTGTTTTCTTCTGCTTAGTATTTCCTGGTAATTTGGCACTTACACCTCCATTTGGCCGCACTATAATTAGGTATGTCCGCAAGCACTGGGACGCCCTGTTGCTGGGGTAGCCATGCGCGATATAAATAAATATAACATAACATAACATAACATAACATAACATACTTCTTTGAAAAGATGTGTCTTAAAATGAGCCTTAAAAACAGACTCTGATGAAAGACAACGAAGATGTTGTGGAAGTGAATTCCACGGCTTGGGAGCCAGAATTAAAAAAGATCTATCTCTCGTTTTATGCATCTTAGGAATGCACAGGTTTTGGCTCACACAACGAAGGGCCCTAGGGTGAGCTCTACTTTTTTAGTTTGTCCAGGATATAGACTGGGGCAATCTGATGTACGACTGTATATGTGAACATGAGAGTATAAAACATTATTATTTGCCTTTGTCTTTCTGCCTTCTACGAACTCCCAAACATTCTTCTCAAACTGTCATCTGTCCTCTTTAGCCATGCCACCCAAACTAACTAACACACAGAACCACTAGTTACAAATATAACCTATTACTTCCCCCTTCAAATCCACTCCTATCATTCTATTCCCTACTCCAAACTCTACTAAACACCCAAGAAAGCAAGAGCACAAACCTAACACGGCTAATGCACAAGTAAAAAGAAAAGAATTGTACTAACCTACTAACTACTAATCTTGGGTTCTGTAGTAGTTTGCTACTCACTGAAACAACACTTCAATGCCTCGTGAGGGGTTGTAACGCACTATATAAATACATTTACAATTACAGTCCAGTTGCAAACTGACATATTTAGGGTCACTGTGACTATTATTTTCATGAATCTTTATGATCTGGTAGTCCAGTGGCAAATGGCCTGCTAGGTCAGCTTCAAATGTCTCCACTGGAGTGTACCTGCTGCTTTCCATACTTTAATGAGACATGGGATCCATGAGCTTCGTGCAATGGAGCCTAACTAAATGAGGGTTGCATTTTTATTAAGCATTAAAAAAAAAAAGTTAATATTATTTCCTAATGTACAGAGAAGCGAAAGGCTGATGTGACAGGTGCTTTCAACAAACTCCTTCCTGTCTTGATTGATTTGGCTTACACTCCCTTTGTCATGAACGCGCTTGGACTAGTGTCACTCCAAGTGCATGGGTACACTTGCTGCCTGCCGCTAAACATGCTGACTGGCATTATGACCCTATTTGCCATCACAAACCATGTATACACAACATTATAGGGTTTGCAACCGCAAAATGGCTTTTTTCTATTTTTTTAAGTTTATTTTGAAAGCTGAAAAAGCTTTTCTCACTCTCAAAATGGATTTCGTGATCCTTTTGAATCAAAATTAGGAAGGAGCATGAAAAGGGCATCCCTTTCAAATTGAGAACCGTGTTGGTATGTATGTATCAAGAGTTTGCAACTATTATGATGGTACAAACCATTGCTCAGTTACTTTAACCTCAAAGGAGATAGTAAATAATTTGAAATTGTCGGCAATCTGCTCCTAGGTTGTTTTAATAAATGGGATGGTTGTCTTTTTTAAATGCAGTACTAGGAATAAGGCATACTTTAAAAAAAATACGTTTGCTATTTGTAAATGCAAATACAGGGATATTGGTCTGCTGTTCCTTGCAGGCCACCATCCCTGTGTTTTATAGCCAATCACATGGCGTAGCAAATATCAACATGACTAATTAATATTAATTAGGCATGTTGTTCTGCAGCCCAATGTGTCTAGTGATTTTTCCAAGCAATATATTAGTACATTTGGTGCATATCACAATTGAAGGCTGGTCGCAAAATGTCCGCTTGCAATTTGCAACCACTCCTTGCAACCAGAGTTTTAGTACTCCTGGCCCTAAAATTGCTCACCACATTACCATATGAAGCCTGGGGTTCTAAAGTGACTTGACAACAATAATGCAGATCTGCAGATCTGACGAAGAAACAAACATCACAAAATGCTGCGTCCTGAAATGCCTTTTCATTTCTAAGCAACATGACACATTGCAATGTCTTTCACTGATATGTTTGTATCATAATCATTATAACCACAAGGAGGGCAAACGAAAACAGCCAACATAAACTCCAAAGAAGAAGAAAGTGTTAACATATAAGTGCTTTTTAATTTTTGGTAAACCTATAAAACACAAGAAAGCTTGTTTGCCATTTGAATTCAAAGTGGGTTTCCTCACCTCAGGGGGAAGGCTTTGCTTTGTTTAGATAACTGTTATCAGAAAGAAAGCAGCCAGTCTATGCCTGGGTCTCTTCGGCTGATAATGAGAATTCTAAAATGACTAAAGAAAGACGTTTGAAAACAATTTCTATATCTACATAAAGCTATGCATAAGAACAAAACAAGCAGTAAATTCGTTCAGCTGCGAAAACGCTCAGTCAACTCCAAAATTCAGCACCCCCAAGAAGCAGACATTTAAAAAAAAAAAAGTCTCGCATCTTCATTCCACAATACATTTTTGCTCTCATGGCCCATTTTACTTATTTCTGTAGGAAGGCAAAAAGCAATACAATTTTGAAAAAGTTAAACAACGAAGAATAGATAGTAATGGGAAGATTTCAAGTTATTTTTACATCTTTATTGACTGCCCACATGGTGGAGTTAGGTCATATGCCACAAAGATGGCATAACATCTGCCTCGAAGTTGGATTCTCTGCTTATAGAGCAGAAATTTTGAGTTGGAAACCTTAGGCAAAAATGGAATCAGTGCTCATGTAGGATGCTGGAATTTCCGCAATCTAATGTGGACACTGGAAAGCCTCACGCACGTGAGGGTAAATTCTGAGTGTTCACATATCTTGGCTCCTCAACATGTTGAGGGGTGTTTCCCAGCACATTCCAGCACATTAAGGGTGCAATATCACATTTTTGGAAGACCTGCCACCGTTCAAGACCTCCGGGGTCTAGGGTAACACAGAACTTGTTTCGGATTCTTAAAACCAGCAAGGCAAGCCACGAGTGTTGGGGCTCTAGAGGCCGCGGTCTCCAGTCGGGGCCACACTAAAACATCCATGTCTGGCACTGCGGCTGCCTCTGGAGGGGGGGGGGGGGGGGGGGGGGATATGAGGAACATGCATTACTAGGACATGCTCCAGATTGGCAGCCGAAGCTGAAGCGGGACTAGCATGGCTCCAAGAAATGCAGGCATGCGTACGATCTCTCTCCCGGCCAGGTGGCAGTTCGGAGCAGCAAAAGCAGGCGATCAGGCACTAACAGGTTCTGGGCAAAGCAAGAAGGCACTCGGGGGCATATTACCAAGCAATAGCGATAATTATCGCTATTGCTTGGTTAGAGACAAAAATTTACCGCAGCGCTGCAGCGATTATTACCGCAAATAAACCTTGGTATTACCAAGGTTTAACTCAAATGCGGTAAAAATCGCCGCAAAGCATGAATATCGCTGAAAAGTCAGTGATATTCATGCATTAGCGAGCTAATGCTCTTAGCCATGTTATCCACCTCCCATTGGATAACATGGCTAAGAACTGCTCAGGGCAGGTGTTAGCTTTTGGAGATATTCCCGCTTAGCGCGAATATCTCCAAAAGTTGGTAATAGGAGATAGCGATGTTAGCGACTGTTTTCAGTCTCTAACATCTTGGCACGCCCACTTTGCATCTCATTAGTGATAAATATCACTGACATGCAAAGTGGGGCCCAAGATGGTCGCTATCTCCTACTAGCTGTCGCTAACTGGTGTTAGCGGCAGCTAGGTAATAGGGAGATAATTTTATCTCCGCTTTCTTGGCTTTTAAAGCCAAAAAAAGCGGAGATAAACCCCCTTGATAATATGCCCCTCAATCTCTCTCCTTGCCAGGTGCTTGTTCTACACAGCACAAGATAATGATCAGGCACTCATAGATTCTGAATAAGGCTGGAAGGTGCTCGATCTCTCTTTAGGTCCGGTACCGGTTCTGAACAGCACAAGCGGTAGTTCAGGCACAGTACAGTTAAGTCTTTCAAGGCCCTTAGGCTTCACGGATAAGGGGGGCAAGACAGCAAGCCCTTGGAGATCACTTGTGAATGTAGCACAGCAAAAAGGTAGGAGGTAGCAGGAAGAAGGCCAGCACAGCAAGGCAGGTCTCAAAGTGTAAGTCCCTCCTGCAGCTCAACAAGCAGCACACCAACAGAGCAGAGTTGTAGTACCTCCTGGCAGCACAGCAATGTGCAGACGTAGAGCCAGCAATGTCTGGTTACAGGTCCAAAAAGTGTCTGACTTGAAGGGGTCAGAGTCCCAGTAAGAATAACCAAAAGTGCCTTTGATGTAGGGGGTGAATTCAAGGGAGCCCTCTGAAGGGATGTATGACGTTACAACGCATACTTTTACTCCGCATACTATTACAACGCGGTATTTACAACGCATACCGTTACAACGCATAGCGCTTTGAGGTGCTGGATAGTGGTAAGTATAATTTACTATTCTAACTCCAGTCCCCGTGGACCCTAGGGAAGGTGTTGGATAGTAAATTATACTTATTCCCTATCCTAGAGCGCCCCCCAGCGCAATGCGTTGTAATGGTATGCGTTGTAATGCCTGCGTTGTAGTGGTAGTGCGTTGTAAAAAATGCGTTGTAACAGGTGTATACCCCTCTGAAGTGCACAAAACCCCTTTCAAACCAGTTCTGTCTGCCAGGCTACTGGTGGAGGGTAATCAGGCCTTTGTCCATGGACAGAACACTACCTATTGAAGTGTAAGTGTTATCCCTGCCCAGGAAGACTCACCAGAAAGCAGAAGAATGCCGATGCAGTTAAATGTTCTATCGTGTGGCTGTCTAGAGGAATGCACAAATGTAGCTGTTGCCCAGCCCAGATGTGTATTGAAAACAAGCTTTCAGGCACATAGAGCAGTAAGTTCAAATAACTATCCACTTTCTAAAAGTGGCATTCCTAAATTAGTAAGGTTAAATCCAACTTCACCAGTAAGGATGATTTATCATTACCAATCTAAAGATATAAAACATGAAATGGTTACTCATCTCCGATCAAGAATTGCCACTTAAACAGGTATAAGGGAATTCATACCGCTAACCTATGGGAGGGGTAGGCTTCACAGCAGTGAAAAATGAATTAATCTGTTTGACACTACTAGGGCATGCAAAACATAACAGTACATGTCCTACCGTTTACTAACATGGCACCCTGCCCTTAGGACTACCTACGGCCTACTTTAGGGGTGACTTATATGTAATAAAAGGGGAGTTTAATGCTTGGCAAATATTTGTAAATCCCAAGTCGAAGTGGCAGTAGAACTGAACACACAGGCACTGCATTGACAGACCTGAGACAGGTTTGAAAGGCTACTTCTGTGGGTGGAACAATTAGTGTTGCAACCCACCAGTAGCATTTAACTCACAGGCCCTGGATATATGGGACTTATAAGGTCATTGAATATGTCAATCATACATACACCAATTACACACATGTTTAGGGAAGAAGCACATGCTTTTTTGCATTGATTAGCAGTGGTAAAGTGTTCAGAGTTCTAGGGCCAACAAAAAGATGCATCAAAATGTAGAGGTAAAACTCAAAAAGACTGGAATAAGCCTACCCTAAGGAGGTCAAGTCTAACAACCCTGTATATGAGTAAACCGAGGTGTTGGGAATAATCATTACAAATTATGAAATGAAATTCCCAAGGGATTAAGAATGTATTAGGTGTAATAATTACATCCAATTTCAAGTTTTCCTTTCAAAATAAATCCTGACAGGCAAATGTATTGCTTTCTGCACCAAATTCCACATGTTGAAGTATTTATAGGGCAATCCTTGGACGTATACCTGCAGATATGTACCTGCTGAAAACTGCAGGGGTGCACACTTTATTATACCAGACCGTTACCAATACAGCAAAATGTGCACAATTTATAATTCTGATTCCTGCGCAAACTACGACGCTGATCTACTTATAATGAGTCAGAAAAGGGGGTGCTGATGGACAGAGTATCTGAATTAAACAGAACACTTGAACCCAGACAACAGATCAGGGCTTGATCCATCATGTTTTTTAGCTCACTGCGCCAGAGACCGGTCCCCGGAAGCTTGTTTCCTTTCCAGTATAAGAATTGGCTTGGTAGTTTGGTCTGCCCTGTTCCCATGATGCACTGGGCCAGGGACAGACTAATTTGCATGTAGCCAGGTTCTGAGCTGGGATGGTGCAGTGAGCTAAAAAACGGTGATGGATCAAGCCCTGATCTGTTGACTGGGTACGAGTGTTCTGTTTAATTCAGATACTCTGTCCATCACCACCCCCTTTTCTGAATCGTTTTGTCCACCATAAGCGTGGAAGGGTATGCTCAGATATGAGTCCCTTGCTCACTGCACCATCAGGATTCAAGCAAGCCGGGCCGAAGACGGCTGTAATGCCAGAAAACTGTCCCCGGAAGCTTGTTTCCTTTCCAGTATAACAATTGGCTTGGTAGTTTGGTCTGCCCTGTTCCCATGATGCACTGGGCCAGGGACAGACTAATTTGCATGTAGCCAGGTTCTGAGCTGGGATGGTGCAGTGAGCTAAAAAACGGTGATGGATCAAGCCCTGATCTGTTGACTGGGTACGAGTGTTCTGTTTAATTCAGATACTCTGTCCATCACCACCCCCTTTTCTGAATCTACTTATAATGAGGGCAAGTAGCGGTCGGTGGTGGGAGTAGCTGCCAGGCAGTGACGTGGGGGAGGGAGGGGCAGGGTGGGGGGTAGTAATCTATGGATTACGGAGGATTACAGGTAATTAAACATATAAATAAATAAAATGAATTTTGTTGCACGCACTGCATCCCCAAATGCGATGTAGTGCACGCAACGAAATTCGTTTTATTTGTTTATATGTTTACTTACCTGTAATCCTCCATAATCTATAGATTACTACCCCCCACCCTGCCTCTCCCCACGTCACCACCCGGAAGCTATTCCTTCCCACCATCGACCACTACTGATGAGGGCCTATGTAAAGAGGTCTCTGTTGTTCTAAAAGAATTTCCTCAAGTCCTCCCCAAAGACTTTTCCTCAAAACTAAAAATAAAATAAGCATTGCGGCAAGCAAATATGGACATCCCTTCAAGGTAAGTTGATGTGAATAGTTCATGCATTAAGGAAGTGAACATATGTGCGTTTGCACCGTACTTACTAACAAACATATGTCTAGCTTCTGAGATGCATTGTATTTCATTAAAAAGTGTGATCTTAAGACGGCAGTTGGTGCACACACCATTTCAATGTGGGTTATGGCACGGCATTTTGCGCAAGGCTTCCTTGGTACTCGCTATGATGACTGCAGAAGGTGCAAAATGCAGTATGGTTGAGGCAAATTTGATTTTTTTTGTACACAACAAAGGGTAACAACTACAATTCTGATGAACTTGACACAAACTTTGTACACTGCAAAATCAATTTCACGCTAGTACTGTGTTATTTCATTTGTGTGGCTGATGAAGAGAACCATGTGCAATTCCAGATTTACAAAGAGTTTGCTTCAGGTTTGTGTTTATTTTTTAATGCAACCTGACGGCATACTGATTCATCGACGATCGGCGCTATAAGCCTTTCTCAGCCAGATCCTATCGGCTCACACGTTTCTTGTCCTGATGATGATCTCCAACTAAGGAGATCGAAACGCCGTCGACTTCTCGCAACCAAAACTCCTTTAATACTATTTTATACTCGCAGAGTTTTGTAATACGTTGTCATTGCGATGACATTTTAAGTCACCATCACTTATCACTTCACGCATCTTCACGTTTTGTGTGAGCAACAGGACTAGCTCCTTAACGTTGGATGACACTCTGTTTATGATGTTAATAAATGTGATGTCACCCTTGATACCTTGTGTCCCTTCATACATTGTTTTTCAGATGCTGCTGGTTGTCTTGCTCAACCACTAACCTATATGAAAGCTACCCTTTAATTAATAGTAGCCTTACTACACGAGGACCTTTTTGGCCTCACCCAGACCATTGTTTTTTTCAACTACATTTTTCCATTTGTAAGCTTTGATAGTTCCCAATAGTACAATTATACAAATGACAGCTATTATGATTGATTTCAAGATGTATACCATTATTCCTTGTCGCAAACTTCCAAACCAGCTTCCAATTTTCCCAAAACCGTTGCCAATTTGTTCCCAAATCCCATCTGCAGCCAAATCACATAAATCTTGATGTATCTCTGAAATGTTACTAATATATTTTCGTATATCCCGACTATTGTCAGGAATATAAGTGCAGCACTGTTGAACTTTTAGTAATTTACAGACTCATCCGGCTTTTGATAATAATACATCTAAAGCAAGACGATTTTGAAGAACAATGCCTTTATCAAAACCATCTCCCCATCCACAAGTAATAAGATGTGGGCTGTAATCACAGAGAGCTTATCCACTATTGTTTCCAATTTTATAATTTTCACATCATTCAAAATCACACCCACACTAGGTATCATGGCTCCAAATACAGCTCCAATAATTTCTCCAGCACTTGAACCATGTTTCCCTCTGTGAGATCCTTTTCCTTCCAAAGGCCATAAATCATCCAAATGGAAAATTTGGGGGAATACCACAGCTAAATAACATGTACCATACCAATTCCTAGGCAATTTCACAAAAGCACTTTTTCCACATTCACAATACACATTTGGTACTATGGTTAATATATCCAATAGAGCCTTTCTTATTGACTCCTCCATTTGGAAAATGTGTTCACAATCACTCTCACCTACAAATATCTTGTCATAATATGATGATGGGTGTCTAAAGCATAATTTCCTTTTTTGCTGAAACTCCAAAGCTATTGGACCAGCACTACCCTTTGCTTGTAATCTAATTCTTCCTGTGTCCACAGAATAACCTTATGCTTTGGGTCTGGTCTAAATAAAGTCTGCCTATGTCTGTCTTCTATCTGATCCACAAACTTATTTTCCATATCAGATAATATGCAGGTCAGATTGTGTCTATGAGCATATGATGTATCCAAAGTAAAACTGGTCACAAAATATTTAGACATCCTCTTTACTTCCTTATGATAATCATATTTATTCATGTATTTAAGAACTGGAACTTCTGAGACTATCATGTCATAATTTGAGAAATAGTACTCAAAATGAGCCTTTTTATAGAACATGCTCAACAACACAGTACATGTGACGCCATAGGTTACTGGCATGTGATGATATTGGATGCCCTCTTCTACTGATGCTGGCAGCTGCATACACACATAGCAATCTTTTGCTTCCATTGTATTAACTTACTCATACAACAAACGAGCATATGCATTCAGCGTGAAGTCACCTTTTGACAAATCTACATGCAGATGCACCCTCTTCTACATTGGAGGTAGATGGGGTAAGTGTTGCTTGTTCCCCATTCTTTTCAGCCCTAATCCTCAGTTCTTCTTCTAGTGAAAGTCCCTACTTTAAATCTTCTTCAACTTGGGCCTAGGTTATCTTCTTTCTAAAGCTAATAAGTTTTCTTTCACAGTTCAAGCTTCAGTGCTTATGATATTAGATCCGAGTACGATAAGAACAAGCTGTAGGATCTCTGCACAAATCTCTCCTAGTTCTTGGGCAGTGAGCTGCCGGCCAAAGATAGGGAAATGAACCTGATTGAGAATCAAAAATTGCAAACTACTTAGCCTTGGTGTGTCAGGACTGTCAGAGTTAGGGTTCCGAAGGCTTCAACTCCAGAAACAAGCAGCTGAATTTCAATCATCTCCCCGGTCTCTGCATCTGCAGCCAGGTACGTCCACTCAGGAGATGCGTACTTTTGAGACGGTACCCGCTCTCTTCTGAATCATCTTAGACCATCTGGTCTTTCTTCAGTTTCACTTTGATCTGATTCGGATGTTTCAGGAATGGGAGCGAGATTCTTCTCAGATGCAAGCCTTATGTTCAACTTTTCTTTCTTTGTTGGCCACTTTGCTGCTGCAACCTCTGCTCTCCTCTTTTGATCTTGATCCGATCCTTCTGCACCAGGTTGTTCACTCTGGTATGGTTCGAAGTTCACTTCTGCAATTTCGTCTATCTCAGAATCTGAATTCAACTCTGGAGCAGTTTGATCTATTCTTTCTTGCTCGGTTGTTTGTACAGCCTCATCAAGAGTTCTCACGATCTGACCTGTTCCTTCTGTTTCTGTTGCACTTTCAGTGGCACTTCTCGGAACCAGGGGAGTTGTTTCCTCAACAGACTAAGGAACTCTACGAGTATGCAAAGCGTGAATCTAGTTTGGCAAACCTCCACACTTTACAGCTGTACTCTTGACCAAAATCACTTGGTATGGTCCTCGCCAGCGAGCATCAAGGCAGCTCTTCCTCACGTGCTTACGGACAAGCACCCAGTCACCAGGGTTAAGATCATACAGCAGGCCTCTCGAGGTGGATGCAGTCGCAGCCTCGACCTGGTGGGACACAGAATTAACCACATCAGCCAGTCCCCTACAATAATCAATAACCAAATCATCTGTGATGTTTATCAATGCTGTAGCTGGCACCATAGGCAATCGCATAGCTCTTCCCATCAATATTTCGTGGGGAGAGAGCCATGTCCTCCTATATGTAGTACTGCGCAGACTCATCAATACCAATGGCAACGCATCTGGCAATTTCAATAAGGTCGACGAACAAACCTTTGACACCCTCATCTTGATTGTTCCATTTATCTGCTCCACAAGACCAGAAGCCTCATGCTGTAACTACAGTGCAATCTCTGATAAATTTTCAAGGCTGTACACAACAATTTCATGATTTCATTATGGAAATCTGTTCCTCTATCTGTCTCCACTGAGGTCAGAAATCCAAAGTTCGGTATCAGTTCCCTTAAAAGCAATTTTGCCACTCTAAGACTGTCACATTGTCTACACACTACCACCAAAACATATATCAGCCTATTGCACCTCAGCATTTTCGATACAATTCAGTTGTATTTTATTAAAAGGACCTCCTGATCTGCCAATGTGGCTCATCGCAACCACAATTCTCTTTCCAACATTAATTTGTTGACATGTAACACACCTGTTACACACTGCCTCAGCAGACACACGTAATCGTAGGTTAAACCACGTTTGCATAAACACTCGCACCATGGCATCTCTCCCAAGATGAACTGATCCGTGAATCTGTCTTGACATTGGTCTTAACAGACAGTTTGGTAGTACTGCTCTATCATCTGTCGACACCCAAATGCCATCTTCTCTCTTTTTACAGCCTGCTCTAACCCATGATGCAGCTTCCTCTTCTGAGACCTCATCTTGAAGCAGCTTCACCGCATCCCGAGTATCAGCTACAGTTAACATCATGCTGAGCTCGGTCTCTGCTGTGCTCTCTCATACATATTCACCATTAAATATACAAGCATGAATAGCACAAAAAACGAGCTACTTCATCCGCATAGTTATTTCTTTTGGTAACAAAATCCTCTCCCTTCTTACTGGCTGTGCATTTTAATACTGCTATTTCTTTAGGTTTCTGTAAAGCCTCCAATAATTGGCACACAAATTCGCCATTACGGATAGGGGATCCAGAGGACGATAAAAATCACTTTGCGACCATAACTGCCAAAATCATGAACCACTCCAAACCCAAACTGGCTGTCCATATATACAATCACTCAGACGCCATCTGTGATGGAACAGGCATGTATCAGAGCAATAATCTCACCCACCTGAGCAGAGTATACTCTTTTCAGACAGGCAGCTTCCAGCCACCCCCAAGAAGGTGCAAACAGCAAAATCTGCTCTCAAGCACCCTTCATTATCTCTTAAGCACGAACCATCGACAAAAAGGGTCAAATCAGATTCAGGCAGAGGTTCATCAACAATGTCAGGTCTGGGTTTGGTAGATTGCACAGTAATATCCAGAGAGTCATGCTCTTCACAATCCTCTCCTTCCCCTTGCAGAAGAGGTAACAATGTGGCAGGATTCAAGGTGGTACAGCGTTTCAGAGTAACATTTTCAGAAGCCAATATCACCTGCTCATACTCGGTAAGTCTGTTATTCATTAAATAATGTGTCTTGGTTCTTGTCATTAACGGTTCTACTTAATGTGGTACATAAACAATAAGTGGGTGACCCATTACTATGCTTTCACATTTCTCAACGCTGACAGCTGTTGCAGCAATGGATTTGAGACATCTGGGCAACGCAGAAGCTACTGGATCTAAAGTAGCGGAAAATAAGCCACTGGTCTATGGGCACCTCCATGTGTGTGTACGAGGACCGCTAACACACATCCCTCCTTCTCACAGCAAAAGAGAGAAAAATCTTTGTTGTAATCTGGCATTCCGAGAACTGGAGCGCGACATAGACTCTCTCTCAGCTAATGGAAAGCTCTCAAGCAGTCACTATCCCATGGTACCGGGTCACTGATATCCTTTCGAGTCAATCTTAAAAGTGGCTTTGCTTGCGAAGAAAATTGTTGGGATACACTGTCTACAATAGCCAACCATTGCCAAAAACATGCAGACTTCCTTCTGTGTTTTCGGAGTTCCCGTTTGCAGAATCGTCTCTATGCGATCTGGTGACACCCTTCGTTTTCCCTGCTGAATCCGGTGACCTAGAGACTGACTTCTGTTTGACAATACTGAAGCTTGTTTGGGGACACCTTGTGTCCAGTTTCTGCCAAAAATGATTCAGCAAAGCCACTGTCTATCCTGCAAGCATCCTCAGTCTCTGAAGTGACCAAATGGTTGTCGATGTACTGTACCAAGACTGAGCTCTGGGGAATTACTAGCCCTTCAAGATTTTTTTCAAACATTGACTAAAGATAGAGGGACTTTCTGTATACCCTTGAGGGATACAACACCATGTTAACACACGGTCGTCCACCTTAAATGCAAATATATATTGGCTATCTTCGTGCAATGGTATGGAGAAAAATGCCTGACATAAATCGATGACAGTAAACCCTTCTACCTCACATGGTATCTGAAATAATATAACAGCTGTATTTGGTACCACAGGACAACATGAGATCACTATTTCATTAGCCCTGCGTAACTCCTGCACTATTATGTATTTGCCACTAGCCTTCTGTAGCCCAATAATAGGTGAGTTACAGGGACTTCCTCTTATCTCCTTCTGAATGCCTTGTGCAATCATGGACTCAATTACGGGCATGGGTAATGCCCAGGCGTGAGTCCCATGCTCTCCACACCACTGGAGTCAAGCTATCCTGGCTGAAGACGGCTGATAGCCAGAAACCAGTCCTAGGATGCTTGATTCATGTCCAGGAAAGACATGGCTTGGCAGTTCGGGCTGGACTGTTCCCATGAGGCACAGGGATTTGCATATGGCCATGACTGAACTGGGGTGGTGTGGAGTGCAACAAAATATGGATTTAGGCCCAGATCTCTGTACTGGGGTGAATGTATGACATTGTTCTGCATTCTGTCCATCAACTGTGGTTTTTGCAGTGATCTGATGAAGCAGCACATAAATTCAAAAAAAGGTTGGCTGCTTTTCTCCGGGGCCAATTCCTACCGAGAGAACAGGTGGTATGTAGCACCACACCACACCACACACTGTAGATAGTTTTGTTTATTCACTTGGGCCTGAGGAATCGCCAACTGATCCTTTGGAGACATTTACAGGCGAGAAACATGCTGACCACCAAGGGGTAGAGCGTAATCTTTGTCAGATTAAAACAAAGTAGTCGCCCCATTTCTTTTTTATTTTTAATTGGCTGTGACCTCTCCACAATAAAAATAATTATAGAGGATTCCCTTACCTGTTTTAACCAATACACCATATCTACATCTGTCTAGGCCCCTAACACCCACAATACCTGTACGTCAAGGAACAAAAGATCTCCGATAAAGAGCCCATTTATGGGTGCCCGCCGAGCATTACAGCGCCGGCTTGACGAGGAGCAGACCCATATGATGAAGCATGATACCTAGCTTGCTGGGTGTGTGAGGTCCTAGTTTCAAAAGGAGGTATTCCCCACCTCCCCACCACTTTGAGAATACACTGGGTGGTCTACTTGCCACCTGGGAACACTGTACCTCTCTTGTCTTCTAGCTTTACCCAGGGCTAGTACGGTGGACCTTTATCAAGCCCTTATCGTTCCCCTCTATGGTGGCCCAGTTTTCTGGAATCCCCAGTAAGGGTGGGATCCAGTAGTGGCAGCAATATGTTGTCCAGTGCAGGTAGTCCCATTCCCAGTTCCCAGAGCATGGTACCTGGTTTCCAGTTAAAAGGGGTACAGGTTGTGTTTCAGGGGCAGTAAGATGCTGTCTCACCAGTCTTGTGGGGGAGTGTGGATGAATGTTGTGGTGCACTGGACGTTTGGGTGATTGGTTAGCACTGTAAATGGTGTAAAAGTGTGGTTCAATCTGTTCTGTCAGAGAGGACCTGCCCCGTAATTGTTTTCCGGAGTCGCACCAACACCTGTTGGAGTGTGTAAGTTCTTTGATGCTAGGGAGCCTAGTCTGTCCGGTTGGACTGTTCTTTGAGGAGGATCTCCCTTGTTAGGTGAGCTGGGAGTGTCTGTAATCAGGCCTCCATCAGTTCTGGTGTCTGGCAGTGCCACTCCTAAGTGGAGGTTACAGAAATCCTGATTGAGGTGTGAGAGGAGAGGACCAGTGGAAGAAGCAGTGGGTCAGGGGCCAGCCAGAAGGGCTGTGTCGCCAATGATTGGCCACGGTAGTGCCACTTCTGTCCTGGGGCATCTTCACACTGTCAGATGGACAGTAGGCTGTGAACTCTGCGCCAGACAGACTGTCACATGACACATTAGTTATGTGTCACCCTCAGGAAGTCCTGGTTCGCCGGGTATTTGTCTGACCAAAGGGTACCATCCCTAGGTTGGGGAGCCAGGTTCAGGTGTTTCCTGTTCTGGACGAAGGGCATCTGTAATCAGTGTCCTGACCGGTCTTGCCTTCTATGGGTACCACTCCAGTTGGGGGGGGTATAGTGCTCTGGAAGGGGGTTGCATTGGACTTGGCCCTTTTTGGCAGGTTCACCCCTAAACTTTTTGCTTTTCTGTGACGTGATATTGGTGATTTTTGGCTGCTGCGCACTTCAGCACTGTGTCCCAGTGTAAAGTGAGTGCGCGCTCTGATTGCGTGTGGTGAGATTGGCCTGCCCTCCCATAGGAATGCATGGGGGATATGTGTTTCCATGGCAATTCCTGGTATGAGAGGAGTGTAGGGGCAAGTTTAGAATGTATGAACTTGTGGGAATAAATGCTGTGCAAGTGACTGGTGGAGAAATGCCACTTTTAGAAGTTGGCATTTCTGTGTGCTGTGTGTCTGCCTCCCTGATGTGAATTGCATGTCTGGTTTGTGATTGACATGAGCAGAGAAGCGTGGGTGGCTCCAGGAGCCAGCGGGAGTCAGCCCAGTGGTGAATAGAGAGATCTGCATGCAGATGGGAGGGAGGAGTTGCATCTGGGACCTGAATAGGACTGTGCCTTCCCTCCACAATGCTGGTGCCGCCCCCTGTGGTGCGTCTGATCCCTGAGCCCCCACCTGAGAAAGGAGAGAGGAGCTGAGCAAAAAAAAGTGCTCCAAACCTCCCCTAAACCAGTCCTAACTGGTATCCCCATGACATGTGCTGTGACACAAAGGGATTTATTAGTATAAATAAAGGGTCCGTGACCCCATGAAAATGTTCAGTTCTGGAGTGCTGTTCCTGCCAGGCGTGCTGCTGCTGGGGCCCAGGGGGGGCTACCATGAAGGCTTGCCTCCTTGGGTCCTGCATTGCCCTTTTTCACCCTTGAGGACATTTTTGGCTAGGACTGGTTCTTTTCCAGGACTCAGGACTTCTTTGCTGTCTTCTGCGCCCTGTGAGCGCTTTGTCCTGGGCTTTCCCCGAAGGAGCAGGAGAGCCTGGCGGCTGTGCAGCGCCGAGCTGCAGACCTTGCTGGGGAAATCCCCAGCGTAGGGATTCCTCCATTGTGCTTTATTTGCGGGTGCCCACCCCGCTCATTTTTTGTATCTAAATTGTGGGTGCCCACCACGCATTTGGTCTTCCTTGTGGCCTGTGGGATTTTAGAGGGGGTGCCCACCCCGTTCTCCTCTTCTTTTTCCCGCTAGTGTCCACCCCACGTTTCACCATTGCGGCCCGGATCGCTGAAGGAGTCTTTTCTCGGGCGCAACAGCGCGACCAGGAAGCCAGGCACGTCTGCCTGGCCTGGGCGGAGCCTGCGGCCGGAAACGGGAAGCCTAGAGCCTCACAGGCTCCATCTCAAAGTCCCGGTTCCGAGGAGGGGGACCGGGTGAAGCAGGGCACATGGTGAGGCAGTGCTCCCGGGAGTGGAGAGAGCCTCTCAAGTGCAGCCGCATGTAATGTTCCCAGCGGGGAGGGCCTGAGGCACATTGTCAGTGCCCGCCCCTGCCGCCTTCAAGGGAGAAGACGCGCTGAGAGCCCAGTAAGTGAGAGCTTGTCTTGGCATGTTGTAAGTGCCTATGCCATGAGTGGATCCACCGTTGCGGGCCGCTCCAACGAGGGGGAGGGCAAGTTTATTAAAGAGAGGTCCGTGATCTCCCTGTGTTGACCATATTTCTTCACAGTTGTCCCGCTTGACAGAGGGCAACTGCAACAAGGGGGTCATTGTTGTTAAGAGTCCCAGATCGGAGCACATTGCCGGTGCTAGTGCTCTGCCTCAGCTGCCCCGCCTGGCAGTGGGCAGCTGCAACGTTTTGCATACTGCTTCAGAGGGCACATTGAGAGTCCCGGCCCTCATTTGATATTTACAGCTGCCCAGCAAGTAGTGGGCAGCTGCAATGTTTAGGCCTCAGTTCTTTGGGGGACATGTATTTTAAGTTAGGAGTGAGATGCACTCCTTTGCCTCATATATTAACAGTTGTGCAGCATTTAGTGCCAGCTGCAACGTTTAGGTCTGCGCAATTGTGCACTCTTGACTTCTGCTGCATTGGCAACGCTCACTGACTTTGAGACATAGGACATTTGAGCCCCTTTTCAGATGGCCAGTTGGCCCGGGTGACTATTAAGTTTGTAGGTCGCCAGGCTCTAATGTGATTTAATTTTGGTGCGCAGGAAATGTAATTCATGTACTGCTTTATGCACCGTGATTTACACCTCTAAATGTGTTTTTATGATGATGAGGTTATGCATACTGTGTTTATGTTTGAGTTATTCTCTACAGTGGTTTATGCTGTGAGTTATGCCCCTAATGCAAATGATGGTTAGGAGGTTATGGTCTACTATGTTTAGGCTTATGAGGTTGGCCCAGAATATATTTTTCACCTAATGTGATACTGTACATGATATGATTGATGTTACAGGATGATGCTGAGTATAGTGTTTGGCAGTAATTACTGGTTGTGTTCTAAGTTTATGATATGTCTTATTTTTATTATCTTTACTAAGTGATGATTCTGACAGTGGCCCACGTGGCCCTGTCATGTGTATATAATCCCCTGTAATTACTTCCCAGTGCCATTTGGCACAGTGTATAATGTGTGATTACTATCCTAATATGTTTTATGATAATACAAAGGCTATTTTTTAGATTTAACCTTGGGTGGAGTTCCTTGTGTTTGTGTTGTGCAAACGCTCTAGCACATCGCCACCGGGATAAGCCTGACTGCTTGTGCCAAGCTACCAAGGGGGTGAGCAGGGGTTATCTTTGGCGTGTAACTCCCTTGCCATGACTAGAGTGGTGGTCTCTGCCTGACTTTGGCGCAAGCCTTAGCCAACCAGAGATCCCATTTCTAACACTTACTCTTTCCTCCAGACCCTTCTTCTAGCAACCTGAATGGATATAATCGTTCTCCCTCTATGGTATCTAATCTCCTTCTCTTCAGCTGTGCATCACACCTGGTATCCTGATATACCTTCATTGCCTTCTTAATCCTTCCCTGTGAAGCTTCTCTTCTCTTCGCTGTTGCTGCTCTCATCCACGCATATAATGCCTTGAATTGTGTTGGCCTAGGCGGAGGTTTCAAGAAGACATCACTCCCCTCAGCTGGTACGGCACCTCCATTCGAAATGACCCATAATGAGGGAAAGTCAATTCTCCCTCTTTCTCTGTGATTTTATGTTAAATTTGCACCCACACTAGAGTATGGAGTCCTACATTTGTTGCCATATAATGTGCTGGGGTATTCTCTGGGGGGCTTCTTTCCCTACCCAAGTCACCATTCCTGTGTCGCCTCTACATAAATCTTGCAACACCTTAAACCATCTCATCATAAAGCAATTTGCAACTCAGAAGTTGGTATTCAGCTTCAGACGACCTTCCACCAATCCCAGTGTGAAGTTACACCAACAGACCAATCCCAGGGCAGCACACACTGATGTCACAACTCCCTCTTTGCAGCGGCTCACCCTCCTTTACAATTTCACCTCATACACTCGCTCACACATTCGTACTGTCTGGATCAGTAAACCGATTAACCCACAATCACTCGACTCGCATCACAACTTCGCAAGAAATCACAAAATTAACTCATCACCGCTATCTTTTTTTTTATTGTCCTCATACATGCCATCAAAAAAAGCGCTCTAGTTGGAATACCTTCACCCCCCCTTTACAGGCCGTTATTGGAAGCCGCCCTGATGAAAGGCCTAAAGATGGGATAGAGTCGTCCCAGAGACACGGCTGTATCCTTGTCCCACTCCCGTTCACGACACCCGTGTGGCCACCTGCTGTTAGGGAGGACAGTACCAACAAGCCTCCGGCATAATCATTGCACTGATCTTACTTCTCTCTCCAAGTCTCCAGACCTGCCCAGATCTTATTCACACTGGAATTATCACAGGCCATGTCCGATTGACTAGTCATAATGATGTTTTTTAGACAGTCCGCAAAAATAGGAGGTGCCTCAAGCTTCCAAGCTCTACAAATTTCCCTCCTACCAATAATTACTACAAAGAAAATTAGCCTGGCACTTACTTCAATATGCAGGCCCAATATATCCCCCAGGAAACCACATACCTCCATCCAGAAGGGGCAGTTCATAAATATGTGCAGGTCATCCGCAGCAGGAAACCTACATCTGGTGCAGTGGTAAATTGTTGCAGAAATCTTGGACAATTTACATGGGGTCCAATACACCCTATGAGTGGTGTACAAGTGGTTTCTCCTAAGATTAGCTGGTTGAACTGCAGCCTGCAACATAGAAAAAGTGTCACACCAGAGTTTCTGCCAGTCATCTCCATTTTCAGTGAAAACATTACCCCAGCGGCTCGCCAGCTCTGAGTCTAGACAATCCCCTGTATCTATGAATGCCCCATACCAAAAAGACACCTCACGTTTCCATAATCCTGTTCTAGCATTAGAGTTCACGGTTATACTAGAATCTTCATTGCTCCATAATTGTGATGACCACCAAGTGGATAACTGATAAAACTTGAATCTCATCAGGGTCCCCCTAGTTATTCGAGACATTGACTCCCAGATCATAAGATGTAAATCCACCTGAAGCTCTCCCCACAATCTGATACCCGCAGATCTAAGCGGTTGTGATAATTGGTCCTGAAGACATTCGGGGGTACCTAGAGAATCCCAGATTGCGGCCGGAGGCGCATAATATGGTATTCGTAGTGTCTTCCTGATATACCCCCAGTTTCTTATTGCAGCCAATAAAACCTTGAGTCTAACTTTCTTATAGAACTTAGGGTCCCCAAATTTATAGAGAAAAAATTCCTGTCCCTGCGGAACATCATGCAATAATGCCCGGAACAAGCGGCCCATGGAGGAAGAATCAATGGTATTAGCTAGCATTCTAAAAGTTTTTTAAATGGAAAGCATGGCAATAGGAAAGCAAATCAGGTAGAGCCAATCCTCCCAATTTCAGCCCTCTCCTTAGCTTTTTCCATGCTATCCTCTGGGTCTTGGTGGCCCAGATGAATGACCCAATTTTGCTTTGAAGGATAGCAAGATCTCTAACGTTAAAGGAAAGTGGGATTGAATTAAACAAAAAAGTTATCTTAGGTAAAATTATCATTTTTATAAGGTTCACCCTCCCAAATATGTTTAATGGGAGATTTGCCCAGCGTACCAGTAGAGAGCCCACCTCCTTAGAGACCTTCTCCCAACTGATCCTTGATGTGTCATCCAGCTGCTGCGCTTAGTGGATCCCTAAGTATCTCATCCGACCTTTTGCCCACGGTATCACATCGGCACAGTTCCAGCTTATTATTTCACTTTTTTCCCTATTAATTGTATAGCCGGAAACCTTGCCAAATTCTCCAGCTAACTTGTATAATGTAGTTATAGCTGTTAAGTGATCGGAAGTATACATTAAAAGGTTGTCTGCATAAAGGGCAACCTTAAGATCCAAGTCAGCAATCTTAAAAGGCACAATTGAGGGATCTTCTCTAAGAGAGCAAACAAAAGGTTCCATATATACATTAAACAATAAAGGGGACAGGGGGCAACCCTGCCTGGTGCCTCTTGAAATATCGAACCATTCCGATAGAGTGCCATTGACTAGAACTTTTGCACGTGGGTTCGAATACAGAGATTTAACGGCCTCAATAAATTTCAATAGGAAACCAAAACTACGCATGGTCTCCCAGAGATAGTTCCAGGCGACTTGATCAAATGCCTTAGCGGCATCGATTGCAACAAGTGTTAATGGCAGCCCTTTCTCAATTGCAGCATCAATGGCTCCTATAGCCTGAAAGGTAAGCTCATTGAGCTGCCTTCCTGGTATAAACCCCCTCTGATCCGCGTGTATGATAGTTTTAATAATTTTTGCCATACTAGTAGCCAAAATGCCAGAGAACATCTTAAGATCTGAATTAAGTAATGAAATAGGCCTATAAGCCTCAATTCTTTGAGGATCCTTATCTGGCTTAAAGATCAAGGATACTGTTGCGTATGACCATGAAGGGCGGATAGCCTCCTTTTCTATGGAATATTTTGTTAAAAAGAGTTTTTAAGACTGGTACTACCCTATCCAATAGGCCCAAATATATCTCAACAGGGAGCCTGTCTGGCCCCGCAGCTTTACCCCTGCTCATTTTTTTTAGTTGTTCTCTGATCTCCCCCTCTGAAATACTAGTAGCTAGATATGTCCTGTCACCCTCAGACAGATGAGGAAGATCTCTCTTATTCAACTATGTTTTTACAGCATCAGGTCTATAATCTATGTCTTCCTTATATAGATCATACATAAAAGATCTGGCCTCCCCCCTGATCTCATCCTCCTCCTGCAACAAATTCTTTATGTTGGTCCAGACTCGGTCCGTCCTAGATTTCCAAGCAAGAAGAGAACCACATTTTCACCATAGGCGAAATGCTGGAATTTGCTGGCATCCCATCTGTCCTTTACGATTTTATCCATCCTAGCTTAGAGATAAGCTTGCAAAGAGACCAACTCTCTCTCTAGCTGTTGCATAAGGCTTCTAGACGTAAGAGCTGCCTGTTGCAGTTCCTTCTCCTTTTCCTTAATTCTCCTAGAACTATCTGCATCCTCTTCCTTAGCTGATCTGCTTTTAATGATCATTAAGGAGCTCAAGAGTCCCCTCACATATGCATTGAAGGTCTCCCATACTATGTGATCGCTGGAGGAGGCGATATTTAACAGAAATAACTCTTCTATTTTCCCATCAAGCTCAGTCCTAACCCTCTCCTCTAATAGTAGGCTCTGAGCTACTAAAAAAATAGTCGATTCTTGAGTATTGCCTATATGTCTTACTATAAAAGGAATACTCTCTTGCTTTTCCTTTATCCGCTCTCCATATATCTAATAACCTAAACTCCTTAACCAAAGTCTTAAGTGTGGAGAAGGTTCTAGATGGCACCTTATATTTTACTCTAGATGTACGACCCAAATCTGTGTCAAACACTAAATTAAAATCCCCCCCAAGTATTAGTGGACCGGATGTTTCTAACAAATTAGCCTGGAGATTTAAAAGAGGACCTGGATTATCCTCATTTGGCCCGTAATACACAGCACTGACTACCGATATACCATTAATGGAAAGAGTTGCGGTTAGCCACCTCCCAGACTGATCAGTGCTCCATTTCTCCACCTTAATCCCCTGTTACGTCTTATAATCATAGCTACCCCTCTTGTGCAACCCCTCTGATTAGAGGGCATCACCTCTTGGACCCAACTGAGTTTATTAAAACTCTGATTACATTCTTGGGCTTCCAGGTGGGTTTTCTGCAGTAAATAAATGTGAGCCTCACTCTTCTTTAAAAACTCGCTCACCCGGGATAACTTTCTAGGATTTCTAAGGCCATTAATATTCCAGGAGAGGAACTTAATCTCCTGTAATCTACTCATATCGGATCTTGATAAAGATTACCCAGCTAGAGCCATTAAACATTGCTCTTAATTGTACGAGGAAAATGTTCCAATTCTTCTGAAGTTGTGCATCTTGTTATTCCACATTACCTTTAGTAATGCAGGAAACTTCATTTGGACCTCGGCCCTCAAACTCCTAAGTTCTGGCATTCTACAGCCCAGTTCCCACTGCCGCTGCACTGTTCTGCTGCCTATATCCGAACGGATCTGATATACCCCCACCTCATGCTGTAATGTCACTCCCTTCACGGACCTCCCCAGAATTAGCTCTTTAACCACAAAGTCTGAGAATTAACTAGGATTTTCCTAGATGCTTTCCTGTCTGGGTGGGGCTTAACCGGGTCCCTGTGGACACTCTGGAACTCTGCTTCCAGGTCAATATCTTCTCAACCTTTCAAAATCCCCTCCTTTAACACTTTACACACGAAGGCCTCCGGGATTTTAAGGATCCTCGAGTTGTTTTTGCGAGCCTGCGTTTCTAACCGCTCCAAGTCCAGCTGTAGTGCTCGATTCTGCGATTTAAAAACCTCAATATCCTTCATGTTTCCCTGGACTGAGACTGAGAGAGTCTTGACCTCGAGTTCCAGGGACCCTGTACGAGCACAGATATCATCAAGCTTGGGCTCTAATGCTTCGCATTTGTCTTGTATCCCCTTCTGGTTTGCCTCAGAAATTGCAAACTTAGAGAGCAGGTTGCCCCTTAAAGCTTGGAGAAATGATCCCAACTGTACCTTGTCACTCCCTAACCCCTCTCTTTCTCCCTCAAAGGTCAACACTTCAGGGCCTTCATGTGCTAACTCCAGCATAGCTGGGGGACCGGCAGCAAGAAGTTGTGGGGTTATTTGAATTATTTGACTGGATAATTGAGTAGGAGCTTGGGGGGTAGCAGTAACAGCAGCAGCCCCTGATGTCGGATCATCTAGCTGGCTCGGAGGGCTAATAGGACTCCCAAAGTCTGTGCTCATTTCCACTTCCTGCACCTCAACCAAGGGGGAAAAACGATTCTTGAGATGGATTTGAGAGGGGTTACTCTGTGAGGCTGGAGCTGTACCTGAGACTGTTCCTGAGGCAGTTCCTGATTCTTGTACCCTCACAGCCTTCTCCATAATTTTAAAATAAGATTTAAGGGATGGAGTAGATCTTACAGAGGTACCACCAGGCACTTTGGATTTCACAATGCCCCCAAGATTAGTACTCTTCTTTTTGCGGGGGTCGTGGGTACGACTCTCTTTGAGGATCCAGAGTGCCCCTAATTTTAAACCCCACCTGGGTCTGAGACCGGAGCTGGTATCTATCCCTCGCTGTGGTACCCCAAGGAGCAGACTCCTCTTTCCTTCTCTCCTTTACAGCAAATGGGCACCCGGGTACAGTCACCTCCCCCGCTATAGTCAGGACCGGCTCAGCTTTATCGGCTGGTATTGCAGTGGTTGGTCCAACTGACCTCCTTCCGATATCCTGCTTACCAAGCAATGGTCTGAGGGGTACTGTGGGTCTAAGGCGCACAAAGGTGCATATAAAATACTCACTCCGCTTAATCCGCTTAATCCCCCAGAACGAAGCCGTGCAGCTGCTGCCTGGATCCGCGTCCACAGCCTCGCACGGCCTCCCCAAAGACTCCAACGAGTCTCTGACCCAGCCTCTAACCCCGCCTCAGCTTCTCGGGCCATCCGCGCCTCCCGGTCCTAGTGCCAGCGCCCAGCCTCCGAAGACTGCTCCCACAGAGAAATATTAGAAAAAGCAGAGACCGCATCAAACCCGGAGCCCCCTGGAAACTTTCCAAATAACGCCACATTCTTACCGGGTGAGTTTACCGCACACAGCAAATCCGTATGTCACCATATTCACGCTGAGACGCCACATTGCTCCTGGAGCTTCCCGCGACCTGTGTCAGCCCGCCACCATGTTCCTCCGCTCCTCTGTCCTGACTCCCTTCCCAAACGCTATCTAACACACCACATGATTTAATACTCAGGCTACCACTGTTTCTGCCGCAACATCAGCATCTGCCGACCTCCATCAATCTTCGCCTTCGCTGTCGTCTATTCCAAGTCCAGAGCCCAAATTTCTTCCGCTTCTACTCTAATTTCTCGTTCTTCCCTCACTTAAGGTCGACTTTAGAGGCAAATCATCCTCTCCTACCATTTGATTACGCTAAATTTACTCCCTGCCTTCCCTACTATATTCAGTACAGATGGTCTTCTATTTGCCTGCTGAAAGTGGTTGAGGGGAGCAAACAAGCCAAGATTATACTTACAATTTAGTCATGCTTAAAAGACCACAGACTCCGAACTCTAGTTAATGGATTTATTATGAGGCCAAAAATAATCAAATATAAACACACCTTAATATCAGAAAATAGAGGTACATAAAAATCAATACGGAGCCGAGTCTATGAATATAATTAATTTGGCATAAAATGCATATGTGATGAACTCCAGAATCAAAATGCAACACAGAATTGAAGCAGAGTCCATTTCCTTTTTCATGAAGAAGGAAGACAAAAGTTATCTTTCCCTACACTGTTCTCGATGAGGGTCCTGCCTAGCTCCCTTATATCATATCCCAAAGGTGTCAGCACATGTTGACTTCCTAAGAAGTACTCACATCAAATGGGTCTGATAGCTTAAGGCTATGGAGCTCACTCTAAGATGCTCCTCCTCCTCCGAAAAATTCAGAAGTCTCTTGAATTTGTCCCTGCACATCATACGAAAAAGGACAATATTCCACCCATAATACGTCACATGTTAGTCCTGTAAATCGCAACATTTCTGTAAATTTCCACAGGAGCCGTGGTTGTTCAGCTCCTTTCCAGTGGCCTTGATTCCCATTTCGGCCAGACACAAAAGGTGTCCTCCCTTTTCGCCTTCTAGTCTTCTTCAAAGACATTCCGGGTATCTCCTTAAATCTAAGAATAACGAGGTCGAATTGCTGCACCTGCAGTAGGATGAGAACATTGTATCTTCGAATACAAAGAGGATTCATTTAATTAATTCTTGAGCAACCAAGGAAAACAAAACTCCCAACAACCTGCAGTGTTGGGCCTACAGTTCAGGCAACTTTAACGGTACACAATTACATTACATGAATATAAGTTCATCCTGCACATTATGCATACAGGAATTGTAAGCTTTTCTAATACATACAAATCCTACTAACATGTGCATTCAGCATTTTAATGCTTATATGATTTGAATATTCAAGAAACATTGCAAATGATAAAATATATGTGAGTGCATTTGAACCATGGGTATAATGCACCCGTATAATTTAGAGTGCTGTAAGCGCTCTATCACATCTTACTCCACGCTGGCACCGAATTGCCCATATATTTCCCCAGGAAATAAGATTCATACTGATTTGGGCTACACACAACTCCATTTAAAATGTAAAAAAAGTTGTGACATTTCTTGTGCATCATTTAGTACTGTTCCCTGGGTTATCGTACTTGTGTGTAGGTAAATTAACTGGAGGGCATTATAGTCTGTCTGGAATAAAGCACGCGCCACGTCGTACTAAATGACTGTACTCTGCAAGGGAACATTACTTTTCCTTTTATGGGTTTGAAAAAGCGAAAGATGATGTCTGGTTCTCCGAGATGCCCAATAAACTAAGGAGGAGGTGTCATTTGTCTCGCCTACAAAGGCCAGGTTGTAAAAAGGATGCAAATGCAAGGATAGATTCACATAAGAATCATTTATATACCAGTGCCCCTTGCTTTAAATCCTCATTGACCGTGTGAAAAACAGGCATGCTTATAGAGGCACTGCTTATTTCACTGAATTCTGGAACAAGCCAGTATTGGCACTCTTCTATACAGACCTTCGCCTTATCAAACTAGTGTAAATAACATCTTAAAAGATTGTGAAAATTGGTGGAGGAAATGTCGATTACAACCGGATTTAAAATATAAAGATACACAAGACTGTATTATCCCATTTTAAACAGACAAAGGGAATATACACTTGGCGTGTAGATGATGCCACTGACTTTCAACAAGCTTAATAATTTAACCTTTAACCTACTGACAGATCGAATTTAACCAGTGGCGGTTTTACCATTAGGGCGTTTGGGCGTTGCCCCACCTATAATTATCAGGCAATTTATTCGAGCGGCGCGTTAATAAAAGTTTTATAAATTAACGCGCCGCTCGAATAAATTGCCCGATAATTATTGCCCTGCGGCTGTGGTGTGTGTCATGGACATGGACAGTATGCACTGTCTGAAACTGGGTGGCGCTGGACTGACTCTGTGCTGGCACAGTGCGCACTCACTGCGCATGTGGTGTTTGCCCGGCAGGGCTTCTCCAACTAGCAAACTATGTGGTTTTAAAAAAAACAACAGATTAGGGGTTTGCCTGCCTAATGCAACGTACCCCAGTGCTGAAAAAACGAACAACGTTTTTTTAAGGCTCAGCCCAATCCTGATGCTACTCTCTTTAGAGCGCAAAAAAGGGGGATTTACCTATGCCTCTGTGAACAACAATGAAAAGGACATTTAATGCTGAACAAAGGGGAACCACAATTAGTTAGTTAACCCAGACATTTATTTATGTCATTGACTTGTTTCGTTGTGTGTTTCACATTTAAGGGCGAAGAAAATGCATTGTCAACTTCACTTTAAGCCCAACACGAATTTTTAGAAGGAAAAAGCAAAAAAGACAACATACAATGCAATTAATGTGTAGAAAAACGTAAATAGACAAACCATACAAATGTGCTTTTACAAAAAATGTTATCAACAGTCATAAAACCATTATCAAAAAACAGTACAATGGCGATGTAATTAAGTCAATGCGTTAAGTTTCAGGGGGTAAGTACTATTCACTACACAACCCAAAATCCTGTTACGATATTATTCCAATTGTTTATATTATTGGCAACAGGAATGATAGCCAAAACAATCAATTTTTTGACAAGCATGAATGACTGAATGCCTGATTTAATGCCGACGCGTTTCGAATCCTAATTGTTCTAATCACTGGATTCTCATCAGGGCAGGGAATTATATCCGCAGGTACTGTATGAAAGAAAGGAAAGGGAAAATTGTTTAAAGAGGGTCCACCTTTAATGAAGGGAAAAGCGCTTTTTCGAATGAATGCATCGAAGGATGCAACATACCTTATGTGACCAATACAAACTGGTCTACATGTTTCTTTATTCAAATGTCATCGGACAACCGTGGAAATCAACCTGCGGGAGAGCGAGATTGGTCTGGTAAGTTATAGTATTCTGCTTAGGGGCTGACACCAGTTGTGTTTGGAAAAATGTAGGCAAGTGACTTTACCTTAAAGTCTGATTTCCAACCGGACCTCGCGAGTCAAGTGTTGGATTATAAATTCCAGTTTTAGGTCCCCTTAGGCCATCTACAAAAAGAATTTAAATGAATCTTAGAGCGATGATCGACTAAAAAAGTAACAAAGTGCAAGGTGGAAGAACATTAAAAGGCTTACTTGTATTGTTAAATTGATTGTAGTTAAAGGGGTTGTTGCCGTGAGGCATCCTAGAAAGGAAACGAGCACAAAAGGCCAGTGAATGGCTGTGTATACGCGAATGAAAAACAAGAAGACACTGCTGGGTTTAGCTTGTTGGAAAAAACATCAAGGTTCTTACCGGTAATTAGGACTCTCGGTGCAGTGTATACTCCGAGTATCGCAGGAAGACTTTTATTCCACTGTCAGATTTGTTCCTGAAAAAACATGAGTGAATGATTGCCTCAAACCCGTAATTGAAACGGAGTTAGCGTGTATGTTTACAGAGAGCGGCAGAGTCTTACCGTGACTAACTGCTGTCGCGCGGTCGACTCAAACAATGATGCGAAGGCAGCAGCGAGCAAACGCGGGTGACATGTTAAAAGCTAAACCTTTCAGTCACATGGCCAAGGGCGCCAATCAGGGCATGGAAGGGCCGATGCCAAAAAGAAATATGGGAATTGTAGTGAGCCTTAGAATGGGGACGTGTGTTATTGCTAATTTACACTGGAATTTTTCACGGCATGGCTTGAAGTGCTTATATTCTATTAACTTCACTTAGTACATTTAACCCATTATTGACACTGTTGAATCTCAATGTCTTGTGATTGGTGTTTGGGATCAACCCATGTAAGGACTGTCCAATTAAAGTCATTTTTTCCATGGTTGTGGCTCATAAAATGTTCCACCATGGGTGCAGAAATAACTTTTTTCTTAATTCTAGAGCGGTGTTGTGTAATCCGCACATTTACAGGTTGGCAGGTTTTGCCAATGTACACTCTGTCGCAGGGACATACCACGGCATAGATGACATTTTTAGTCTTACAGTTTGTGAACATATCATGCTTCCATTTGACCCCGTCAGGGTCAAACAAATTACCTTCCATTGTGGTAGAACATGATACACAGTTGCCACACTTATGATGCCCGCTTATTGGTTTTAAATTCCACTGTGTTATCAAATCACTCTTTTGTTTTGGGATGTGGCTGTCAGCTTTTATCAGTTGTTGTCCAATGCTCCTGTTTTTGCGCATGGCGAAAATGTTTTTTTTTCAAAGGATGTTGCAAGTCCTCTAATAGATGCCAATTCTTCAAAATAATGCGCTTGGATTGATTCGTGTGTGATCCAAAAGTTGTAACACACACCAATTCATTGAGTTCACCTTTTTCTTTTTTCTGGAGGAGGTTTTCCCTCGGGGTGAATCTTGCACGTTTTTTTGAATGTTTGAGAAGTTTTTTTGGGTAACCCCTTTTCGCCATCTCAGTGCAAAAATTTGTTGCATGGTAATCAAAGTCTGCCACATCCGAGTAATTTCGCCTTATTCTTAGCATTTGGCCAAAAGGGAGATTTTCCTTCAAACACTGTGGATGCGAGCTTTTGTAATGGAGGATGGTGTTTCTGTCAGTTGTTTTTTTGTGCGAAGTTGTTGCCAGAATATCATCGCGGATGCCTACTGTGATGTCAAGGAACGTCATTTTACTTCTACTGGACTCTATTCACTTAAAGTGATGGGTTGATCCCAAACACCAATCACAAGACATTGAGGCTGCACTTTTGCGCAAAGAGGCATATCTCATTATGAGATTCAACAGTGTCAATAATGGGTTAAATGTACTAAGTGAAGTTAATAGAATATAAGCACTTCAAGCCATGCCGTGAAAAATTCCAGTGTAAATTAGCAATAACACACGTCCCCATTCTAATGCTCACTACAATTCCCATAATTCTTTTTGGCATCGGCCCTTCCATGCCCTGATTGGCGCCCTTGGCCATGTGACTGAAAGGTTTAGCTTTTAACATTTCACCCGCGTTTGCTCGCTGCCGCCTTCGCATCATTGTTTGAGTCGATCGCGCGACAGCAGTTAGTCGCGGTAAGACTCTGCCGCTCTCTGTAAACATACACGCTAACTCCGTTTCAATTACGGGTTTGATGCAATCATTCACTCATGTTTTTTCAGGAACAAATCTGACAGTGGAATAAAAGTCTTCCTGTGATACTCGGAGTATACACTGCACCGAGGGTCCTAATTACCGGTAAGAACCTTGATGTTTTTTCCAACAAGCTAAACCCGGCAGTGTCTTCTTGTTTTTCATTCGCGTATACACAGCCATTCACTGGCCTTTTGTGCTCGTTTCCTTTCTAGGACGCCTCACGGCAACAACCCCTTTAACTACAATCAATTTAACAATACAAGTAAGCCTTTTAATGTTCTTCCACCTTGCACTTTGTTACTTTTTTAGTCGATCATCGCTCTAAGATTCATTTAAATTCTTTTTGTAGATGGCCTAAGGGGACCTAAAACTGGAATTTATAATCCAACACTTGACTCGCGAGGTCCGGTTGGAAATCAGACTTCAAGGTAAAGTCACTTGCCTACATTTTTCCAAACACAACTGGTGTCAGCCCCTAAGCAGAATACTATAACTTACCAGACCAATCTCGCTCTCCCACAGGTTGATTTCCACGGCTGTCCGATGACATTTGAATAAAGAAACATGTAGACCAGTTTGTATTGGTCACATAAGGTATGTTGCATCCTTCGATGCATTCATTCGAAAAAGCACTTTTCCCTTCATTAAAGGTGGACCCTCTTTAAACAATTTTCCCTTTCCTTTCCTTCATACAGTACCTGCGGATATAATTCCCTGCCCTGATGAGAATCCAATGATTAGAACAATTAGGTTTCGAAACGCGTCAGCTTTAAATCAGGCATTCAGTCATTCATGCTTGTCAAAAAATTGATTGTTTTGGCTATCATTCCTGTTGCCAATAATATAAACGATTGCAATAATATCGTAACAGGATTTTGGGTTGTGTAGTGAATAGTACTTACCCCCTGAAACTTAACGCATTGACTTAATTACATCGCCATTGTACTGTTTTTTGATAATGGTTTTATGACTGTTGATAACATTTTTTGTAAAAGCACATTTGTATGGTTTGTCTATTTACGTTTTTCTACACATTAATTGCATTGTATGTTGTCTTTTTTTCTTTTTCCTTCTAAAAATTCGTGTTGGGCTTAAAGTGAAGTTGACAATGCATTTTCCTCGCCCTTAAATGTGAAACACACAACGAAACAAGTCAATGACATAAATAAATGTCTGGGTTAACTAACTAATTGTGGTTCCCCTTTGTTCAGCATTAAATGTCCTTTTCATTGTTGTTCACAGAGGCATAGGTAAATCCCCCTTTTTTGCGCTACAATAGGCCCTACCTACCCTCTTACCTACAGGGCCAACCCCTGTCTTCTTTCACTCTCTTTAGAGAGCAGCTCTCCTCTAAAGAGAGCAGCATCAGGATTGGCTACTACTGTGTCTCGGCAAGTTGGCAGCCATTAGTCTAGGCGCCAACGGGACCCCAGAGCAGAGATGGTGCGGACCCGGTCATGTGAAGACAAGGTAATTTTTTTATTTTATTTATCCCCACCCCCCTGGCCCCCACTGTGAGCGAGCCGTGTATTCTCAGTATTGGTAGCAAGTTTGCCTTTGATGAGCAGAGTGCTAGCTAGATGAGTGAAGGCAGAATTGTTCTAATGAGAACCTGTAGCCGAGGCTGGTAGGGCTCGAGTTTTGGAGGGGAGACCGATGAGGTGGAGCTTTGCCCGGGTTGAGTCTTTAGTATTTCGGTCGCCTCACGTTCGTTTGTTTGCAAGATGAGTTTGCTCTGATCCGCGTTCAGTGTTCAAGACTCGTGGGTCCGTCTAATCTTCCCTTTCTTTTAAGTCCTCTCTATTTCTCATGTTTTACAAGCTATTTATTATCCTTCTCCTGTTGTTTATCTTGTTTAGTCTTTTACACTTTCGTCTTTGGTACAAACTGCTTCTTTATTGACATTTCCTGTTCCTTCCACTGGAATTCTGTGACATTAATTCATTTTTTGTCTTTCTTATTAAGTCTGCACTGGCGAGGGTGGGGGGAAAGTTACACATCATTATTGTAAGTTTAACATCTACATATGGCAATTGGCAAGAGAAAGGTGACCTGTCATGATCGGAAAAGGACCTGCCACTGCACCGCAATATGTGTGGCAGAGTTTTAGTAACTTTATTGTCAACGATTTTTGTGTTAAAACGGAATATTGTAGAGTAGTGGCAAATGCAGCAAATCAACAATTATGCAGAAAACGCGGCAGCTGCCAATTCCTGTACCCTGGTTCTGGTTGAGGGAGAGTAAGTTCATCTTCAAATTTGACTGAGAGGCCCTCGATTGCCAAGTTCATGACGCTGCTATCACTGCCCTAGGTCGTGATGGTTATGCTACAGAAGCCGAGGACAGGCTCTGTTTCATTATATGTAACTCATCTGGTGTGAGTAGAGCACGTGCCTTAGAGGTTTTACATCTTGCGAGTCTTAAGGTCGAGTATTTCATATTTGGCACCACTGAGGGGTTTGGCGGTAGTTGGGGGTGGTGGACGTTACAAAGGGGGCGGGGAGCTTTAGATTGCTTCTACGTGCTAAATATGTACCTAATCCCTGGTGGACTTCATGCTCATGACGTTCTGGACAACACCTTTTTATCCCCTGCACTGTGCACATCTCAGGAGTATTGATGTCAGCCCGTTACTAGTGGGACGCTGGCATCTCCATTTGAAAGGCTCTCTGTGCCTCTCTCAGCAATCGGCCTATTTAACCCTTGATTGCCCACAAGCAAAAAGGCAAAAAGTCAAGAACATAAGTTTTATTTTTCATTTCAGAAGTTTACATGTACGAGCTACATGCAAAACTTAGGCAGTGGCAACTCTTTTTTTTGTAAAGTTTAACCCATCACCTTTCAATTGGATATTGCTATATTCAGATGCTCCGATGGTAATAATGTGCACAGCTTTACCCAGACACTTCTAACAGTTGCTGAAATGTCAATAAGAGACTGCTACATCATACACATAACTTGCTGTGCTTAGCCTCATAATGTATCTTATAAATTGGTGATCCGTTGCTGCATAATTTCAGTGGCCCTGTATATAAAACCACCCACCATTCCTGCCTTTGTCTGATGGTTTTTACATTTTGACAGAGGTATTGAGTCTATTTGAAAAATCTGCTAGCTTTCCTTGTTAAAACTAGGCCTAACTTTAGAATAGTCACCAGGAGCTTTGAGGGTAGAGAAGGAGCAGGACTAGGAGCTACCTGAGGCTGAAGCTCCATGTGTTTTTCTTACGACGGTCAGCCTCGTTTGCTACGCTCCCTCGCCATAGGGCACTCATCCCGAACCGTTACGCCCTACCACTTTCAAATGTCACCAGCCGCCACTGAATTTAACACAAATATATTTTTGTTTCACGTTTTCTGAGCAAGTTGACGCCATTCGGAAGGATAAGGTGAGTTATGGTAAAATGTGTGTTTTCATATGTCAGATTGAGTGAGATGTCTATAAATTTAAAGCGTCTGGTTTTGCTATCTCATATGCAGGGGATTGGCACCTTTTCTAAAGAGAAATAACAGGGCAATCACAATGGCACCTTTAATTTCTATATTGGTCATGTAAGTTCAACCAAGTGGATGCAGAGTACTTGTATAGAATGCAAACCTGATAACGTCAACAATAATTCCTTGTGCGAGGAGGTACAGTGCTTTGGATGAATCAGGGCTTACTGCTAACTACAGCTGAAGGCACTTCTACCCACCCTCAACCCCTCTACTAAAGATGTTCTTTTTTTTTAAAAAAAGCTTCAAAGCTTGTCACATATATCTTCATACCCCATAATTGACTTTGGCTGTGCAGGGCTTCCAAACATGAGCTGGAAACCCACTCTATAAGGGTTTCCAGCTAATCAATTGGGAGGTCTGAGAGACTCCCAAGCTTGGCCAGGGAAGAATCACTGACCGGCCCCTGGGTATCTCTGGCTGGCCCTGGAGTGGAAGTCCCATCCTGGGCGCCATTCTCCAGGGCTCTGTATCACATAGCGCCAGGGACAGGGTCATGCATGCCCAATGAGGTCTCCCATGCTTCAACGATGAAGAAGCTCTGACTGGGCCCCAGGTCAGAGCTCTAGCTGTCTCTTGGGTGGAAGCCCCTGGTACTGGGCTACCTTCCCTGGCCTACCACAATGCAGCGTACCTGGTCTGGGGTCCCGCAGGCCAAGAAGGACCTACCCTGCCTACCTGGGTTAAAAAGCTCTGACGTGACCCAGTTCAGAGCTGTGGCTGGCTTAGATTGGAAGCCCCAGCCCTGGGCTCCAAACATCAGATTGTGTGTTTAACTAAATGGCAAGGATTGGGTCCTGCAGGTTCAAAGAGGTCTTCCCTGCCTGCCTGGGTTAAAAAGTTCTTCCTGGGCCCCAGTCAGGACACTGGCTGGCCCAGGGGTGGAATCCCCCAGCCCTGTGCACATTTTCTTAGCCCGCTGTGTCACTTGGAGCCCAGGACAGGTTCTGCTAGGCTCGGGAGGGCCTCCCCCGACTGTATGAATTAAGAAATTTTGATTGGACTATGGGTCAAAGCTCCAGGAGGTACAGGGTGGCAGCTCATGTCACTGACCTCTGTTCTTCGCCCACCTTCTCTCAAAGTGCTGGATGATGTCCCGCAGTCCGAGGTAGGTCTGCCCAGCCAACCGAGATTAAGAAGCTCTGTCTGAGCCCCAGATCAGAGCACTGCCAGGTCTGGTGTGGAAGACCCGACCCCTGGGTTTCCTTCCCTGAACCAATGTATCGCTAAGAGCCTCAGACGTGGTCCCACAGGCCCCGGAGGGCCTTCCCTGCCTGCCTGGGTTAAGTGGGGCTTCGGGGTTCAGAGAGGGGTTTATTGAGGGATGCCACTCATCTATGCAGGAGTAAGTCAATTGCATTGCTGTGAAGGTGGAGGCATGCAACTTAAATTTTTGCTATAAGTTAATCGCTAGGGTCATGATTCTCAAATGTAAACATGCACTTTGTCTCATTTGGTTATTCACTTTCTCTTTTAAGCTAGTTGTATCATAAAACTCCTGCTAATGCCCTGGGGTATGGTAGCAATAAGATATTCACAGACGGCTGGTGGCAGCGTGATGAGAGTCAACTCACCATGCCTTATAGGGAGACCCCAAAATGAACCCCATATGGCTCTGTCTCACCATTGAATGCCACCCACCTCAAGTTTGAGAGATAGAGAACAAGATAGACACACATACAGGAACAGGAGAATACATGATAATGCACATTACCTTATAAGTTGCAAGAAATTGGGTTACTGGGGTATGAGCCTTGGTCAAACAGCAACCACAGTCCTTGTCAGGGGAAGGCACAAGCAAGCCCCAAATTAACCTGTGCTCACTCTCTTGGTAGCTTGGCAATGAGCAGTCAGGCTTACATTAGAGGTGATGTGTACAGTATTTATTCAACAATTTAAACAGTAAAACAGTGAATACAGCACACAAAAAGATCACACACAAAGTTAGAAAAAAAAGCTTCATTTAATAAATAAAACACAAAATGACTAAAATCAATTTTGTTTAACTGGAGATATTGAATTTGAAAGTTTTTAGAGAAAAAAGCAGCAAAAGCATAAAGGGCCAGCTGTGGATATCTGATCTGTTCCAAAGAGCTGCGAGGGTGCGAAGCGGAGTTTGTTGTCATCATCAAGGCTGCCGATGCAAGGCCTGAAACTGAGGATGCTTCACACAGTGGTGGTTCCGAAGGCAATGTTGGCTGTGGTGGTGATGCAAGTCTTTGCGATGGGTCCAATCCACGCAGCAACAGAGGTGAACTGGTTCTGTTCGGGGGTGCGCCATGCAACAGAGGAGATGTGTCAGTTCTGCTAGATCCACAGGAGCCTTAAGCCCACTTCCAAGGGTCCAGAACTGGGGTGGCACTACTTGGCAGGGTAGACTAACCGATGGCAGATACTAGGTGCAGATGCAAGGTTGTTAGAAATGTATTATATCCTCAAGGCTTCGTATCAGGAGGCCAGGAGATGCAGGTCCAGTCCTTCTCAACCAGGCAAGTGGGCAGAAGGTAGCAGATCAGCACCGTAAAGCAGGACTCCAGTACAGTGAAGTCCAGCAGAGTGGTAGTACTTCAGCAGCACAGCAGTTCTTCTTCCCTGGCAGAGTATCCACAGGTCCAGAAGTATACTGGAGTGGACAGAAGTTATGGTGTCTGAGGCCAGTATGTATACCCAGTTCTGCTTTTGAAGTGGAGGAGAAGCTTCTAGGGGTTTCCCATTAAAGTCCCCCAGCATCCTGTCTCCCTGTCCTGGCTCCAAAATAATTGTAGGGGGTATGCAGCCCTTTGGGTGAAGGCAGGACAGAGCCTACTCAAGTGTAAGTGGAGCTGTGCCCAGATCCTCCCACCCACCCTGTCATCCTGCCAGTGATGGTCCTTCCAGGCACATCTAAGTTCCCTACTGTGTGTGTGTGTCTGTGGCAGTCTAAGGTGAACACACAAAGGCCAACTGCTAGCTACTCACAACATGTGACCAGAGACAGTCCAGAGGCACCTCTGGCCATATGAATCATAAAAGAGTTTTGCGATTCTCAAATTCCCATTTTTAGCGAATCGCAATTAGAGAATCGCAAAATGCAATGTATGTAGGATTTGCAAACAATTTTGCGAATCCTAAATATTCCTTATTTCCAAATTCCAAATTGAGATTCGCAAATAAGGAATACCTTCCAATTCATTCCTATGGGCTAGCAGGCCCATAGGAATGAATGGGAAGACATCCTCAATTTGCGATTACCAATTAGAGAATCGCAAATTGAGAATCCAATTTCAATGTTGCAAGGGTGCCAAAAGGACACCCTGTTGCACCCCTGAAATATGCATGTGTACACATTTTACGCATATACATGCCCTAAGGGCATGTATGTGCGACATTTGGCACTTTTAAATAATCTAAAAAGTGCTTTTTTAAAGAAAATCGCAAATTACCACCAACTTTAAGTTGGTGGTAATTTGCAATTCCTTAAGGACAAATAGCAAATTTCTGGTGCTTCCAGAATTGCATTTAAGGAATCGCAATTTGCAATTCCTTAATTGCATTCGCAAAATAGAGAATCACAAATTTTGCAAATCTCTATTTTGCAATGGCCTTTTGGGATGATACATACCAAAAGGCTTTTTCCAATTCACAAAAACGGGCAGATTCTGACAATCTGCCCATTTGCAAATGGGAGAAAGGCTTGACACATATGGCCCTAAATGGCTAAGGCAGGAAAATACCAAGTTTCTAAAATCCGACTTCACCATAAATTAGGATTTTGAATTGTGATTCCTGACACAGTAAACATGAACTGTAACAAGGTAACTCCAATGCTATCCTATGGGAAAGATAGGCCTTGCAATGTTGAAAATTTAACTGGAGAGTTTTTCACTACAAGGACATGTAAAACTTAAAAGTACATGTTCTACTTTTTAAATACATTGCACCCTGCTCTCTGGGCTGCCGAAGGTCTATCCTACAGGTGACTTACATGTAGTAAAAAGGAAGGTTTTGGCCTGGCAAAGGTTTATCTTGCCCAGGTCGAAATGGCAGTTTCAACGACACACAAAGGCTCTGCAATGGCAGGCCTGAGAGAAATGTTTAAAGGGCTATTTAAGTGGGTGGCATAATCAATGCTTCAGACCCACTAGTAGCATTTAATTTACAGGGTCTGGGCACATGCAGTGACAATTTACTAGGGGCTTACAAGTACATTAATAATACTAATTGAGTATAAGCCCTTTCTACCATGTTTTAAGGGGAGAGCACAAGCACTCTAGCACTGGTTAGCAGTGGTAAAGGGCACAGAGTCCTATGGCCCTCAAAAAAGAATTCAGCAAAACGGTGGAGGGTTAAGGCAAAAGGTTTGGAGATGAGCCTGCAGTAATGGCCTGGCCCTACATATGTGAAATAAATCCATTCATTATATTTGAAAAAATGTAAGAGAATCAATGCATTTACGTGCTTTTTAGACGTTTCACTGTTGTTTTTCTTGTCATTTACAGCACACATTACTTAAATACTTCATGTTCTCATTAATTTAAATTGGAAAATGACTTAAGAACAGGTGCAGAATATGCTGGAGCTCGAGCTCATAACCATTGCAATTAGAACTCATTATGATCATTAGATAGTAAGAACAATCCCTGAACAGTTTTCAAATTAAACCTTTTGGTAAAATGCTCCGTACTGTCAGGAAATATAGACACTCTGGTGCTAGTAATTAATTCAAACTCTACTATGTCTTAACAGTTCGAGAAACAGATGTTAACTCTGCTGCGTTTTGGTGACCTCCTATAGATGTTACTTTATATGGAAATAAAGATGATAGACATAGGGCCAAATTTAGATCTTTTTGGAGGGGAATAATCCGTCACAAACGTGACAGAGATCCTGGCCGCCTTATTATTATGATCTTATCAGATCCTAAGGAGACTGAAATATGGCGGACGGGATATCCATCACGTTTGTGATGGAGTATTCCATCTTCTGAGATCTAAGTAAGGCCCACGGATTGTTTGGAACTACTAGACTCAAGGTTTCAAACTAAAGTGCTGTTTTAGATGTGAATAGTAAGATGCATTATAGTGGTGCTCTCCCAGTCACCAGCGTAGGCCCAATGTGGCCCCATAGTGAGGGGCCTGCAATTCAGGAATTATGTAGTGTGCAAAGTTCCGCATACCTTTGTATGCTTTACCTGTACATTTCAATTGCTTAAAGATGCAAAAATGTTATGGGAACCCTGCTGGAGAGAAAGATGAATTACCTAGGGGAACAGACACGGAATTACCAATTCCCCTTGTACTTTCCTTATTCCTCAGAAGATTGCCAGAATGTACCCGTAATCCCCGTCATTTCCCCAAATGCAGAGGTATCGGAACCCCCAAAATCATTAACTCCAGGGGCTCAGAGTTAACTGCTAAAAAATGTGTCACTCATAACTAGATCCTTTTAATCCAACCCTACCAATAGAGCTTACTGCAACAGCGCTTTTTGAAATTTAAGCTTGAGAAAATGTGGCTCTGTAAGACTGCACTCATGAGGTCACACAGCCCACAAACGTGTATCTTATTTTATAGGCCCTTGCACATAAAAATCCAACTTCTGTTCCCCGAGTTTCACAGGCAATTTACAAATGTACACAAAAATGGGGAATAATGAATGAAAAACTAATTTTCCCATGTTTTACATGTGACATTGCGTCATTTAAAAAATGTAGCTTTTTCCTTTGCGAGCTGCAAGTACAACATGCTTGTGAGCACAATTTGCAATTAACTGTAAACTGATTGTACCTAAAAAAATAGCTTAAATATATTGTTTGTGCCCCTATTTACTTTTTTGCCTGTTGTGACCTGAGGGAGTACATAATAATGCGAGAAGAGATACGGATTCAGGTGTTGTGATTGGGGAACAATTGTCCCACTCCGGTTGAAATGGATACATATGGTGCTACAAACCATTAAGTTGACTTACATCAGAATGGATTCTTTGTGAATTTTTGGGGAGAAAAGTCTTAATCGCCATAAATTCACAAATAAGCCCTGACTAAGTCTAACTTAACAAAAAGCTCTGGTTGCATTCTTGGTTGCGTTTTAAAGAAAAGGAAATATTATATTCTCAACAAAGAAATTAACGAATACACAAATTGACTTTTTTTACTTTTTAGTGGGTGCACCATACTGCAGTGTATGTTTATGTATTTCTGCATAACAGTTGTGTCAAGCAATGAACGATACCTCGGATGTAGTGCACCAATATGGAACTGTGTGAGAGATCCGGTTAAGGCAGTCTGTCGTTGCAGGCGTTCAAACACTGAGAGGACCACTTGGAACACAGGAAACGCGCCCTCCTCCACAGGCTGGGGCAGTTTTCATATTTAGATGCGTGGAGGGGCCCTCACCCAATTCATCATGGAAGTAGACTGGAAGAATCGGGACATAAAGTACTGATCAAGACATATATGATTTCCAGCTACTGAAAAGTGATTTCCTAAATACTGTGCCAGACCACGAAGTACTGGAAAAACTCATTATTTTCTCTTAAAAATACCCTGTAAAAAATATTTTTACAAATATATTTGGAAACATTTGTTGTAAAATGGATTGCTCAGTAACATTTAGTATAATAAAAAGAATCTTGCAGCAAGAACCTCTCCAGATAAAGGCAGAATATTTTGCCCTGTCAATATGTGCCAATTAGTATAAAAGTTTCCCAATCCTGCCTTCGTAAAGTTTTCAATAGCAAACGTATGTCTAGAATTGACACTATTTCTCTCTAATAAAGCTATACTTTAATTCACAGCAGTCATAGGCCAGTATTTTCAGAAAATTTGTTTTGGAGCAATCGTATACATCTTTAAACAAAACAAGGAAAACAACTGTTTATTTTGCGACTCATATAAGGGCAATGTTTTTATTTCCTGATTCTGTGAATAAGTGGTGCATAGGGACCTCCAGCAGTTTAGGGACAAGTACTTCTTCATGGTAGATCGTAATTTTCCACCATAGAGTTGGAAGATAGGCTACAGAGTTTGTGAAATTTTACAGAGTCACAAACAATTTATTACCAGTTATTTCTAGATAGAGATGTCCCAAAAGTCCATAATGTACCCTTACCTCTCCCTTACGAGGGCTGAGTTTAATGAATGACAATGTATTTGCTTTCGAAGCTTGGATTTGAATTTTCTATGGGCCCTTGTCATCTCACATGTGCGTGAATGTGTGTGTTAGATATAGGTAGTCCACTGGAAGGAGATAGCTTGTGTGATGTTTCTCAGTACTTACTAACTCTGGGATTACATTCTTGAGATTTGCCCCACTGCTTAATCAAATGATAATAATTCCATGGGCCTGGGTTGCCATTCTACACTGCTGGCTCAGTTTAATGTCATGATTAATGGTAAGATTGATCAGTAAAATTTGTTTTTGGACTCCCAAGCAAAGATCAAAGAGTGTGTGAAAATGTCCTCCTGACAGAATCTAAAAATGCTCAGCTTTTCTTTGGGAAAGCCATTGCATGAAATGAGCAGGTCAAGGTACTGAGAGTTCTGTGAGACAGAGAACTGTCATTCAAAACTCAGGCTGAAGAACACCCAAATCTCTTTTCAGTTGCAGTGCGCAAAGCTAGTCATGCAAAAAGGCATAATCACTATTCACTGTCTGAGTACCCTACGGTTCAGCCCTGTGGAAAGTTATTTGTTTGAGGTTGAAGATAGAATCCTTATTCCAAGTATTAGCAATGAGGATAGTTCTGTGTGCTGGTTGATACAACTTGGACTTTTGATGTCCACTATCGGTTAACAGACGTTGCTGGCTTTGTTTGTGGGTGTGTGGTGATGTGTTGAGTCCCTGAAAACATCAACTTCGCTATTGGATGGATTTTTGATGTGTATGTTAACTTCTTCTATACTAAACATAAAATAAGCAATAGTCTAGTAGACTTCATGAGATCTAAATTGGCAAAGATGATTTGACATTTCATTCATTATAGTCTTTATTCGGCACTTAAAAAGACACCATAAAAGTACATAAAAAAGTTACATTTAAAAGCATTTAAAAACACATTCAAATAATTTAAAAAAAGCTAAAGGGCATTGCATTCATGTCAAAGAGTTTCTAACATCAGTCTCTGGTTATGGGACATTACATTCAATTGCCTCTCTTGTATTCCTTAGCCTCATTGCCATCCTGATAAAATGTATTATACAAATCAGAGTATGGGCATCTGGAGCTTCCTGCAAAAAAGGAGAGCTGCTTTCGCCTGTCTAAATTTAGCTTCCTTCAGAATCCCTACTAAAAACTTACGTCTGGGGGCTGAATTGAAAGAGCACAACATTACAAAGTGAAGGGTATCCTGCGGAGACCTACTGTCGCAGCCGCAGGTACTCTTCAGCTCCACTGATAGAGTAAATCCAGAGGGGACAGAAAGTAGGTGATGTAACATATTAAGTCTGAAACGAGTCATATAGAATCTGTCCTGTGCATTGTACATCACAGCAAGGTATGGTTCCATTCCATATGCCTTTTTCAGTAAGCTATAGGACAAGACTGTAGGTTTGCGCTTTTCGATGACAGCCCTGTTTGTAGATGTCCATTCGACTAAGAGTTTTTTGACCTACGTCTTGTTCTGGGTATTTAAGGTCTCGGGTGCGGTAAAAAAAAATTTGCAGCCTATTGCCTCCAAGGACTCTTTTATATGCTTCATCCAAGGGATGTGGCCCCCTCTGTCACGGTTCAGACAGTCTTTAATGATTTGCCTGCTGGGGCCAGCCTCTGGGATAGTCCAGATTTTAATCCAAGCCAAGAGCGGCCTAATCTTTATTAGGTCTTCAATGTAGGGCTCTCCCAGTTCATCATGTACAATGTAAGATGGAGTACTCTGTGGCACCTTCAGTATCCTTTTAAAAAATGTATTTTCCTCCACCTGAATCTGGTGCAAATGCTTGTTTGTAAAACCCCACACTTCTGACCCATAGGCTGCTTTGGCACAGCATATTGACCTATACAGGTTGAGTACTTGCTCCGGTGACCATCTGCCCAGTCTTCTCCCATAGCCCATTATGGCCCCTAATGACGCCACCAATTTTGCTGCATGTTTTTCCAACAAGGGTTTAAAATCTAATTGCTCGTTGAATAAAACGCCCAAATAAGAAAAAGACAGGACCTGACCTATTTTATGAGAGCCTATCCTGTATACAAATTTCCTTTTTGCTTCTTACTCCAACTGTCATAACGTAGGATTTTTCCAGATTAGCTGACAGGTCAAGTGTGGCCATAAAGTTAACAAATCCATCAATCAGCTTCTGGAGCCCCAGCGGTGTTCGAGCTAACAACACCGCGTCGTCCGCATAAAGCAATACGGGCACAGGGCGGTGGCCTATTTGGGGGGAATCCACACTCAGTTTGGATAGTTCTTTGTCCAAGTTATTAATATACAAAGGAAATAAAAATGGCGCTAAAATGCAGCCCTGCCGCACTCCACTCGTGCATAGGAATGGTTCTGTCTTGCTTCCATCTTGGTTATATCGGACCGTTGCTGATGTGTTCTAGTGTAGGGCCTTCAGGGTGTCGACTAGCTCTTGTTCCACTCCCAAGTTTATCATTAGTGCCCATAATTTTCTCTGTTTACGCGGTCGAAGGCCGCAGAAAGGTCCATAAACCCCATGTGAATAGCCCCCTTACTGGCAATGGTGTACTTAGCTGACAAGAGGTATAAGTTCACACACTGGTCGGTAGTTGATCTGCCCCCCCTGAACCCATATTGTATATCTGTAAGTATTTGGTTATCCTCTGCCCACTCTTGTAGACGATTTAAAATGGCCTGGCCCAACACCTTTGCCGTCACGTCGATTAAGGATATGGGGCGATATCATTGGGGGTCATCCCGATTCCCTTTTTTATAGATTGGTACAATGGTCGCCGAGGACCAGGAGCGGGGCAGTCCTGCCACAACTGCCTCGTTCAGGACCCTCCTGAGAATGGGAGCCCACAGCTCTATATTACTCAGATAAAGATCAGGGGGTATACCATCAGGGCTTGGTGCTTTATTTTTAGCTAGCCCTGTGATAGTCAATTCCACTTCAGCCATAGAAAAATCTAGCTGTGCAGTCAGTTTTGGCCTCTGGCCTTCATCATGAGTTTCCGTGTGTAGTTGTAAAGACACTGGAAGTGGGTATACCATTGTTCTGGTAGGATTGTATTCAGTATTTGGGGTCCGCTAGGGTTCTGGAAGCACAGTGTATTTATAACTTTCCAGAACCCCGACATATCTCCTCTTTCTGCCGTCTCCCTTAAGTCCTCCCAGGCTTGTATTTGTAAGATTTCTTTGCGGGATTTCAGGGCCTTTTTATATTTCAATCTGCAGTGAGCTATTTTGGAGTTGTCCCTAGGCCGCTGTTTAAGACTACATTTGAGATCTTTATGTGCCTTGATGCAATCTTGGTCAAACCAACGAGATGTGGGGACTGTTTTGCTTCCTTTAGAGGTCTTTAGCAGGCCATCCACAAGACGTGCTATTTCCTCGAATGCGCTGACCACCATCGCTCCCTCCATGCTTTGATCAAGGCATACATTTATAGCATTTAGCCCTGCTATTACGAGGTTTCTGTAGAATTTGTCTCCGTCTATCTTGGCCCACCTAAGCCTCCTTCCCTGATCTACGGCCTTTTCTATTACATCTGCTCTGCTCGATGGTTTCTTATAGTTTAGACATTTTAGTTCCATAACCAAAGGGTTATGATCACTGAAAATGCTAATTTCAATTGCCATACTGCTGATCCATTTTCTAAGTTCGGTTGGGTTCTCCACTACTGCCTAACTCTATCAAATCCATTATATGGACCAAATTGTGCCTTTTTGTCACTTTTTCTATTTCCCACCCCTATGCGGAATGTCCAAAGTGTGGTCCTTTTGCCACTGTACACCGCGACCAGTCCTTATTTATTGGCCTCAGATTCTCACAAAGGTGGCAGTTACAATCCCCTGTAAGAATGATGCGCGGGGTACCTGCTGCCTTATTTAGTGATAACTGGGCGTCTAGGCGGCAATCCAGTTCTTTTATTACGTTTCCTCGGCTACTTGTGCCCCATGCATTATACCAATTTATCACTATGATATTAGTCCCTTTAGAGCAATAGCCTATTGCCTGCATATATTTTGAGTCCCAGTTGTAATTAGACCATGCCCCTTGTATGAGGAGGTCTACATATATTAGTAGTCCTCCAATCGCTCTCCCCGATGACGACCTTACAGCAGGGACTGAAAAACATTTAAACCACTCTATAATGTACTGGTTGGGATCAACCACCCAAGTCTCCTGTAAACATATAATTTGGAAGCTAGTTATGTACTGTGTCCATTCCTGGCAATCATACTTGGCCGCCAAACCTGCTATGTTCCAGGATATAACTCTAAGGCCATCCTGACTGACCAACATATTTGCTCCATCCCCTAATGAGCAAGTTTTCCTGTCCTCCCCCACTATTATAATATTATCATTTAGAGCAAATGTGTTTTCTTCATTTGGCCTTACCAGTTTATCTGTCGATGAAATGGCCCTCTTATCTTTTCTGCGTGTCTTTGGCTCTATGCGCTTTGTCCCCCCTTGTTGTTCAGGGGCGTTCCTCGTACTGGCTCCCCTGCTGCTACTTTCTTCTAGAGTGGTAGATGTAGTGTTTCTCAGCCCTAAGGACCCTTCCCCAGAAAATCCTGTATCCAATTGTGATGTACTAATTATATCATGGGCGAGTCAGTCCACCTCATCCAATACGCAGAACCTATTCCAATGGGCGAATAGTGGGATCGCGGGATCGTAGAAAGGTATACCCTGCCAGGGTGCTTGCCACTGTTGAACTCTATTCTGGGGGTCATGGTGATAAGCCCTACTCGTGTGGGCCCTATTTGTATGCACTGGTGTCTGGGGTGTGATGGGGTAGAAATATGATAGATGCAGCGGATATATTTGGGTGTTTGTGCCGCTCAATGGGGCATTACATATATAGTTCACTGCAGAGGTATCCCTAAAGTTTATTGTTATGATATCTCCTGCTATCGTTTTTACTCCTTTCCCAATCCACTCCCCTCTTCTGACGGCAAGTATTTATCCGGAGATATTTGGGGGTAATGGCCTGTTCGCCCTTAGCCATTGCACACATTTGTTTTTTAGCTCAAGATGGGTTTCCCTTTTCCCTTCCTTTAAGGGAGGAACCCCTGTTAGTATTACAACGAAGGGCAAAGCTTCCAGGGGGAGATTAATTGTATGGAAGCGAGCTGAGCCTGTTTTCTCATATGCATTTTTGGGCAGGGTGTTTTTGGTCGAATTGTTACTCTCCTTCGGGTTAGGGCCTGTGATGCCATTTGCAGCTAAAGGGTTTCCCTATCCCTGGTTAATATGTACCTGAGGGGTGATAGTAGTGGGACAAGAGGGTGGGGGAGCTCTAGTGTTTTTGGGGTAGTGGTTTGTATACCTATCTTAGGGGCATATTATCAAGAAAGGTTGTTACATTATCGCCGCTTTTATCGACAGGAAACTGCAGATAAAGCGGCGATAATGGGCTTGATAATATGCTCTATGCAATTCCAATCGATGCCCATGTTAGATGTCTTCACATCTAACATGGGCTTCGATTGGAATTCATAGAGCATATTATCAAGCCCATTATCGCCGCTTTATCTGCAGTTTCCTGCCGATAAAAGCGGCGATAATGTAACAACCTTTCTTGATAATATGCCCCTTAGTCTTTGTTGTAGAGGGATTGACAGCTGGTACTACCTTATCCTTATGTGTGTTATTTGGTATTATCCTTTCCTGCCCAGCCGGGACTGGTGTTCCAGTTGGAGCCACCGGCTTAGGTATTCCAACCCCCCTGTTGTTTATTATAGAGGTTAATCTGTCAATCTTTGACATCAAGGGTTTGATGTGAGTAATGATGGTTTCTTCCAGACCTGCCTTTAAATCAGCTACCATATTTGCCACCCAACAGGGTATGCCTGGTGTGATATTAGATATTGGTGCCACTAGGTTATGATTTGCAGTATGATTTCTCCCTTTTTTTGTTGTTTACTAGGGTTTCTTTGGTCCTTCTCGGGTCTATGTTGCTTAATCTTGCCTTTTAAACAGCGGGCGGGGGATTTAGGTCTGTCAGAATGTCCTCCGAACCTATAAGGTTCTCTGTTGGTGCCTGTGCGCAGGGAAGCTCTGCATAAGAAGAAGCAAAGCAAAAGCTTGTATCCGGGACATCTGTTACAACCACAGAGAGGTCTTCTCCTAGGTCTTGGATGGTTATAGTCGGTGGTAGTGAGAGCCTCCTTTCAGTGTTAACAATTGCCGTAGCTACTGCCCCTATGGTTTGTTGTAACATTTTATCTATTGCTGTTAGTGTTGGTAGGGGCTGTGGTGTGTCAGCCTTCTGTCTAGTGTTGGAGCATAGCGTGGGCATCCTAGCAATTTTGGTCACCTTCCTCATAGTTTTATAATCAGTGTTTGTCAGGTTTAAGAGATATTCTCACCCACTGAAAGGTGTATCTTCCTGGCTTTCGGTATGGGAGTTGTACTCACAGATGTCCGTTGTCAAATGATTAGGGGGGTGGCCCAGCCGAGCCTCCTCTGGCCTCTGAGGGCCGTAGAGGGCCCGCCCTTTGCCCGTGCTTTGCCCGGCGCTCCTGCGACTCGGGGGGTAACGTGCAATTAATAGCGCCTCCTGGCACGTATTCCCCCCACATCGGCCGCGCACTGATTGGAAGGCTGCGGCGGCGAGGAAGGACCGGTAGCGGTGTCAGTGGCCTTGGGCAGCATTGGCGAATGGCGTCCTCCCGCTTCTGAGTTCGCGGAAAGGTAGGTGTCAGCAGCAAAGTGGTTGTTTTAATTCCCCCCCCCCACGGGGGTGACATGCAATTTATAGTGCCTCCTGGTGCGTATTCCCCCTCAGCAGGGCCGCAAGGGAGCTTGGGTGATGTAGTTCCCAGCTCTCCTCGGTCCTCCCCCCACAGCGGCCACGCACTGATTGGAAGGCTGCGGCGGCGAGGAAGGACCGGTAGCGGTGTTGGTGGCCTCGGGCAGCGTTGGTGAATGGCATCCTCCTGCTTCTGAGTTCGCGGAAAGGTAGGTGTCAGCAGCAAAGTGGTTGTTTCAATTCTCCTCAGTCCTCCCCCCACAGCGGCCGCGCACTGATTGGAAGGCTCGGCGGCGAGGAAGGACCGGTAGAGGTGTCGGTAGCGTTGGCGAATGACGTCCTCCCGTTTCTGAGTTCGAGGAAAGGTAGGTGTCAGCAGTAAAGTGGTTCAAGAGTTGCACTTCAATGTCTGGCCAAAGAACACATTAGGGAGTCCATAAATGCAGTGGACACTTGTCATCCACCTCTGCTGCAACTGTGTTTTTTCAGTGGCATAGATTGAGTGCCAATGGACCCACTGCGAGCAATGAAAGTGTCCATTTGCCCTCGACTGGTTGGTAAAAGACAGCCATGGTTTAGATGCACGGGCCCTCTCAGCCCTAAGCCCCAGTTCCACTGCACTTGATGCATCACTAATAGATTGTATTGATAGTACTGAATTTGGGTGAGAGCACACCATTTAAGGAAGGTTGGAAGTCTTCAGAGAACCAGGTCTTTTTGTGAGCAAAGAGTGTGAATTTGTATTTGTTTACACTTTCTTCTCTCTTTGTTGTATGGAGGCTAGAGGGAAATTTAAATTGCGCTGGCTTAATTCAATACATTTTGAGAATTTTGATTTTCGCTTGTTACATAGCTCCTTAAGCATGTTTCATGTATGACATTACAGGGTCTTTGTGTACAGTTTACTGCCACTTTGACTTGGTATTTAAAACTAATTGCCAAGACTTAACTTCTCTTTCATCACATATAAACCACTCTAAGAAAGGTCCTTGGTAACCCAAAGGGTAGGTTGCTATGTCAGTAAAAGGTAGGACATGTACTTTTATGTTTTACATGTCCTGGTAGTGACAAATAGCCTATTTTGTTTTTCACTACCAAGTGACCTCCAAGGGCTTGCTGGCTTGCCTCCTGTTTTCTGAAGTCTTAGGGACACAAAATAATTCCTGCAATCCTGCTGGTGCTGCTGGACTCTGCTTTCAGTGAGTCATACCCTTGCCTGAAGTGCCCCCTTCAGGTTCTCAGCCTTAGAAGTGGGTTCTGCAGCTATTCTGCTACAAAATTGACACATCGTCACTACTGCACTGATCAGAACCGATGCAGTGCCACTAGACACAGACGCAATGCCAATCCGGAGACAGGCCTGTGCAACTCGATGACGACAAGGGACATGACTGCAAGGTTGGACAATGACACAGTACTGCTCCCAGGTCCCAACTGAGAGGTTCAATGACAATGTAGCACCAATCCGAGGTTCTGACCACGAGGCTCGACTGCGACACATCGATGCACCTGTGTGAATCAGAACCGACGCATTGTCTTCACTGTGTGGAGAAGATCGAAGCATTTAGTTGCTTGCACCCAGTAAAGGTACTTTGTTTATCAGGGGCTGCGTGGATCCTGTAGCTGGCCTTTGCTTTCATGAGGTTGCCCCGAACTTTGACTGTGTCCCAATCCAGCGCGACCTAATGTAACCTTTTTAGTGCTACTTCCTTCAAAGCGCTCTTCTACATTTATTTCTTCAAAATTCAATATCTCAATTTCTACACATTGGAATTTTATAGTGTCGGTCTTATTTGGCTCAGACAAATGCTCTCTATTTTCTAAACTGTTGCAGAGTCTTTTTCCTGGTGTTTTCACTGTGTTACTGTATAAGAACTTGCAGAAATACATTGCACATTGCCTTCTAAGTTAAGCCTGCCTTCTCTATGCAAGGCTACCAGAGGGCTAGCACAAGATATTTTGTGCATACCTCTGTCAACTAGAGATCCAGGGGCATATTTACAATGAGTGTGGCATTAGCCATCATGGCTTAACGCCTCACTCTGCCTCTTCTGAAATACAAGGCTGCAACATATTTATGAGAATATGGTGCAGCCTTGCGTTTACCCCTATGCTGTCGATACACTTAGCAGTATAGTGACAATGCAGGCACCCTTGTACCATATTGCAAGGGTGTCTGCGTGCAGGGGAGGATTGTTTATGTGTAGGAAAGTGTCCCTTCCTGCACATAAACAATCCTAAAATGCCATTTTGTCACCTTTATGTGTGCTGCTTCATGCAGCACACGAGAAAGTCACAAAATTGCACTTTTTTAACTGATTGTTTATGTACAGGAAGGGGACCTGCCTGTACATAAAGAATCCATGGACGTTTGCTTTTTCAGTGTTGTCATCTGTGATGTCACTGACCATTTCATGAGTGATGTAATATGTGACATCGTCACCAGTGCATTGCGGGCGCGAGTTATAGTTAGCTTGGCTAACTATAACGGATGAATTTCTCTGGTTTTGTATCAGTGTAATGTCAACCTAAGTTTAAAGTCCCTGAAAAATGTGTTTTTTTCAGTGTCTATCTAAGGTTTTTAAAATGATAATTCCTAACTCTTAATGTCCCTGAAGCCTGTGGTTTTTTCAGTGAATTTCTAAGGTTTTTAAATGCTAATACTAACTATAACATACCTGAAACCTGTGGTTTTTTCAGAGAATTTCTAAGATTTTTTAAATTCTAATTTCTAACTATGTCTACTTAGGTAGAACATGTACAGAAAGAGGAAGAAAGGCACAGAAAGAAGCAAGAGAAGTACAGAAAGATGCAAAAGAGGTGCAGAAAGAGGAATAAAGGTGCAGAAAGAAGCAAGAAAAATGCATAAAGAGGCAACCAAAGTCCAGAAACAGGAGGAAAGGTGCAGAAAGAAGCATGGGAAGTGCAGAAAGATTCAGCTGAGGCGCAGAAAGAGGCCTACTTCGACTGTACCTTTCCACAGACTCATACAAATGAGCCTAAACACTAATCCTGCTCCCAAGATGTCCTAAACCTGTCAGAAAACCTAAAACTAGCTCAACACCTTGTGTTGGCGCTATAGTGGTTCCCCGATTCCGTGGACATGAGAGCTGGCGCACCTTGGTTGGAAGATATCTTTCCAAGGTGGCGGCACAACTCTGAGCTTTCTAGCATTCCGGGCGATCGCCGAGAGACCCGAGAGCGCAGCTGAGGCTCGTGCTGGTTCTGGGTACTGCGCACTTCACCGAGACCATTACGGAGTTCCGTAGGCCTCAACCCTCGTCGTGTAGTTGTCAGTGTAGTAAGGCGAATTCCGCGTAAAAGTCCTACCGTCGGTAGTAAGTAAACCTTCTATGCGACGGTCCATGAAAATCAACGCTGGTGAAAGAAGATTTCCGCAGCCAGCTCTGCCAGAGGAAAATTCTGGTCACGCAAGTATTCCTGAAAAGGAAAAGAGAAATATTGAATTAGTACTTTCCTCTAACGAGTAGAGTTACAGCTAATAAGTAAATTAGTCTAAATTTAAAGTACCTGCGAAGTAGCTCGCTTACGAAATTGGCCTCTGTTCATTCTGTTTCAAAGAAAAGAAAACGTTTTGGGTTAAAGCTATATCGTTGAAGATAATTATCGTTCGGTTGAAGTCTGAATTGAATAAGACTATACTTACCTGTAGTGTAAGTCTCCTTAGTTTGAGAGTTCTACTGAAAAGATTCTAAAGACCAAGATAAGGTTAGAACAGATATCTTACTCATACATACAAGTTAATACATACATGTAGACACAGAGAGAGCAGTTTTTTTAATGTGTTTATTTACGGGATATAGAGTGAATTAAGTGAAATAAGAACAACTCGAGTTTACAAACTATATCCTACGAAGAGAGGCAAAAGACTGGTTTAGTTTGGGTAGGTAAATGTACAAGAGAGAGAGAGAGAGAGATAGCTCTAGAGTAGAACTGCATTTGTGTTAATTCTGCTTATGTTCTTACAGTGAGAATAACGCTCAGAATACATAAGAGTAGCTGTGAAGATTCACCGTAAAAGACCAGCAGTCTCTTCTCTGTCCAAACCCCTTTCCCCCATGGGAATTCTTGCACGCAGCTGTTCATAGTCTAGGTGTGTGGAGAAGCCTCAGGGGGGCATTAGGGAAAGTGCATCATTCTGTTCCTGAGGAGTTTCCTGGATACTTCAAGTAAGACTCTCTGACAAAACCTCACTTTTCTCGTGAAGGTTCATTATTCATTGACTGCTGAGAATGTTAGGCCTACCAAATGTAAAACACCAATCCTAACCATATCACTGTTGTGACCAGGTTTGTGAAAGTATGCATGCTTAAGTCTCTGCTTTTACCTAGTGACATGCTACATAAAAAATAAACATACAAATACTTGAATGCCTGTGTTTCAAACAACATAAGCAGTACATGTGTGTACAAATAGTGTATGCATTGCTTTCTAAACATAATACAGGGCACATGAATATTCAATAGTATATTTGAGGGACTCTATAACACCTGTATACATAAGCCATGTCTACCTGTGCAATCGAATGACAGAGCAGAACTGAGAAGATTTGACCACCTATAGGAGGAGCTACCCACTTTTTAAGCTACCATCTTCTGATGCATAACACATGTGAGAATACATGTAGATATATACCTCAGTCATGAATGCACACAGACCTTTAAACTTACTAGCTTGCACTTCCCATGTGAGTACAGAAAGAGGCAAGAGAAGTACAGAAAGAAGTAAGAGAAGTGCGGAAAGAGGCAAGAGAAGTGCAGAAAGAGGCAAAAGAAGTACAGAAAGAGGCAAGATAGGAAAAGAAAGAGGCATGAGAGTTACAGAAAGAGAGGAAAGGGGTGCAGAAAGAGGTAAGGGGTGCAGAAATAAGTAAGAGAGTGCAGAAAGAAGCAAAAGAGATGCAGAAAGAGGCAAGAGGGTCACAGAAAGAATCAGGAGAGGTGCAGAAAAAAACAAGTGAAGTGCAGAAAGAAGCAACAGATGTGCAGAAAGAGGCAAGAGAACTGCAGTAAAAGGAAAGAGAGGTGCAGAAAGAAGTAAGAGAAGTGCAGAATAAAGAAACAAGTGCAGAAAGAGGCAAGAGAGGTGCAGAAAGAGGGAGGAGGGGAGCAGAAAGAGACAAGAAGGGTACAGAAAGAGGTAAAAGGGGTGCAGAAAGAAGCAACAGAGGTGCAGAAAGAGGCAGGAGAAGTACAGAAAGAGGCAAGACAAGTGCTGAAAAAAGCAACAGAGGTGCAGAAAGAAGCTAGAGAAGTGATGAAAGTGACAAGAGAGTTGCAGAAAGAAACTAGAGAGGTGCAGAAGGAGGCAAGTGAGGTGCAGGAGCAAGACAGAGAACTGCAGAAAGAGGCAATGCAGTTGCAGAAATAGGCAAGAGAAGTACAGAAATAGACCAGAGAAGTGCAGAAAGAGGGAACAGTGATGCAGAAAGAGGCAAAAGAAGTGCTGAAAGAAGCAACAGAGGTGCAGAGAGAGGCAAGAAAAAAGCACAAAAAATGAACAGAGGTGCAGAAAGAGGCAACAGAAGTGCAGAAAGAAGCAACAGAGGTGCAGAAAGAAGCCAGAGAAGTGATGATAGAGAAAAGAGAGTTGCTGAAACAAGAGAGTTGCAGAAAAAAGTAAGGGAAGTGCAGAAAGAGGCAAGTGAGGAGCAGAAAGAAGCAAGAATAGTGCAGAAAGAGGCAAGAAAAGTGCTGAAAGAAGCAACAGAGGTGCAGAATGAAGCCGGAGAAGTGATGATAGAGACAAGAGAGCTGCTTAAACAAGAGAGGTGCAGAAAATAGTAAAAGAAGTATAGAAAGAGGCAAGTGAGGTGCAGAAAGAGGCAATAGAAGTTTAGAAAGAGGCAATTGAACTGCAGAAACATGCAATAGGGGTACAGAAACAGGCAAGAGAGGTGTAGAAAGAGGGGACAGGGGTGCAGAAAGAGGCAACAAAGGTACAGACACAGGCAGGAGAGGGGAAGAAACAGGAAAGAGGTGTGCAGAAAGAGGTATGGGTGCAGAAAAACACCAGAGAGGTGCAGAAAGAAGCAAGTAAAGTGCAGAAAGAAGCAACAGAGGTGCAGCAAGTGGTAAGAGGGGTGCAGAAAGAGGCAAGAGAAGTGCTGAGAAAAGCAACAGAGGTGCAGAAAGAGGCAAGAGAAGTGCAAAAAGAAGCAACAGAGGTGCAGAAAGAGGCAAGAGAAGTGCAAAAAAGCAAGAGAGGTGCAGAAAGAGGAAAGCATAGTGCATACAGATGAAACAGGGGTGCAGACAGAGGCAAGAGAGGTGGAGAAAGAGGGAAAGAGGCTAGCGAAGTTCAGAAAGAAGCAACATAGGTGCAGAAAGAGGCAAAAGAGGAGCAGAAAGAGGTAAGAGAAGTGCTGAAAGAGGCAAGAGTGGTGTAGAAACAGAGAAGAGAGGTACTGAAAGAGGGAACAGGGGTGCAGAAAGAGGCAAGAGAGGTACAGAAAGAGGGAAGGGGGTGCATAAAGAAGCAAGAGAGGTACAGAAAAAAGCAAGATTAGTGATGAAAGAGACAAGAGAGTTGCAGAAAGAGGCACGAGAAGTGCAGAAAGAGGCACGAGAAGTTCAGAAAGAAGCAACATAGGTGCAGAAAGAGGCAAAAGAGGAGCAGAAAGAGGTCAGAGAAGTGCGGAAAGAGGCAAGAGTGGTGCAGAAACAGAGAAGAGAGGTACTAAAAGAGGGAACAGGGGTGCAGAAAGGGCAAGAGAGGTGCAGAAAGAGGGAAGGGGTGCAGAAAGAAGCAAGAGAGGTACAGAAAAAAGCAAGATTAGTGATGAAAGAGAGTTGCAGAAAGAGGTGAGAGAAGTGCAGAAAGAGGCAGGAGAAGTGCTGAAAGAAGCAACAGAGGTGCACAAAGAAGCAAGAGGAGTGATGAAAGGGACAAGAGAGTTGAGGAAAGAAGCAAGATAGGTGCAGAAAAAAGTATGAGAGAAAGAATCAACAGAGGTGCAGAAAGAGGCAAGAGGGGTACAGAGAGAACTAACAGAAGTGCAGAAAGAAGCAACAGAGTTGCAGAAATAGGCAAGAGAGGTACAGAAAGAACCAAGATAGATGCAGAAAGAGGGAATAGAGGTACAAAAAGAGGCAAGAGAGGTGCAGAAAGAGGCATGCGAGGTGCAGAAACAGGCAAGAGGGTGCAGAAAGAGGCAAGAGAAGTGCAGAAAGAGCACCATGAGTGCAGAAGGGGCAAGAGAACTGCAGAAAGAGGTAAGAGTGTTGCAGAAACAGACAAGAGAGGTACAAAAAAGAGGAAAGACGAGTGCAGGAAGAGGCAGGAGGGGTGCGAAAAGAAGCACGAGAGGTGCAGAAAAAAGTAAGAGAAGTGCAGAAAGAACCAACAGAGGTACATAAAGAGGCAAGAGAAGTGTAGAAAGAAGCAACAAAGGTGGAGAAAGAGGCAAGAGAGGTGCAGAAAGAGGGAAGAGGGTAGCAGAAAGAGGCAAGTGGTGTGAAGAAAGAAGCAAGAAAAGTGAAGAAAGAAGCAAGAAAAGTTCAGAAAGTAGCAACAGATGTACAGAAAGAGGCAAGAGACATGTAGAGGAAAGAAGCAAGAGAGGTGCAGAAAGAAGCAAGAGAGGTGCAGAAAGAAGGGCAGTGCAGAAAGTGGAAGAGATGTACAGAAATATGCAAGAGAAGTGCAGAAAAAGGCAAGAAAGGCACAGCAAGAAGCAAGAGTGGTTTGCACATCCATTAGTACCAATTTAACACCCATATTTAGCAATAAGTAAAAGGTGACCATTCCAGCTTTGCAAAGGGCTTCAGAGTCAAAATCTTTATTCGGCTAAATGACAGCCATAAAAGAACAAATAAAACATTATTTAACAAAAATAAACATGATAAAATTTTAGACGACCTAATCAATACCCAAGAATTCATTTTCCAACAATATTACGGAGCCGAACTGCAGAGGAGATATACTTATAGACTGTAAAACAAGTGAATTCATCATTTAAAAGAAGTAGGTGACATAATGCAGGTTCACCTTTCTAATGTTTAAAAATCTTAATAATGGTTTTAAAAAAGTTCGACTCAGGTTAAGATAAAGTTTACAGAAAAACATAAAGTGCAGAGTGCTCTGTGCAGAAATTGAGTTGCATGGACACAAGTCTAATTTAGCATCACAATATGCATCACTTGGGTACGAAACCAGCAAGTGAGTAATTCCCATCCTGAACCTGATCAAGTAAAACATTTTGGCTTAGTTAAAATAGAAGGAAAGATAGGATTCGATTTGTGGGGGGCTAATTAACAATGAGTGCTCTACAACCCTTTTTTTGACCATCTCTTGGCTATCTCTTACACGCTTCAAGTATAGTATGAAGCCACTTTTAAGCTTGGCTTTTGGATTTGCAGATATGTTTCCAGGTCTATTGAAGCAATCCTGCAATCCCAGCTTCTCCATTTGATCTTGAGGATAAGAGAGCCAAGGAATTTATTTTACACAGTCCAGCTTCAAACAATCTAAAATTATGTCACGATTCAGGGCTGGTTCTTCTTTTACTACGTCAAAGCATCAAAGGTTAATGGTATTACACCTAATTCATTATGGCACATAATGGCAGGGATGCTTTTGGATAGTGTCAGCACACGTTTTAACATCCTATTCTCTGCTCTCTGGAGGCCCAGAGAGTTAGTGCAACCCCAGACTCCAGCGCCATATAAAGTGGCGGCGCATGTTCGTGCTTTATATATGTCTATGATTGCTTTTATGGGGCGAGAGCCTAATTTTTTTGTAAATCTAAAGATGGCCTCTACATTTTTGTTAAAGCCCAGAATCCTTGCGAGAACTAGGCATGACCAAGAATTTTCTTTATTAAAAAGAATGCCTAAATAAGAGAAAATTGGCACCTGACACAGTATTTCGTTCTTTATATAAAATGTCTTTGTTTTAGATGCTACCATAACGTGTGATTTTGCAACATTTGTTTTTAACCCAAGATCACTCATAAATTTGTTAAAACTGGTTAAAAGTCTTTGTAGTCCCAAACCTGTTCTTGACATTAGGACACAGTCATCAGCATATAACAAAGCTGGTAGAGACCTAGGGCCTATTGTGGGTACATCTATATTTCCAATTCTAATGTGGCTTTCTAAGTCAGTTATGTTTAAAAAGAATAGGAATTGAGCGAGTACACATCCCTGACGAACCCCACAATCCATCTTTATGGGTGGGGTAAGCTTGCCTGCTGCTCCATATCGCACTTTTCGTGTTTCTCCCTGATGAATTACAGCTAACAAATGGACAATAGATGGATCAATGCCCATGAGCAGCATTTTCTCCCACAATTTTCCCCTCTGCACCCAGTCAAAGGCAGACGTCAGTTCCATAAACCAAAGGTATAAGGACCCTGACTTAGCCATGGTTTATTTGCCAATGACCAGGTGCAGCTTAAGGCACTGTTCTACAGTGCCCAGGCCTTTCCTGACGCCATATTGAACAGGGTAGAACTTCCTGTTTTCTGTTATCCAGTTCTCCAATCTCTCCAATATTACTCGTCCCATAATCTTACAGGAACTGTCGATTAATGAGATCGGCCGATAGCATTGAGGATCTGACCTATCTCCCTTTTTTCATAAATAGAAATTATTATAACTGATCTCCATGACCCCTGAGGGCCCTGGACCACGTAACATCTTAATATGTTGGTTAGCAACGGTAGCCACAGGGAGATGTTTGCTAAAAATAAGTCTGCGGGTATACCATCCGGCCCGGGGCCTTGTTCTTTACAGTCTGGGAGAGTGCCCTATTTATCTCAGCTAGAGTTGGGGGTTCGAAGGGAGATGCAAATATTGAGGGTAGGCACCACATTGTGTCTCAGTGCTATTACTGTATAGAATAGCAAAGTGTTTTAACCCCCACATTTCAGGCATAATTGTTACATCAATGTTGCCATTTTTTGTATCACTAAAGTACTCTTCATTGACAGTTTTCCAGAAGAGTTTGGAATCTTTACACTGGGATGCCAGATTTAATTGGCCCCATGCTTCTTGCCTGATCTCCATCTTACGTTTCTTCCATCGCGTGCTTATAGTCTGTACGCATATGTCTCACTTCTACCTTGTCTCGTGGTTTAGATTTTAGGGTCTTAATTCATTGATTATGTAATTGAAAACATTCCCTATTGAACCACCTTTCTGTGTTCTGTTAGGCTGGTTCTTAGTTAGGAGTACCTTTTATTGTCTCGGTTATGGCCTCATATGATTTAATCATAGCTGAGGCATTTAGGTTTTCATCCAAACAATCCAATACTTGCCCAAGGTTTCTCCTTATAATCTCCTCCAAAACAAAGTCTGGATTGATAGTAGACCACTTCCAAGCTAACCCCTTATTTTAGTGTAAGAAAGGGGGACTACTTTAACTGGTGTGGTAAAGGGATCTGATAGGACCACTTGTTTTAATGTTAAAAGGTAATGATCGCTAATATGTATTTTTGGCATATTTAAAACCACAGTTTGAAAGTTAAAATAATCAGACAGAATAATAAAATCAATCAACATCCCTTGATCTCTTCCTACATATGTGACCACATCAGAATTTAGTGGATCAATCAAATCCAAAGTTAAAAAGACTGAGAATTTCAACAGTAAAGAATTCTGAATATTCCCACAAGGATTATGTTCGAAGTGTTAACCACCCACTGTGTCCCTTGCTAAACAGTGACATGCCTCACGTTTAGACAGTGTACACAGTTTACAATTAAAATCACCCCCCGCCCCCCAAAGTATTGCATAGTCCATTTTTATCACCTCAATGTGCTTCATTAGTTCAGTTTCCAATTCCTTGGCAATGGTAATGTTTATGCTATTAAAATTATTATGATAACCGCAAGGGTCAAATTTTTCTTGAACAAGATATTAATAATCTGGAAATGTGGGGATTTCAACTGCATTTTAATAACTCTGCCATTTAATGTTGTTGAAATCAGAGTTAATAAGCCTCCTTTGTTGTGACCACCTATAGACGGTCTAGCTGGTGTGTGAACAGAATAAAAGCCATTTATGTGAACTATATCGCGCATCCAAGTTTCCTGTAAGCAAACTATACTAAATTTGCTAACAAACTCTGCCCAGTCTTTAATACCTAATTTATTTGACAGACCTGCTATATTCCAGAAAAAACTGCAGTGTGTGATTGCACTGGTGTGAGGAGTATCCTAGCTCTCTAGACGGCCAGCATCTATGACATCACCTTCTACTGTCAACATATTTGTCAATACATTAACATTTGGAATACTGACTGGTAATAACTCAGGGCGTACTAACAAAAGATCTGATATACCTTCATTGAGTGAGTTGACAGGATTCAACCCTGTGGGATATGTCAGATCTTATGAACAATCCTGGTTGGGATGACAAAAATCATTTGAGATTTTAATGTTGAAAAGTGAAGGAGAAGTTGCTATTGGGGCATGATAACTATCTCTTTCTATTTCAACAGGAACATGCAATAGGAGTACATTTGGATTTGTAACACCAGACTCCCTCAGCAACTGATGGTTTAGTCATTCCACTTGATCTAGGGGAGAAAAGTGATTAAAAGTTGGAATGATGAATGGGGAAAATGATTTTGGTTGTGAGTGGGCACCACCAGTGCCTGCATTAGACAACGGCCTATAGGAATATCCAAGTGGTACAGCTTCAATATAGCCCCCCAAGCTGTTACTCCAAGGGAGTCTATCCATAAGCTAAAGTGCGAAGTTCCTGTCCCTGAAATTTATAACAATGCAGTCTCCTTTCAGTTTTTGCCTGTTAACCCACCCATAGAACACTTTCTACATTGTTGATATTATCATTTAAAATGTCACATCCTGACCAGTCCAATGTTTTGACCAGCCAATGCACCATTTTGTTTTTAAGCTGTTTCCCATCTTCTACCTTGCTAAGAGGCAAAGGTGGGGCATTTTTAAGGATAATAACATAAGGGGTGACTTCCGGAGGTAGGTGGAGTATTCTCAGGTTACTTTTATTAATACCAACTGAAAGTTTATTGTGATTCCTGTCGATGAGGTTATTCTCCCTTTTTTCCCATTTGCTATTGAAGGTCCCATGTGCTTTATCAAATTGTTTCGATGTATACGTTGTGATCTTAGTATTGCTGGTAGCGCCAGCCACGGGTATCACTATCTGGGGAGGTAGAGGGGCCTGTGAAATGTCCAAATTTACATTCAAAATGGAATTAGTCAGAGTCTCTGGGCCTGAGGTGACCTTCGAGATAGTGGGCAAATTATTGTTTTGAGCAAAACATCAATGCTGTTTAATACCCCTACCAATGGCTCTAAAATTGATTTAATAATAACCTCCACAGAGCGTGTAAGGTGATTAAACAACGCGTTATCCCCCATTGGGTCAGTGTCCGTATTCATGGAGTCCGTGACAACACCCATTGCTTGAGTCTTTGTAGTTGGCTTTAGTGGTGGGGCCATGGTTTTCTTTTGTGCTGCTATAGGCAATATGTCTTTCTTACATTTCCCACAGGCCTTAGAATTTTTAGATGGCGATGGGCAGACTATCCATGAAACCCCATCCTGAATAGTGCCAGTGTTAACTTCATCTCCACTACCTTCCAGACTAATGGAAAAAATATCTTCCGATATTTTATCATGCTCACATACAGTTTCTGTTGAAGTGCCATTTTGTAATGCTCTTTGCATTTTCCCCAGTCTCTCCTCCACTGACTCTATTTCACTTGCTATTGCCCCCATCGCAGTTGTTAAAAAGTTGGTTATTGATGAGGTTAGCGGTCTAGACTTGCTAGTCATGACGGTTTTGTGCTTCCACCTTCTCCTTAGACTCTTGCTTTCCCCAAGGCACTAGTGCTCCTCTCTCCGTGTCTAACAGCCAAAGGCCCTGACCCAACCCGGCCTCGCCCGGTTGCGGACGGGCAAAGACGGGCCCTAGCACGTGTCCTGTGCTGCGGGAGCCCGCGGCCGCTTAAGTGCGCAGACTGACGCACACAGAGCGCGCTCCTAGCGCCAAGGCTGCTGGGCGTTGTAGGCCGGTTGCCCTTCACGGGTTGGATGCGCTACTGCTCCTGCCCGGTAAGGTGCTAAAGTGCACTTTGCAGAGTTGCTAGAGGATTGAGATATGTTAATTGTGCTCCTTGCCAGAGAATGGGCTTGTGCTGTGCAAAACTGCTAGAGGTTTCCACCCCGCTGTAACACTTGTCGCTGCATTTTTGGCAACGTTTGAGCCGTTTGAGCTAGAAACAAGTTTTTTTGTTCAAATCTGCAGATTATGCAGCAGGTGATATATTATGTGGCAAATGCAGACATGTTATAATTATGCGAAAAATCTGTGCAGCCGAAAGGTCGCATAGTTGTAGTGGCCCTGCTCATACCTCTGATTAGGTCCAGAAGTGTTCCTCAGTGGTTCCTTGTTTTTTTATCTCATTGAGTTTATAGTTTAGCTTCTATGGAAATGAGAAAAAACTAAACCTGAGGTTACCACTCAACAACACAGACTACCATACCACATACTTACTCTCCATAACCGATAATCACACTCTACATAATTCCTATACACTAAATACCACATACTTTCTATCCACATAATTTCACATACCATATAATTCTACTACACATAACGTACATCCACTCCACTCCAAACAACATTAGTAAAGAACTTTTACATTTACAAAGCCAATAGCTCTAACTCTCACAAATGCAAGACCTATTACATTACAAATGCTTCTTTAACTAGCAGTTGCATTTGCAGAGTGGTGGAGAAAGGAGGCTGGACCTCTGACTAGCACTCAGGAACTCCACTAAATAGGACTTACATGAGGTACCAAGAGAGCTTCTTCACCCCCCCCCCCCCCCAAGTCCCTCAGGAGAAAAGTGGACTTCATCTCTTGGGTTTTGGCCAGTTTTAAAAAATTTTTTGTCCCGGGGTGCCAATTACCCAGGGCATGGCTATGATGTTGGGGACTGCGGGGGATCCCCAATGCCCCTGCGGTCCATGTCGGCTCCCCGCCTCCTGCGGCAGCCAGCATTGCTTTTGGACAAAGGGAGCTGCTAACATGCAGCTCCCTTTACCCAAAAGCAATTATGCTTCGCTTCATGAAAGCAAAAGCAGTTTTCCTGTTCTTGCTTCCATGAAGCGAAGAAGAAGTTTGCTATGGGATGGCGGGAGCAATGTTCTTGCCCTGCCATAGCAAACTGTAATGTCCCAGGGGTGGGCACCCAAGAACATTGCTGGAGCCGGCCCTGTGGTGGTCACGAGGGCCACCGAGGGCTCCAGGAGGGGGGCTGCGTGGCCACCCTCTCATTGTTGTGATAGCCCCAGGGAGGTGGTGGTCCCTGGGCAGTGCGGGGGCAGGAACCCCCTTCAATTTATTAAATAAATTAAAGCCCCAGGGAAGTGGCAGACCCAGGGATGGGAGGCCCATGAAGCCCCCCACCCATAATTGATTAAAGCCCCGGGTAGATGGTGGTCCCCGGGGCACTGTGGGGGGCAGGAGTCCCCACACATTTTTTAAATAAAAAGCCCCGGGGAGAAGGCAGTCCCCGGGCTGCAGGGGCCTGTTGGTCCCCGCATCTTAAGCAAACATTTCCCCCGGGACTTGGCTCACCCGGGGGCTTCAAGAAAATGAAGCACAGGAGCCCGCATTTCGGAACCTATGCGAATCCTGCATAATTATTTGTGTTATGCACTTGTTTGCCTTCAGGGTCCCTGTGGGATCCCCTGTGCAAGCCTAAGGGTCAGGGTGTTTTTATACTGCCCACTTTTCTTATTTTTTCACTTTTTTTTTCAACCGAGTCACAAGATGGCAGCTAACACTTCCTAGTTGGAACTGTTGGCAGTCAATCATAGTCAAGCTAGAGATCGGGAAGGTTCGCGGATCCACTGCGGTCACCAATTATTATTTTTTCTAAATATATGAATGTCTCAGCAACTACTGAATAGATTTACACCATTAAACAAAAAGAGTGGGTGCTCTCTGGACCAAGAGTTACCTTTTTGCCAAATTTGGTGTAATGCCGTTCAGCGATTCGGGCTGTAGCTGCGATAAAAGTTTCCTATGGAAATTAACATGAAGAAAATGTGTTTTGGGACCTGCCATTTTTCTCAGCCCTGGCTTTACGAATCACCCCGAAACTTTCAAGACAGGAGCTGATAGGAGCGCCCCATTAGTTTTGAAAGTTTTGCAAAGATCCGTCAAACGACGCCAAAGATATTAGAAATCAAAAAACACCTTTCCTATGGAAACCAGGTCCTAACTATAACTACCTATTGGCGACTGCCAGTAGGTAATATATATATATATATATTCCAGCTCCGAGGTACCCAAGGTACAAAGGAGCACCCAGACCTCAGCTGCACACAAGGAGCCTTGAATGGTAAGCACGCCTCCAGCACAACAATATCCTTTGACTGTTCAATTTGCCCTGGATGCCTGATACGTTTCGAAGTGTCCCCACTTCTCTTCAGAGGCTTTGGCAGTTATGAAGGAGCGCTTGGTAACTTTTCAAGCCCACAGATGGGTCTCGCTGTGTGGAATGCGTGCAGAATCCATACGCTGCTGTCCCATGTTCTCGGCCCGTAGTCAAGACCGCATCTTCAAACATGTAAAGCCTGACGCGTTTCAGGAATCAGTCCTTTCTTCAAAGGCATTGTTCGTGAAGGGCTGGAGGAGCAGATTTAAGGCAGCGTCTGCTCTTATAATCAATGTCACCTGCCACAGTGGGCATGGCTACACCGCAAAGCATTCTGTGCTTTGTAGTACGCTGACCTTCTTCCCCCAGTGGGGCCACTCACCAGTCCTTGCAAATGGAATAAAGTGTTCACCAAGTGGAGTGGAGAGTGCCCTGGAAGCCCTCCAATTGTGTTTTTGCAGCCGTGAAATCGTGCACAAAGTAGCACCACCTGTATTGGAGCTGTTCTTCTCTTCGTTCCGTTGTTTGCAAGCCCCAGCTCAGAGCCTGCACAGACCCTAACAAGGTGGGCCTCGCTTCTCGACTGGGCAACAGCCGATATACATCAAATTCAAACACAGGAAGCCCCATTGAAGCACAGCCACATGAAGTTCAATTCAGCACGTTTATTTTGGATCCATTTCACAGCTCGCTCCTTGATTGCTTTCAGAGCAATATTCAAACATGTAAAGCCTGACGTGTTTCAGGAATCAGTCCTTTCTTCAGAGGCATTGTTCGTGGAGGGCTGGAGGAGCAGATTTCAGGCAGCGTCTGCTCTTATAATCAATGTCACCTGCCACAGTGGGCGTGGCTACACCGCAAAGCATTCTGTGCTTTGTAGTACGCTGACCTTCATCCCCCAGTGGGGCCACTCACCAGTCCTTGCAATGGATATATATATATATATATTCACTGGAAAAAACCATAGGTTTGACACATGTTATAGTTAGCTGGACATTTTACTCATATAAAACCAATGAAATTCCCCGTTATAGTTACTTCAGCTAACTATAACTCGCGCGCCCGCAATGCACTGCTGATGATGTTACACATCACATCACTCATGACATCATCTATTAAATGGGTTAGTTTTGAAAATTACATATATTTTATATATGTAGATCAGAAAGTTGGTTGAAAAAAAATTGTAGTATATAAGTGTATAAACGGTTGCTTTTTGAATGACAAATAGATTCTATAACTGACTGATTAAATATATCTTAATGAGTACATGTGTTACTGAGTAATATTTAAATATATACCTATCTGTGTCTGTCTATCAGTTTCTATTTTATTGGCTGAATGTGTTGATGAGTAGCTATATCATTGAAACATTATATCTATATAGGTTATTGTTTCTTTATTATTACCAAAAGTATCTCACTGTCTAAGTGTTAATATGCTACATTAGGAGATTTTACATATTCCATTTATGCAAGAGTCAGTGACATACTATTCCTATATGTTGTAGGCAGCATATGTGAGATACTAGATATTATCAGTGTTATCAAGAGTAATGTCACTAACCATGTGATAAGTGATGTAATATGTAACATCATCAGCAGTGCATTGCGGGCGCGCGAGTTATAGTTAGCTGAAGTAACTATAACGGGGAATTTCATTGGTTTTATATGAGTAAAATGTCCAGCTAACTATAACATGTGTCAAACCTATGGTTTTTCCAGTGAATTTCATAGGTTTTTTAAATGCTACTTCCTAACTATAACGTGTGTAAAACCTAGGGTTTTTTCAGTGAATTTCATAGGTTTTTGAAATGCTATTTCCTAACTATAACGTGTGTAAAACCTATGGTTTTTTCAGTGAATTTCATAGGTTTTTTGAATGCTAGTTCCTAAGTATGAAAAATATACCTGAAATAAATATTGACATACCAATCTTACGTGCACAACTGAGTGCACGCACCCACCTATTTATTTCATGAAAGCTTTCCAATTTAAACCTAATGAATTTCTTCATAGACCAATGAAAGAACTTATAGTACGTTAAGACACTGAACCTAGGCTTTTTTTTGTCATACAAACCTTTTAATTAAATGCAGCCGAATTTTTTTTAATCGTTCGTGCGTGACTGATTGTACACACCTTAATATTTTTTTTTAAAAATATAAAAGGTTTTATAATTTAATAATTGTATACTTAAATCGAGCTCTAAAAATATGTGAAATCCGTATGTGTTTGAATTCACTTCTTTTCACGTTTTTAAACTTCACTAAAGAACATCGCTACTTCCAAATCACGTTCATAACTAGATAGTGTCACCGCCTACACGTCCTGAGAAGCGCATGTAAAGTCATGTGACTTGAAAACAACACTTGCAATTGGTTGTTGGTAGTTTCTATTCTGGAATTAACACGCAGCACTCCACCCACTTCCATCACTTTCTTTTCTACTCTAAATAGAGAACAACGTCGAACATCTTCCCGAAGACTTTGCTGCAATAGCTACCGTTCCGCATTCATCTTCCGAATCTGAAGGAAATGAGCGACCACCTTTGACTAGAAAAACGGAGGCCACGCTATTACCATCAGAAGTGACCAGCACATCTTCTGCAGAACGACCTGTATCTCCATCGAGTGCTGACATGGACTTGAAACCATATCTGGCGAACGTGCACATGAAATGCAAGAACTGTGGAAAACTTCTTATATACGGAGAGCAAAGCTTTATTGTAATTAAACACAAAATTGAGAGTCATAAATGCTCCAAGAAAAGTTAAATTTCTTCACTTTATTTGGATAGTATGACATACTGAAAAATGTCGTAGCAACTTTAAGAAATCAAAAGCATCATAACACTTGTTTCCAAAAAAAAAAAAAAAAAAAGTTCTTTTCAGAACTAACTCTTTGTACCAAAACGACCTCCAAGAGCATATTAGCTGATATTTTCTCGCCGCTTTTTTTTAGTGCGCGATCGGGTGCGCGCACCCACCTATCGCGTAGAGGCAGCGACACACGCATGTGAAGTCATGTGACTTTACAACAACACTTCCAATTGGTTCTTACTAGTTTCTATTCTGCAATTTACACGGAACACTCTACCCACTTCCCTGGAAAACCAGTTTATCAAAAAACTTTTAAAGCCTCCTCTTATGAAACATTCGACATAGTTCACATAGCAGTGTAGTAAATACCACTATATACACTCCGCCCCTTAATTATAAGAGACTTATTGCTATGTGAGAACAACTTTTGTTTTCACGCGATAATGTGAAATGCTGAGCCTGTTACAGAATTTTCTTTCACATATATGGTACTATTCTCCTTCGAGCACTAACACCGTAGAAAATACCACCAATAGCGGTGATATTTTTTACACCGAGAACGGGCGATTTGTATCGCTTAGACCCCTTACAATTATAAAGTTTTATTTCCTAAGTCTCTGATCTCCAACTGTGCAACGTGGCTCCCCTGTGTCGTAATGAGGTCCATAGACAAAAACTACAGGGCCAGCATTATACACATGCACAGAACCACAAAACCACAAGAGCCACCATGTTAATATATATCCTTAATATAATAAACCTCTGAGAATGGATACATATTTCCGTGGCACCCCATAACAGAAATGTGGCGTCCTCTGACTCTGCTCCATTACCAAACACCCTAACCCCCCGCCCCCCTCACTCTTCACTAAACTCCGCACTCCACCCCACCCGGACCCCCTATTACAAACCCCCAACCTACCCTTCCTGCCCAAGCCCACCATGAACCTCAAACCGCCCCTGGAAAACTTATAAGACACAGTATTACTAAAACTCAAAGAATAGGCAACAGGCAGATAATCTAAATAGTACATAAAGGCACATATTTTTTCCATAATACTATTGAAAAACATGTTCTATTTTTTATAAATCTATCATGCATCTGACCCTCTAGAACCGCTTTCAAAACGTGAACTATAAACCTCTACATTTCATTTTCAAACCATACACTTTCAATTACATTTTTTTTTTACAATTCATGTAATGTTACACACCTTTTCTAAAATACACCAGTCCCTGTTATTTATAAGGATTTATTTTCAGTCTTCATCAGTGACACTTTTTTAACATATAATGAAAATCACTGTAACTTTTTAAACGACAATGCTAACGTGGTAAAAATAACCCTTTAAGAATGTAGACTATCTACCCCACGCATGTGTTTCTTGATCTTTGCATTTGGCAGCGAATACCGACCTTGAATCGGAAGACATGAACAAGAGCTCCATTGTCACATTTAAAACTGAACGTAGCATCTGCTCACACACATATCTTTCACTTAGCTAACATTCACAGAAAACAGCATTGATGTAAAAAAAATTGACCTTGCTTTACAACTTGCTCAAATGACTCCCTTATTTTTTAACACATCCTCCACTTCAAGAAAAGCTACTTTTTTCATAACTACTAAGCAATATTTAAGTGACTACACTCCTAGAAAATTTATCAAGTCATTCTGCTCCTCTCCACTGCATAGCCGGCGACCTAATTCTGTGGAGTTGCTATACAACCGGCAGTGCTGCGCCGTTTCCTTTACCATCTTGGTAAATTCAAAATGGATGTCCCTCCTGCCTTCGCAAACGAGCCGGACCACTTAGAACTATTTCACCAGAGGATGCTTGACTTCTAGGGCATCTTACCACTCTCGACTTTGAATGCATCATATTGATTATCATTTCGATATTCATATTTCACCTGTGTGCAGCCTGTATTTCATTGCCTGAGCTGTGATTTCACGTGGGCCCTGGATTTATGTCTCTGCAATTTGGTACCCCCTGAACCGAATTACAATCACCTCATGAATCCGTTACTTGATCATGAACAGCTTTGTTACAACGGAGGGTTTATGGCCTTTGCAGCGATACAAGGAGCTCTGGGTCATTGGAATATATTCGCAGCGGCGCAAGATTTCCTAACAGAGAGCTACATCGAAAACCCACCGAGCTGCCCTATGATGGTAAAAGACGCTCCAATAATGACAGATCATGAATGCTCCTTTCATCTTCTCAATTGGATGGCTGACATGTTTTCAGATGATAACAGTGATTTCCTGTTAGAAGCACTTGCTGCCTACTTTGCCTACACAATGGACGGTTAACTCTTTCCTAACAGAGAACTACATCGAAAACCCACCGAGCTGCCCTGTGATAATAAAAGAGGCTCCGATTGTAACAGATCATGAGTACTGCTTTACTCTTTTCCATTGGATAGCTGACATACTTTCAAATGATAAAAGTGATTTCCTGTTAGAAGCAGAAGCTACCTATTTTGCCTAAACAATGCTTCAATAACTCTTATACAAGCCATTGACGTCCTCATTTCCTTTTGTTTCCCTATATTCTTCACGTTCTTTTCCATATTTTCTTTTGAAGAACAGACCTATTGGCTTTACTAACAGTGGACATTATGATTTCGTGCTGGTTAAATTTTGGTCTTTTATGTGGACTACATTTGTTTCTTCAGCTACTCGATTTTCAACGTTATTTTTTTACAGTCTAATCTCAACAATTCTATTGCATATCTTATCTAAGGTTATTTCAAACGTACTCGATGCAAAACTCGCTAATATATGCTACATGTGCCCTAATTAATGTGTAAATTTTAAACGAGTTTTTTTTATCTGTAAACGCCATTTCGCATCTCAACTGCTTATTTCCGCCTCACACGGCTCTACTCCTTTAATTTCCTATAAAATTATGTTTTTAAAATACTTTACAGAAAAATATGTTCTTTCAATAATATTTCCATTATTACTTGTGCTGTATTTCAAATGCAATACTACAACCTTCAAAAGATATCTCAATACACTAGTTCTCCTCAATAGTGATTTGCGCAGCATCCAACAGATTACATACATGCACCTCTCACCATTTTATCGCTTTTGGCGCCTTTTTTTCCCCTCACACATTGACATAACACAAACTTGATAGTGCTTCGCATGTAGACAGCCGATTGATAAGGTAATGATGTATAACCACTTGCATTTTCATATATCGTTCCCTAACTGAAAGGCCAGAGACCTTCTTCCATTTATTAAAATATGATATACTTCCTTATAAAAGTGTACAATGTTTTTTTCCAACTATATTCATTTTTCTTCAACTATAGCGTTTGTATTCCATGTACTACTGACAATACCAATTACTGTGTTTTTTGCAGTTTCTGTACTCATATTACATAATGATTTGCCTTTAAAACAGTACATTTCTAAATAAACATTTCAAATATTCACGGTTTATCTTTTAATCAATAATCTCAACTGAAATGATTTCATATTGAAAAACTATTCATGGGTTCCACATAACCTTAACTGTAGACACTGAGGACCTTATTTATGAAGACCTTCCGCCGCCGGTGCCTCATTTTTTAAAATGGGAAAAAGTGACGCACCGGTGGCGCAAGGCCTTCATAAATAAAGTCCTGAATGTTTTCTTTTCTCGACCTCACTTACTGATACTAGAACCTGCAAGCCAATTACGGCCCGTGAACTCTTTCTTAGTAGGTCGCGCACCGTACAGACAGTTATACCACTGTTAAAACATTTTTTTACTGTTACCAAGCACCGCCACAGTTCCGCTTCACTCAAACTTAATCACTGCTCCCACGCTTCTACAGGCCAAACTCTATGTCGTATTTCTCGCCTTATCACCCTTTCATCTCCACAATAACAAACAGTTCTCCGCCTGCCACCACAGAACAGAGTGCAGATGCAGAGGCACCAAAGAGTGAACCCATCACCAACTGCCATCTCCGGCTGTTTCCATGGTTACACCTCATTCTGCACCTTGCTGAAGGCAGAGGTCAAAAGTTCATGTCTCAACGTTCTACAGCAAACTAAGAAGACTGTTTTCCCTCCAGAAACACCTGCCAATCCACAACTCTGTTACATGTCTTTTTTTTTTCACACCCAATAGTACTTTTCGTTTAACATAAACATTAACATGCAACGTACTCTTCAATCTCCACTTATTACAATCAACCAGTCATTTTTATCTTTTTAACCACACCCAGCCTCTTCCTTTTTCTTTATTTAGAATTTCAACTTCTAACTACCATTCCACTTCCAGAACCGATCGGAGGACGACTACAAATGCCTTGAAAATGAAGGTCTGGCTAATAGGACACAGTTATATTCACTGGAGTGAAAAATATGCAGTAAGCAGACGAATTTGCAACCTCTGCTTACCAAATGTACACATAACATGGATTGCCAAAAGAGGATTGAAATGTCACCAATTGATTCCATTGGTGAAAACTTTTATGCATCTCCCAGAACCAGACCTTATAATTGTGCACTGTGGTGGGAACGATCTAGGCACAATCACTGGGGTAGGTCTGGAAATGCTTCTAAAAGACACCTTTCGACAATTGATGACACTTTTTCCTCGATCTGCCTTGGTATATTCCAATATATCAGCGTTGATCAAGTGAAAAAATGGACACTTGTAACAGATCCAGACCATTGGTTGGAAAAACTATGGTACCCTCAAAAGACCCAATGTGAATAGGTGTAGCGGTATATATTGTTCCTCCGCCCCTACATTGTGGTTCGTTGGCAGTTATCATTGGGTACCATAGGTAGTGTGGGTGCCTGCCTCAACCTGAGGCTCCTCTGGTCTGGATTGCAGTGGCCAGAGAGAAAAAATATTGTGCAGAAGAAAAAAAAAAAAAAAAAAAAAAAAGGGTTAAAAATAAGATCAACACTTTTAAGTATTTTAATAGAATAGTGTAGATCTTATAGTAAAATCATGGGTACTTAACATAGTTTTTCCAACCAATGGTCTGGATCTGTTACAAGTGTCCATTTTTTCACTTGATCAACGCTGATATTATTTGGGGAAATAAAATGGACACGTTTTCCTCGTCCCTCCTCTGATTATTCTAGTATTAAGCAGCGGACAGCTGCGGGAACCTTCTCTCAACAAAGAAATTATCATATTCTCTTTACGTTGGAGTTGAACCATGGAGGGTAATGTTGGATTGAGCTTTGCGAGAGCGATATAGCAGAAATTCTAGCTGGCCAATCACTTCTCCAGAATAAAGACCTGACGGAAGCTCTGGAACAAACAGATAATTGGGACACACTCTCAGAAAAGAAGAGAGAACAAATACGCACTGCGATTCACGGTATCATCATGACCGAATACCTCCGACTAAAAACAGCCCCGCGAGGTTTGTGGGTCAATAATGCCCCCCGCATCTTCCTACACGACCTGGCCTTTCGCAAGGATTGGTCTTCCATCTCTTGGAAGTGTACTCTCGATTACCTGGTGTTGATTATAAAGACGGCTAAAAGACTCTCTGAAGCGTTGTTAGAAGAAATTCAAATTCTTGAAAATGAGTTAAAAAAGGGAATAAATCCATTAACCTACGTGAAGAAATTGGAAGAACTTACAAAAGAAATGGCAGAGACACAGGAGTTCATTATGCAAAGCAAGCTATCAAAACTGAGCAAGGACTTGAAGAAGTTTAGTCAAGAAAAAATGCACCCCTACACCAAAGAGGACTATAACTCCAATGACCAAAGCTCTGATAATGAATCCTTGGGCAGAGCCTCCTCAAACAACTCGGTGAGCAGCTCTGAGGACCACCCGCCAAGAAGAGGTGGTTTCAACAATCGATCACAAAGATTCAGAAGGGGTAACCGATGGCAAAGACCCTTCTATCCAAACATGAATATGCCCCATTTTCAATCTTATATGCCACCATACGGAGGATGGATGACACCATTTAATTACGGAATGCAACATATGCCCCAACCAGGCAATGAACAACATCAAGGCCAACAGGGACAACAACAACAACAACAGCCGCCTTTTTTAGGCAGGGGCCAGAACCAATTCAGAGGAAGAAAGAAAAATATCGTTTGGCAAGATCAGCAGAGGAGTGTCCAAACGAGGAGCATGTCGTCTGCCCAACCGAGCACGAGCAAAACCAACACTCGTTAATAGTCAACATTGCTGATATTGAACTAACAGAAGACCAAAGGAATGTTCTGGAAAAAGGACTGGGATTTGTTCCGACCCCACCTACTGATAATTTCAAGCTAAAATGTGAACTAGCAGAGTTTTGTCGTACTTTAAAACTTAAAGCGTTCTTCTCAGACAAACCCTACCAATCTTCAGAAGGTGATACCAATCTAAGAAAAAGATCAACCTTCAACCCTCCAGCAGGAAGTATCCCACCTGAGGTCCATACCTTCGAACAGGCTATACTAAAAGGTATAGACAAAATGACTACAAAAAAGAAACCACACTTCCAAAATCTGACTAGTAGGGAAAGACAGGCTCTAAAAGCACTTGAATCCAACACAGACATTGTCCTGAAACCAGCAGATAAGGGGGGAGGTATCGTGATCCTCACCAAAGAGGGTTATGATCTACAATGTCTCTCCCTCCTATCAGATAAAAAATACTATGAGAAAATAGAGGAGGATCCCACAGAAAGACTACAGAACGTGATCAGCATAATGGTCAATGAAGCGGAAACCAAAAGATGGATTACAGGGAAGGAAGCAGATTACCTTTGTACCAAAGAACCTAAAATTCCCTTCTTCTATTCCTTACCCAAAATCCATAAAAACCGTTCACCTCCACCAGGACGCCCCATCGTAGCAGGAATAGGATCACTGCTCGAACCGCTATCAAAATTCGCAGACGAGTTTTTAAAACCGATAGTGCAAAAGACACCCACCTACCTAAAAGATACACGTGACCTATTGGTACAAATCAAAGATATACCGTTTGATCCAAACACGATGTACTTGGTAGGTCTTGACGTGGAGTCATTATACACCAGCCTACCCCAAGATGACACCCTACAAATGCTGGAGGACGTTCTCTACAGTGTAAACTGGGAATATCAGACCCCAAGACATTTTATCTTACAGTGCTGCCAACTTGCACTTAAAGACAATTTCTTTGAATACAATGGAACACTGTATCTACAAAAACATGGTACATCAATGGGCAGTGCCTTTGCCCCTTCGGTGGCAGGGCTGTACGTCAGCAACTTCGAACAGCAATTTGTCCTCAATGAGGCAAATCCTTACTCTTCCAGTATTTTATACTGGAAGAGATATATTGATGATATTCTCCTAATTTGGGACATCAAATTGGATTTGGAAGCTTTCTTACGTTGGTTGAACGAGAAAGATCCTTGGCTGAAATTCACACATATGGCCAATAATGTATCCATCGACTTCCTCGACTTAACAATTTTTGCTGAAGATAACAAACTCAAAACCAAGACATTCACTAAACCCACTGCCAAAAACAGTCTTCTTTCATATAAGAGCTACCACCCTAAATCACTGCGGGACAATTTACCCTACAGTCAATTTCTCCGTTTAAAAAGAAATTGTACAGAGAATAATGACTACAAAACTCAAGCAAAAGACCTATGCACAAAATTAAAACAGAGAGACTACACACAGAGGACCATACAGAAATGTATGAAACGTGCTAACCACCAACCAAGGGAATGCCTTCTACAAACCTACCCTAAAGACCCTATTCCAGACCTCATGACATGTGTAACTACCTTTTGTCCTTCTACTTACGAGGTCCAAAAACTGGTCAACAAGAACTGGAGAATCCTCAATAGTGGGAAATTTGACTGGCCAAAACCACGTTTCGCAAACAGAAGATCTAAAAACTTACGAGACACCCTGGTCCATACCCGACCACGGATTACATACAGCCAAGAACCCATCAGGAATGCTGTGATGGCCCCGGTGAGTGGTCACTACCCTTGTGGAAGTTGTACAGTCTGCCAATTCACCACCCATACGAAACAGTTACAACTATCAGAAACTATAAACTGGACCCAAAAACAACATACTAACTGCAATTCATCATGCGTCATTTACCTGGTTATGTGTCCATGCAAAAAACTTTACATAGGCATGACGTGCCGTAAAATCAAAATCAGAATAGGGGAACACCGCAGTAACATCCGCCTGAAGAAAAACACCACTAAACTGTGTGCCCACTTTCTAGAGAAAGGACATTCATGTGACGACATAAGATGGACTGTCATCGAAATGATATCGGAAAAAACCCACAATACAGAAAGAATCCTGTATGAAAAAGAGCAACGGTGGGTGGACCGTTTGAAAACCAACATCACCGGGATGAATGATAATGTCCCATGGCACCACTTTGCAGTCCACTAATAAGACCCTTTATTGAAAAGTTGCTTTATCTCCCTCTTTCAGAGGTCTGTAGACTGCGTGAGTACATACATGCCAGATCCCGTCAGGTCGGCTTTCAAAACAACTACTCCATAAAGTTTGTTGAAGCTACACAGATCCTATCTCCCAGGCTGCCTATACAAGTATCCAATAAAGTTTGTTGAAAAAAACGCCGTCTTAATCCCTCCCCCGGACGCTGTTCTGTCGTCCGGGGGCAGAGTCAGCACAAGCGACGAAGGGAAGCACACACGCGGGTAATGGCGCAGCGCGCACCTCGCTCGAAATTTCCAATCCCTTCTACTAGAAGGTAAGAGACATCTGATCAATTTCTATCTGTCCCCCACAGCTCTGTATCTCCCCGATGCAAGTTAGAATCTCCTAATCAGGGGGTAAGTGCCTCTCTTTAAATGCATGCTCGAACGCGCTACCTTACTGCATTAGAGCCAGCATATACCGCGTTCTCAAATTCAGAACGTCCCACTTTGAAAACTCTGACAGTCTCGCTGTATCTGCCTCCCTTGAGTCCACAGTACTTGAGTCTAAAGGAGTGATAGTTCCGTAAACACGCATGATGTGTTATATTCCATCATACTTACTGTGACTCCACTAACCACTGATTGGCGCTGTAACATACATCTTTACAGCATATGTGAACGCTCTCAACTTATCCCTCTCTCCTCTACCCTACCAGGGAATACTCCCAATGTTCAGAAATGTCAATTTACATAGCTAAAATTAAGCTCTGTGTTGCTAGTTAAGACAATTGCTTACTAGTGTGCCTTTCTCATTCAAGCTACATGATACAAATGTTTCATTACTCTGCACAACCTGTTTGTTTGTATTGTCTCTTACAGGCTCGCAAAAAACTCGAGTGGTTTAATTTGACACTCGCTATTTGCCTTTGAACTCCACAAATGAGGTGTGAGTAAAATCTCTATGTTTGTTTGTCATTTTTGTCCTGACGAAAGCCCCGTAGACTCCTTTGAGCCAGAGGGGGCTGAAACATGTCGACACTCCTGTAATTTGAATACTTCTAGATCTCATAATTTGATCTTAGTTAAGTACCCATGATTTTACTATAAGATCTACACTATTCTATTAAAATACTTAAAAGTGTTGATCTTATTTTTAACCCTTTTTTTCTTCTGCACAATATTTTTTCTCTCTGGCCACTGCAATCCAGACCAGAGGAGCCTCAGGTTGAGGCAGGCACCCACACTACCTATGGTACCCAATGATAACTGCCAACGAACCACAATGTAGGGGCGGAGGAACAATATATACCGCTACACCTATTCACATTGGGTCTTTTGAGGGTACCATAGTTTTTCCAACCAATGGTCTGGATCTGTTACAAGTGTCCATTTTTTCACTTGATCAACGCTGATATTATTTGGGGAAATAAAATGGACACGTTTTCCTCGTCCCTCCTCTGATTATTCTAATATTCCAATATATGCCAAAGACAGAAATGGAATTGGTCCAATCAACATTGTGCACAATTTGAGAAAGCAAGGAGACATGTAAATAAATCTGTTTCTGCGTTCCTCAGAGATTATAGCATGGGTTCTATTTACCACAACAACTTGCGATACCACATGCAAGACGTCTATAGGAGAGACGGCGTTCATTTCACGAATGAGGGAAACAGAATCTTCCTCTGCAACATCAGGCTCTGCATCGGTACTTACTTATAAATGCAGAAAACACTCAATTAACACAAGGGCTCTTTAACCAGGGGAAAGAGGCCATAGTCCAGCAATTGGACCGGTTCAGTCCACGTATCAACGGCCTAGATCCCAATGAGCCCATCCTTCAAACAGTGCACGAAGACCGATTCACATTTCGGCATGATCAGCCCATATCTTCGCCACATTTGCCTGACCATAGCTCGAATCAGGGCCAGGGCAGTACTAACCCATATAGCCTATTGAATGTGGCATTTAATGAGTAACCCAAATATCGCGAGAGCCTGAAGTGGTACTGGTGCGGCACCCAGAAACTATGACATCTATAGATTCCTGTAGACTAATAAGCTGGAACATAGCAGGGCTAAATGGTAAGCGACAGGATAAAGCCTGGTCAAGCTTTGTTCTAGGCCACCACATTATTGCCCTTCAGGAAACTTGGGACACTGCTGATAAACTGTGGTGGGATGGGTTTATTAGTTTTACTAAAGCAGCCGTTCAAAGTCGCATGGGGAGGGCCAAAGGAGGTCTTTTATTTCTGTTTTCCTTAGACTTAAAGGGAAGTTGCAAGCAGATTAGCACCGACTCCCCTAATATCCTGATGGTTGAAAGAGTGATTAATAACACTAGTAGGACTATTTACATAAATTTCTATAATACAGGGAATAGTGACTATAGAGGCCGCAATATCACTGATTTAGAGAACATTTTAAATTCGGTCAGTCAGAATGATACGTTTGATACAGATTATGTTTTATTAGGTGATTTTAATATACACCCGTGCAATCAAAACTGCAGGAATTGTAGAAGTAGTATTAAAGGGGATGATGGACCTGAGGGACCTCATTTTGAACATACCATTGAGGGAGAGGAGCTGGAGGATTTTCTCGCCAACTTTGATTTATACGAACCAGATGGTGGCATTAGACTGCCAACCTTCACTGGCATCCCTCAAGGTACAATTATTGATTACATATTTGTATCCCTAGGAATTCTTAACCGGGTTATCGTCTATCACACCACACAATCACATTTTAGTGACCATAATCCGGTAGAATTGTAAGTGGCGTGGGGAGGTAATATGGGACCATCCCCATTGAAAGTAATTGCCCACCCCCTGAGGACTACTGACCAAGGTAGACGCATGAAATGGGCAAAAGTGGTCCCATAAAAATGTTATGTTAAGAATTTTCCAAAGATTAAGGGGCAGGTTGAGGTATGTAATAATCCTTGTGCACAGGGCCAAGAAATTGTAGAGGAGTTCGAGGTAATATGTGGGCAGGTGTCACCGGACCTTTTAGCAAAAACAAAAAAAAGGACTTCCGGGAAAAAAGCGCTGGTTTGACTCAGCATGCTCAAAAGCACACAGACTATTACTGGTAGCCCTAAAAGATACCCCCAGGGTAAAAGATGAGATCTCCAGACTCAGGAAAGCTTATAAATTAGCAATAAAAAACGAAAGGACACTATTAAACAAGAAGCATGGGAGGGCCTCCTTTCGGCGGCAGTCCTGAAGGACAGCAAAAAATTTTGGGATATCATTAAACAGCCCCTCTTCTCAGATGATAATAATGATTCCATGGACTGCGTTATTCCTGATGAAAAGTGGTTATCTCACTTTAAAAATGTCTATGGGGATACTGTTGATGCAATTGAAGATGCCCTGTTGACAAATCCAGCCATTCGCCCCATCATCTTTAATCAAGATGAGGTGGAAAAAGCTATTATGTGCACTACAAAGCACAAGGCACCTGGCCCTGACGGCATGCCTGCCGACTTTTTCATGTACTCCCCAAAACTGTGGGCTAGAGTTCTGGCAAATGTGTTCAATGCAGTTAATGGTAATTCTGTACCTGCATCATGGAACACCTCTACCATAGTTCCCATCTTTAAAAAAGGTCAGCGAGACGATCCAGGCTGCTATAGGCCTATATCCCTCCTGGACTCCTCAGTAAAAATCTTAGGCAGAGTTCTTTTATCCAGGTTGAGGGAAAACGTTGAGGACTGTGGTGGTCTATCCGAAATCCAATATGGATTTAGGGAAAGAAAGGGGACTATTGAGCAGTGTGCAAACTTACATTTGCTCATCGCTAAATACACTGTAGCCAAGGAGGGGTCCGTGTATCTTGCATTCATGGACCTCTCCTCAGCATTTGATCTAGTGAATAGGACAAAGTTGTGGTCTATCCTGCGGGAGATGGGGATTGATGAGGCCTTGGTCACCTTTATGGCCTCCCTGCATCAAGAACTCTTCTCAAGTGTACGTGTGACGAATGAGGGTAGGCGCACCGCTCTCTTTAGATCATTAAGGGGTGTGCGGCAGGGGTGCATTTTAGCCCCCTTGCTTTTTACCATCTATATCAACGGCCTGGGCACTCACCTAGGGGGGCAAGAAGCCGACGTCCCGCGCGTAGGAGCATTAAAGATCCCGGCGCTCCTATACGCGGATGACGCCGTGCTGATCGCCCGTACGGGAGTTGGCCTCCAGCGCCTATTGAATGCTTTTGGCTCGTTCATGGAGCAGTTAGATCTTAAAATAAATGTAGCCAAATCACACACAATGGTGGTGGGCCTAGAGTGTCGCAGGAAGAGAAATAAAACTTTTACATGCAGGGGGGACACGGTCTCTAGGGTATCCACATTCCCATACTTAGGCATACTGTTTGACCAGAAAGGGTCCTGGGGTCCACAGGTTAGAGCTAAGAGGTTGGCCGTTATTCGATCATCGTCAGCACTCTTGAGTTTCGCTGGTAGGCTGGGGGCCAGGCCTATGGAAGCTATATTAAAAATTTACAATAGTAAATCTGTGGCCATTGCCTTATATGGTTCCGCATTGTGGGGATACGCAAATGTGGAACCAATTCAGAGAGCGGAGAATGGATTTATTAGAACCCTACTCTCTGTACCCCAGTCGACCCCAACGTATTCTATTCACAAAGAAGTCGGCTTACAGTTTCTTTCTGACAAGTTGAGTATGGCCCCTTTGATTTTATGGTTAAAAATGTGGATGAACGAAGAACTCCCACTAAATCATAAGATCATGCTTGACGTTCTGGCCCTTGACAAATCCAACAAGATCCCTTGGTTGGCCTATTTAGCCAGGGTTTTTTCAGACCTAGGCCGCCCGGAGCTTTTTACCTCCCCGGAGAATATTAGAATCCAAGATCTTGACTTTGTAAAAAAGTCTTTCATGGGAAGGAAGGAAGCATGCCGTGAAGAACGTGAACTAGTAAAACCGGCAGTTAGGGATCATTGCCTGTTGATCAGCTCGCCATCACTTGCACCATACCTTGGTTTAGTCACAATTCCCTTCCACAGGCTTCTTTTAACAAAATTTAGAATTAATTTGCTGCATTTTTACTTGGGTTCTTTTAATAATTGGCAGAAGCCAGAATTAGCTCCGCCCTGTAGCTGTGACCAGTTCTCAGTTCAGGATACAATGCACTTTGTTATGTTTTGTGGGCTGTATTTAGAGCCAAGGAAAAAATTCTTGTTGCCAATTTTGAAAGAAGCCGGCTTCACTCAGGTGAGACCGGCTTTGCTCTTCTTACAATTATTACCTAATCCCCACATTACATTTTGCGTTGCTAAATTTCTGGTAGCCGCCTCAAAGGCGAAAGCTGACTGCCAAGATTAGTTATTCATGTCAAACAACTTTTTTAACCGTTTGTTACGATTTTAAAATTTGTTCTTAATATTTAAAATTATGTGTATTATGGAAAATCCTGTATGAAATGTATTTTATCCCTTCTCTCTTTGTATGGTTTTTAAATAAGCAGAATAAAGATATTTTGACTGACTAACTGACACTGCTCCCACGCTTCTACAGGCCAAACGCTATGTCGTATTTCTTTCCTTATCACCCTTTCATCTCCACAATAACAAACAGTTCTCCGCCTGCCACCACAGAACAGAGTGCAGATGCAGAGGCACCAAAGAGTGAACCCATCACCAACTGCCATCTCCGGCTGTTTCCATGGTTACACCTCATTCTGCACCTTGCTGAAGGCAGAGGTCAAAAGTTCATGTCTCAACGTTCTACAGCAAACTAAGAAGACTGTTTTCCCTCCAGAAACACCTGCCAATCCACAACTCTGTTACATGTCTTTTTTTTTCACACCCAATAGTACTTTTCGTTTAACATAAACATTAACATGCAACGTACTCTTCAATCTCCACTTATTACAATCAACCAATCATTTTTATCTTTTTAACCACACCCAGCCTCTTCCTTTTTCTTTATTTAGAATTTCAACTTCTAACTACCATTCCACTTCCAGAACCGATCGGAGGACGACTACAAATCCCTTGAAAATGAAGGTCTGGCTAATAGGACACAGTTATATTCACTGGAGTGAAAAATATGCAGTAAGCAGACGAATTTGCAACCTCGGCTTACCAAATGTACACATAACATGGATTGCCAAAAGAGGATTGAAATGTCACCAATTGATTCCATTGGTGAAAACTTTTATGCAGCTCCCAGAACCAGACCTTATAATTGTGCACTGTGGTGGGAACAATCTAGGCACAATCACTGGGGTAGGTCTGGAAATGCTTCTAAAAGACACCTTTCGACAATTGATGACAATTTTTCCTCGATCTGCCTTGGTATATTCCAATATATGCCAAAGACAGAAATGGAATTGGTCCAATCAACATTGTGCACAATTTGAGAAAGCAAGGAGACATGTAAATAAATCTGTTTCTGCGTTCCTCAGAGATTATAGCATGGGTTCTATTTACCACAACAACTTGCAATACCACATGCAAGACGTCTATAGGAGAGACGGTGTTCATTTCACGAATGAGGGAAACAGAATCTTCCTCTGCAACATCAGGCTCTGCATCGGTACTTACTTATAAATGCAGAAAACACTCAATTAACACAAGGGCTCTTTTCAGAGCCACCTTATATCTAAGCACTCAAACTTCTGATTTATCTCCATTTTCACACTCTTGTAAATAGGTGTGCGCGACCGGGTGCCCGCACCCCGTTTTTTTTTTTCGGAAAAAAAATTATATCTTTTCGCGTTTAAGGGCCTTACTGCACACCCCGAGAAAACCTACGCAGCAAGACAATCTCTACCTTCTCCCCTTTCCATGTTTCAACGCTTTGAAATGAACAATATATTTACTCGCAGTGACAAAATGGCGGACAAAACTTCCTGATTTCCTTTGAATCGAACGTTAACAGACGTCACTCAGCAAAAAAAAATTCCGCTCACGCGCAGCCGCTTGAGTGCGCGCACGCATGCGCGCCTATAGATATATAATTGACTTTAACTTTAATTTTCTCAACAACTACTGAACAGATTTACACCATTCCAAAAAAAGCGTAATCTGCGAACCGGACTCTACAGTTTTGCCAAATTTCTTATAAATCCATTCAGCCGTTCGACCTGTAGCCGAGTCTAAAGGTCCCATGGAAAATAACATGCAGAAAACACGTTTTGGGACCCCCCTTATATCTCAGCCCCCACTTGACCAATCCCCCCCAAACTTTCAGGGAAGGAGCGCAGCGAACCGAGCCATCTTCTTTGAGAAATTCGCTAAGATTCTTTAACCAGGGCCAAAGTTATTCCAAATAGAATGTTGAGGATTTCCTATGGAAAACAATCCTAACTATAACTACCTACTGGCGACCGACAGTAGGTAATGTATTTATATATATATATATATATATATATATATATATATATATATATATATATATATATATATATATATATATATATATATATATATATATATATATATTACCTACTGGTGATAGCCAGTAGGTATATATAGTTAGGATTTTTTCTCTATGGAACTTTTGAAAATTCTATGTCTAATAACTTTGGCGTTTGTGGACGGAATTGGCTGACATTTTCTGAAAAATGGCACATTTTGTTTCTGAGCAGCTCCTGAAAATTGGGGGGGGTCGTCAAGGGGGGGCCGAGAAAAAAGGGGGGTCCCAAAACGCGTTTTTCCCATTCATTTTTCCATAGGGCGGTTGGCCTCACTTTTAGCTCGAACGGCTGAATGGATTTGCACGAAACTTGGCAAAATTGTAGGGACTGTTAGCCCGATGTGCCTTTGCTAGGTCTCAATATATGTGCTTCAGTGGATTTTGAGAAATTAACGTTTAAAACAAGATATATATCTGTAACAGCGCTCCGGGCAGCGCTCCGGTTCGCGTACTTTTCGCGTAACGGAACTTTGCGATGCGAAGCTAATTGGCTCTCCGGTGTCTGTCAACATTCTAAACAGTCCGGAGCGGCCGCCATCTTGTCTCTCGGTAGGATCGAGAGACAAGAGGAGGCCAAAACAAAGGGGGAAATGAAGGAAAGGGGGCAAGGTAGACCCCTTCTGACCCCCTAGGATTGATGAGGGGGATATTATAGAGCCACGCGGGGCCCAAAAAAAAAAAAAAAAATTCCGATTTTTTCGCCGTAGAGACGCGTCTTGGTACGCGAACCGGGCAGCTAACCGGGCAGCTAACCGGGAAGCTAACCGGCAGTGTAACGGGAGTCTGAGGAGTAGCTGATTGGCTGTCAACATTGTAAACAGTCCGGAGCGGCCGCCATCTTGTCTCTCGGTAGGATCGAGAGACAAGAGGAGGCCAAAACAAAGGGGGAAATGAAGGAAAGAGGGCAAGGTAGACCCCTTCTGACCCCCTAGGATTGATGAGGGGGATATTATAAAGCCACACGGGGCCAAAAAAAAATAAAAAAAAAAATCAGATTTTTTCGCCGTAGAGACGCGTCTTGGTACGCGAACCGGGCAGCTAACCGGGAAGCTAACCGGCAGTGTAACGGGAGTCTGAGGAGAAGCTGATTGACTGTTAACATTGTAAACAGTCTGGAGCGGCCGCCATCTTGTCTCTCTGTGGGATCGAGAGACAAGAGGTGGAAAAAAAAAAGGTGTAAATGAATGAAAGGGGTAAGGCAGACCCCTCCTGAACCCCTAGTATTGATGAGGGGGCTATTAAAGTTCCCTGCGGGGCAAAAGAAAAAAAAATTGCGATTTTTCGCGGTAAAGGTGCTTCCTGGTACGTTAACCGGGCAGCTAGCCGGCAGCGTAACGGGAGTCCGACATATTGTGTTTTTTGAACGTTTGTGATATGTGCACGTGTGGATTTTGTCTAATTAAGGTTAAAAATATATATATATATCTTTAAGCGTGTTCTGGCGCGCTTACGTTTTGGGTTTGGTTTGCGCTGCAGAGACGATACGTCACGGTTATGCGATGCATCATGAGGCGTCTCACGGGCTACGTGATACGTCACTTAATAAAGAATATATTTTAACAACTATAGATATTAGCTTTTAAAAAACCAATGAAATTCACAGAAAAAACCATAGGTTATAGACCATATATAGTTAGGAATTTGCATTTACAAAACCTTGAAAATTCACTGAAAAAACCATAGGTTATAGACCATATATAGTTAGGGATTAGCATTTACAAAACCTTATTTTATTTGCACAAAACCATTGAAATTCCATATATAGTTAGTTGCACTAACTATATATCGCGGACCCGCAATCCACTGCTAATGATGTCACATATTACATAATTCATGACATGTCAGTGACATCACTGATGACATCACTGATGACATCTCAAATGACATCACTGATGACATCACTGATGACAATACCCAGTGACTGTATGTTTCTGTAAAGTGAAAATATGTCTAACATATTGAAGAATGAGTAGATGTATAAGTGTCTGGATGAAGGATTTAGTAGGTGCATGACTGACTGTATGAGAGAATGATTAAATGTGTCTCACTGAGTGCATGGGTTAGTGATTAAAGTGTCTTAATTTGGCAATCATTATATATGTTGTTCTGTAAAGTGCTGCATGTTTAAATCAGTAGCTATATCAGTAACTATATGGGTTATTGAATGGTTGCCCAAGTATTTGTATGGGAGACTGAGTATGTGTGTGGGTGGCTGGGAGGTGTATAACTCTGTGTATAGATGTGTGAGCAGTTGATTCCCTAGGTGTATGGGTTCAAAAGTGCATGTAGAAACAGCTGTATGGACAGTTGACTGTGTGCATGAGTGTATTGGTGAGTGAATGGATATCTCAGTGCTACATGTAAAAGTAAGTACATATGTAAAACACAGTCCATGTGAGAGTTGACATATATAAATAACTGAACATAAGAGCCAGTGAATGTGAGAGTGGCTGTATGAATCATTGTGAACTTGTATCACGGATTGTATAAGAGAGTAAATATGTGTTAGTATATGTTTGAATAAGTAAGATGTGTATAACTGTAGAGTTGAGGAAATGGAGATGTGATTAATTCTTTGCATGACTGACTAGGTGTGTGAGTAACTCCATGGATGTGTGACAGTCTGTGAGTGCCTGTTTACACTGAGTGTATCTAAGGTTATATTAGAGTCTGAAGATGTATTATCACATAAATGATATCATCAGTGATGTAATCAGTAATGTCAAATGAGATGTCAGTGATGTCATCAGTGATGTCATTTGAGATGTCATCAGTGATGTCATCAGTGATGTCATTTGAGATGTCATCAGTGATGTCATCAGTGATGTCACTGACCATGTCATGAATGATGTAATATGTGACATCATTAGCAGTGGATTGCGGGTCCGCGATATATAGTTAGTGCAACTAACTATATATGGAATTTCAATGGTTTTGTGCAAATAAAATAAGGTTTTGTAAATGCTAATCCCTAACTATATATGGTCTATAACCTATGTTTTTTTCAGTGAATTTTCAAGGTTTTGTAAATGCAAATTCCTAACTATATATGGTCTATAACCTATGTTTTTTTCTGTGAATATATATATATATATATATATATATATATATATATATATATATATATATATATATATATATATATATATATATATATATATATATATGTATATATAAACCAACAGAGAGAAACAGAAAAGACCCCAGTTCAAGATGTCCGAATGATAACCAGGTACAGTGCCTATCATGCAAGGGAGAGAGACTGCATGAATAGGCACTGGTACCTGGTAAAATCGGATCCCACTTTGGGTAGCAAAATCTCCCGTAAACCCATCCTCACATATAGAAGGACTTGCTCTATGAGACAAGAACTGGTTAACAGCAGCCCTGAGATAGTGGACATAGTGGAGAGTGGGAGTTGGCTTAAGTCCAATCCAGGCTTCACCAAATGCCTAACATGTAAAGCATTCAGACATGGAAAAAACATGAAGGAAGTAAAACTGCCCCTCATGAAGAAACCATGGAGGATTCCACGCTTCCTAAACTGCAAGAGTGACCATGTGGTCTACGTGTTGCAATGCACTTGCCCTTTAATATACGTAGGAAGTACTATCCACATGGCTCACATTAGAATTTTGCAACATTTAAGGGCAGAAAAGAATAAACATCAATCATAACCTGTTGCAAGGCATACAAATGAGGTACATGGGGGAAAGGGGAGGACCTAACATTTTATCATGTAGACTCGGTCCCAAGACGAAGAAGAGGTAGGAAGAGAAAAGCAAATTGAAGGAAACTCAAACCAAGATATATCTTGATGTTTGACAGTAAAACCCCTAATGAGCTGAACAGTGACAAAGAACTGTATGTTCATTTGACTTAAAGACTAGAAAACTAAAAGACGCTCAGTCATGTGAGTCCTCCCCCCTCAAGATTTTAAGCAGGTCTTCAAGAAATGTGTTATGGCAAGATACAAGATCAAGATGCAGTATGAACTCTAGGTAGGCTAGTTGACATAATTTATATATTTTAAAGATATTTATTGGTACTGCAGAAAAAAGAACAAGGGTCATCTCATTAAATGAATGTATCTAAAGGGATGCCACAAATATAGATGATGATAGGTCAAATCTTAACAGCACTAACATGGAGAGTGTTAAATGGATGTGTTGCCATGGGACCAACAATTATTGAATGGTTCAACAAAAAAGCTGAGAAAGCAAGCACTTGCACTTTAATAAACATTAGAATATATTTACGCAATTTGCACAGGTAGCATGGAGGTATCTCTTCAAGGAATTTTATTAACAAGAGGGAAAGATAGTTAATTCTATAGCATTTGCACTTTATTAAAATTTGCACAATTTGCATAGTACTCTAAAATCGGACTATGCTGCTATGATACCCAGGTGCACTGGCACTTTATTCTCTTTGCGTAAATTTGCACAACTATATTATTAAGCAAATGACATAGATCAGTAGAACCAATAACAATACTTGTGTTATGTCCTTGAACTATAACTGCATATTGAGACTGTGTTAAAGTTTACAAAACTGTAATATGCTGCTGTTTTGGGAATTTGTGATTTATTACACTGGCACTTTATTATCAATTTGACTTGCACTAGGCACTTGCACTTTATATTCTGCCTATATTGTGATATTAAAGTAGTAGGTGGTCTGGGATACTATAAAACAACAGCATGATATTTTTTATCTATTGTACAGGAAAATCAGATAGGCTATCTAGTAATCAACACATTTGTGAATTTGTCATTTCGATCAATGAGGCCCGGGTGGCAGTAGGGGCTTGCATACTGAATATGTGAGACAGGCACTCTCAGGATATAGAAAGATGCCTGTCCCTGATATATGTTCTATACATTGTGGTACAATAAAGTTTTTTGAATTGTATGAAAAACAGTTGGCAGCCATTCTGACGCCAAAAAAAGACAAAACGAATGCATTAATGTAAAACACTGAGAAAAAAGAAAAAAGACACACATATAGTGTGTTGTCACTGTCTGACAACATGTGATGTCAGAAAATGAGTTTAAATTGTAATGAAATGGTGCTTGTTGTGTGACCAAGGCAAGGGATCCTGCCGAAACACGTAGTTGCCTTTCAAGAAAAATAAACATTTGGAAACCTATCTTCGATTTGCGGTGTCATCTTTCTGGTAAATTAGTGGAGACAGGAAGTAGTGAAGGATATATATATATATATATATATATATATATATATATATATATATATATATATATATATATATATATGTATATATATATATATATGTATGTATATATATATATATATATATATATATATATATATATATATATATATATATGTATATATATATATATATATACATACATATATATATCATCAAGGCACATATATGTGAAGTTAAGTACATTGGTCTCTACTAACTTACCTGTCAATAGTTTGACCTAGATATTTTGGTCATAGTATTTCATGCCAGTGAGATCCTCATCTCGCTATTCCAGGGGCAACACATTTTCATAGGTCATCGTGAGGGAGCTCTGTTTCAAATCCCTCCAATCATGCTCCCAGGAAGAAGAAAGATCACATACTGTGCTTAAATAGGCCCCTGCATTTATACATGATGACTTTAGTGAGGAGGCTCATTCCAAATCTGTCTACAGTGCTTTCATTAACATTTATTCATCAGACCCAACTGAAACAGCCCCTACTAACATCTCAAGTGAGCTGTGGCCTGAAACAAAGAGTTCCCTTTGTCCCATTGATGAGAATGGGGGATAGGTTTTGTTGACCATCCATAGGATTGACTGGTGATTAATATCTAGAATTCTCTGCTCACACAACGCTGGTTTGGCAATATATATAGATGAACCATGGTGGCAACACATTGGCAGACAATGTGATTGCACTTGTGAGCAAAAGGATCTTGTTGGACTTGGTTCTTTTTGCAGGGTCATCCCTGAACGTTAGCCTTCCTCCTAGACTTTCTTTTTCTGACCTGGTGTTGGGGTTTTTTGGACTCTGTGCATTTTAGACTGCATGTGCCCTCTGTGGTAAACATGGTAAGATTAGTCTCCACCTGTTTGGCGTATTTAATTTACCTGTCAGTCCCTTGTAAAGTGGTTTCTCATATACCGGGGGCCAGTAAATTAAATGCTACTGGTGGGCTTGCAGCACTGCTTGTGCCACCCACCAAAGTAGCCTTTCAAACCTGTCCCAGGCCTCTGCCTTTGTAAGACCTGTGCGCGCAGTTTACTGCCGCTGTGACATGGCACATAAAGTGGCTGCCAAGTCTGTGACCCCTTTTACGTCTGATCAGTCACCCCTAAGGTAGGCCCTAGCTAGTCATATGGGCAGGGTGCATTGTAGGTAAAAGGTAGGACATGTGCCTTAAATGTGTGACATGTCCTTGTAGTAACAAACAGCTATTTTTGTATCTCCTTGCTGTGAGGCTGCCCTCTCATAGGAAGGCATGGGGATTTCCTGATAAGTGTTTTAGTGGTCATTTTTAATATGAGAGGAACAGCGTGGTCAAGTTTGGTATGATTGGAATAGTGGTAATAAATGCTGCGTAATGGTGTGCGAAGATTTATTGAAACTATTTTAGAAATGCCACTTTTAGAAGTTGGCATTCCTGTGTGCTATGTGTCTTTGTGCCTGATTGATATGTTTTGCATGTCTGGCTTTGGAGTGACAGGGACTGGGGAGATGCCATGGCTCATTGCTGTGGGTGATAGAGCGTATCATGGACCGTTTTTCCGACTTTTCGGAATGCAACTTATCAAGGTTGCAATACCGGATAGGCTTTAACTGTTGGGCGTTTCTTTCATGAAATTACGTATTTTAACATACTTGTTTGTGGATACTAGGAGCACGTTACTGACTCTTCTGTTCAAGACTGCAGATTGTGGATCAGATATTTAGGATCACTATCTATATCTGTATACATTTTGGACAACTTATACATGAATCAAGATTGGTACTGTGCTATTATCGTGACGTTTGTCCAGTTGACATTTGATTTTGTGGCATTTTTCTACACGCATCCTCCTATATAGTCTTGGATTTCACTTCTGAATGCTTTTAGGAATTCTCCAATTGGGTGCGTCTTATTGGGTTGGATGCGTGGTTCCTGCACAGCTCAAGCGGATTGGGAGACACTCACCAACTATATTTATGCCTTGATGAAGTCTCTGTGTGAGATGAAACACGTGTTGGCGAATTACGTGCTGGGAGATTTTATATGAAATTATGAACACTAATAAAAGAATTGATGACATCTGAAGAGAACTACTATTTAATTTACTTTGGACTGTTTGGATCCTTGCTTATCTAATTGATGTTTGCCATGTCCTTGTTCTGTTGTTTATGGTAGGCAGACTGTTCCTGCAATAAGCAATCACTCAAGCTATGACTTAAAAAAAAAAGAATTAGACTCTAAGGTGTGCAGTAGTCAGAACCTCATCCCCAATAGCTCCAGTTTGGTCCACATTTGTGTGTACCTACAGCACCTCGAGTTAGTAGGTGCTTTGAGGTTCTTTAGCACCCATTTGTTATACAATTTGTGCAACTAATCTAAATCTGTCACGCTTTACATTGTGTGTATAATAACATTGTGTTTGAATGAACGGTGCGGACGTTTCCTTTGTGAACACTACTACCTAATCTTGCCTTATGATTGGAATAGTGGTAATAAATGCTGCGTAATGGTGTGAGAAGATTTATTGAAACTATTTTAGAAATGCCACTTTTAGAAGTTGGCATTGCTGTGTGCTATGTGTCTTTGTGCCTGCTTGATATGTATTGCATGTCTGGCTTTGGAGTGACAGGGACTGGGGAGATGCCATGACTCCAGAGGGGCTGGGTGAGTCAGCGCTAGGCTGAATGGACCTGATCAGCATTCAGAGTAGCCCCTGATCCTGAATAGGCCTGTGCCTGGCTGGTACAATGCTGGCTCTGCCATCCTGTGGTGTGTCTGGGTTCTGAGCTTAACCTGACAAAGGAGGGTGTGAGCACTGTATAGAAAACGCTTTAGTAACCCCAGAACCAGTTGGGACTGGATCCCCAAGCCCTGTGCCAGTCCAGAACAAAGTCCTGGCTGATATAAATATTGGGGCTGTGACCCCATGTTGGTGTGCTACTTGGTACCTGTTTTGGGGACTGAAGTGCTGCTGGGCATCAGGAGGAACCGCCGCAGGATCCAGCTGCTATCTCCTAGGGGTCCCTACGTGCTGGCCGGCAGATGCCCAGCTTTCCCCTAGGGTACTTTGGAACTTAGCGCCTCATAAGTGCTACATCTTCCTTGCCTGAGCCCAAAGAGTCGGGCTCCAATTTTGCCTCTGCAGGAGAGCTTTTTCTGTGACAGCGCTGGTAGCCTACCCAGTACAGGGTAGTGGGTGCCTGGTGTTTGAGCCCAAGGAGTGGTCTCCACCTACCAGATTGCAGCGGGCATGTTAAAGATTGCAGGAATCGCTGATAGCATGAGCTGAAAGCCATTTTGTACTTGGCAGCCATCTTAGTTAGCCATGTGCTTTTCATGTGCTTTCTCCCTCCTCCAGAGCCTTGCACATGCTCAGAAAGGCCTAGATGATAGAATGCACCTGCTCCTAGTATAGAACTGTCTGGCTATTCTTGCTGATGTAAGGAAAAATGTCTCCCCTCCCACTTTGTTGAGAAAGCGAATTATGTATACCCATATTAGTCAATTTGCATGCTGGTATGTGCCAGGACCTCCCCTTTGTTTTTTTGCTGACTAATGTAACCTATGCATATATAAGGCCCCTGTTCTCTGTACTCCTTAGAATGCCTCCTACAGTGGCCTGAGGGTACCGTATGACGCAGTCTCCCTCATCTGAGGTTAATAAATGTATTATTTTTGTATTACAGCTTCTGTGCCAATTTCTCCTTTGTTGGTTAAAAGGACCAGGTGTATCAGTAAACCCCTTAGGAGGTTTATATTTCTTCAGGCACAGTGGCTGAAAGGTGGCAAAATCAGCGGATACCTCGCTCCGCAATTCCCAGTAAACCTGCAGCCACTGGAAGTCAGGCGGAGATTGCCTGGTTGTAGGCGGGCCGGCCGGCGGGAGAGACGGAGTCTCGTGGGCTTTTCCTGCCTCGAACAGAAAGTCAGGTGAGGAAAGCCTGGCCTAGGGAGTGCCCAGACAAAGGAAGACAGGCGGAGACTGCGGTGGGAGAAGGCGAGGCAGAGGGGACGCCGCCGACGGAAGCTTCGCTCCATGTCCCACTACCACCGTGTCCTGGGGAAGCGCCAGTACCACGGGAAGCCAGCGTTAGCAGATGCACCGAAAGATCACAGGCAGCTGCGTGTGAGGAGCGAGAGGATATTGCACAAACGCTTTACACACTACCTCTGGGATAAGCCTGACTGCGCGTGCCAAGCTACCAAGGGGGTGAGCAAGGGTTATCTACAGTGTGTAACTCGCTTACGCTGAATAGAGTAGTGGTTTCTGCTTGGCTTAGGTGCATGCCTTAGCCTTACAGAAAATCCCATTTCTAACAGATCTCAATAGAGTGTGGCATTTCCTGGGTGGGTAATATATTCTGCAGCGCAAACAAGGAGTTAGTAGGGCTGGTGGTCTGGTGGCAGATTTGGTTGCAGCTCTTCCAGAGGTTCTGGTTGTTGGCCTTGGATATCTGAGGAGGAGTCTTAATGGGGACAGAGGGGGGATTACATACTTTCCTGTTCTAGGTTAGTATGTTCTGTGTCACACATCGAACATAACGTGCCATTTAGTGCCTATATATGAGTAGATCGCTATTTAAACGAAGCATTCCTATATATATTCCAAAACAGAGTCATTCTGTAGAAAATGTGTCATTCTTCAAAGTTGAACCAACTTCGGAAGAAGCTGCTTCTACTTAAACACATTGTGTTTAAGAGGAGTTACCAGTGTGGAATATTTAAATTTGGCTTGATTTTAGAGTACCTGATTTTTCTGCTCTAAATATTGTTTTTAACAGGGACAAAATATCAGTGTGCATGTGGAATGTAGATCAGCTAGTTGATGAGAAAAGGTGACCTAGAATCTTGGATCAGGTGCAGGCAATCAGAGGAAATGTTTAATTTTGTTAAGTAATCTTATGTAAAGACTGCAGAGCCACCTTCAACGTGTGCGAAGACCAGGCCCCACTCTCTACCTCTTCCTCTCGCCTGTGTATCCATCTTTATCTTTCTCTCCCAGCTTCTCTCAAAAGTAGCAAACACCGTAGAGAAAACTTCAACCGCCGGCAGGGAAACTGAAAAAAATGATGAAAGAAAGCACGCCTGTGTGAAGTCATCTTTTCTGCTTCTGAAAAAACTCTCCTGCGACCGATGGCAAGCTATGCTGAGTTTTCATTGGTAAAAAACAAAAAAAACACGAATCTCGGCTCTTTATATTTTCTTGTCAGAGAGAAGTCAGAGATTCGTATCCTGGCAACGTGCAGAGTTCTCCGATTCTGCAGAGACTATTTGACCCCTAGGGGGAGCCAATCGCTCGCCAGCCTGCGACAGAGCCCCGGTTTAAACATGTCCTTTAGGGACGCAGAGAAGATCTCTCAGAGCATAATTAAAGTGTCTGTCAGGAGAAGATGAAGTGCTGCAAAGCAGGCAAACAGAGTTGGCGCTTTGGATCTGCGACCATTTGGAGCTACATAACTAGGAGCTGCACTAGCTCTATTTTTTTTTAACGTTTACCAGCTTTCTGATAGCTAGTCTCAGTCTCCGACAGACTTTTACTGACCCTATGTTTAAATGAATAAATGCATTGTGACTGGTTTAACAGAGCAGAAAGTGACATTGTCCCTCATTAATAATTGCATGCGAAACACTCTTTCGCTATTCTATTAGGTACAGTGATTTATTTTGTATTTTAATACATAGAAACACCAGTTTGGAAACAGACCTGGTCCGACTTACGTTTTCAGCTTTAGCTGTGTAAATTTAGTAGACCGATTTATGCTGCAAACATGACAACAAAGTGGGGTTATTTAAGACTGTATTGATATGGCTGTTAAAGCTAATTAGGATACTATGGGCCTGATTACAAGCTGAGGCGTTATTTATCGCCCCTGATAAATAACGATTCAACAGGGTATGTTATTTATCAGGTGTGATAAATAACACCTATTGCAAGTGTATGGGGAATAACGTGGATTTTGGTAATTAACGGAGCAAAATACACATGCTACTATAAATGCTGTATGTTTTAAACTGTTGAATTTCGGCAGGTTTGACCTGCCGATATTTAACGAAGGCTGAGTTATTTAGCCCATCCGATAATTATCGGATGCAATGAATAAAACCAAACACACAATTATGTCCCGTGCATAAACAGGGGTTTACCCAGAGGCGCAACTAGAGCCAAATTTCGGGGAGGGGGGGGGCTTAAGAAAACATTTCGGGGGGGTGAACCTTTAATCAGTAGGCAGAGTGGTGCTAATTAACATTCAAATGGTCTTTTAAAGACCTGTGAAACGTTCGGATGCGGCTCTGTGTGTGCCCGGGAAGCTGTCTCATCCCGGGCTTCCACACACGACAGGGGGGGGGCTGAAGCCCGGTGAGTCCAATGGGTGTTGCACGCCTGGGTTTACCGAGCAGCGGCCCCTCCATTAGGGCGGAGGAGAGCCACTCCCCTGCCACCAGCCGCAAAAACATCAATAAAAAGCGAGTTTCTAACCCGTTTTATTATCACTTTATTTCAATCCCCCTGTACCCGCCTACTGGACTCTGACAAGTCTTGGGGGCGGGTCCAGGAGGATAACTCTGAGGTGGGGGTGTGCACGGCGCATGAGGTGTTTGGCCGGACCTTTTAGGCCACCCAAACACCTCATACGCAGTGAAGTTTTCTCCTGCCCCAGCTGCGTTGCTGGGGCTGGAGAAAGCAGCCATAGGCTCCCAGTCAGCCTTGTGGTGCAAAGTTGTAGCGCTCTGGCCAATCCTGATGCTGCTTTCCTTCAGCGTCATGATTGGCAATCTGGAAGCCTATCCAACAAGCGGGATGGAGCGGACGGCAGAGGAGGCAGCAATCAGATACATTTCTTTATTTTATTTTTTATTTCTTTCCCCCCATAGTTCCTTCTTCCGCCAGCCACCCAGCTTACTCCTGCCCCACCACTTTGGCAGGGGACGGGCCGCAACTGGGTTTACGCTCAGAACGAAATTAACCGCCCAACTTATAATCAGGCCCTAAGCCTCTGTCACTACACATATTAAACATGTTTCGCTGGTGCTTGTACCACAAATGATTTATTGAGCAGATTACATCGTGTGAAGCCACTAAATGTAAAATCTCATACTATACTAAAACCACCGGCAATCAATCAATCAACCAATTAATCAGGGGTTTTCTAAAGCATGCTAACCACCCGTGAGGGTATCAAGGCACTGGGTGGGGGGGTGTGCAGCTCCGGTTCAGTCGAAGAGCCAGGTCTTGAGGTCCTTCCTGAAAGTGTGCAGGGTAGGAGAGCATCTGATGTTAACCAGGAGTTCATTCCAGGCCTTGACTGCGATGTAGGAAAAGGCTCTTCCGCCTGTTCTGTTTCTGCAATGGGGGGGTTTCTGCTAGGGCGAGGTCAGCCGAGCGGAGGTTCCTTTTGGGTACGTGGAAGGAGACTCTCTTGTTGAGGTATTTGGGGACGATGTTGTGTTGGGATTTGTAGGCGTGGGTGAGTAGTTTGAAGGTTACTCTCTTCTCAATGGGTAGCCAATGGAGGTCTCATAGGTGTTGGGTCATGTGTTTGTGCCGTGGGGTTCCGAGGATGAGTCTGTCTGCAGCGTTCTCGATGGTTTAGAGTTTGTGTAGGAGAGTTCTGTTGATTCCGGTGTAGAGGGCGTTGCCCTAGTTCAGTCTGCTTGTTATGTGTGTGTGGGTGACGGTCTTTCTGCATTCAGGGGGGATCCATTTGATCCCCCCTGCTGAGCTGCATAAAAGGGAGAGTGCAGGAATATGCCATATCTATCAAGATATGGCACATTCCTGCTTTCTACCTGTGATGGCGCACAAGTTGTTGCATAGTGGAAACGCGGGGACCCTTGCAACATGGCTACAGTGCAGACAGAATTGTGTTTGTGAAGGAAGGCTCACATTCCTGCACAAAACAATCCTCTGAGTATTTTTCCTCCTTCTACATGTGCTGTGGAATACATCAGACTTAGAGGAAAAAAAGAGGAGAAATATAGATATTTCTCCGTGTTATGCTTCCACTGGAAAGGCATAGCATTTTGATGCATTCCCAGCTTTACCCCTCATGGTAAATCTAAATCTGGGAATGTGCCAGAATCCGAAGTTGGATGCCTGTGAATACCTCTACCTGGGGAAGAGTAACATGAGGCAGTGACTTGCGCTGCCTCGTGTTACTCTAGATTTACCAAGCCACGCAGGGTTATACAGTTTGGGAAAAGGAAAAGGCAGTGTACAAAAAGAGTGTTATGAACCTACTTCTGCCTAACTGGGGCTTCCATTTTCAGCAGAGCGCAAGACCTTCTCTATGCTCAGGAACTACACTTGAGAGGGAGGAGGAAGGCCAGCAAGTAAGCATGCGAGCGCCAGCGAAGGAGGATGCTTGCAAATAACTTCTTATGCCTCAGTCTTGAGAAAGCTTTTGCCTTTGTACTGAGCTGGATGTCCCCACTAGTCAATCAAAATGCTTTATGATGTGATATGGTAAATAAACATTTTGTAACAGTCTATCTCTTTACTGTGATATAAGATCCGCAGCTGCTACACTGGAGACGAGATGGTCTCCAAGTCACCTACACTATTTGAATATTGTTTGTTATGCTAAAGCGGCTACCTATGCCCCTCGCAAGTGAATTGTTGAATGTCATGATGGCCTTCCTTGAATGAAGAGAAGATTGTGGTGAAAGCTTAGCCTAGAACTTCATTGAGTTTGGATGTTCAGTCAGTACCTCATCCGATCACTCATCCACTGACCCACTGTCTTTATGCCACTCCAGTCTTCAGCCTTAAGAAAGAGTCAGTCATGGTTCAAGGTGGTGCAAATGGCTAAATAAATCTGTTAGGGCACCCTTTGTATTGAAAACGACACATGACTGCTCTTCATGTTGATTCACCATGTCAGCCCGACACCAGAACATCATCTTCTAAATTGAGGAAAGCAAGAGCGAATCCTACGCCAATCTCAAAAATAGTCTAGTCGGGTATTTTCTACAGAAAACAGGTCGCCAGACGGTTGACTTTACTTTCCTTATCACTCAGGTACCAGAGGTCTTGTCCTGCCCTCCCAGCTGGGCCGCGCCAAGTCATTGGTGTCTAATAGAACCGAAATAAAGATATCCTCTAGCTTCAGCCATCCCGGGTTTCCACGGAATTCTTCCTGTAAATATGCATTGGTTGTCCTGATGATGATCCTTAATTTTTACAGGATCGAAACGCTGTCAACAGTTGTTGCAGTTTAAACACTAGTTCCCCATTGTGTGACATATTTGCGTTTTCACTACAAGAGTAAAGCTAGATTGATTCTTTCTATTCTTGCACTAGCTTCTCACAAAATGTAAAATTGCCTGTTAAACCTCTTACCCTTGTATACTGTTTGTCTAGCCTTGTTGTCTGTTGTGGATACAGGATTGTGTCCCACTACATATATGTCGTTTTTAAACGTTTTCTATTCTTGCCGTTGATTAAATTCAGGGTCCGGCTGGACACCTTAGTTACTATAGTGCAGTTTGTGGCCTATAATTATTTTAAGTCTGTGCATTCTGTTTCTTGTCAAGGACCTTTGTTGACAGATATTACCATTATAGCTCCAGCTTGCTTCACTGTGGTCAATCCTTTGCTCCACACAGCACCTGCTACAAGTGCCGGAAGGTTGGTCATTTGCAAACAGTGAGCAATAGATTAGCAGAACCTCAACTCATGCTCTGATACTGCTCACCAACACAGAGTCTGAAACTGCATGATTCCAAGAGCTCATAAAGGCCAAGTCATCATGTTAGAGAGGTAGCGTCAGCCGAAAGGATTGGAAAAGTCTACTACTTTAGAGGGAGTGTACTGAATATAACTAATTGTCTGAACTTGTAGTAAATGTCTTGGTGAGCACTGGTGCCACAATAAATGTTTTGACTGATAGTGTCTTTGTAAACTTTCCAAACAAACTGTCATTGATACTAGCCAATATATGTAATTATGCATAGGAAGTCTTTCAAGCACCTTGGCCTGTTTCACGTGAGACTTTATCATCACTTCCACTTCACTAACAGTGCCATATATGCGATGGAGGCCACAGCTCACACTAAGGGGTCTATTTTGATGGCGGGTGGACTTTGTTCCCTTGCCATCACCCTGGGAAATGGGAGGCGGATCCTGTATGAGCAATTAGGATGCACCCACCACACTGGCGGGCGCAACTCGCATTTTTTGCATTGCGGCGGGCGGTGCTGTCACCAGCACACGCCGCAATTCAAAAAAGGCATTTGTGCATTTGCATGCACAATGTGGCAGGCACCGCACTGTGCCTGCCACGTCGTCCATGCAAATGCAGGGGGGTACCATTGGCACCCCCCATGTGCCCCTCCACCCACCCGACCATCCTGCGGGCCCACAACGGGCCCCCAACTCAGGACTCCGCATGTCTTTCTGTGGCGGCAACGCCCCCCATGGAAAGGCTGCTTCCCGCTGTCAACGTAATATGTAACCCTTTTCCGCCCGGCCGACCCATTGTCCTGGCGGAAAAAGCGGCGGACGGTCTTCCCGTCTGCTGCAGTCCTCCCGCCTTCATAATATGGCGAGGGGCAATGGAAGGAGGGCAGGGGATGATGTTGGGCGGATCGCCACTGCCATGCAGGCGGTGGGGATCCTCCTGACATCATAATAGACCTCTAGGTGTCAAGTAACCTTCAAATCAGCAGTTAATATGAGTCTATGAGCAGTGAAAAGGGGCATTAAGCAATCATAGCATTCTTTCTGTGTCCAGCATTTCAAATGAAATGGTGCACCAGGAAATTATTATGCTTTCAAAGGATATTCAAGACGGTGTATCAAGTAGCAAATGTATTCCTTTTTATTCCTCTTTGTCATATATATATATATATTTATTTTTTTCACCAAAGTTGCGGCACTCAGGGTTTAAGTTTTAACAACGAACGTTTATTTAATTCTCCAGCTCGGACCTACGCGTTTCAGCCTTACACAGGCTTTGTTCACAGTAAGTGAGCTTTTTTCTATGTTTACTATTTATCCCATTTTGGCAGTTAGGGTGCATTATGGGACTAGTAGTTTTCCATCATACAATTATACATTTTTATGATTTTTATGACATGCAGTGTACATACATACTAGTATACATCATTTAATATCATGATATTATGCTTTAGTGCTACTGTACTGTTTTTTACGCGCCAAGGTGTATAGAGTTAATGCTTTTTACAACTGAGACACTGTTAGGGTATAGTACCCAGTGTCCCTATTGCGAATGCATTTTTAATGTCTTTGGTCTCGTTGTTACGTGTATCCGGGTATAGTACCCTGTGTTCTAATGTCAGCCAATTAATATGTGTTTTGAATGTTTTTAATCTAAATGTACATAAAGCTCTTCATCAAAGTTCATCCCACGCTGCATTTTCATTTTGAGTCTGATTATGAGCTTTGATTCAATTTGTCTCAATTTACGGTGTCTGTTGCCTCCTCGTTCGTCCATATTGACCATATATATTCCATAGTAGAACATGGCTCTCCAGTCGCTCTTTTGACACATGGCCATGTGTTTTGCTGTGGCATAGGACATGTCATTGTTCTTTACAGCCCTAATGTGTTCCAAAATTCGTTTTTTCAAAGCACAGGTCGTGCTTCCAATGTATCTTGACCCACATTTGCATTGTATAACATATACCACATGTGTGGAGGAACATGTGATTCTTCCTGCAATGGTGGTGTTTTTTCCATCGGGTTCTTCAAAGGAGCTTTTATTTTGGCCGATCTTACACGCCTTGCAAACATTGCATTTTCTGAAGCCATTTTGCTGGTCTGTGAGCCAATTATTTTTCTTTCCAGATGTATTTACTTTGAAATGGCTGTGGACGAGTTGGTCTCTCAGAGAGGAGTTTTTTTTATAACTTATCGTCGGTCCATCTCCTACCAATTTGCCTATATCAGGATCCCCTGATATGAGATGCCAGTACTTTTAAATTTTACTTTTTATAATGCCACTTTCTTTGCTATACGTACCGTCGTAGTCACAAAACGAGGTGGCCATTGCGATTCATCTTTTTTTGTTGTTTGAGTTGCTAGTATCATGGATCTGGTCTTGAGTTCTACTTTATTTTTGCTTTTCTCCAATATTCTTTCACTGTATCCACGGGACCTTAGTCTTTCAGTTGTTTCAATAATTCTCTTCTCTGCATCTGTTTCCATCGAACAATTTCTTTTCATGCGAATAAATTCGCCATAAGGTATGCTTGCAAGTAGTGGTTGTGGGTGGAAACTTGTCCCATGCAATATACTGTTTGTAGATGTTTTTTGCGGAAAAGAGATGTCTGTATTTGGTTGTTCTCAATATATATTTTTAGATCTAAAAAGTCAATTTCTTTTCTGTTGGTAGCATATGTGAATTGTAATCCCACGTCATTGTCACATAATTTTGAGTAGTATGAGTCAAATTCAGTTTTTGTTCTGTTCCAAATTAAAAACAGATCATCAATATATCGGACCCATAGAATTATCCGGTCCAGATCCATTTGATTTATTGGGTTCCATGCAATGGTTTTCTCCCACCATCCCATTGTGATATTTGCATAGTTCGGTGAGAACGAAATTCCCATAGCCGTTCCGCATTCTTGTTTGTACAGTTGGTGGTGGAATAGGAACACATTATTGGTAAGGCATAATTTGATCATCTTCATGAGCATTTCAGTGTGTTTTAGCTCCCCTATGTTCCGTTGCTTCAAAAAGTAGTGACATGCATTTAAACCAATTTCATGTTTTATTGAGGTGTATAATGACACTGCATCGATTGTTATCAGTAGGTATTTCTCATTCCATGTGATGTCTTTTATTATTCGTAAAAAATCCCCAGTGTCTTTAATATAAGAACTCGGTTCTTAGCAATGGGTGCCAAAAATAAGTCTACATATTGTGATATGTTTTCACAATAGGGATGCTGTGGAGAAAATTGGCAACACTGAGAATTCTGGCTCACCTTCTGAGGGTAATAATTGCCCTTCACTCCCACACCTGGACTCAAGTTTTGATGGGAGGGAACCAAGGCTTGTATAGAAGTGTGGTGAGGTAGATTGGCTTAAGGTAGGGGGTGCCACATTCATGAAATTTTTCATAAAGTGAAATACTATGGAAAACTCTTCAAGGCAAAGAGTTTTCCATAGTATTTCCCTTTATTATTCTTATCCAATAGTATTGGAAATCTTCAAGATTGCCCAGAGTAGTGTTTGATCGGGCCCAACATTTATTTTTTTAAGTTTGATTAAAGATTAAAAAAATCATTGTACATAGTGAGTAAGTAAAGGGGTACTTAACTCAGTTTACAGCATGTAAAGGATGAGATCATAATAGAAAGTAGCTTCTGTAAAAAACCCCTACCCTATCTCCTTTGGAATCTCCCACACGAAGTTCAGAGAATCATCTTGTTATTAAGGTTAAATTTGCCTCCTCTGCGAGTTATCACAGGAATATGGGAAGGTATTCGAAGGATGAAAGATTTTGTGAGCTTTGCCTTAACCGTGTTCAAGAGTTAAATCATGTGATTTTTGTGGGAAACAACCTTTACAACGCAGTCATTACATCGCACTACATTTACAACAGTCATTACATCGCAACATCCTTTACAACGCATGTCACTACAATGCATCCATTAAATTGAATTGCATGCCACTGCAATGCATGACACTACAATGCATGTCACTACAACGCAGGCATTACATCACATGTCATTACAACGCATACCATTACAATGCATAGTACCCCTATACTATCCAACACTTACCCTACTGTTGCACCCCCTGGAGTTAGAATAGTAATTTTTACCCCTACACCATCCAACATTTACCCCTACTGTTGCATCCCCTGGAGTTAGAATAATAATTTTTACCCCTACACTATCCAACACTTACCTTAAATGCAATGTAATGGTAAGCGTTGTAATGGTATGCATTGTAAAGGTATAATGCGATGTAAATGTATGCGTTGTAAAGGATGTTGCGATGTAAAAACTGCGTTGTAAAGGCATGCGTTGTAAATGTATGCATTGTAACGTCATACATTTGATTTTTGTATACCCATACCTTCATTGTTAAACTTTTAAAAATGTTTTATAAATGTGTGTTAATCTCCTATGTTCATGTGCAATGGCTCTTCACACTTTGTTCTGATTTGCACAGAATCACAGACTTCATTATGCAGTTTTATGTTTTATTTCTATATGCTGTAACCTATGTTACATATACCTGTATTATCGCACTACACTATTGGAGTGGACAGAACTGCAAATTCCTTCTTGCAGTCATATGTCCTTATAGCTTCTTATTTGTCTTAATTAGACTGTTTTGCACATTTGCGCTTTTAAGTTTTCCGCATTTTATCATAGAGCGTACTATATATAGTATTTTGTATTGTTTCTGTGTATTTATACAACGTAAGGTTCAGGACTTTACTATGGAGTGTATTGCATTATACTTGCTATTCATTCAGATTTGGTTTCTTGTTGGACATGTATGTGTAATTTTGTAACCCATATTGATTAGATGAAATGGTATATTTCTCTAATGTAGTCATATATATTTCTAATGAATGTACCCTTTCTGGTAATGCTTTTATTATGTTTGAATGATGATCATTATAAGAATTTATTTTTATATTGTTTATTTGGACCTCAGTTGAGTTCCAAAAACATAAATAATAATAATAATTGAAATTGTAAAAATGGGTCTGCCCTATGTATTGTGACAGACTTCTGTGCAAACTGTTGAGGGGGAAGGGGCTGCTGATGTCACACAAATGTTTCCTGAACTGTTCCAAAGCACTGGCATATTGAAGAATCACCAGATTTCTTTATACATTGATGAGTAAGTGGAGCTAACGGCGCAGCACTTTTGTGAAATTCCTCTCAATGTATCAAGCAATTCGAAAATTAACCTGATAATTTGCTGGAGCTAGCCATCATTGAACCCGTATGTGGCCCTACAATCTAGGTGCCTGACATTGTTACTGTGCTCCAATGTCACGTAGGAGACAAATTTGAATCTATTTGGAAATGCATCATCTGACCCTTTGCCACATGTCACTCACCCAACTTTCCAATCCTGAAAGAGAGAGAAAAGTCTTGCACCACGCATCCAAAATATGATATACTAGCTCAATGCTGTCAAATTCTTTTCAATTTTGGATTCAAGCAAAGGGTACCGCCAGTTGAAGTTAGATAAGAGTTCCAGGTGGGATCCATTTGTTTGAACAAGACACCACTGAACCCATCAATGGCCACGCACCCTGGGTGCCCCCATCATTTCTGTCACTAAAGATCATGCATGTGGCAAAATTGAAACCTGTATGGACATACATTGCCCTCATGCTTAATCAGCCATCACCAACCCAAACTTTCAATCCAAAGATTGAGACATCTTGCACCCAATATCCAATATACACAATACACCATCACAATGCTGCCAAATTATTTCCAAATTTAGATTCAGATTTAGGGTATCATCAGTTCGAGTTAGCCACCGCAGCTGAGGTGTTTCAAGGATTCTTTCTTCTCCCAACTGCAAAATGACAGTTGCAGAGAAGCTCAACAGTCTATGGGATCTCTGTGTAGGGAGAAGCAAAATTACAGGGGGAGCAAATACCCACATTTGTCTCCCATGCACTTTGAGTTTGAAGCTTAAACAACATTGCTGAGCACTGTTATCAGCAGGAAGGGTAGCAGAAAAGATAGGCTGCTTGACAGCACCAGATGCTAGGACTCCAAAGGAAAGAGTGGAAGAGAAAGAGGTACTGGACAGAGCCAGGGAGGAAGAGTGCATGGAAGGCTGTGTAGTCGTAGCAAACAATTATACAATTATACAATTGGAGGGATGGGGAGTATTCCAGTGTTCCGCAAAAATGAATAACTTAGGGGCATATTATCAAGACAGGTGAACATGTTAGATATGAAGGACATCTAACCTGAGCTATAATTGGAATACCATAAAGTATATTATCAAGCCCATTATCGCCGTTTTAACTGCAGTTTTCTGCCGCTAAAGCGGCGATAATCTTATTGCCTGTCTTGATAATATGCCCCTAAGTGCCTAGATGGTAAGAGATGCCCTGCCTCCAAGTGCCCAACAACAGAGGAAGAAAGAATCAATGTTTCAAACTTCTATATGGATTAAAAGTGGTAAAAGAGGTTAACGGCCTTTACCCGAAAAAAAAAACAAGGAAGTAAAAGCCAGTGCTGATGTAAAGAGAGTAATGGAGAGAGCTCTGTCTCTCGTGAAAGGAGAAAAGGGAGCAAGTGTTGAATAGGCGCTCATCATAGCTGATGTGAAGGAAGGAAAGCTAGAACACAGATCTCTGGGAGTAGCACTATTGGCTGGTATTAGAGTGCATCCCCTAGTATGAGTACGGAAGAGAAGAGACTGCCTGGATGCAACACCTGCATATAAGAGTTATAATAAGCAAAAGCAAAAGGAATCCGTAGTGATGATTAGGAACAATAAGGGAGCACTGCCTTCCAGGGAACAAATACACCATACCATGCTACATTAAGGACTTTCAAAGCAGCTGCCTTATTACACACCTACTAGGACAGATAACAGGCTACAACATTGAAAAAATTGCTTATTAGGGCAATATAAATGCCAAATGAAAAAATAAATTTGCTTGGGCCTCTAAAGAATCCTTGCACAGGAGCTGCAAATATGGCACTAACAGGTGGGACATTCACCTGCACAAAGTGGTGTCAAACACTATCCGGAAGGTACTAAATGATAATGTGGGAATTAGCATGAATGCATGAAAAAGGAGAGACAGAAGTGTGGAGCAATTGTGAGGAAGAGAGGTATCAAAATGAAAAATGTAGAAGGGTAGAGATAGGGAAGTAGATGATTGTGAGGAACATAATCTGCATTGCCTTGACAAAAGCAATAGGTCCATACCTAGAGTGAAGGACAAAGCCCAAAAAACTAAATAGAGAGTGGTCGGCCTCTCACTTAGGGAAAAAAACAGGGAGGAGACGGACTGACTCAAAGGGGCCCAGTAGGAAGACGTCCCATGTTTTCAGGAAGTGAGAAGCTGAGCATCAGAAATAACCTGTGTAGATGTAATGCTTAAACGAAAAAGGAGGCTACAGAGAACAGTCAGGGTGTGGACGAACATTCTAAAACAGTCACATAGTAAAGGTCTGTAAGGGGCCTATGAGTACCAAAAGTCTTAATACGATTTGTGAAACAAGTGAAAGGTGAACATCACTGAAAAGTAAGAGAAAAAGGGCTCCAGCTCAGGGGGGCTGAGGGCAAAAGGGGTGTAAAGGAACAGGGTAAAAGTAAAATGAAAACATTTAACAGTAGGCATTGCAAGCAACATTCAAGTAGCAAGATCTCTGATGACAGGTCCAAAAAGGAGGAGATGTACAATAAAACCTGAGAAGATTACAGGTAAAGGAGGTGAATGAAAGCTAATAGAAATGATCGATCACTTTGAAACTAACATAAAATAAGGGACTAGAGAGGAGAGAATTATTAGATTCCTGTACATGGGCGGTATAAAATCATAATGGGCAGGCGACTATATGCCGGTCTTTAAATGATTACACATGGATGTTAAATGGAAAAGTCTTAAAAACAGAAGACCAAGGTGTAGCATGCAGGCTGTCAGTTTACAATAAAACAAAGAATTGGACTATAGTATTCATAATGTGTGCACGTTTCAGGGATTGGAATGACTATAATAGGAGAAGGAATTCAAAATCCGATTAGAAATATGATTCGTCACAATGTGGGTGGTGATACCGCAGTAACAAGTTACAGTCAACTTAATCACAGTTTCAGCAGGAAGGAAGAGGGTAAATAAAAAGATTGTGGAAAAGAGGACTTAAACAGGTTATGATTAGCAAGTTAGTTCATAGTGACAAACAAATACAAAAGGGATAGAGACTTATTCATAATTCATCATGACATGAAGGTCAATCAGGAAATTAACGTCTTGATCAAGTTAACTGTACTATAACCTTGATAGACACTCACGAGGCAACAATATTAGAAAAGAAGAAGAGTGTGCCAGATGGTCAAGTATGACAGCAAGTCATCCTTTGAGCATCTCCCACTTCATCCTGACGACTTCTGCTTCCTAAGCATCCAGTTCAGCAGATAGAATAATTTAGTAGTCAAGATGATGCCAATTTGCATGCCCAGACTTTGAAATGTACAGACCTCTTCCAGTTGGACTGGATCTTCCAGTAGTGGCAAGCCACCCTTAGCTGGGATACATCCATATTTCAGAGCCTCTTTTCTGCCTTGGTTTAATGTCCCTTCCCTATACTTCACTGTTCTTTATTCAGTCCCCCTGTTTGCCCACCCCATTGCCCAGTCCTTTTCTTCTTCATGCTTTCCTTTTCATTCACCTTAACATCTTACTTCCCTTGGTTTTCCCACACTGTAAGCTCACCGTCTTGGTTTAATCTCTCTCTTTTGCTGCCTACTTCACATATCTGTGTTCCTTCTTCCCCTGCCTCTGTTTCTTTTCTTTTTCTCCCTCCTGTTTCCAATATCTCTGTCTCAAAATTATCATAAAGTCATCATACTTTCATAAAAGTTATAACAACCCAGAAAATTGAAATAAAAACACAAAACTGGATTTAGATTGCATTGATAGTGTATTAATATTCCTCACAGCATTACAAACACAGGTGTACTCCAAGAAACAATGTGTCAATATTTGCATTCAAATTAGGAAGTAATGCTGTTTGAGAAATAGCGAAACAGACTGTTCTTAAAATACTTTGTGCAAATGAGTAATGCCTTGAATCACAGAGCCTTACTTATAGAATCATGATCTGTGGATTTTGCAGGTATAGATGGCATATATTTATTTGTCAAAATCCACTAGTTGGCTTTTTTAACTTCAGTTGAAAGAGTCAATTGGGTTTTTCAAATAATCATGTTTCCATGGGAGTGAAATGATGCATGGCATTGACAAAACAACAAACATCTAAAGGCTGCCACTTTGGGAAACCATTGATTTGTAGTAATGCCTCTAAATTAAACGCTGTTACACTATGAGGATGACAGGAGCTTTATTCTCAGCAACCACAACCCCCGACAACAACAGGACAACTGTCCTCAATAGAACAGTGGAGCTTAAATACCCGAAACAATCTATGTTCCACATGCAAATGTGCCTGACGTTTAATGCATTGTTGACACCACCACAACATCCCCCTTCTTCCTATTGACACCAACAAGGTATTTAAAAGGTACATAACACAATGTAGGTTATGACAAAATGAAACCCAATAGTACATTTTCTCACCCCAGATAAAAGTGAACCAACATAACTATAATGAAATTAAACATAACCAAAAGCTACGAAAATAATATGAACTAAATTGTCACATATCCATAGCATAAAATAAAGAAAATTAAGAATAATATGCAAACAGAGCAAGAAACTACAATCCTATACCACTCTGGATTATACATTACAGAAACCCAAAGGTATCTTGATGAACCTACCGCTTTTGAGTCTGACAACATTACATTTTTTAACAACATCAGGAGATTGAGAAATACTGCCAATTATGTATTGATCCATACTTGGCAACCAATAATGTACCCTAATTTTCCTTTTAGTGATGGTCTGTCCTAAATGCCGTCATGTGCACATAACATAATGCTTTCTCCCAACCCAGGAGGTGGTACCAATTTTTCTCCTCGCATTAACATGCCCTCATCCTCCAAAGACAATTATTCTTCCACCTTGAAAATGATTCATTCCTAATGGAAAGAGACTTCTCTCTTGGCCATCCTTCTATGACATATCGAGTTACCTCTCTCTAGACTTCATCTTCAGAAAAAGCAACACTCCAATCATCCTGTGTGAAACCACATCAACAGTGGCTATCAAACTTTCTTCATCATCTTCAGGATCACCTATTGTATCATCATCACCCAATAAGGGAGATCGAGACAAATAGTCGGCTCTGATGTTCTTACCACCAGCCACATGTTCAACTTGAAGATATTATTGCAACAATTTTGAGCTCAGCCTTGCTATTCTGGGTGTATGATCTTTTATCGAAATTCCATTCAGAATATTAACTAAAGGCTTGTGATCTGTTTTCAAAAGGAATTGTCTTCCTCAGAAAAAGCACTTAAAATGTTCGACAGCCAAAACAGAAAGCTAAAATTACCTTTTCAGTCACAGAGAAAACATTTTCATTCTCTCTCAATGTCTTAGATGAAAACCCTATTCTTTTTCCACACCATTTCCCTTTTGAGCAAAGGTGGCACCCAACCACCCATTGTTGGCATTCACAGTAATGATGTACTCCTTGGTAGGGTCAAACAGTGCCAAAACTTCAGCAGAGACAATATATTTCTGCAACAACAAATATTCATTCTGCCTATTCTTGTACCACAGGAATTTATTACCTTTCTTCAATAGCTCACACAAATTGACAGCTTTAGCAGCAAAGTTCTTATCAAATTTGGCACAGAACTCGCACACTCCCAATAAAGAAGAAACCTGGTCCCTTTATTCTGAAGTAGAAACAGTGTTCATCGCATCAACCAAACCTGGTCGTGATTGAACCCCCTTTTCTGAAATAACAAGACCCAAATATTATATGCAATCTTTCTGGCACTCACATTTGTTCACATTTGCTACCACACCTGCCTCCTCTAGGCTTTTCTGAACTGCATCCATGACTTTGTCATGTTCTTCCACATCCTATTTAGCAATAAAAATTTCATCTTGGAAGGTGACCACCTCACTTACACTCTCCAAAATTTTCTCAAGGATGCGCTGAAAAACTGATGCCGTGGATGCCAATCCAAACAGCAAACTCTTAAATGAGAAGTTGCCTATCTGTGAAACAAATGCGGTAAGGTGTCTAGAAGAGGGATCTAACTCCACTTGGTGATACACAGATGTTAGATCAATCTTGTTAAACTTCTTAGCACTCGCAAAAGTTGTGACTTGATTCTAGGTAAAGGATGGGAATCTACCCATATTACTTTATTAAGACTCCTGAGATCCACACAGACTCTTAATTAGCCATTCTTCTTGAGGGCTATCACCAACGGAGACAACCACAAGGAAGACTCGACTGGTTCAATCATTTCACCTTTGCACGTCTTCTTCAAAATGTTCATCAAATCTTCTCTTAAACTAAACAGTATCTGGCAGATGCATCAACGGAAATACCTCCCGGTAAAACAGCGAATCGGTAAAACAGGCCGATACCGAACGCAAAACCAGAAAATGCTATGCATCAAACAATGAATCATTAAAAAATAAAGAATCGCAAATAACCCCCCGTGGTAAAATACCGAATTGCAAAACAGACAATCGGAATTACCGAACCCCAAAGCGGCCCTCGGTAATACCGAATCGGTAATAAAGAATCGCAATGGTATGCATGAAAGTCGCTAATACCGAAAAACCCAAAAATCGCTATTTAGCATGAGCAAATTAAGGGGAATCACAATCAGGAGGTAAAGTGAACGAAAGGACAGAAAAAAAAATTACAACCCCCAACTGCAGGTGCTCACAATCAGTAACCCTTCAAAAAAGCCCTGGGAAACCCCACATGTCTACCAAAATGGCTGCCCTGAACGTGCTTGCTAGGAGGAGGAGGATCAACGCCCAGGCCCAGCGCAGGAGGATGATCCAGGACAGGATCTTCAGGGTGCGCATCACTTTGCTGGGGCAGACCGAGGAAAAGGTCTACGACAAGTATAGACTGAACCGTGCCATGATAATGCGCCTAATAGCAGACCTGGAACCATCACTGCAGCACGAGACCCGTAGGACCAACGCCATACCAGCCCATGTGCAGGTCCTATGCTGCCTGCACCTGCTTGCGTCTGGAAGCTTCCAGGGGGTAATAGCTGAGACTGGAGGCGTGTCGCAAAGCGCTTTATCACGCTTCTTCCACCGGTTCCTAGAGGCCATGCTGACATTAATTAATCGCCACATCACCTTCCCCACAACCCCCCAGCAGCTGACCCGCACCAAACGGGAATTCTACCAGGTGGCACAATTCCCCCATGTCATAGGGTGTGTTGACTGCACGCATGTCCTCCATCAGCCACCGAATACATTTTCCGCAACCGGAAGTCATATCACTCTATAAATGTGCAGGTGGTGTGCAATGCCAAGTACATCATTACGGACCTTGTAGCCCAATTCCCCGGGAGCACACACGACGCTTACATATTCCGTCACTGTGGCCTCCACAGGCACCTGATCAACAGTGAATTTGGAGAGGGACACCTACTAGGTACATATTGATGCATCATCGTACTCTCCACCCACTCCGTCCCCAAATGTATATTTTCAATCATGCTGATGACCATTCTCTCCCCATCCTGCAGGTGACAGCGCATACGCATTGCGTGAATATCTACTCACTCCCTACCTGAACCCAGTGACACCACCAGAGCAGCGCTACAACAGAGCACACATCAGCAAAAGGAATGTGGTTGAGCGTACATTCGGCATCCTCAAGAGCCGCTTCCATATACTGCACAAGACTGGAGGTGCCTTGCAGTACGACCCAGTGACCTGCTGCCAGATCATTGCTGTGTGTGCCATCCTGCACAACATCGCCACACGCAGGGGGATACCCATAGAGGTGGACGGAGAGGATGAACTACGTGCATAGCAACCACCCCCCCAACACCGACAGGCGCATGTGCCCAACACAGCTGAAGGGCAACGGAGGCAGACATACATCACACGGAATCATTTCTGAGACAGGTAAGAGAGAGACTTGACAACAGGTCTCGATTTGCAAGGGTTTAATGGGCATGGACACCTGAGTGGTGCAGAGAAACAAAACAAAAACATGCTGCTGCTGCAGTTAAAGTCAAACTTTAATTGTCCGTCCTCAGAACGGGTGATGCGTGCGGCACTTAAGTCTGGCCATGGTGAAAAGAATTTACTGCTGGGGAGGAGCTTCGCGGGCGACCAAGATGGCCGCGTAAGCTCGGAGCTCCGTGGACCGTCCGATCCACCGCAATTATCCTGCCTAGAATCCTGGTCCACGTTGGTGGCACTGTAAAGCTGGCGGCCTGCTGAGGCGGGGGCTGCAATCGGGTCCCAAATCGGTGGCTCCTGAGCGAAGTTACGTCGAGCTGAACTCCGCTCCGTAACGGTGCCATTGTCCATCCGGACTTCGTCACTTCGCCACCTCGCTCGGCCGTACTGCAAGGGCCTTGCCTGCCATCTCCTTGGTGAAGACGCGGTGCTCTAGCCTTGCCCTGGTTGACCTGATTGTTCTTTCTGGTCTGATAGACTCCTGGCTGTGGACCCTGACCTGCGACCGCCGGTCCTTTGTTCTCGAGGACCCAACATGGCGGGCAGAGGCGATCCGGAGAGGGCATCGAATAAAGGAAGTCGGGGCAAACCGCAGACGCAGAACAACCGTATGGAGCGGTATGTTAATCTCAAATCACCACCTACGTCGGGTGCTGTCTCCAAGGGAACCCCAGTGATTGCCCCGCCGGACGGCTCGGATCCTACCCTTTTGGACATTATGGGTGCCATCACCAGCCTTCGTGCCGACGCACAACACCAGCACGAGGTTCTGTCCCACAAGGTGGATTCCATGGCCATTGATATTTCTCTAATCAGGACCGACTTGGGCAAGACGAACGACCGTGTGAGAGCGCTAGACATTAAGACCACTAGTCTGACCTCGGATGTCTCTGAACTACAAACGGAGGTCCGGAACTTGCGATCGACTGCCGATCAGTTCTCGAAACGGCTGGAGGACTTTGAGGGGCGAGCCAGGCGGCAGAACGTCCGCATAGTGGGGGTTCCGGAAGGGTCCGAGGATGGCGCAGCGGATCTCTTTGTGGAAGAACTGGTCAAGACGCATCTGGCGCCCTCTGGGCTGAGCAACTTCTTTTCGGTGGAACGTGCCCACCGTGTGCCCGGTGGTCCACCTAAAACAGGGGCGACGCCGCGACCTATTGTGGCGCGCCTTCTCAACTTCAGAGATCGAGATGCGATCCTCCAGGCGTCCAGATCGCACGGGCCACTACAATATCAGAACGCGGAGGTGCATTTTTACCCGGATTTCACCAGGCTGGTGCAACGCCAAAGGCTGAGCTACGCGGGAGTCAAGAGACGCATCAGGGACATGGGTCTCAAATACTCTATGCAATTTCCTGCGAAGCTCCGTGTGGAATTCAAGGGCCGTGCCTACTTCTTTGACTACCCGGACAATGTGAGCGAGTGGCTGGACACTGTAACACCAGAACGGGAAGAGCGTGAGGAAGATGTTGGAGGAGCCTCCGGCGGAGCGGAGCGGCAAGAATGAACTGGGGGCCGGAGCTACCCCTGCCTCGAATGACCGCCGAACTGCTGTTTTGGTGTGATTATTCTCTCCTTTACTTATATGGTGGGTGGCGGGACGATTCCACGGGGATTCCTTTCTCCTCTGGGTCTTCGGTAGAGTAGTTAATGGGGCGACAGGCACACTGCAGGTTGGGAGGGCTTTTTAGTCTAACGCAGGGGTGCAGGGTGGGGGGTTGGTTGGGTACAGTTTTGGTTTGTTTTGTGTTTCTCTTTTCCTTTTTCTTGTGGCACACGGACAATGATGATCCTGGACTTTTTCTGATGCAAGTGTCTTTGGGTGATGGGTGGGGCGGGCGGCGGAGGGATGAGGGGTAGGGTGTTGAAAATTCTTAGTTGGAATGTTAACGGGTTGGGTGATCGTATCAAGAGAGGGGTGGTTATTCAACTGGTTAAACGGCATATGCCGGATGTTGTACTTCTTCAGGAGACGCACTTGGTGGGCAATGCCTGTAAAGCCCTGAATCGCAAAGGTTATAAAATGGTGGCTCATTCGGGGTTCTCTTCCGGCTCCAGGGGGGCGGGGATTCTTGTGCGCGCATCCCTTCCCTTAGAGATAGGGACCACCTTGATAGATGATAGGGGGAGGTACGCCGCCGTATCCGGGAGATGGGAAGGGCGTTCCCTTACGCTGTTGTCTGTGTACGTCCCCCCAGGGCTTCAGTCTAGTACTTTTCATGACCTTGGTGGTGCCATTTTGTCTATGCCGGCTGGTCGTTTGATTGTGGGGGGTGACCTTAATTCGGTTTGCTCTGGTCTCCTCAATCGCCAACCGCCTCGCGATCTACGTGGACCACAGAGGTGGCTGCCGTCCTTCCTTGAATCTACTGGGCTGGTGGACGCGTGGCGGCTTTTGCACCCCACGCTTCGACAATTCTCTTTCCTCTTGGGCGCGCACGGGAGTCTCTCGCGGATTGACTATGTCCTTACGCTGGCTTCGGACGCACTAGCTGTGTCGGAGGCCCGCTTCCTTGCACGAGGCATTTCCGATCATTCCCCGCTATGGGTCTCCTTCGACTTTGGTGTGACTCTGTCGGAACGCCCGGCAGCAGTCAATCCTTGGTATTTTCGTGATTTTAAGACCCGCACCCTTTTGGCCAAATCTATTGACCTATATTTCACTGAAAATGTGGGCTCGGTGGAGTCGGCCGTTACACTGTGGGAAGCTTTTAAGACGGTGCTCCGTGGTGAGGCCCAGGCACTCATCGCGGCCACCCGCCGTGATAGGGACTCGGCTATGCTAGCCATTGAGCGGGAGGTGCTACACCTCGAGGCCCAGCTGCGCTCTGATCCGGACCCCCGGGCCCTCCACAATCTCTCGCTGAAACAGGCGGAGTACCGCGACTTGGCCACTAATGCCGCTCTTGTTCTCGCCAAAGAACAGCAAGGCCGCATCTATGATGTGGGCGATAAGGCCGGGAAACTGTTGGCTTGGCTCGACAGGAGAGAGATGGCCAGCCGAGTGGTGCCGGAGCTCCTTGGAGAGGACGGTACGACCCTTACGGATCCCAGCGCCATTGTTGACTCTTTCGCGGACTATTTCCGTGGAGTCTATGAGTCTGCCTCGGAGTTCTCGGAGGCAGATACTGCGACCTTCCTCGCTGATATCGACCTGCCCAGTCTCTCCGAAGAAGAAAGGGAGGACCTGGATAGGGACATTACCGCGGATGAGATTGACCTTGCGATCCGCTCCCTTAATTCAGGCAAGGCCTCTGGACCCAACGGTATACCAGTGGAACTGTATAAAATCCGATCGGATGCGGTTTCCCCGCATCTCCGCAAGATGTTCCTTGAATCCTTTGAGAGAGGCTCCCTTCCCCTGGACCAACGACTGGCTACCATAGTGGTCATCCACAAGGAAGGTAAACCACGGGACGTTTGTCGTTCTTACCGTCCTATTTCCCTCCTTAATGTGGAGCCCAAGGTCCTCGCCAAACTCCTGGCTAATCGGTTGATTGGAGTTATTGGTGACCTCGTGCACCCCGATCAATCTGGATTCATCCCCCACCGTAACACCGCCCTGAACTTGCGCCGCCTCCATGGGGTTATGGCCCGGGCCCACACTCTTAAAGACCCAGCGGTGTTGGCATCCCTGGATGCCACCATGGCCTTTGATTCGCTAGAATGGCCTTACTTATGGACGGTTCTGGCTAAACTCGGATTCGGTCCGATCTTCGTTAGTTGGGTGAAACTCCTCTATGCGGACCCGATGGCCAATGTGGCGGTCAACGGTCGCCTGTCGGCGCCCTTCCCTTTGCGCCGTGGCACCAGACAGGGTTGCCCCTTGTCCCCCCTGTTGTTTGCCCTGGCTCTCGAACCCCTTGCGGCGCAGCTGCGTTTCCATCCTGACTTGAGAGGTATTGAATGGGCCCCCGGCTTTGAGGACAGGGTCTCTCTATACGCTGATGACATACTGCTGTACATGTCTTCACCGGGTAGATCCCTTATTGTGGCCTGCGATGTCATCAAACTTTTTGGGCGATACTCCGGCCTGGTTATCAACTGGGCCAAGTCGTCCCTCTATGTCCTCAAAGGGGATACCCCGCGCCTCCCGGGGGGCTGCGGTATCCAGATTGCTTCGCGCGGCTTTAAATATCTGGGTATATACATAACCGGTAATGCCAAGCTCCGGTATGATAACAATCTGCTCCCTCCTCTTCAGCGACTGCGACGCGACGTCGAAAGCTGGCGCCGCCTGCCACTCTCCCTCCTAGGCCGCGCTGCCCTTTTTAAGATGATGGCTCTCCCCAGATTCCTTTATGCACTACAGAATGCGCAGGACCCTGTCCCGGCCCGCTACTTCCGCGACATCGAAGGCCTTCTTCGCACTCTCCTCTGGGAGGGTCGCCCCCGTGTAGCCCTCCACAAACTTACGCTCCCTTGGTATGATGGGGGCATAGCCCTCCCCGACGTGCGCCGGTACTATTGGTCGTCGCAGCTCGCTGCCCTGAACCATGGGTTTTACGGCCCAGTGGAGAACCCTGGATACGCCATGGATAGATGGCTGATGGGCGGCGGGAATTATTACCGTGCCCTGTACTCCAAGTCCTTTGACCGCAAACTGACGGGCCCCACTCGCACGGCGGTTCGCATTTGGAAAGCGGTTACCAAGGCGCAGGGATGGCAGGGCAGGCTCACGAGGTTCACTCCCCTCTTCGACTCCGACATCCTGGGTAGGCTGTGGCACACTAAAGGTTTTGACAAGTGGGACCTCATTGGCATCAGCAGGGTTGAGGACATGATCTCTAGGGGTTTGATTAAGACCTTCCCCCAGTTACAGGCTGAGTACCAGCTGGGCGCGACGGAGTTCTTCCGCTATGCACAGTTGAGACATGCGCTACTTTCGGCCTCCCCGCCGGATGGCGTCATTCCTGAAAGTTCCCCACTGGAGGATAGGATCCTGGATGGGCATGTGCCAGACAGTGCGATTTCCCTTTCGTACAAGAAGTTGATAAATGTACGCACAGACCTCCTCCTTGGCTTGAGAGATCAGTGGCTGGCGGATGGCCTTGAGCTGGACGACGAGGATTGGCAAAGTGCGGTTTCCTCTCCTAAGGAGGTTGCCATTTCTTCCCGTCTTCGCCTCGTACAGTTTAAGATCCTCCACCGGGTGTACGTGACTGGGCCCCGATTGATGCGCATGGGTTTCTCCTCTGACGGTCTTTGCCGCAGGGGTTGTGGGGCTCCTGCCACCTTCCTACATATCCTCTGGGATTGCCCGGTGATCGCCTCCTATTGGAGGAGGATCCACTGCGTGATGGCGGAGGTTACTGGCGTGGCTTCCCATGCGGAGGCCCGTCGATGCCTCCTAAATGTCTGGGAACCGTCCGACCATAATGTCGCGCAGACTAGGTGGGTCACCCTTGGGAACATGGTGGCGAAGAGGGACATAGCCCAGCGGTGGGGTGCGACTGCGGCCCCTCTACTGGTGCAGTGGAAGGCCAACATGGACTGGTGTATGTTAAGGGAAAAGACAGTCTATGTAGCCAGAGGGCGGCCGCGGAATTGGACGAAAGTCTGGGGAGCATGGAATGAATATAGGGGGGGTGTGTGCCATCCACCTGAACCAATTGACCAACAGGATGCTGAATTTCCCTGACCTGTGACGCCAGCTGAGCTTCGAAGTGATTATTTCTCCTGATGCCCTCCCCCACCTCCCTCCTTCCCATCCTGTAGTCTTCCTTTCTAGATAGTATTCCTGCCTTATTCCCTACCCATCCCCGACACCCAGCGTCACAATTCCTTTACTGCCACTTTCGCGCCCACGGGCGCCAGTTGTTGTTTCTCTATCATAAAAATAACCTTTGATGATTATGTTTCTAATGTTGAACACTAATGACCTCCTCCATCTTTGCTGCCTTGCCTCCGGGATGTCAGGCTAAATAGCTGTGTTTTCTGATCTCAATAAAGGTTTTCAAAAATTAAAAAAAAAAAAAAAAAAAAAAAAAAGTCTGGCCATGGTTACGTCACCAAGGACAGTGTAACTTGTCACATGTTCACTTCCGTTTGCCGCGTACCCCCAGTCTCTTGTCCTGTGACTCCTCGGCTTCTACTCGATGGGAGTCTCTGGCAGTTGCATTGCGGCCACTGCGCCTCTTCCCGCTGGTGTCCGATAGGGAGACGCTGCTGACACTGGAGGCTGCCTCACTCCCCTCTTCCGCCCCCAGTATGCTGACACTGGCTGACCCAGGCTGCAGTTGCTCCACTGCGGTGGTCACCCTCTCAAGGGCCTTTGCCACATCCCCACAGTAATGACCTAGGTCCACTTGCAGGGACACAGACATGCGGGACAGCACAGCCATCCTGTTGCAGAGCTTATTGATGGCCTTGTTGGTTGAAGTCACTGCCAGCATGATCTGCCTGTGACGCCGCCGCTCACTCTGTTGGCCTGCCACTACGCCACGTGTGAGTTCTTGCAGGCACAGCTTAATGTCATTGTTGCCGGCAGCTGCGGCAGTGGTGTGCTCACGCATAGCGTCTGTCATGTTGCTAAGTTTGTTGCATAGCTTGGTCATGGAGAGTTTCATGGCACCCATGTGTCTCCCCTGCAGGCGCTGGACACGCAGCATCCGGGTCTCCACAACTCCGTACCCTCCGGACAGATCGACTGGTCTTGCAGCACCACGAGCCGGGGTCACAGCCCTCTGCCTGATGCGCTGTCGTGATGATGTTTGGCTGGTTGGAGTGACGACAGCCTGGCTTGGAACATTTGGGGGTGCTGAACTGTGATCAGATTCCATCAGGGGCAGGGAGGGAACATCAGCTCTGCGGCTCTGCGGAGTGGCCCGCACTGGTGGTGGTGGTGGTGGTGTCTTGGACCGCGAGGTTGGTGGTGGTGGTGGTGTCTTGGACCGCGAGTTTGGTGGTGGTGGTGGTGGTGGTGTCTTGGACCGCAGGGATGGTGGAGGTGTCGACCGCCGTGGTGGTGAAGGGGAGGACATGGCTTCAGCTCCATGTGAGCACTCGGCTTCTGACAACACTGGCGTCTCAGAGATGACGAGGCGGGCACTGTCGTCTGAATCGTAGGGGGATCCATCTGTGTGTGAAACAGTGCATAGTTATAATCATGGTATAGTATGTGGAAATAGCAGTGGCATCTCACAATAAATAACATTTTCAGTCTAACAATTGGCCCTTTGCTGCTGTATTCATCTCTGTGCTCTGGCATGCACCCATTCATGTATGGACTACAACTCCCATGGTGCAACACATTGGTGAGGGTATGTGTTTAGGGCAACCCTACATGGGCACTGGGTCTGGCATGGGGGATTGGGCAGGGACTTAGTACACGCTGCATTGTTACGCTGCCATGCTTCTTACCTTGTCCTCCTTCCGCAGCACCAGAGGTGTCCAGACGTGTGACCCCCACAACAGCTTCCGGTTCTTTGGTGGACTCCACTAGATCCTCCAGGGCAGTGTTTGGCGTCACGTTGGCTGTGCCCCCTCCTGTGCCACCAGCATCCTTGACCCTCTGCGCAATCTTCTCCTTGGCCCTCTTCCTTAGGTCATACCACCGTTTTTTTAGGTTGGCGATGCTGCGGTGGGTGACTCCGCAGGCATTTACCTTGTCCTTGATGCGCAGCCACATCTTGCGTTTTTCTGCCTCTGGCACCTTCAGGGACAATTTGCCAAACAGTCTGTCATTATTGCTGGTCACACACTCGATGAGGATTTCCAGCTCCTTATCAGAAAACTTCCTTTTGCGCTTTCGGTGTGTGTCCTTTCCCTGCTGGGGGGCCTCCTTCTCCATCTTGTCCTGCTTGCCTTGTCCTGCTTGCTACAGGTTCAGTCTTGGTCCTCAGCTCCTGTGCTCTGCCTCCTCTTCAGTGCAACTCCGAACACAGAATGCAGCGTGGCTGTCCTACTTCCTGGTTGTGATGTCATCGGCCCGCTTCCGAAGCGTCGCGTAATTTGCCCGTTTTCGCTATTACCGAAATCGCTAATACCGGATTCACTAATACCGATTCGGTATTAGCTAACTCGGTATTTGCTACTCGTGCGGGTGTACTTTCGCTATTTAATAGCGATTTTTACTGATTCGGTAATTTTTACCGATTTGTTTGATGCATCGCGGTTTGCATGTCCTTAATAGCGATTCGGTATTTTTCGCTATTACCGACGTGTATTACCGAATGTTGATGCATATGCCCGTATGTTTTGTAATCTGTAATTTACTGGGTTGACCCCCCCCAGATGCAAATCTTATGCTTAAATCTCTTGATTCTGCCCAGTTTACACTAAAAACTGATCTGTAAGACTTAACTAAGACATTGTCCTTCAATGAAGGGGAAACAGAGTCGTCCACTTCAGCTACCACAGACACATGTACTTTACTGCCTGGCTGGAGTGTCATTCCAAACAGATCTTGGTGCTATCACCCGGGAATGTTAAGACCTTGCTTCGCTAACAACACAAATTACAAAGAGCATATAATTATATAATCAATTTTGCTCTATCAACAGCAGTACATCAAGTTTGAAAAAATATTCTATCAGTAAATGTTGAGGATTAAATATCCAATCATATTCACCAGAAATCTTGTGCCTGATTTTTCATTCACTTTAATTAAGCTTTATTCATTGTAACAATTACACCTCAGCCCAGCCAATGCGCCTTATTATCTATATGGGAAGGTAATTTGAATGAACAAGGGTTACTACAATTCCTTACAACTCATTATTTTGAAACCTTACTGGATATGGTGCTTATCGGGCATTTCTTCATTTGGTGACATATTAGGACTTCACTAACAACCCAACACTGAAGAAGTCCGCAAGGACGAAACGCGTTGGCTGGGCTGAGGTGTTATTGTTACAATGAATAAAACTTCAATAAAGTGGATGAAAACTCACACACAAGACTTTGATTAATATGATTGGATATTAGATCCTCAACATTTAATGATAGAATAGTTTTTTCCAAACTTGATGTACTGCTGTTAATAGAGCATCATTGATTATATAATGATATGTTCCTTGTAATTTTTATTGTTTTTGAATTTACTGAGACCACATGGCAGTTGAACTTAGGCAAAATTCATTATAACACTAAAATACACTCATGCTGCATTCGATGGCCTACACTGCTAGTGCTTCTCAACTATGAAACCTTTATTCGCTACATATATCCTCCTACTGATTGTTCTTCCCTTAAACTCCAGTGTTATCTCAAAATACCCTGCTTTTGATTTTCCTTGCATCATACGGTACCGGGTTCCTATCAGGTCAACATAACTCCTTATCCGGATAAATTTCCTTATACAGCTCATTCGTAATCATAGTCATTCTTGCCCCAGTATCAATTAGCAAATTTAACACCTTTCCATCAACTATGATATCCTCGTAAGGATTAAAACACCCAACAACCTCTGGTTCACCTCTCTTGACTACTAAAACAACATCTTTTCCAAACCTTTACACCTCATCAGATTCTTCACTAACCACTCTCTCAGGAATGGCATTAATTCTATATTTTCTGGATTGGCACACTTTGGCAAAATGTCCTAATTTCCCACACACTTTGCAATTAACATTTTTCAAAGGACAGGCATGTCCATTCGGGGTATGACTTGGGTAACCACAACAAAAACACATTTTTCTGCCTAAAAATATATTTTTCCCATCCTTTCTCTCAGCATTGTTCTTACTCTGAGTACCCTGTCTGTAACTGAAAGACTCTTTCACTAGAGCAATACCACATTGCTGTTTGCATGTTAATTCCTTGTATGACGTTTGTGACAACTCAATGTTTTTTACAATATTGTCTCTCTGAAAGTGTGGTATTTTTTAATGTCAACAATTTTTACTGTACCTTCTTGCTCCAACACCTTACAACAATTTGATCCTGTATCATTTGCACAGTGAAATGTTCAAACTTGCAATCAGCCGCAAGTATGCCAAATGCTGCCAAATTACTATTAATCGATTCATCCTGACACTGCTGTCTCGTGAAAAATTGATGCTGTTTGACTATCAAGCTAGGCTGTACATCAAACTGTATCTCTAGCTTCATAACGGCTAAATGAAACTTATCAATGCCTTCTTGATCCTACTCTAACTCGAATGGTGGCAAGTGCTTGTAGATGGATTGACCTTCAAACCTTAGATTATGGTCAAGAAGAAATCTCCGGACAGTATCTATTTCCACCTATGGCCCCAAAGTATTTTGTGAAAGCCCTGAACAATGCCTTCCAAGGTATGGGTAGATCCCCAGGTGTTTGAAGAAAAGGAGGTCGAGCATTAATGCATATCAAGATGATGAATAATGAATGTAGAAATATGTGCCTATCACAGTAGACAATATACTGTGCACAAATGTGTACGCTCAAACATAAAATCTCTTTTTAACCAAAACGTAAACTTTCTCGTGGTTCGTAGTGAATTTGCATTTGCACGTTTCACAATAAATTATTTGATGTATATAAATTGTGAGTGCTTCACAGCAAAACTCCCACGCAAACGTTACATGCAGAGTATGTGTGCATATCACAGTACTGATTACTCCAAAGACATGCTGTAGAATGTGCCATGCAGTATATATGTGTGCTCATCACTGGCAGATACAGTTGTAAATAGTGTAAACGCAGCATTTGTGTGTGTATCACAGACAAACTCACTTGGAAGAAATGCTGTAGAATGCGACACACAGAATATATGTGTACGTATCATAGGCAAATACTGTATGACAGTCAAATACAGGCAAATCCTGGAAAGAAATGCTGTAGAATGTGACATGCAGAATTCTTCTTTTGAATGTAACAAACACTTTGTGTGAGTGTCATATTAATGCCACTAAATCCAGTCAGCAAACATTAAAAAAAAACACCCAGTTCAGCAAGCTGTAATATATATGTGCACTCCTGTGCACAAAGAATGTGGCCCACAGGTTGTGCACTTTGACTAGTGAATGCACACTTGCTTTCTTTATGATGCGATGCTTAGCAACTCCTAACGTGGTGTTGGCTGCTGTATGTGACGCGTTGCGTGGTAATCTGGCGTTTGCTCCCAGGAACCACATCTGCATCACATACACTGCCCACGTCAGTACGACTGACGTTGATGCGTCTTCCACCAGGCACGAGCTTTACACAGCTCATGCTCAATCTCCGCAAGGAACTGAAATGGCACCAAACTGGTTATGTGGAGACTTGAGGACACCCAAAACACTTAAACCACCACCAGATGGAGAGCCTGTCTTGCACACACTGCGCGTTGGCCTGAAAGTTGGCCTGCGAAGTTGTGGTTTGTTCCGTCAGCACTTCTGTTGTTTTCTTCTTATGTGAATGTATACTCACGCCATTATGGGTTCGGGGTTGAGGTTACGTCACTCGTCACCAAATCTGTAGTTCTGCCTCTCAATAAAATGGCCTCACAGTATGCGGATGAAAGGACCTGTCTTGTCAGCAACCACAACCCCGGGCAGCATCGACAACCACCCTCAATAGAACAGTGGAGATCAAATCTTTCGAAAACATTCTATGTTCCTCATGCAAATGTGCCTGACGTTGAAGGCATTGCTGACATCACCACATAATGGCAATGAGATTTCTATCTGTTGTTGCCTTTCTAAAGTTCCACCTACTTCAAGAAGGTATACGCTGTGCAATTTGTTTTAGAAGGGACAGCTAACACCACCCGTTTACAGGCGATTCATGAGGAGGGATACGTTTTTTTCTTTTTTGTCAGGAAAAACAGAGAAAACAAATCCAAAGTCTTTAGATCTAGTATTGTTGTATCTAAAAGTGCTTCTGCATTAAATGCCAAATGACCAATGTGTGTATGGGGTTGTGTGGATCTGTGAATATGTTTTTGGTAGAATGAGTCAATGTATGGATGAATGGTTGAAAAAGTAAGTTCATGGATGGATGAAGGATTGAATGGCTTAGCATTGGATGAATGAATGGATGAGTGACTGGCAACTTTGATAGAAGAATGGATGAGTGAGTGAGTGCATGGTTAGGTAACTGAACTTTAGTCGTGAAACTAAAGAATAGTCTCTTTCCACAACTGAATAACAGTCACCAGCAGCACCAAACCAACAGCTATCTAGGAGCCCGATTCACAGTACTAACTTAAGACAAAATCCTAAACTTACTACCATCTTGGTATTCACAGAAGGCACTTACTCATTTTGGTATTCACAGAAGGCACTTACTCATTTTGGTATTCACAGAAGTTAGGAGACCTAACTTTAGGACTCCTAAATGCCTTCTGTGAATACCGAAAGTCTTAAAATTAGGATTTTTCACAGTTTAGGGTAGTACAGTTAGGACTCCTAACTTTAGGACTCCTAAATGCCTTTTGTGAATACCAAAATGGTAGTAAGTTTAGGATTTTGTCTTAAGTTAGTTCTGTGAATTGGGCCCTAGGCCCCTAATCACCCATTTAGCTATTGACAGAGCCATCTATTCATTTATACGCTCAACTCTTCATCCAAGCGCACAGGTCAATGACACACACTCACCCAATCATCCATCCATACACTCAGTAACTAATCCATACATTTTTCATTCATCGATACTTTCACAAATAGGTGCATTCTTTAGTCTCTAATGAACAAACACGTGTGAATCAAAGAAGAAGAAAAAGAAGACAGATTGCGGTTTGTCAATGGTTGTTTACATTTGCGTTACGTGAATAGTAACCCCTTCACACAATTCCATTTTAGGATATTTATAAAAGTAAAAGTTTGTTCCTCATCTATCTATCTATCTATCTATCTATCTATCTATCTATCTATCTATCTATCTATCTATCTATCTATATATATATACATGTACCCATTTATGAATTGATGTAATATGAACTATGAGACTGGATTCTTCATTACAGAGTTTTTGATTAATGTATATAATGAGTATGATGAATTATGTACAAAGATGTGTAGGATACTGGAACAGCACATACCGGTAATCAAACCATATATCAATTAACCCCACTGCTTCTATATACAGGATACAATCAGGGAAGGTAAATAACAAACATAGCGCTCAGGAGACAATATGGGACATGGAATTGTTTGATACAGTACTTCACAGACATCATGAACAACCACCACCCTAGTCTAGTATAATTGGCCATGCAATCCAGAACCAATTGATTGTGTACATAATTGTAGATAGTGATATTTTGATATTCGTTATGATTTGAAAATGCTGTACATATATCTATGAGAGTTTTTGTATGGCTAAAGAATTTGACAAACCTGAGAAATTGTTTGGAAATAAGCCGACCCTAAGAAAAGAATGGTATCTTACTGAAAAGATGAAATGCAATTGGTTTTAGTTAAAACTTTTTTGTATGATTTGCACTGTGTGTAGGAAGGGGTGGGGAAATGAGTATTATGATTAGACAATCATACCATTGTAAATACTTCATTTTGGTTTGTATAGGCTTGTTTGAACATGAGTACTTCACAGTAACTTGTAAATACAAAATGGCCCCGAGTATGAGCCGGTCAATATGTACTGTGCAGGGTTGAAGGTCTAGATGCCAATGGAAAGGGAAGAGGGTACTTATACACAGCACTATATTTAAATCAGGTCTAGATTCGAGGACTCTATGGTCCAGTTGAAGGCAAGGAGCCGAAACGCGCAGACCGTCCGTTTTCTGATGCACTTTCATTTTGCACATGGTGTGTAAATAAATTAAGTGAGAACGTATCTGTTGCTGTGCCGTGTCTTCATCTGCGGGAATCGTGGGGAGAAGAAGCTGAATATATATATATATATATATATATATATATATATATATATATATATATATATATATATATATATATATATATATATATATATATATATATATATATACATATATATATATATATATATACATATATATATGTATATATATATATATATATATATATATATATATATATATATATATATATATATATATATATATATATATATATATATATATATATATATATATATATATATATATATATATATATCACTTCTAAGGGTGAAATTAGCTATTTGTATGGGGCATTTAAAGAGAAAGTTGTATGCCCCTGCCCCCTTTGATCACAAGACGGAACATTGCTGATTGCTGTGCCTATGATGCCACTTTCAATGTGGAATCCATTAACTTTTGAAGTAAAGCACCCCGGCGTGAAGTATCAAATCTGCAGATGTTCACAAAGCCGGCTTTGTTTGTGATAGATAGGTATTGCATAGAGTATCCTGTTAAAGGCAGCGCCTGCTGTTGCTTCAAAACTGACAGCTCAGTCACGAGCTATAAGATGGCTCAAAAGACTAGTTATGTGTATGAACAAAAGATTAAAAAAGGAAGACATCACTGGGAATACTAAATTCAAGAGACTCTTTCTATTATCGGAAATATACATTATCGGGTAGAGAGAGTAACTTCAAAGGACCGTCACAAATCTAACCTATAAAAACAAATGACACCAGTAAGTATATACCTGGGACCTTCAGCCTCAGTTATTGTTAAAGATGGGCAAAGCTGGCGCAAGTTAGGAAGAGATGATTACAGTGGAGTAGGGGAGGCGGTGGTGGGTACTTTACTAGTTTTGTGTAGAACAACAATTTCCATTTTTCTCCAATATTAGTAGAAGAGAACTAAAAATGAAAAACGTAGTGTGCTGAGCACTTAAAAGGGAAGAGGGAACCTCTACCCCACTTTGCAACTGTTGGGCCCTTAGGAAAACATGTTTGGAAAAAAAGATCAAGTGGACAGACAGGTGAGCACTGGGAAAAAAGCAGATGAGCACACAGAGGTGGGAAAGGACTCGCATACCAAGTAAAGAGTGAATAAATAAGAAAAAAAGAAAAATAAGCATTATTGAGAATGTGTGCATGGACTACTTTTTAAAGCAGTCTACATCAGCAAAATGGCATGGACGGATTCCAACTCTGATGGACAACCATTTCAGCCAAAGTGGAAAGCCAGCTGAACATCTTTAGCCCATGGTTGACAGTGGGCGTCTAAAAGACCCAGGGCTTCATTTATGATGTTTTGCCATAGGGCAGCGCCGCAGTCCTTTCTGCTGCTCTACCCTACTGCAAAAGAAAAGGGCAGGAATGCACTGTATCTATCAGATAGGGCACATTCCTGTCCTTTTCCCCTGCGCCAGCGCACAATGGCTTGCTGTGATCCAACGCAGGCACCCTTGAACTGTGGTGCAAGTGTGCCTGTTTTGCAGGGAGTATTATTTTTGTGCAGGAAGGGAAACCTTCTTGTACAAAAACAATCACAAGAGGCTTTTTCCTCTTTCTATGTGTGCTTGAGAATGCAGCACACAAAAAAAAGGAAAAACGAGGAGAAATAAAGATATTTCTCCTCGTTGTGCCTCCCTTCCACCTCCCCTGGGGAGGCTTAAGTTTTTGGCACTGCCTCAGAGTTACGATTTCTCGTAAATATGGGCCAGTGTCAAAAAACCATGGATGTTGCTGGGAACGCCCCCAGCAACACCCATTGCATGCCTTTTAATGCAGCAAACTGCGTTTAGAACAATATTTACGAGGGAACATTAAGCAAAAAAAAGTGGCTTAGTGATGCCTCGTAAATATGCAAAAACAACAATTGATGGACAGAATGCAGAACAATGTCATACATTCACCCCAGTACAGAGATCTGGGCCTCAATCCATCGTTTTCTTGCACTCCACACCACCCCAGTTCAGACATGGCCATATGCAAATCAGCCAAGGGGCCTTATAAATTAGTCCCCATGTCTTTGGACCTGAATCACTTACTCTTTTGGGCAAATTCATTCTTTTTTGGTATTCACAAACTATGACTTAATAGTAACCTCATGACTGCTGAGAGTGCTCCGCCAGACTGCGGAGTCTCCACTGTCATAAAGTTACTATTAAAACATACTTTTGTGAATACCGAAAAAGAAAGAACCTACACAAAAGTGTAATTTGAAGTTTACCTCTGATAATCAAGCCAGAGTGTAATTTTAGTACTAATACAAGTAGTAGTCAAATTACACTTGTAGTTTGTGAATATCAAAACACTAGTAAAGTTACTACAGCAAGTATGAACTTACACAAAAGTGTAAGTTTAACTTTGTGAATCAGTTCGTATATCTGTTTGTAGGAATCTGTTGTGTTGTGTAGTGTGGTGGCTGTGTGTTGTGGGATGACAGGAACTCTCACAAGGAAAGGAGAACTTCTTGTAGATGAGACTAAATTACTTAACAAAAACGAATCTTCATTTTGCTGTCCATAGTACATGTCAGTAAAAACGGCAGAGGCAGCGAAGCCATTCGGCTCATTTTCTCTTTTTTTTCTTTACAAAACAGTGGAGGGATTGAAGGCTTGCAATAAGTGTTTCCAGAGACACCACTTCAGTTAACCTTTGCCTCTTTTCCTGGTGGGCCATTTCATGCTTGCTTGATTTCCCTTGTACAGGCTACTTCTGAACATCTGCTTTATCAGAGAGTTTTTTCCTCCCTCCCCATTCATGTTCCCATTATGTCACCCTGAGTGAAAATAGGCTTGGCTGGATCTCATTTCTGATTTTGTAATACACTTCAGATAAATCCGTCTTAATCAGAGACATCCTTCTGCTTGGCAATACCAATTTTTCGTTTTTTGTTCATCCGATCAAAGGATTTGGAGCGGACCATGGGTCCAGCTGCTTCTCTTTGTGCTCTTTTGAAACACAGCTGAATGATGTCTCCATTGCAGTGACCATAATGGAGCATTGAGTGCAGATTGTATACAACTCATCATGTATTGTGGGTTGCAATTTAATATATATTTATATACATTTAGATCTGCCTTCTCCACACTCAAGAGACATTTTTGAGAGTTATCCAATAGTATTCATTGTGGGCTCCTTTCCACTGTGAATACAATTATTCCGTGTAGCTAAGCTAGGCGGCACATCTGCAGCCCGGTGCTATTTCTAGCAGGAATTGTCTTTGCTCTTTTATAATGATCTTCTGCAATCAGGCTTTGGTTATTTGACTCCAGCCAAAACTGTTGCAAACTTAGTAAAAGTTGAAGTGCTCTTTTAATCAGTTAATAGTAAGAGAGAGAGATTCCTTGAAAAACATTGCAAATATTTCAGTTTCTGCTGCATCTTGAAAATTTTACATCCTCTCTGGTACAGGCACAAATTCTAGGTGGATCTGTACCTTGTTTGAATACTCTGGTTTGCATTTGCAGTTGTAGGAAATTCAGTTTTGGACTGAGGGGAGTGAAGACCCTTCTCCAGCAATAACTACAATCCCTATCAGGGTGAACCACAGAAGTCACTCAATTAGCCTGTGCCAACCCTCTGGAAGCTGGTCACAAAAGCAGTCCGGCTTAATTTAGAGACAATCTATAAAGTATTTATACAGCACTTAAACAGTAATAAAGTGAAAACAGAACACAAAAAAAATCCCACACCAATTTAGAAAATAGAGAAAAAAAATACATTGACACGAAAACAAATTAAATTCAGTAAGTAGAACTAGAGTTATGAATTTGTAAAGTTTTTTGTGAAAAATAGAGACAAACTGCGGGTTACAGGTCACAGGAGGCAAAGTTAAAACTTAAAGCGGACTGTGATGGAGCGTCTACACAAAGTGGATTGGGCCAGGTCTCTGCTTACCTTCGAACTTAAAAGAAATTTTGAAGAAAAATGTCTGAGAAGGTAAAGTTTGGCAGGTAAAGGCAGCCTGTAGGTGTCCAAGGAGGAGGCATCATCGTCGGTGATCCACTGATGAGGCTGTAATGAAGATTTCTCTGTTCAGACTTAGCCACCATTTTGTACGTCGAAAATCTCCAGCAGGACAAAGTTGCAGGCTGTAGCCAACAAGGGCTCTACAAGGCCGAATACCTCTTCCAAGAGGAGCTGATGGGCAATATTTTCTGAAGCGGAAAAGAACGTAGTGGGACTTACCACAAAATCAAGCTGACTTGCGATGCACCCTGGGTGGATCAGCGAGTTTTAGGTCCTGGTCTTAAGCCACTTTTTGAGAGAAACTTTTCTAAGTCCCAAGTTTCAGTTGTCGGCTGTTTGGGCAACTTTAGCACCAAGGGTCCAGGACTGGTGGGACACCACTTGGAGGGCAGGACTCACTTCAAGCAGGGTCTAGGTTTGGGTTCAAGGAGCTTATTGAGTCCCTGTTGCTCAGAATAGTAGTCCAGCCCACTAACCCTTGGAGTCACTCTGGAAGCCCTGGGATCAAGCCACAAGACAGGCCTCAAGCAGCAGAGCCATACTCCGAATAGACAATGCAAACCTCAAGGAGCAGGGCAGTACTCTTGTAGCATCAGAACAGTCCTCTGAGGGACAAAGTAGGCTCAAGCTGCATGGCAGCCCTCTGAAACCAAAGGCAGTCCTTCTGGGAGTCCTCCACATGTCCTAGAGTGAACTGAAGTGTTGGTCTGAGTGTCCAATATTTATACCTGGTGTCAACCTTTGAAGTGAGAGAAACCTCTAGACCCCTCCCCCACATCTAGTTTGGAAATTTCCTTCCTCTTCTGCTCAGGCTCTAAGAGGTCTAGGGTGATGAATGACAGGTTCTTTGTGAGTATGCTGGAGGTAACCCCCTATGAAATTTAAGTGGTACAAGGAACAGCTCCGCCCCTCCATCCTGGCAGGATGACACATCCTGCCAACACCTAGTCCCCCTTTATCTCACTGTGTGAGAGGAATACAAACAAGTCAACTGCCACTTTATTCAAGACATTTGTCCTAGGACAGAGGCCGCAGGCACCAAATGGTTAGAACAAGCAAATGCCAAATTTAGAGCTGTGTAAATTACAATTATTTGGAGACCAAACTTGACATTTCTACTGGTTCCCAATCAAAGATTAGCACACAGTAAATGCAATATGGTAACCTAATGCTATCCTAAGGGAGAGATAGGCCACATAGTAGTGAATATTGAATTTGGGAGTTTTTCACAGCCAGGACATATAAACTTTAAAGCACATATCCAAATCTTAAATACACTGCCCCCTACCCTATGGGCTAATTAGGACCTACCTTAGGGGTATGACTTATATGTATTAAAAAGTCACGTTTAGACATGGCAAAAGCTTTATTTTGCCAGGTGAAACTGAAAGATTAAAACTACACACAAGCTGCAATGGCAGTCCTGAGACATGTTTTAAAGAGCTACTTAAGTGAATGGCACAACACAGACCGTACTCCCCTAGTAGCATTTGATTTACAGGTGCTGGGTGAATGTGGAATCACTTTACTGGAGACTTAAAGCAAATTAAATAAGCCAATTATGTGTGAGCCCATTTTTCAATGTTCAAAGTAGTGAGTACAAACACTTTAGTACTGGTTAACAGTGGTAAAGTGCACAGAGTCCTAAAAAATGAATTTAAGCAAACAGGAGGTGATGAGTCAAACAATTTGGGGGAAGGCCACACCAACAGCTGCCAGGTCTAAAGGAGGTCCATTGTGAAGGTATGCACCTGTTACAACGCATTTTTTACTCCGCACTACCATTACAACGCGACTTTTACAACGCATACCATTACAACGCATTGCGCTGGGGGGCGCTCTAGGATAGGGAATAAGTATAATTTACTATCCAACACCTTCCCTAGGGTCCACGGGGACTGGAGTTAGAATAGTAAATTATACTTACCACTATCCAGCACCCCAAAGCGCTATGCGTTGTAATGGTATGCGTTGTAATGGTCGCGTTGTAATGGTAGGTAGTTGTAACGGTATGCGGAGTAACGTCATACATCCATTGTGAAAGGGGCTGAAAAAGGCTGGCATTCTGCCTCTCCCCCACCATTTACCATGGTATTGATAATTTCAAGGGATACAGCAGGATTATGACTTGGTGCTTGAGGATCCTGAGGACTGGGGAATTACTTGGTGAAACCGGAATACTGCGATGTTTCCTGTGGAGATCCCCTATTTACATCTAAACAAATGTTTCACTTGATTTCATCAAGCAAGGTGCATGTGTGAAACACCCCAGACCCATAGTGTTCCCTCAGGATTTGTCACTTTTCTGTGTGTCCTGTGTGTACTTTACATGAGGGCCCATTGCTTGGATGCAGACAAGTTGATATTGGTATTGTTAGCTGGCAATGTAAAGAATACTATTGGCATTGCCATGGCACTGCAGCCCTTCCATGGTTGACTTTTTACATTGCTTTTTTCTATCACTTAGCTGTTAGGGGAATGTGCTAGCTTTAATGAGTTGTGAGTTTCTGACAGGTGAGACCCGGAGACTGTACTAAATTGCTTACATGTCTTTTTGATTAGTATACATGCCTGTTGCCTGCATATATATATGCAGTGGGCAACTGGGAGTAACAAGTGCTCATGGGTGCCTGAACAATCAGTTACTTACATATTTGGGGCAGTGTTTGCTATATGTTCAGAGTTTTTACACGTGCTCTGTTCTGAGGTAGGCTGGGATGTGATATGTCTTGGTGAATAGCACTGTTGTGAGCAGGGCTATACTGAATTATGACCCCGAATACAAATTGTATGATGCAGGTATTTCCACTCCCGCACCATGTAATAACAAATGCTTTGCCCATAAAGGGGACCAACATGGTGCACTCCAAAATCCTGAGCCGTTCTCTGCTTGCATAGTGCTAATTCCCTCCTGCTTCTACGTGGAAATTATTTCTGCTTTTCCTTGCAGAAACAATGTGATGTTGGTTGCGACTCCGGACATAATGAACACTTAGGGCCTGATTTATGTCTGGGCGGACGACTCGCAGTTCCGTCATGGGGATGGAGTAATTTATTCTGTCATCTTGGTGGAGAGGGCGCCTACCCAATTTATAAATGACCACCAAGCAAGCAGTTGTTTATAACAACATTGCCAGGAACCACCATCATGGCAGTTTTGGCAATGCATATTACTCTGCTACAGGGCTATGTCAGCAGGACACAGCCCTGTGGCACAGAGTACTTATTTCTTTTTACAAAACCAAAATCCTGAAACTGTATTTTCTTTTTGTAAAGAAAAAATATAATGCTTCCCCCGCCGTGGAAGTATTGTGATGGTTTTATTGCTTAGCACCAGGTTTTACCTGGAGGTAAGAAACATTAGAAAATTACTACATGTACGTCCATCTAAATTGGGTAGGTAGATATGTAGCCATTTCTCCAATGGCCATTTCTCCCCAAGGTCATCGGAAAAGTGTGACCACAGTGAAGGCAGAGTAGTTTCCGCCGTAGTTAAATTGTTGTTCCACCTGCATTGATATCGGGCAGGTAGATCTTCATGTTGGCTATATGTATAGTTTGTCACCGCTGTGATGGAGTATATGTACCCCCAACATATAAATCACCCTCTTAAACTGGAAGCGTCTTATCCTCATGCGGATCTCACTCTGCACGAATCATAATCAGCCATGTTATGGCCTATCTGTGTTGGGTAGGTATTTAATGGTCTGTCAAATGTGTGCTCCAGGATCTTATGCGTATATCATGTGAGAGATACTTGCTGCTGAGAACATGCTGTTGCCAAAACTAAGGGAGACGTGTGTTGTGTATAATGTGTGTGCAATGTTCTGTGGCATAGGTACTGTAGTTGGTATGGTATTCAGATTTTGCAAACATTTTCTCTTGGGAACAATGAAACCAATAGAATAATTTTACTTTGCTAAATAGGAAATCTTACAATTTTATAGAGGTAGAAATCCAGTGAGAACCTGTTAATATGTTGCCAACCATTAGACATTAGGAAAGGGCATATTGAAGAGGTCATAAATGCGATGTCAAGTAGTGAGTCACTACTGTAGCTGTAAAGAAATGTACTGCAACTCTATTCTAAGGGGGGTTATTATTTGTGCAGCAATTATCTTATAGTTAGCCAATGAAAGTCTTGTTTCCTGAAGTGTTACTACTACAGCCCTCCCAATATTCTTCCTTCAAGCCAGCACCTAAGTCACTAAAACCTACATGCCATAGCCACTTGTGTCGGCAATGTGTATCACAAGGGTTACGGTGTAAATGGTAGAAGCTGTCTAGCTACCCCTTCCAGTCAATTTAATAAATAACTAATATCCCTGCACTGAGCTTGGATAAAGACAACTAGAGGTCCTGCAATGCACTTTGTATTCTAAGATGTTGAAACATGCTCATGGGTTGTCTCCACCATGTGTTTGAATTCCTGGGTATCAATCACTTGCCATCCATAACTGCATGATTTTTTTTCATTTTATTTCGGTTTAAAAGCATACAAAAGAGAGGTCTTACAATTATCACAAATATACCTTTACAAATAAGATAAATGCATCACTACGCCAGCACTAATCATAAGAATCATTAGACGACATACTTAAAATCCTTGTTGATTAAAATTTCCACCAGTCGTGTCAATCTCCTTCAACCTTACATCTGACATCACCATAACTCAATAATGTATTAACTGTTGTTGAATCACTCATTTGTTGTACGCAGGTCTTAAAATCAGTCATACCCCTCTGCCAAGTGACTTGTACCAGCTGATACATGTATCTCCCTCACCAATCATATGCCTTCTGACAACCAAAAAGAAAATCAGGAAGAGTTAATTTTTCAGTATTACACAGTTTACCCTAGGTATCTCAGGCAAACCCCGATTAAACATTAAAAAAGAAACACTCCTAGGCGAAAAAATAGGCGAACAAATATGAACTTGGTGATTAATAAGAATAAAACTTAAAAAGAAGACTTTTAGACCAGGAGGCTATTTTCTTAATGTGATTACAGATAAGTTAACCATACATTTCACGTTCTCATTCATAGTTTCCTCACAGTCCTTCCCTAACCCAAAAGTAGTTCCTGACCTATTTATATTGTTCGTAGGCCATATAATCACTTGTTTTGACCATCCACGTGTCCATCATCCCCCATGCATTATAAAGTGCTACTGAATTATAAATGGTTATACGAATTATGGGCCATAGAGAGTTTTATTTCATACACAGGACATACTAGACTCCTGATAAAATCAATAGATATTTGCATAGGACAGAGGCTACTTGTACCCACTGTAATCACCTATATGTTGACCTACTCCATATGCTGTGGTCACGCCTCTCATTACAGCGTCATTTTCACGACGTGACACATCCTTTATTCGCATGCACAGGGCGCCCATTTACGCACACCTTGGAGAGTTGCTTGGTCGGCCTTTATCACAGAGGTAAGAAACACAGGGCGACCACGTGCTTTCTAGACCTAGGATTATTAGTAGCTAACTGGGATGCCATTCTGCAAAACCTCAGAACTTTCGTTCAAAAACCAGAGGTGGCACAGGCATTTGCTCACCCACTTCCCATACTGATGGAGTAACAACCGCACACCACCTTATGTTGAGGTCAATGTTAAAATAATATATACATTGTATAATATGTTAGTTGCTGCTTAAAAGTGATTGCGATTCTTGACTATGGACTGAGGGTTCTTGTTAATATGACACACCTACCTTTCTCCCCAATACCTGTTGTCGCTGGTTACATAAGTTACTATATGTTAAATTTGTTTGACACCCCTGTGGTGCGATTTTCTGTTCAGGACTACAATATTATATACAAGTAGAGTTATTATATTATAGTGTTCCAGCTATTCTGACCGTGCATGGGCTAGCTAATGCCTTATTTTCTTCAATCACTAATTGATATTCTATCTTACAATTGCTTATTTCTTTTATTGCAAAGACAAAGGCCCAGATGTAGGTAAATCTGATTTACCGACTCTAGAATACCGAATTTTACCGATTCGGTATTCTAGATTTGGTAAAGCAGATGTAGGTAAAAAATCGGTAATTTTTACCGAATCTGTATGATTCAGTAATTACCGATTTTGCAAGGGTGACAGGGTGTCACTTTGACACCCTGTTGCACCCCTGATTTTGACTTGTGTGCCATGAGACACACATACATGCCCTTAGGGCATGTCTGTGTGCCACATGCCACAGGTGTACTTGCACAGATGTGCATGTACACAGATATTCGTTATTTACCATGCAATAGAATTGCATGGTAAATAACGAATCGGGAAGTGCCTTTGGCACTGTTTTCTGTGCCTCCTACATATTGATTTACCGATTCGGTAAATTTACAGAATCGGTATTCTACCGAATTGGTAACTTTACCGATTCGGAAAATATACCGATTTTGTACATTTTAAGGCCCCTACATCTCCTTTTGTAAATACCGGTCGGTAACGGCCGAAATCGGCCGTTACCGACCGGTATTTGCCGACCTACATCTGGCCCAAAGTTCCTCTTTTGGACTCGTTTTAAATTATATTATGATTCATTGTACTCATTCACTGTTCTGTCTATACGGGAGGCTCAATAAACAGATCAAAAAACAACATAAATAAAAATAGAGGGTACAAATCACTTTCCACCCAATCATTATTCTAAAATCAGGTCAACCCTTAAAACTTTGGCCACTAGCAAAGGTGAAATATATTGCTGTACTTAAACCAGAAGACCATTCAGACTGTGCCATACATCTCCTGAGTGCCTTCCATTAACAGACCTTAAAATGTCCTCCAAGAAACGAAGGGGCATATTATCTAGGGCATTATCGCCGCTTTAGCTGCACTTTTTGCTGATAAAGCAGCGATATTATTATTGCCCTATTAGCAAGCATACGCTAACATGAGTTAGCGCAAGCTTTCCGGCATTAGTTGCCGTTTTTTTTTATCGCAGTGCATGCCAGCGATATGTATCGCTAATGACATCCAAGGTAGGCGTAACTTACCTAAATTCCACGGTAAAAATTTCTAACAGCACTTCGCTGTATTATCAAATGCGCTCTAACCCAGGATATACGCAGGTTTTTAACACCTGGAAAAAACCTGACTAAACATGGTCATATAAGGGAGACTGTCAACCCTTTATTTACCATGTTAGGAGGTGCCCTTGTCTTGTAAAGGGGGTACATGGCAGTTCATCATAAAATAATCTTGCCTGTCACCTAATCTTAAGAATATTAATGATAAATTAGCAATGAATAGTCTTACATTACCCAATGAAACAGTGAACGCTAACATCAAAGGTATAATATAAAACTATTCATTGCTAATTTATCATGAATATTCTTAATGTTAGTTGACAGGCAAGATTATTTCATGATGAACTGCAATGTATAGTTTGGCAACTCTCATGTTGCAGAGTGCGAGGCGGCTGTCAAACAGGGGGTTTTCAAGCTGCATGGCAGATTAGCTGCAATATAATTCCCGATAACGCACCGACTACATGCTATCGCATGTTTGTCTATCGCGTGTTAGCTGGAGTTTTCGCTTCCTTTCCCGGACACCATCGCATGTTAACGACGTCTTCATAATATGGCGATAAAAATGCGAAGTGTGTCCAGGATAAATGTTGATGACCTTCGCTGGCGTTTATGATCGCCTGTTCTAGATAATATGCCCCAATTAGCATCCTCCCTATCATTGTCCATGACATAGCATGGGATGTCATATGGAATATTCACAACCTCTCCTTTATTGTTAGGGTTAAAATCCCCTGAGGTAGTGCAGAAGTGCCCTTCTTAGTACATTCCAAACAATTGCAAAATTCGAATAAGTCATTTGTGCACTCTACATCATATGCTGTTTCTAATGGGTAATAATAATTTGCAAATACTGACAACTTACTGAAGCCATAAATTATAGTGTTTCAGACATTGGAAGTACTGCTCTTAAATGTAATTGATTTTTGATGACTATGGCAAATACTCACTCCAGGACTCCCCGTTTTTTACTTTTTAGCCTGAGTGTGTGCTAAATTAAGGAATCACCAAATCCTTCCATGCCCAAGATTCATGCAACAGAAGAAACTGAGCATTATTTAAGAGATTCTGAAAATATGAATTGTCACAATGCCTATAAAAACCGGAGGTATTAAACAAAATGACCACATCCCCCCATTGGACTCTATTTATATTAAATAGAGATGCATGTTTTTCACCTTATAGCTGAGATTACACATACTCTGCCTTTACGTTTGTATTTTGTGTCTCGTCGGCGAAGGATGATCTGAATCAGAAGGAATTTGCATTATTTTACAAAAGTATTTTAGCTGCTTATATCCCCAGTCACTGCTACCAATATACTATCCCACTAGGATTGCAATTCTTTTTTCCTCCGAGATTAGCTCTTTTAAGAACAATTCAGAAAAGGGGGGGTGGTGATGGACAGAGTATCTGAATTAAGCAGAACACTCCTACCCAGTCAATCGATCAGAGCTTGATCCATCACCGTTTTTTAGCTCACTGCACCATCCCAGCGCAGAACCTGGCTACATGCAAATTAGTCTGTCCCAGGCCCAGTGCATCATGGGAACAGGGCAGACCAAACTACCAAGCCAATTCTTTTACTGGAAAGGAAACAAGCTTCCGGGGACCGGTTTCTGGCATTACAGCCGTCTTCGGCCCGGCTTGCTTGAATCCTGATGGTGCAGTGAGCAAGGGACTCACATATGAGCATACCCATCCACGCTTATGGTGGACAAAACGATTCAGAAAAGGGGGGGGTGCTGATGGACAGAGTATCTGAATTAAGCAGAACACTCCTACCCAGTCAACAGATCAGGGCTTGATCAATCACCCTTTTATAGCTCACAGCACCATCCCAGCTCAGAACATGGCTACATGCAAATTAGTCTGTCCCTGGCCCAGTGCATCATGGGAACAGGGCAGACCAAACTACCAATCCAATTCTTTTACTGGAAAGGAAACAAGCTTCTGGGGACCCTTTTCTGAATCGTTTTGTCCACCATAAGCGTGGAAGGGTATGCTCAGACATGAGTCCCTTGCTCACTGCACCATCAGGATTCAAGCAAGCCAGGCCGAAGACGGCTGTAATGCCAGAAACTGGTCCCCGGAAGCTTGTTTCCTTTCCAGTTAAAGAATTGGCTTGGTAGTTTGGTCTGCCCTGTTCCCATGATGCACTGGGCCTGGGACAGACTAATTTGCATGTAGCCAGGTTCTGAGCTGGGATGTTGCAGTGAGCTAAAAAACGGTGATGGATCAAGCCCTGATCTCTTGACTGGGTAGGAGTGTTCTGCTTAATTCAGATACTCTGTCCATCACCACCCCCTTTTCTGAATCGTTTTGTCCACCATAAGCGTGGAAGGGTATGCTCAGACATGAGTCCCTTGCTCACTGCACCATCAAGGATTCAAGCAAGCCGGGCAGAAGACGGCTGTAATGCCAGAAACCGGACCCTGGAAGCTTGTTTCCTTTCCAGTTAAAGAATTGGCTTGGTAGTTTGGTCTGCCCTATTCCCATGATGCACTGGGCGAGGGACAGACTAATTTGCATGTTGCCAGGTTCTAAGCTGGGATGGTGCAGTGAGCTAACAAACAGTGATGGATCAAGCCCTGATCTCTTGACTGGGTAGGAGTGTTCTGCTTAATTCAGATACTCTGTCCATCACCACCCCCTTTTCTGAATCGTTTTGTCCACCATAAGCGTGGAAGGGTATGCTCAGACATGAGTCCCTTGCTCACTGCACTATCAGGATTCAAGCAAGCCGGGCCGAAGACGGCTGTAAAGCCATAAACCGGTCTCCGGAAGCTTGTTTCCTTTCCAGTAAAAGAATTGGCTTGGTAGTTTGGTCTGCCCTGTTCCCATGATGCACTGGGCCAGGGACAGACTCATTTGCATGTAGCCAGGTTCTGAGCTGGGATGGTGCAGTGAGCTAAAAAAACGGTGATGGATCAAGCCCTGATCTCTTGACTGAGTAGGAGTGTTCTGCATAATTCAGATACTCTGTCCATCACCACCCCCTTTTCTGAATCATTTTGTCCACCATAAGCGTGGAAGGGTATGCTCAGACATGAGTCCCTTGCTCACTGCACCATCAGGATTCAAGCAAGCCGGGCCGAAGACGGCTGTAATGCCAGAAACCGGTCCCCGGAAGCTTGTTTCCTTTCCAGTTAAAAAATAGGCTTGGTAGTTTGGTCTGCCCTTTTCCCATGATGCACTGGGCCAGGGACAGACTAATTTGCATGTAGCAAGGTTCTGAGCTGGGATGGTGCAGTGAGCTAAAAAACGGTGATGGATCAAGCCCTAATCTCTTGACTGGGTAGGAGTGTTCTACTTAATTCAGATACTCTGTCCATCACCACCCCCTTTTCTGAATCGTTTTGTCCACCATAAGCGTGGAAGGGTATGCTCAGACATGAGTCCCTTGCTCACTGCACCATCAGCATTCAAGCAAGCCGGGCAGAAGACGGCTGTAATGCCAGAAGCCGGTCCCCGGAAGCTTGTTTCCTTTCCAGTTAAAGAATTGGCTTGGTAGTTTGGTCTGCCCTGTTCCCATGATGCACTGGGCCAGGGACAGACTAATTTGCATGTAGCCAGGTTCTGAGCTGGGATGGTGCAGTGAGCTAAAAAATGGTGATGGATCAATCCCTGATCTCTTGACTGGGTAGGAGTGTTCTGCTTAATTCAGATACTCTGTCCATCACCACCCCCTTTTCTGAATCGTTTTGTCCACCATAAGCCTGGAAGGGTATGCTCAGACATGGGTCCCTTGCTCACTGCACCATCAGGATTCAAGCAAGCCGGGCCGAAGACGGCTGTAATGCCAGAAATCATTCCCCGGAAGCTTTTTCCTTTCCAGTTAAAGAATTGGCTTGGTAGTTTGGTCTGCCCTGTTCTCATGACGCACTGGCCAGGGACAGACTAATTTGCATGTAGCCAGGTTCTGAGCTGGGATGGTGCAGTGAACTAAAAAACGGTGATGGATCAAGCCCTGATCTCTTGACTGGGTAGGCGTGTTCTGCTTAATTCAGATACTCTGTCCATCACCACCCCCTTCTCTGAATCGTTTTGTCCACCATAAGCGTGGAAGGGTATGCTCAGACATGAGTCCCTTGCTCACTGCACCATCAGGATTCAAGCAAGCCGGGCCGAAGACGGCTGTAATGCCAGAAACTGGTCCCCGGAAGCTTGTTTCCTTTCCAGTTAAAGAATTGGCTTGGTAGTTTGGCCTGCATTGTTCCCATGATGCACTGGGCCAGGGACAGACTAATTTGCATGTAGCCAGGTTCTGAGCTGGGATGGTGCAGTGAGCTAAAAAACGGTGATGGATCAAGCCCTGATCTCTTGACTGGGTAGGAGTGTTCTGCTTAATTCAGATACCCTGTCCATCACCACCCCCTTTTCTGAATCGTTTTGTCCACCATAAGCGTGGAAGGGTGTTCAAATATGAGTCCCTTGCTCACTGCACCATCAGGATCCAAGCAAGCCGGGCCGAAGACGGCTGTAATGCCAGAAACCGGTCCCCGGAAGCTTGTTTCCTTTCCAGTTAAAGAATTGGCTTGGTAGTTTGGTCTGCCCTGTTCCCATGATGCACTGGGCCAGGGACAGACTAATTTGCATGTAGCCAGGTTCTGAGCTGGGATGGTGCAGTGAGCTAAAAAACAGTGATGGATCAAGCCCTGATCTCTTGACTGGGTAGGAGTGTTCTGCTTAATTCAGATACTCTGTCCATCACCACCCCCTTTTCTGAATCTTTTAAGAACAATGGCATTACTTCTAAAAAGAGCAGTGTCAGTTTTACCTGGCCTAATTCTACTATGTAATGGAACCATTCAACCACCGATCTTAGCAGACTGCCTCACACTGCGGTTGTCCCTACCAAGAGACTTGGGGGCATATAAAAAATTATCGCTGCTTTTGCGTCCGTTTTCGGACGAAAAGCTGCAATAATTTTATTGCTTTATCAGCAAGGTCACGCTATTGCGTGAATCCTTGCCTTAGCGGCCTTTCCCGTAATGCCCACTTTGCATCTCTAATGAGATGCAAAGTGGGCGTTCCGTACCAAAATAACTGGAGAAATGTCGCTAACCGACATTTCTCAAAATATCAATGGGCACGCTAACGAGCATAGCAATAAGAAAAGTAGCGCTAACCTTGTTTATCACTTCTTTCCTTACGCCTGTTTCTCCTTTGACTAAACAATGTTAGCCAACGGCTGGTGGATTATAGGGCTGAGACCACCCAGCCCTATCAAAAAGAATATCACCGTTTTCCATGGAACATTGCTGGAAAACCAATAATGTTCCATGGAAAACATCGCTATCACAAGAATAATTAGCCCCATAGCGCTATGCGTTGGTAATACAGCGCTAGTGTGGCGATAATTATCTGCGATAGCAGGCGATAAAATTCCTCACGTCAATGGCGGCCAGCAATAATTTTGGCTGCCGCTTGTTGATATGCCCCTTGGTTCTGAGTATATCATACCCCATGGCTAGAAACCTTTCCCTGAGCTCCAATATCAAATCTCTCAAAAGTTATTTCAATTGCTTAATTTCTTGATTCAGCCACATACTCAACAAATGACACCAGAGGATGATTTGGTAGCTTCCAGTCTGGGGATAGTTTGGAATATTTGTAGAGCCTTTGCTCTATTGGAAGGCAATGTGATCGGGCTATTTCTAAAACAAAAAGCAGATTCATTGCAACTATTTAATCAGATAACCATATTGCTGTTTACTTTCTTGCCCATAGGTCCTATTCCTTTCTAAAAACTGTACTTTACTACTTTGTATTAGTGGTTCCCTTACATTTTCTTTGGGTACTTTACTTGTCTGTTATATACATTTTCCTTGACATTGTTAATAGTTTGATATAAATTCTTCTGGCCACTCATATCTCTTCCTTAAGAGTCCTTGGCTTGTCGTTTATTGTTGCAAACCTTAGCTTCCTGGCACATACCTGTGAAGATTTAGGGGCAGATTTACAAGAAACTGACGCATCTGTAGAGATGCGTCAGTTTCCCTGCGCCAGCCTGCAAAACACTTGTGCCACCATGGATGCACCGTTTTTACAATATGACGCACCATGGTGCTAGGATTGACAGATGCGTCAGAAATTCTGACGCATCAGTTGGCGCAAAAGTCATGCATTGCTGGAGTTGTGTCGCAAGCACGACGCCACTCCAGCAATGCATGCTGAGACCTATTCTCAGTGCACTGCATCACTCCTTACGCCTGCCTTAAGCAGGCGTAAGGTTTTGATGCAGTGGAGTGCTAGAAGTGGCACCATGAAATCTTGTAGATTTCACTGCGTCACTTCTACGAGGCTTTCCTGTAAAGGAACACCCACCCTGCATACATTATATCTGACGCAGGTATAATGTGACGCAGGACTTTAGATGCGTCACGTTGTAAAATGCCTGCATTTTTTACGCTGCTGCTCCGTCACAAAAGTGACGCAACGGTGTCGCAAAAGTATTGCAAGGGGCTTGTAAATCTGCCCTTTAGTTACTAAAATATTTATGCACAGTGCTTACTTACTTAACCTTTGACTTTGCATTTAATAGCACTCTTTTCCTTGTCTTTTTCATTTTGGTAGGCTTACTTGCCAATTTGTTCTCTGTTTGCCCTTTAACTGAGGCAGCCAGTGCAGATCCTCCACTATGATTCAAGGCTAAATCTTCATTTGCAGCTTCACAAGCACAAACAATTGGGTCTACTTGTGGACTGGTATTGAGCTTTTTGAGTTTGCTTCATTGGATGGCATGAGTAATGCCCCATCTCTGCCAGGGTCACATTATTGTCTTATCAGATGTTTCCATTATAGTAACACGATTATTCCTGCTATTGGTGGTCTTATTTCCAGAGTGCATCAAATTTCTTCTTGACTTGGTCTCCACTGTTGGAGATAGATCCCTCTCATTCAGTCTCTCTAGCCAGTTTATCACATTATATGGAAAAGTGAAAAACATGTTATTTCTTTATAGTTAATTAGAACCATTTAATATATTCAGTATTATTCAATCAATAGCATAAAATGTATCCAATGTTTTAAAACCTGCATTCATAGATTTCACAAACCTACGTAATGAAGTGCCTTCAATATCATTCAAACATATGGACATTTCAGCGGAAGAGCTTTGAATATTCGCATGCTGACACCTTTTGATTAAAAGCCTTTTTCAGTCAATTGAAAAAGCCAAAAAATAACATTTAATGTGAGTGAGTAACTCTTTTTCGTAGTCACAAAATTGGCATGCACGATTTGGTCTTTTCTATCTCCAGGGTTGTGTTACCTCTCCTATATCAAATAGTCTAAAGCAGGGTTCTCCAAAGTCGGTCCTGGAGGGCCGGGTCCATGCCAAATATGTGTCATAGCCCCATTGAGAGAAATGTAGCTGCCTTAAAAATCTGCCATGGGCCTGGCCCTCCTGGACCAACTTTCGAGAACCCTGGCCTAAAGCAGAGGTCCTTATAATGGATGCTTCTATCCCATGAAATAGCAAGTTAAAGATATGGGTGGGGTATAGTTCAATAGTAGCTTCTGATACCTAATTTGCTGTGTGCCCTGGAATTAAAGGATTGCATATATTTTTGCCTTGATTAGCCGACGATTTCCTTCCTCAGAACTTGCTTAAAACTTTCAAAGGAGAGGTCATATTACCATGGAGGTGCCATTTTAAGTTCCAATAACACGGTGTTTTTGGCAGAATGCAAAAGAGTGACAGCAGTAAGATCATTTTTTTTATAGATAACACTTCCAAACAAGTTTTTATCTGTGTTTGTCAGTTTGTATTAGTAGCGTAGTAGAGCTGTATTCAGGGCAAGTTAAGATTGATCAGTTAGGTAAATTCTAGTCGAATTTGGTCTTCACTGGTTGAATTCAGAAGACTGATTTATAAAGTTTGCTCTGAGCGTAAATAAGCCAATAATTGAGCTTGTCAGGGAAGGCCTAAAATTCATAAGTTAACGACAGAAGGCATTTTGCCTTTATTAATTAAAGTAGTTGTGCTATTGATGGACCATCAACATTTGTTGATAATTTTGTAAATGCATATTTTAAAGATGCTGCTTTGTTTTCTAGTAGGAAAAAAACAGGAGTGTGACCCATAAACCAATCGGGATTAGGCATCAAAGGTATAAAGGTAAAACAATATCCCAAAAGGTATGAAGGAAGAGGCAATTTATATTGCATGCACAAGGCATTACATAGATCAGAAAAAGGAGACACTTATTTAAAAGATTTAAAGTCAAAAATAATTTTTGTATTTTGGTATTCAAACATGGAAGGAAAAATTCGTATAGGAATAGTTATGTACAGCACACAATTAGATAATTCAAATGACAACCGATAAGACTCGGTGCTCAATATGTACAAGTGATGTGTGGCAACGCAAGGGAGAAAGTGAACAGCGATGGACGGCGCAAGGTGAGCAAGGTGAAATATATACAGTGAGTAGCTCAACATGTGACACAGAATCAGTGACTTTATATTGCACAGTTCGTAATTTCAATGGAGTCACAACGAGATGGGCCTATAGTTTGCGCTGTGGAGTCGACGGCGTTTCGGTCCTTAACCAATGTGGACCATCTTCAGGACGAGGTTGTCTCGTTTGGGGTGCTGAGTCTTCTGGAGGGCCGGGGGAGGCGTCACAGAACGATCGCGGCAATTTAATATTCCGGCGGCCAGGTACCTGGAGAAATACAGGATCTGGGCACGTAGTAAATCCGAGTCGGCGTACCAGCCAAGGGTCAGGGAGCCTGCGGTTAGCATGGAGATCACTGTTTTCTAGTGCATGAATATGCAGTTTGCATTGTCTGGTAAATTGGAATTCCACTCCTATGTATTTGTAGAATGCAACAGAGACAATGGGGCTTATTTGCAAGCCCCTTGTGCCGCTGGTGCCTCACTTTTAAGGAGAGGAGTTGGCCTAACGGCTAGGGCGGTCGAATCTGGGTAACTGGGTTCGAGTCGCGGCCATGACACTGAACATCCTGTGATTCTGGGCAAATCACCCCAAGCCTAACAAAAATGAATGTGTCCTCATGTAATGCAACTGGTGCTATGTAAAGCGCTCTGATACCCGATTCGGGTCAAAGTTGCGCTATATAAAACTCTGTAAACAAAATTAAAAATTGGGAAAAAGTGATGTACCAGCAGAGCAACAGGCATGTAAATAAGCCCCCATCTGATTACTGCCCTGTTTCCACGTTTGATACTGTGATGCTTTGAACATTTCAAAACTTTTGGCTGTCCGTGATTGACCTCTAATTTATTTATTTCACAATATATATTCCGTTTATTTAGAGTGTGCTGTAGACCTACAGAAGCATAGTCTAACATGACTGTGTCATCAATAAACTGAATAATACACAGATTCCCATTTAGATTTGACCAGCATGATCTTCTTGATTTAGTTAGGGTCTCCTTTATATCTTCCACATATAGATTGAATAAGGCTGGGGACAAGACATATCCTTGTTTCAGATGTTTGTTTATAAAATTTGTAGTTGTCAAAAGTCCCATCAAAGCCCACTTTCATTTGGATTTAGTTCTTGGAATACAATGAAATTTAGTATTATCTGGAATACTTTTGCACAGAGCAGTCCTCTATCATTGCTATCAGAAGCTTTCGTACAATTTATAAAGCATGCATGTAGGTTTCTGCCATTGTCTTTTGCTTTATAGAGCTAGTAGTATAGTATAGTGATAGTGCCAAAATATTCCAATAATTTTACTTTCCTACCTAAAACCAGTTTGAAACTGTGGTATCGGATTTTTGACGGATGCCCAATCAGGCAATTCTCCAAGTTTCAAATGAGATATATACTTTGAAATTTACATCCAGAAGTGATATGAGCCTCTAGTTTGCTGTATCTGGTTTATTTCCTTTTTTGTACATTGGATATAAATAGGATCCTTACCAAGATGTTGGAATCATAAAGGTAGAATAACAGTTCTCAAATACCCTTCCCATTATTCCCAGTCATTCAATTGGTTTGGTTTTGAATATTGCTGCCAGCATCACCTTGGACCCATGTGCTGTGCCCTTTCTGGTTTATTTATCATTGTGTGCAGTCACTCATGTTTTTCCCTGTTCAATGACAATATAATATCATACTTGATTTATGGTAGTTGCAATTGAAATATTGTCCCATATTGTATCTTGCTACATGGTGAGATCTTCTGTCATGTATAAACCATTTACCCATGTTTCATATTCTAGTACATTGAAGGTATTGCTAAGGGTGGGCGTAGTTCGCGAAGTAGCGCTATGCGAAGCTACGCGAAGTGCAGTTCGCACTACGCGAACTTCACGTAGCACTACGCGAGCTGCGTAGTAGCATGTTCGCACTGTGCAAGATGTGTTTTCAATGATTGCACAGTGCGGACAAGCATCCGGCACTGTGCAATCATTGAAAACTGCAACAACCACTCACAATGAGAAACCTTACCTCCCCGCGTTGAGAATCTCGCCGGGATGTCATTTTGCTTGCTCGCGGTCGCGAACATAACGTTCAGGACCGCGAAAAACAAAAAATGAGCGCTGCACTACGCTACGCTGCACTACTCGTGTTCGCACTGTGCTGCGTGCAGCTCGCGTAGTGCGAAGCTGCGCAAACTTCGCAAACTCCGCGAGCGTAGCGTAGTGCTTCACCCAGGGTTAGTTATTGCACACTGGCGTACTACCTGAGGTGGTGATTTTTTTTACCCACAACCAAAATGTTCTCGTATTTAGGGATGGGCTGGCTTTATGGAGAAACACCTACTGGGTACTTAGGCTGGTGGTTCTTTTGGCTTTCACACTTTCCGCACACCTAGACGATGAGGCCCGCACCTCACCAAACGGCTTGGGAAAAAGATCTCTGCCAAAGAGCCATATCATAGGGTGCCTGTCAGACACTACAGCGCTGACCTGATGAGGAGCAAGCCCTATGATGAAGCATGACACCCAACGGGGTGTGTGAGGGCCCCACTTTCCACATTGGGAGACACCCTGTCTGCCACCTTAGGATAGGGGTGATGACCAACCCAGCCCCCTCCTCTTTCTCCTCCTTTCCCCATAAGAACTGCATTCTCCTTCTCCTATGCGTGTTTCTTTTGGCTTCCCAAACATGATGTTTTGTATTTGCAGCATTGTTGCCTAATTTCCAGCATCAGCTCTTCCCTTTTGCTGGTTTTTAATGCCACTTTAACTTTACCATGTAGTTCCTCTTTTTCCTGTCTCACTTTTGCTGTGAACCAAAAATTAGAGTTTATTCAATTATTTGGTTTATGTTGCTGTGCAGATTGTATCAATGAAATTAGTGATCTCACTCCCTGTATTGAGATTGTAGGTCTTGTTATTTTTGGAAATAGTTGTCAGGTTCCTGGAAAATATCTGGTTGCAGTAACCTCCCCACCTCCTTTTTTGCCTGGTATCTGATGCAACTTTGACTGAAAGTGTCCTGGGTTCCTGTTAGTCAGGTCCCCAGTACCAGTGTTCTTTACCTAAACTGTTCCTAACTGTGCTAACCAGGTCCCCAGTACTAATGTTCTTCCCCTAAACTGTACCATTGTTTTACAATTGGTACCACTTTAGACTCTATGTTAGTCCCTAGTAAGTGGTACCCCTGGTGCTTAGGGAATTTTGTCTAAAAGGGGGTCCTTAGGGCTGCAGCAAGAATTGTTCCACCCTAAGGCAAGTGGAAAATTCGAAGGTGTGACTACAACAAGCCAGCACAACCCCTAAGGTGGACTAGCTGATGTGGACACCACCTCTTAAAATTCCCCTATCTTGTTTTGAATAGAATTATTCTACTAGGGTCAGGGTTATGCTCACATCCCACCCCACAGGAAGTGGCCATATAAAGGGTATAGACACCTGTCACTCCTCTTAATGTCCTTAAATGGAGTATTTAGATGGCACCCCTGAACCAGAGAACTCAGATTCAATGGATCAAGAGAAGAAGGATGAAAAAGAGTCATTGCCTGGCGAGAACATCAAAAGAGCTGTGGACTTTTGGGGCGAAACCCTGCCTGCTTGCAACTCTCTTGATGATCAGGAAAGAGTGACTCATCCTGCAAGCTGGAGAAGTACCACAGCCTTGGGTATTCTGTCAGCACTTGGAAAATTGTCTACAGTCTCCCTTGAAGTAGAGGAGCTACTCCCCTGCAGTCTGCAGGCACCAACAAGCAGAGCCCGGTCCACCACCTTGCAGCTCCCTTGCCCGACCAACGCTGCAGATAACCAGGAAAAGGTGCCCATGCTCTGGAAGGTTAGCTCTGTCTCTCTACCAAGTGTGAAGACACCAGGACCAACTGAAGCTGCTCAGCTCCAACCCTGTGGTACCTCACACCCTGTGTCAAACGCTAAAAGCGAGAAGCCAGTCCGAATGTCAAGGGTCATCAGTATGACTGAGATCCACTTCATGAGTGGCCCAGCTCAGCTGATTTTACCCCTCCCAGATGTTTGTCCCTAGCAGCGAGAGACACCTTTTGCACCCGGCCCAGCTGACCCAACCACTCTGCACCCAAGGTAGCTGAATACCGAAAAACCGTCTGTGCCTGCTTGCTTCAAGACCCCTTGCAACCCAAGCCTCCATTTGGAAGCCCTCTGACTAGTCCCAAAATCCCCCTATGCAGCCTGTTTTCAGGTGGCCCCCTTTCCCGGTATAGTGCCCAGCTAAAACCTCACCAGCACCCGGCTCCCAGTGAACCCCGGGCGGCTCCCTAAGAACTGTGGATAGTACTTTGCACCTTGGCCCAATATACCTCAAAACCGAGAAGGTGAACCCCTGAAACGGATTGTACTTACCTTAATGCGTTGATTACTTTTTCCTGCACAGGATTGCATTGTGAGTAAAGATGCACAGGTTTGAAAGATTTACCTAACTGTAACTATATCAAAAACAGTACTTACTTTTGATCGCAGTTCTTGGTTTCACAAAATATATAAACAGAAGTGTTATTTTTCTAATTTGTCTCAGATTTATTCTGAGTGCATGTCTGATATATTGCTTCAGTGAGTACAACAAATGCCTAACTACTCGCCCACACTACCACAAAAGAGAGCATTAGTATTATCTGCTTTAACCTCTGTAAGCCAATTGGGGACCCACTGGACTCTGTACATAGTGTACTTCTTTTTAGTGCACTATAAAGAGAGCCAGCTTCCTACAGTCATCCAATCCTCTTATCTTGCTTCGGTATTTGACAACTAGTATTCCTTTTAGGCTTCTGTATTGCAACCTCCATCCCTATATTTTTAGGTCTCGCCTGATCCAGCGCATGCGCTGTTCTGGCGAGACTTTAGTAAGGGCTTCAGAAATTGCTACCACTGTGGCCTAGAGCTTGCGGTTACGTGCGCGCTTACAAGCAGAGGCGCCATATGGCTTTCCTCTCTTGTCATGGGCCATCAGCTTTCAAGATACGAGAGCTTTCGTTCACATTCCTGAAGTTGATAGCTTCCTTGTTGCTCTTCTCACAACTACATTTGTGTTTGGAACTGTTACTACAACTGTTCACAAGGTGGTGGTGTTTCCACATTGTATATGGAAGCTACTTAATATAGACAACATAGAGGTTAATAAGGCATAGTGTTCCTTCCTGGCCAGTATTGTATCGACGCGGCTGGTGTTTGTATGTCACAACCGTTTAAAAAAAAACAGGAAAATACGCGGATGGCACGAGTTTTTCCAATTTCAAGCATGAATTGAAATTTGCACAAACAAAAAAAATTCACAGCATAGCTATTTTACAGATGTTTAAACTACTTCTAAATAATTATTAAAGCAAACTGAGGCAGAAATACATTGATAACATGAAATGCATAGAATTTTACACAGATCCTAAAATAAATACCTACTCATGGCCCGTTGTGAATCTTAAAATATGAAATCTTTTTAAAATCTTAGTCCCAGAAAGGTGTCAACCTTAATACCCCAGGATAAATTCACACAGCGTTGTCAGCCTGTGCCATCATTATGGGGTCTGTCTCAGACTTACTGCAAATTATCTCTTGAAATAGCCATGTTTTAACTCTGATAATTCCAAATAACTGTTTAGAATAAACTACTACTTTAAATACAGTATCACTAGGTGCTCCGCTTTTGCCAGCCATAAGTAAGCTTTCCTGAAATATGCTTTTTGTGGTTCATTGGTGTCGTTCATTTGACTTTCTTTGAAAGCCTCAAAGCTTTCGAGGAGCCCAATCACAAACAACCTTAATTATACTAAAAGTAACAAAGAAGAGAAAACATGACAAAATGTTGTCCCACTGAGCAACAGCCACTTTATTATTTATAGACCAAACCTGTCAAACCGCTGGCATCCCCAAATAGCATTTAACTGAACTGCAGACTTCATCCCAGAATGGAGTGTAGGTAAGGAGTGTCTGTCTGCCATTTTCCGCCCCCGGCCCAAACCCCCCGAAAAACATAGCACACTAGTTCAACACCGACTTCACGGAGCCCACACATGGTAACGGGCTTCCCCCGGACCTAAAAGTCTCTAACCTTAAGTCTTTCAATTAAAACCCCCCTCTCCGCATAAGAAAGACAAAACATTAAGTGACACTGTTAAAATTAACCTCCATCCTCTTAGCAACCGTATTTCGGCCTGTCCACGTATGTCTGTACTCCCATTTTTATGCAACGCAGTAAGGCAATGTGTCCAATCACCGAGTTGCCATAACTGGCATCGCTGATGAACCTGCGCCGCTCACAATAACGTTGGTAGAGCGAGAAAGGGAATGGAACAGCGCACACAAGATGCCACTATTCAGGGTCTGGTCAGGTGCCTTAGGAGCTTAAAGGAAGTTAAAAATATTCAATATTTTTAGAACTGAAGTTGGGTTTTTAAAATATGCAAAAAAATTGCCTATAATACAGTTTGAATTTGCTACCTGTCTATCCCGCCCTATCAGTGGACAACATCGCAGCTGAGTCAAAAAAAACGTCCTGCGCTTTTGGGACCTTATAAGTATTTAGCTATGCAGCACAATATCCTTGGAGCAACAAAATCAGCAGTTGCATGGCTAAACCTTGTACCTTTTAAGTTTTTAGCCATGCAACAGTTGATGTTGTGTACCAAGGATATTGTGCTGCATAACTAAATACTTATAAGGTCCTAAAAGCGAGACCTGGCTATGCCAATGCTTGTTAATTGATGATAATGTATATTCTTCTATGCTTAATCTTGTTGCTTGCAGGGGATGGCCACTTACTAGACAATGTTCGATTTATAGATTTGAAACAAATTAACTAGTTTGATTGATAGAATGGTATAATCCCACTCCGCCTTTTATCTCTTAGCAATGTGCGTAAAATATGTTGGTCTGCCTGCTGTAAATCATCCATTTAGTTATTCGCCATAATACTTAGTGAATCAATCAAATGAGTGCCCAATATATAAATTCTTTGTGCAATGTTTACAGGATCTGGGTAATTCCATATTTTGTTCTCCTGTTGTATCAATTCATTGTTTGAACTGAAGTACATTACATTTAGAATAAAATCCCCATTTCTTTTAATATTAAAGGTGGTATTTATTCCTTACAACCTTGAGAGATAATTTATGAGTGTAACGATGTTTGACCACCTTTGAGCTGGTCTGGGATGGAGATATATGTTTAATATTCACAAATCTAAACTGACTAATCGTTTCTTCAGATGATGCAGCTTGACACCTAATAGCCAAGCAATTATGGTATGGATTCTTTCAATTTGTAATTTTAATTCAGATGTCACAAGAGTCCCTGCTGGCCTACTCATTACTGAGAGTTTATCTTCTGATCTGTGATCAATTTCATATCCTTGGAATCTTAGAGAATCAACTATCCAGGTCTCTTGCAAACTTATACATGTTAATGTCAAAGTTGAAAATAAATGTCACTGTGTTACCTTGACCATAATATTGAATCCATCCTGCTAAAATCCACAATCAAATTCAAAACATTTTGGTTTTACAGAGGTGGTTAGATTTATGTTTCTTATTATATTGATTTCCGGAGCTCTGTATTGGATTTGCCTTATAAATTGGCATTACCTCCTTTTTCCCTAACACTGCAGGCAGCCAGGACCCATTTTGATGCAGGATTTATGCACTGTTCATCCTGTGTATATAAATACCCAAGTCAGTAACGCTAATAAAGATTTTGTCATTTCTTTACTTACTATGGAGCATATCTACAAGGCACGGCGGTAGAATTATCACCGCTTTAGGGTCCGTTTTGGGACAAAAAGCAGCGATAATACTAATGCCCTATCAGCATGGGCATGCTGACGCGTGAATCCATGCCTCTGTGCCCATTTTCTTAGCGCTTCGACTCGCATCGCTAATGAGATGCGAGGTAGGTGTTCCTGACTGGAACTCAGCGGGAATAATCGCTAAAACGGCTACTCTTGATTAACTAGATAATCGCTAACACTTCTAGCGTCATTAAAACTAGCGCTAACCGGGTATATCACCGGTTCCTTACGCCTGATAAATTCATGACTTAGCAATATGTTGCATGGGAGGTGGATCATAATGCTAGATCAACCTCTCCTTATTTACAATATTTACTCTGACTGTTCGTTATATCGCTGGTATTTCAGCAATATTTTATTCCTATCGCTGCTATTGCTGGGATTTCTATCGCCTCGGCGATGCGCATTGTAATTATTGCGCTAACCGGGGGATAGAATCCGGCGTTAGGCGGAGTTAGGATTTTGTACGCTATACGCGGCCAGCGATAATTATCGCTGCCTCTTGCTGATATGCCCCATGATTTGGGACCAATAACTGCTTTGAGACCTTGCGTTCTCCAGCCTTCCACTGTATATCTACTTTTACTTATGTTCCACTTTTAGGTACATTTGTTTGGGTACCGTATGACTTTTATTCTGTCATTAATACAGCCTCTTTATGATATATCAATGGGTCATTGATAAGTGATTAAGTGATCCTGAGTTTGTGTAAAATTGTAGGATATCACTCAGGTTGGGGAGCTAAAATCATATTTACCCTGTTGGCAAATGTTTGTTGCTGGGTCAATACATATTCCGGTTGTTCTTTGGGCCTTCAAATCATTTTAGTTGTTTCTTGTTTCTTACCAGGCTGGGTCTCAAGGGAGTTATCTTAATTTTTGATAACTTTGAGAACATATCTTAGTTGGGGAGTGCTTTTAATAATTTCAAAATGTTGTCCCAATTTAAACTGTCTTGTGGACCCTTTGAAGTGTATTGAGGAGTTAATAGAATAGCAAGATTTGCATTTTCTCCACCTTTGATTCACTTCTGGGTACATCTCTTTTCTAATGTTGCTAAGAGCTCTCTGGTTACATACATCAAGGGGTTTCGCTTCTTTTACTTAGTATGACCTTATTTCAGATATATTGTCCATTTTGTTCTCTTTGATAGCTACTTTTTTAGAGGGGAATTTGCATTTTTCATTTTTATTTTGTTCCCCTTTTGTATCTGAGTAACTTTCTCTTGATATGGTGGAATCAGATTTTATCTCAACTGGCATTAAATTAATGTGCTGTCTTGCTGGGAAAATTTGATTCAACAAAATGTAAGTATGCTGAGCTGACTCTTCGAATCCACCTTGAGCAAGGGATAACTTCATCATTGTTTAAGTTTGAACTCATTTGTGAAGATGGTAGGTCTGCCTGGGGGTTAATTGGAGAGAATTCAGTTTAGTTCTTGGTTTTACTTCTAGATATGTTTGGTTTGGTGCATTTGCAATTCATTGGCTGGTTTCCTGAAGTTCGCTTATATTCAGTTGACCCTCATAGCTTGCCATGTTGGTTTGAGTTAATGGTATTACATCTCTGGTTATTTTCTCCTTAATTGTATTTTTTATGTGATTGCCATTGCTTTTTTAACTGGTTGGTTGATTGAAGATTGCTGTTGTATTGGACAACTATAGCCTTTGCAGGTGATCTCCTTTCACCACCATCGCTTTACCTTCTGTTGATCCTTGATCTTCTTATTAATTTCCTTAGTCTTTTTTCAGTTATTTTTTACATATACTGAGTGAAGTTTAACTACTCCTCGCTTCTCTCTTCTCCCCACTGTTGTTGGTCACTATGTCGGGAGCAAGTATGTTTAAATCTTCAGCTTTTACAAGTTCAGACGATAGCAGATTTTCATTCATATTAGCATCTTTTCTTTCAATGAAAAGATTTCCAATGATTCTGGGCCCTGCATGGGCTGGGAATAAACTTATGCATTTGATACAAATTCATTGGTTTGACTTGTTTTTGATTCACTTCCTTAAACCAATTAAAAAGTGTTGTAGGGTATGTATGTAGCCCTGTCTGGATTTTTTTTTTTTATAACCGTCGAACATTTTACTGTAAACTATTTGGTACATTTGCATGCTGGTCTGGGCCGGACTAGAAACCAAAAATAGCCCTGAAAAATAAAAAATAAAAAGGAACTAAAAATCATAAAAAATAAAAAATAAAAATAAAATCTTTTTTGATGCGCTCTGACACCTTTGGGTAAAGTTTGCTCTATAAAAAACTACAATAAATAAATAAATAAATACAGTCAGACCAACCCTACACTGTAGGTTTTTAGTGAGTAGAATGTGGCGATAGGCGCAAGGAATTCCACGGCAGCCCCACCCTGCTCTGAAAGCAGCCCACTTGGAAAATGTCAGAATGCAGTACTGCTCAAGACGTTTATGCTTTTCCCACAAGCAAGACAAATGAGTTTCAGACATTAAGAGGTGCGAGTAAAAGGTTCCCTTTGATTCCAGTTATTTGGCGGAAGTTCAGTGTAGGAAAGACCCACTGCCAAACTAGCAGGAATCTTGGCACAAGAGTGGGGACCAGTGACTGTAAACTGAAGTAACCATGGCAAGAGAAGAGGGCATTGCTGCGATTTTATTAAGGACTGATGTCACACGGAGCTGTGATTGTTCACGCTGGTCATTCACATGGGAAAATGGCGGCCGCCGACGTGCATTAGAGAACAGTTTCAGATGCTGTATTCTGGCCGGAATTAGTCACTGTGTTGTTGGCATCAATAAAATAGTAATGAAGGCCCAGAAGTTTCTCAAAAATAGACCTTTGTTTGAAAATAGCTATATTACATCTGTTGTTGACTGAGCCTCGAAGATCAATTTGTAATAATAATAATTTGTTTTGTATGTAGCATTTAACATAGTTATGCCGTTTCTAAGCGCTGTAAACAACAGATGTTACTGTTGTCCATTTGGGGGCGGTGCTTCACTGAGAGAAGGCACGGCATCTTCCTGCTGCGGAAATTAAGACCGCACGCTGAATGAAAGATAAGAGCAATCCGTATAAAAGGTAATAATTAACAAAATGGATTCACCAAGCTCCAGAAAGGAAACAATTGTGCAGCTGTTGATGCAGCTACATGAAAAAGAGAAATATTATCTCCCATTCTTTCTTTTTTAATGAAAGATTTTTATCTCCACAGCCACACCGAAGAAAGGATATTAGCAGTCAGAAGAGACGAATGCAACTGTTCTGTAATTGTCTTTTCTTTCACATTAGGGACAGCAAATGCTGGCGTTTGACGGGCCGGGAGGCTTTTTGAGGTAACTGATTGTATCTACAGTGATACCTCAAGAGTAGAGAGTCCGAGTGAATTAAGACTGCGGTATTCTGAAGTCGGGTATGTAAAAATAAACTGCATAAATTGCACCACAACTCATATTCAGAATCAGGGCGACGAAGGCAATTGCAGATGAGTGTCATCTTGGGCGCAATAAACATACGCCATTAAGAGTTTATGGACCATCCGTTGTTATCATACACTTCTTAGCGTGCACCAGTATCAGCCCTAAATGCATAGCCAATAGCCCTGCTTTGAGGTGCCATGCAACTGGAGTCAAGCTAGCCTGGCTGATGAGGGGTGAAACCCCGAAACCGGTCATACGATGCTTGTTTCCAGTCCAGGGAAGGCCTGGCCTGGCAGTTTGGCTGGGACTGTTTCCACAGGGAGCAGGGTCAAAACTGATTTGTATATGGCTGGGTCCAAACTGGAATGGCACGGGGAGCAAAAAAACAATGGATTTAGGCCCAGATCTCTGTACTGGGGTGAATGTATGACACTGTTCTGCATTCTGTTCATCATTTTTTCCTTTTGCACCGTGCTGCTAGGCACTGTGAACTCTGTAAATAGGAGGGCTTTGGGTGTAACGCAGGCTCACCAGACCCTGTGACGCAGGTGTTTCCCAACTCTAAATAGGTTCCTCAAACTGCCTCTCTTGCAGCCGAAGGCCAATAGACGTATGTGGGCCCGGGCCGGGAAGGTGAATCGGGACCAATGGGGCCCGGGTAGAACGCCATCCGGAGGCGGGAGCCTGCACCCCGCCCATATTAGCATGCCGGCTAGGACGGCGGGGGGCCAGGATTGGATAGGCCCCCTTTAAACAAAGCAAGCCCCCCCAATCAGGGGGCGAGGGAGGAAAAGTGGGGGGGAGGATAAGAGGGGGCCAACGGCCCGAAGTAGACACATTCTCCCCCTCACAGGAAGAAGGAAAGGAATCCCACCCACCCACACCTAAAACACGGGCGTCGCAGCCGTAAGGGGAAAAAGGGTAGCGGAACAGTGTATCAAGCACAAGGAAGCTAGTAGAAAGAGAAAAGTACTAGAAGGTAGATGGAAGGCTCTCACAGTGTCCTTGGAATGCCTCATGTCAGGTGCACGGAGGGAGCCAAGGGGTGGCGTGCCGCCATTAAAAGAATAAATGTAATGCTCCCGCAGGACCCTTGGGATGCCTCATAGCAGGGGTACCAAGGGAGAAGATGGCAAGGACTTAGCCTCAGGAAAGTTAGAGTAGATGCTCAAGTAAGGTCCTTGGGATATCTTGGATGGCAGGGATCCCCGGGAGAAGGGAGGGCCCACACAAGCGTTACAGGGTGAGAGGGATGGCACTTGCAGCCCTGGCAGGTCCAGACGGACACCCTACCAATCGGTAGCAAGCTGAAGCCTAGAATCGTGAATCGGAAGCCCAGAAAAAAGGGGCCCCTCCCCTCCCAGGAAATTGGGAGGCTGGGTCCATATTGCAAGAGACAGAATTTCAAGGAACAATAGATGAAAAGATACAACATGGATCTTAAATGACCATTACCCAGCCGCGGTGCGTCCATTGGGGCGTGGGGGCATAGCCCCCCAGCCCGCAGCCGCCCGCAGCTCCCTCGGTATTTCACAGATGCCGTGGCCAGAGAGAGAACTGACAATCATGTCAGTTAGCATGACGCCGGACTGTGGCCTGGCGTCATGTTGACTGACATGATTGTCAGACCAGTGGGGGGGCAACAGGCAGCAGCACAACACAAGTGCGCATGAGTGGTTGACAGAGGGTGAATTTTCGCACTGTGTCCACTCATGCGCACTCGTGTTGTCACCTGTTTGCGCATGCCCATTAGGAGCCCCGTGGTCTCCTAATGGGCGTGCTGCGGGCGAGTACTAGTCATGCCCAAAGCTAATCCTGGCGCTGCTGGCAGCGCCAGGATTGGCTGAGAGGGGCTGCCAGTCCGCACCAGCCCCGTCACGAAGGCAGCAAGAAGAGCAGAAGTGGCGCAGACCTGCTGCGTGAGGTAAGTTTTATATTTCATTCTGAATTTCCCAGGCCCCGACCCCCGCGTGACAACCCCCCCCCACCCCAGATGAAGCGACCATGGGAGAGGCGCAGGGAGAGGAGGATGGGAAAGTGGTAGAAGAGGTGAAGAGGGCAGAAGAAGATCACAGGGCAGAAGGGGGACAGAGCGTAGATGGGGTGCATCAGAGTGTAGAAGAGGAGCATAAGGCAAGTGAGGATCAGAGGGCTGAGGAGGTACTTAAAACAGAGGAGGTACGTAAGACAGAGGGAGCACGGAGGGTAGAAGAGGCACGGAAAGCAGAGGAGGTGCGGAGGGCCGGGGAAGTACGGAGGGTAGAAGAGGCATGTAAGGCAGAGAAGGCACTGAGCGTAGAAGAGGCACTTCGAGCAGAGGAGGCTCGTTTAGTGCTGTAAGATATGGGGTATTTTGTAATGTATTTGCATATTTCAATTGTACACCTTCAGAATTGCTTTATAAACATTCTTGCCCTCTCAAATTTTCTGTAAAATGCTCCATTTGCACACACTTTGCAAGTCCATCTCCCCTCGAGTCCCTCCCAGGATAGTCGGCTTGCTCGCTATCGACATAACACTTATCCTCAACTTTTACGCCTCACCAATTTCAAATGACACCAGCCGCCCCTGCCATTACCGTTTGATAGGGATAAAATGTAATGTTAAAATTTTTATATGATGAATAAACTGCAACCTTTTCAGGCACCAGTGAAAGTTGTCAGTGGTGATTTTAAGGTAAAAGTGCACAGTTGGTAGTAACAGTGAAGGGAGCGGGACGACTTGATGCCTGGAGGGGGTTTGAGCTATGGGAGAGTCATGGGCCCTTCTTCACTTTCTGGTGGGGGAAGGCAGGATTATTTTGCGTTACGCCGTTGCTTCCTACCAGATTGTGATTTTCATTTGAGTCCCTGGCAAGAACATATCAGATGTGCCACCCACAAATGGCATGTCTGATGTGGCGTATCTGACTGAGCCTGCTGAGAAGCACGTGACAGATAAATTGTGTTTTCCACAATAATTGAAATGCAAACACGGAAATGGAGGTACCTGCTTTCATAGGGTACATGTTTGCTACTGCTAAATGACGGTCTCTCTTATTAAATTATTGCACTAGTGCTGAGAAGAGATGGTACTCTCTTTCTTTAAAATTTAAGAAGTGCAGGTACTCAGTTCATACTCATTTAAAGCACTGGTTTGCCGGCACTACATACGGTGCATTGGTCTGTGTTGTTCCGGGTACATAAATCGAGAGTGCTACTTACTATACAGAAGTTATGCACACTTAAGCACTCTTTTAAAGGTACCTTAAAACACAGGGCCCAGGTTACAAAGGTAAAGGAAGGTTTGGAAAAATATACATAGATAATAGTTCGGCCCCAGCACGTTATACTTGCATATTAGTTCGTCCACGCCCAGCCATAATTTTTCAAATAATCACCATTCAGAAAAAATGGATGTAGATTAGTAAAATGTTTTTTTGTCTAGTGAGAGTTAGGTTGATACCCAGAAAACTACAGAAGTCTGGCAAGAAGGCCAAAGTACAGAAGTATATAAATACATACACTTACAAGTTGTAAGTTGTAAGTTACAACTATGCAAATCAGAACAGTGTGAATAATGCGCACGCGAAGCTCCAAACAGAACATTATATTTGTAGATGGTGTGTACCATCATGTACGCCATTTAGAAGAAATATTATCACTAGCCTTCCTAACCTTCTGAATGGGGAAGTGGGAAATCTGTGATCCATGACCACAACTACACATACTCAAGCAGCAATGACAGACTGAAGCACAAAAATGCAAGAAATGTCAAAAGCCTCCCCCTTGTCATCTTGGAGCTAGAGTGCCACAACAGCCAGCAAGTTGCCGACCATCTCACTCAACCAGAAGAGCAAATTCTCTGAGGAGAAGGCAGAACCTTGTGCCAACTTTATAGTTGGCTGCTAAGGAAATAAATTGGTCTCTCTCCACGCATCATCAGTAAAGCAGAACACGGGCAATGTAGTAGGACCTCACCATTACTCTGAATACAGTCGGGCTGCAGGTATGTGCTGTGGGTGATCTGAATGAGGAATGGTAAAGTGAGAAGAGGTGGGTTATGGACACGTATTCCAAAATATAATTGGAAGCTGTATGCCCAGGAAGAGGGCCTGGAACGTGTTTATCATTCTGGGGAGAATTTAATCAAGGAGCTGCATATCCACACCATAGCAGACCCTACCAGCAACCCCTTCCTGTTTCAGAAACCACAAATGTTAGGCCAAAGTGTAAATGATGTGTTTGCCTGCTGGGACTGGACCCTTGTTGCTGGTGTAGCGCACTGGCGCTGTGAAACCCTGAGTGCCTATTCTTTGAAAAGCGTTACTTCTCGCCGGACCCGCTTTGCGGGTCCCGCTTCGAGGCGCTTGACTTTTGTGGGCGTAGGAGTCACCAAAGACTGCTGTGGGCGTAAGTTTTAGCAGGGCTGCGAGCGTGCTGGCAATTGGACTCCGGTTTCCAGGAGTCCCTGCTGTTGCTGACCTGCCCGAGTCACCTGGGCAGCTCTCCCTGTTTTGACACGCCCCCCTCATCTCGATCAAAACCACCGGACCTGCTACCATCGTGGGATTCGTCTTTCTTCTGTGTTTGCCTGCTGGGACTGGACCCTTGTTGCTGGTGTAGCGCACTGGCGCTGTGAAACCCTGAGTGCCTATTCTTTGAAAAGCGCTACTTCTCGCTCGCCGGACCCGCTTCGCGGGTCCCGCTTCGAGGCGCTTGACTTTTGTGGGCGTAGGAGTCACCAAAGACTGTTGTGGGTGTAAGTTTTAGCAGGGCTGCGAGCGTGCTGGCAATTGGACTCCGGTTCCCAGGAGTCCCTGCTGTTGCTGACCTGCCCGAGTCACCTGGGCAGCTCTCCCTGTTTTGACACGCCCCCCTCATCTCGATCAAAACCACCGGACCTGCTACCATTGTGGGATTCGTCTTTCTTCTGTGTTTGCCTGCTGGGACTGGACCCTTGTTGCTGGTGTAGCGCACTGGCGCTGTGAAACCCTGAGTGCCTATTCTTTGAAAAGCGCTACTTCTCGCCGGACCCGCTTCGCGGGTCCCGCTTCGAGGCGCTTGACTTTTGTGGGCGTACGAGTCACCAAAGACTGCTGTGGGCATAAGTTTTAGCCGGGCTGCGAGCGTGCTGGCAATTGGACTCCGGTTCCCAGGAGTCCCTGCTGTTGCTGACCTGCCGAGTCACCTGGGCAGCTCTCCCTGTTTTGACACGCCCCCCTTCACCACTCCCCCCATAAACAGCGCACGTCATCTCCGTTGCGCGGGAGCGCGCGGGAGCATCCCGGGAGAAGCCCTGGACAAGGGCGGGGCCGTCTGTGGCCGTCCGTGGTCGGTCGTGGTTGGGTTGGGCCACCCCCTCTGGACCTCGGACATCGGACTTCTCTTCCTTTTTTTCTCTTGTTACTAGGTACAGTGGGTTGTTGGTTTACTCATCCATTTATTACTTTTGCTATATGTGCTGTGTTGTTCACTGTTTGTATAGCCTGATCCGCCCTAAGTATGCCCTTACTCTCGGGTAAGGACCGCTCTGTTACCCTGCAGACATCTAAGGGGGCGGTTTCTGGTGCTTTGGATGCTTTTATTATTAAGGCCACGGGAATTTTGGAGAAGGAGATAGCCTTCGTAGAGAAAAGGCTATCACTAGACCTTATTAGTGGGAAACGTTCTTCTCTGGGGCCTATTGCTTCTGTAATTAGCCCGTTATCCCCACCATCAATTTCTCCAAGTCCTAATATGGTTCCTGTCTTAGTGGATGTTCACTGCGAAGCTGAAGGTCCTTCCTTGTTGCATTGTAGTATCGACTCTGATAACGTCGATACAATAGGGAGTAGGGTGGAAGGTAGTGTGCTGTCAGACAGCCCTTCATTGCTAGTCTCATCCTCTGAAGGGGACTCCCCGAATAGTAATCTCCCCGGTAAAAGGAAGCGAAACAAGGGACGGCAGAGAGGGGGTGTGTCAAAAATACCAAAAACGGCTTGCCAATCTCAGCTCGCTAATAACCACGATACAACCTGTGGCTCTCAGTACCCCCTGCTTCCTAGTGATCATGCCACTTGTCCCATTGCTCCATCAGGGGTTCCGAATCTTTGCCCAATAAGCATGAGTAGTAGTGATATTGACATACTGGCAAAAATGGAAGTCTTATTTAAGACACTCCTGTTGCCGGTGCTAGAAAGAACCAGATTGATGAATTTAAAATTAGATGGTCTTGAGAATCTTGTAACTGCCAATTCCTGTTTACTTAAAAAATTGGTGAATGACCACTCAGTACCGCTGGCTCCTGCCATCTCTGGTAACACCAAGCCCCAGGGAAAAAATCTTATTCTCGCTCAGGCTCCCCCATCCGTCAGGCAGTCCCATACTAATCCCAATGGGTTGGGACCCAATGGCAGTAATTTAATATCAAATACTGCCCCCAATTCATCCTCGACCACCGTAGCCCATGCTCCATTACATAAGAAGGCTAGCACCAAATCCAATGGCCTGCCACAGCCAAGCTCCTCTAAACCAGCAACTAATATGCAGGCCCAGATCTCCAAGAGGGGCGAGCCTAAACCTCCCTCCCAGCCCACAGGGAGCTCTGGTGCTGCTGCTGGGCGTTTAAAGGCTAATACTACTCAACCTCCAAGGAAAGCTATTAAAAGGGGACCCCGGCCAGCGGACCTACCAATTGATGCTACGCCTTATACTATTGTTCTTACAGGTGTTGCACCCTTAAGGGAGGGTCACTCTGAATCCCATGGCGATCTTATGAATAAGGTCGCTTTTTGGTTAAATAAAAATCGTCCCCTCCCACCCTCCTCTTCAACCAAGATTCTGACTGTTCGCAGAGTTGATTGGGTGGGTTATTGTACGAAGGATTTAGAAGGCGACTGCATTCTAATAAACTTTCGGGACCCCTGGGTGGTAGAATATATTCGTAGGGAGGCCAGGTTTGGGAGGATGGGGGATGTGCAATCCCTGGGCTTGAATTACTTTTATCCCAAAAGACTTGGTGCACCTCGCCTTAATTGTTTTCCAATGCATAGACCTGTAGGGAGGAACATGGTAGAGAGGATACCCCACTCCCCCTTCTATCCCTGTCTGTCAAACCGGTTCGAATCTCTGTCCGGCCTAGAGTGTATTGACTGACTGGAATCAGACAAAGGGTTAGAAAATATTTGTAGAGAAGCTGAAGGTACCAACTTGGTGGTATACAACCTAGAACAGTGTTTTAATGAGGGTTTCATAGGGAAAGAAAGCTATATTGCAAGCCCAGTAATTTTTAATCAGACATCTAGCTCCCTCTCTAGAATGGTTGTAACAACAGAGGAGGATTTGTGTGTATTAGAGTCTAACACATCTTTTAGTCAGGTTGGGTCGCTCAAGGTCGTTTCCTGGAATATTGCGGGATTAAAGGGTCGAATTGATTCAGAGGATTGGGCAGTTTTTATTGATACATTTGAAATTGTCATCCTTCAGGAGAGCTGGGCCCCTGACCCCATATATCGGGCAGGGTATCTTAATTTTTTCATGCCAGCGATCCAGGGCCCTAAGGGCAGAGCCTCAGGAGGTCCAGTGGTCTGGGTGAGGCAGTCCACTGGGTATAGACCCACAGAAATTTCAGTGGCCAACCCTGACCTACTAGGAATAAAGATTAGTAGGGCCAATGAACAGGACATTGTAGTCATAAATATTTATGCCCTTGGAAGTCCCGGTGGTCGTAGGCCGGCCATCATGGACGATCTAGATTTGCTTCTTGAGGCAATAGGTAGAGACAAATTTATCCTCGTAGCCGGGGATCTAAATTGCTCGTTTGAACCCTTGTTTAGTGTGGGTAAGGATCTGGGGGCAGAGGAAGACGCTGTTTGGGATATCCCGCCTTTATTTTTAAACAAGGGTGTAAAGGCTACTGAAGCGGCACTCCTCTGGCTAGGGCTGTGTTTGGAGTGGGGTCTGCGAGCAGTAAATGGGCGCACAACCTCCGACAAGGCAGGGCATCCCACATCAATAACGGGGCCAGCACGAGCCGAATAGACTACATCTTAGTTAAAATAGAATTTTGGTCTCTGGTGATTGACATGGAGGTTGTGGTTCGCCCAGAGAGCGATCACAACCCCCTTTCGTTAGGTTTGAAGCTTCAAGGTGATAGTGGCGGGCCTCCTAAAACCCCCTGTCTAACGTCAGAGGCTATTTTGACAAATGACAGAAGAAGAGTTAGATGGTCCAGGGTAGTCGAAGACCCTTCCTTAATAAATGACATAGAGACGGAAGTCTCGGCAACATTGAATGCCATGAAAGCTCTCCCATCCCTCTCGGGGGTTATCCCTCAGATTAGTGACCTGTGTGACCAGTGCTTCTCGAAACTTAAACCCTTTTAACGCAACCGTCAAACCCAAGGAAAGAAAAGGCACCAGGCTCCCAAAATAAATGGTATAACAAGAGTTGCAAGGCAGCGCACTGCAGTCTGATCAGGGCGATAAAATCTCGAGTCACTGGTGACATTAAAATGGCGCGGCAAACATATAAAAGAGCCCAATGGGCCGCGAAGAAAGAGTGGGATGAGCACCACTGGTCCGAGCTCCTTTCGGCGTGTCAATCATCCAACCAAACCAAGTTTTGGGAAATTGTAAAGTGGGGCATGAACCCAGACTCCCGAATTCCAGTTAATCATGTCTCTCCTGATGACTGGGTGGCCTTTTACTCATCTCAGTTCAGGGCCTTAAACATAGATCATCATACAGAGCAGATGAAGGGAGTATTCTCGCCCTCCAACTCTAGCCTCACGCTTGTTTTTACTACTTCCGATACAAAGCAGGCCCTCAGTGTAGTACAATCAGGGAAAGCCCCAGGGATGGATGCAATACCGGCAGACCTTTTTAAAATTAACTTACATATTTGGGTTCCCTATATAACCATGCTTGTTAATGCCATCGCTAAAGGGGCAAGGATCCCGGACTCTTGGAAAGGGGCGGAAATGTTACCAATTATTAAAAAAGGGGACCGATCGGCCCCGGGAAATTACCGCCCGATAAGTTTAATCGACTCAATCCAAAAAATAGCTGCTAGGATGGTCCTCGCAAGAATCCAGGGGTAGATGGAACAGGATAACGTTCTCTCCCCAATGCAAGCCGGATTTAGATCAGGCACCAGTACAATAGATCAGGTTTTCAGACTAACCATGGTGTACTGGAAGGTTGTTCTGCTGGGAGGAGGAGTAATCTATGCCGTCTTTGTGGACCTCAAGTCGGCTTTCGACCTTGTGCCAAGGAAGAAAATGTGGGATGTTTTTAGATCCATGGGCCTGCCGCCCGAACTCCTGGACATGGTGGTTAGGCTACACGAGGATAACTTTGCCAGGGTGAGATGGGAAAAACAAGGGCAGGTGACGGATAGCTTTCCAGTAACACGCGGTGTCCGTCAGGGGTGTGTGCTGGCCCCTACCCTTTTCCTTTTGTTTATCAATCAGGTAGTTACGTTTTTTGCTGACACCCCGACTGATGCCCCATCTCTAGGCGGGACAAAGTACCCGATGTTAATTTTTGCGGACGATACTTTGCTTCTCTCAAAAACTCGGAGGGGGCTACAGATAGCACTCAACAGGTTTGATGAGTTTTGCAGGGTAAATGATCTGCAAATTAATGTTGGTAAGACTAAATTTATGGTCTTTAGTAAAAACCGCCCCATTAAAAGCTCGGTTAGTTTAAATGGTGCCTGTATCGAACAAGTGGAGGTAATGACTTATTTGGCATGACATTAGACTCTCGCCTTTGCTGGAAACCCCAGGTTGAGGCATTATATCTTAAATTTGCACGCCTCACGGGTTGTCTAATCCAGGAGCATAAGAAGTCCTTCACCAAACGTATTGCTCCAGTACTTAAGTTCTATGAAGCAAAAATAAATGCAGCCACTCTGTATGGTGCCGACCTTTGGGGTTTCAAAGATCTAACCTCTTTGGTTAAAGCCCCAAAAAAAATTCCTGCGGAATTTGGTAGGTCTCCCTCAATCTACACCTATCAAACCCCTGCTGTTAGATTTGGGCTGTAAGCCCATTAATGAGTTGGCTCGGTATCGTTTGGTGGCATTGTGGCGACGGCTCTGGACTTCTCCAGAACTCAGCCTCTTTGCCAACGAACTAGCCGAGGTAAAATCATTATGGGGCGCTTCAAATATTGCATGGCTAAGGGAAGTGAAACTGGTGCTGGAAGAGATGGGTCTAAACCAGCTTTGGGCCTCCCCGGGGACTTCCACGTTCCCCTCTAAACAGGATTTTAAAGATCTGTATTGGGCTTCTGTCAAGCATTCAGCTGTTGTTCAGTCTGATGCCACTAGCCTAACAGGTCTTTTTCTGGCCCATAAAGTGACCCCTTCCTTAGAGATCTACTGGGATGTGATTACTAAGACTCTCGACCGGAAATTATATCACCAGTTCCGAGTTGGGTCACTACCCATTAACTCTTTTACAAAAAAATGGTCTGCCAACTCAAATGATACCTGCCCTTTCTGTTTAGACCATCCGGAGAGTGTGGGCCATTTTCTTTTTGCCTGCCCTGCTCTCATGCCCCAAGATTGAAATGGATCAGGCCTATTTGCTGTAGGCTAGAAATCAAAGGGAGCTCCGAAGCCATGAAGATATTTTGTACCAACACTTCTGAGCTGGTAGTGGTTGATGTTGCAAAATTCCTTGGGTGGGCATGGGTTATTCGAACCAGGAACCCAAATGTATTTTAATAGCGCTGGGATACTCTTGGGTGACTACGCGCTCTATAAAAACCTTAAATAAATTAAATAAATAAATATGGAAAATGTTTTATGTGGTATTATATTTACAAAGTCTTTATTATATTGTTTAATACATTTTAAATGATGATTGTAATGATGGTTTTTATCAAATTTTCTTCTTATCCTGTCTTTGATATTTTTGTCTTTTATGATTTGATAATCGAAATAAAGACTTATAAAACTGAAACTGAGTACACCTTTTGCTTACACATACATTTTGGTTCCAAATGATCCGTCTGTTTTGCTTGGTAATGAAGATGGTCGACCTTCTGATGATATTTCACTCTGATTATCTCTGCAACTGCTACGTATTGTTCACTCTGATGATGTGTGATGAACATGTTTAATAAATAGAATGTTAAAAACAAATGTTAAGCCAGGTATGAAGCATACATAATCACCCTCAGTGTGACAGGGGCACAACCAGGACCTGAATAACAGCTCATCCCTTGCACTTAGCTAGGCCTGTGTCACATTAATGTCAGTTCTATCTGCATACTAGAGATGACTGCCAAAGATATGTCCTAAATGCTTCACTTGTAAATAAATATGCGCCAGTCCCCAACTTCTTCTTGGGAATCTGAGCAAGAGGTTGGTTTGGGATTTACCCTGCATTCAAAGTGGCAAGACAGCAGCTTGCCCATGGTTAGGAAAAGCACACAACAGTTTTTTTGGTGGAAATAGAAGTAGGGCTTCTAATGAATTGACTAGTCAAGGAACCCTGTATTGGTTGCCCTTCTTCTATCTTTATGAACAGTTATGCAATTAACTGAAGGAGTGATCTGCCGTCGCTTGCTGCTTGAAAATTAAGACAGCTGTAGACCAGGACAGGGAGGCTGTGGGATGGGATGGCTTGTTCCAGGTGCTTACTTACCCCCATTACCATCCACTTTGGTCCTGGGAATTTTAGGCCACATCTTCCTCTTTGTTCAAGGCATTGCCACTCAGAATGTCATCCGCACTGCATGAGAGTAGTCATGCCACCCATGACTGTGGCTGTCACATGTCAATTATTTCCCAATGCAGGCACCACAAGAGCTGTTACGGATGCCCCAGCAGATTAGGAGACTACTGTGGATTGAATGATCTACTGCAGGATTCAAGGATACCTGGGACTCAGAGATCCACAGAAAGATTTGAGGATCATTAATTGTATAAAGGCCACACACAGGCCATGGCCAGATGCTTGGCTTTCCTCCCTGTCGATAATAGGGAGCCTCTGCTTGGGCTCTGCTCTTCACCTGTGTTTCTCTGCTTGTTCTCAGTTCTTCACCGGAGTTTTCTGCTCTCCAGACAATATTAGCTTCAAGTCAGCCATCAGTAACATCTTTCAAGAAGTTTTCTGTGACCAGCACTTCTTAAAATTCCTTCTGAAGTGACTCCTTTAAAACTTTCCATGACTCCTTGGAATAATTCAACCTTTCTCAGCACTGTCTTTACAGGACTAAAATTAGTGAAAGCTAGTTAAAGAGTTAGATATCAGTTATTTGGATTGTAAGACTCCTGTTGCATCCCAGTACAGTTGTTCTGTAACAACAGTATCTTGGGCCTCTGCAGTATTATATGCTAGTCCTGTGTGAACCTTTGTTTCTGATTGATGTTTCAAGTTGTAGAGCATTAACAACTGCTGTAGGATATCCAAACAAGCCCCATCTCATAAGGATTTTTTCAGCTCTAATGAGATAAAGGTACTGTCCCATTGATGTATTGAATGTTTATTACAGTGCTTCAGTTACTAAAGTAAATCTTGTGTATGTCTCATTTCCTGTAGAATGTTAAGATTCATTCCAAATCCATATAAATGAAAATACTGTGTGTATTTAAATTTGAAGTAAGTGCAGATAGTAATATTAGACTTGAAATTAAATTAAATAAATTTGTAAAGTGCATAATGCCCACAGGCGTCAAAGCACTATCACTTGTAGAGAAAACAGCAGTGAAAAAAATAGAGCGCTATAATCCCAGGTGGGAGAAGAGTCAGGTTTTCAGTTGCTTGCAGAAAACTACATGGGAGCTCAAACTCGCAATGTGTGTGGGCAATGTATTCCACAGTTTGGGTGTTGCTACCAAAAAGGAGCAACTGCCCCACCTGGCTTTCCGCAATCTAGGGATGGTCACCTTCCTAAGAGAAGATGATCTAAGCTGTCTCTTAAGGGTATACCATTAACATGCTGTTCTCGGGGCATCAGCCTTTGATGGTGAACAGCCAAATGGACCATGAAGAGCATTGTAAAAATCACACACTTCCTAACTGGCAGAAATTGAGGGGAGCGCATGCCTTACCTGACTGAGTGATGCTTAGGTGCATCCAATACCAGGTGGGCTGCCACTTTTTGAATGACCTGCAGCCTGTAAGCAAGGACTTACTGATGTTTAAGTATAAAGCATTGCAATAGTCAGGGCACAATGTAATGAACACACTAAACACTGCTACTCTGAGTTCAGCAGGTATGAGAGGGAAAATCTTTTTCAAGATTTTGATAATGAAAAAAAGGAGAACTCACAGTCCTGTTGAGCTGAGTGTCAAAAGTAAGGCTGTTATCAAAGACATCCCGTAGATTTATTGCAGCGACCACTAGTATAGGTAAAGAACCACACGTCTCTGGCCACCAAAGTTCTGACCACACCGAGTGCTGTGCCCCAAAAACCAAATTCCCTATCTATTGGATATTCAATTTCAAGTAATTCTCCCTCATCCAGATGCTGATATCAATCATACAGAGTTTGAACTTCTCTTCAACCAGCTAAAGTTCATAAATATGGGTGTTATCATCATCGGATAACACCTGAAAGTCAAATGAGCGCACCAGTTTTAGCCAGGGGGAAACATATAGGTTAAACAGATTGGGACTGAGGGAAGACCTCTACGGAACCCCACAAGGTAGCTGGAACAGTTCTGCCCTGAAATTCCAACAACTGATGTTTAGGTCCTATTTGTCAGAAAAGAGCGCAGGTGGCCCAAAGCGGTAACTCTCAACCCTGCTTGACTCAATCTTTGCACCCAGAGGGATGGCAATATCGAATGAAATGCTGCTGACAGATTCAACATTACCAAGATGGCAACACCTCCTTGATCCACCTGGCAACAAATGGAATCTGCTGTGACAACCAGTGCCAATGTAATACTATGACTACTCCGTAACCCATTCGGTGCGGTCGCAGAAGGTCCTAGGCAGTAATAAACTCAGACGATTCATGGTTGATATAGTTTACCACAGATTTGTGCCAGTGCAAGCAGAAGAAAGATTCGGCAAAGGTTTTTGAGTTCCTCTGGATCCCATGTGGTTTCTTTTTAAGGTGAATAACTACTGCCTCCTTCCAAAGTTGGGGAAGCACTCCCATTCTTAATATCTGATTGTAGACCTTTCCCATTAAGGTTGCAATCTGATCCAGGACACGTTTTAAGACTCTGGGACGACGGGGTAATCCAGCTAAACTGATGTCATGTGCATAAGAAGATTTTTTACTTTCAGAAGCGAAATGGGGGAAGCGGACATAGTTGAGGTAAAGTCTCGATCAACAGAGTCCTCTGAGGCAGTAGTGAGGAGAGGTCTATTCTCATTGACTTTAAAGACAGAGAAAATCTTTATGATCTTATCTCTAAAGAAAACTCCTACGTTGTTGCAGAAACTTTGGGAGCTCTCCAAGGACTGCTGGACAGGGGAAGTAGAGAGCTCTTTCACCACCTTGAAGAGCTAATAAGGAGTGTTACTGCCAGATCTTATTTTGTTAGCATAGTAAGAGCCGCAATGCAGCCACAATGGTAATGCTTGTACATAAGTATCAGCATTTTATGTTTACCTTTCTCCTCCGAAGTAATATTTGCCCACCACTCCCGTTCTTTCCTCAGACACTGTTGTCTGTGTTCTTTTAGTTCATCTGAGATCCAAGGTGTGGTCACTTTAGTTCTAGTGCAAATCTTGGGGCAACCTGATCGACTGCGACCATCACCCAAACATTAAAAGCATCAACTGGTGGTTGTTGTGCACAATTATTTTAGACTAGCGCCTCACTGAGTACTTTGGAGGAGATTTTACTCTATCTCCTGTAAGATATGGGTTTACGCTGCACTTGTACTACTCCCTCCTGCAGTGTAATTTTGAAAGTCAGTGCTATGTGGTCTGTCACACTTAATGGGAGAATATCTCCCACGACCAAGGCCAAATGGTGGGCAAAAATCCCATCCAAAATATGTAATGCTATATGAGTTGGCGATTTGCCCAGTTGGGAAACACCAAAATCAGTCATAAGTTTTAGAAAAGTGACAGAGCAATTACACCCCTTATCTTCCAAGTGGAAGTTATAATCACCCAATATAGTAAAATTGGGGTTTGCAATGTTGGGTTCTAGGATTTGACTCTAGACCTTGATAAACTGAGTCCGAGAGCCGGGAGGGAGTTAAAAAGGAGCCCAGAGAGAGCAAATTTAATATTTTTAAGTCTAAACTGCACCACCTCGCAGGTGTCTTGTGAGTCTGAGTTAATGGGCTTTAACGTGCAGTTGATCAGGTTTTTGGAGATAATGGCCTGTTCCCTGCCTCTGTGAAGGGGCCTGTCAAGCCTGACAATAGTATAACCCAGAGGAGTGGCAGCTACTCAGGTACTCAGGACCTTCACTCTTCCTTTGCCCAGGTTTCAGTGATAAACATTCTAGGGCCAGAGTGTGGATCAACTTACATACTTCCACACTATGTCTGACCACAGAGCGTGCATTAATCAAAGTATGTGAAATCTCCTCCAGTGGGCAAACTCCCCTTTCCCTGACCTCACATTTCTCCTTGATTTTTGCAGTAGGCACTGGATGATTCAAGGTTAACAGGGTCCTGACCGGCGCGATCCTGCCCCGCAGCGGACCTGTGATTACTGAACTATTAGGTTCATACATTGTCTCTAACGAGCGGCTCCTGGTTTAATTGATTACGGGACTCCTCCGCCAGGTTTGTAGATACAACCACTGCGTCGGAACCTACCCTTGTTCCCGATTCTGGGCTAATTCTCGCCCACTGGTAGTAACGCATTCTGCGTAATCTGCTGGACACCACGCTGTTCCGGGCATCACCCGGATCTCTGTTTTGTGCCTTCACTCCGGGCATAGAACCACCACTTGGGAGAAACGCCTGACACCAGACGCCTTGGACCCACTTCCAAATTTGGTGTGATGCTTGATGGAGGTCTTTGCATCCTTGACTTTCACGAGCACAATCCCCGTGCAGTTCCTGTGACCAGGAGCTTCTTTATCCTCACCTGCTGCTCTGATCGACTAGGATGGACAGCTCACTCAAGGGACCCTGGTGCCCTTTGGCGCGATGGCAAAGTTACACACACATGGTCACTGTAGACAACTCTTCTGGCCCTTTACGCAGCTGTAGTGTTGGAAAAGCACTATACATTTAACCAACGAGGTAGCAATTACTGATTAGCTTGTAGGAACTACTCCAGTTGAGTAGAGGTATTGCACAAAATGGTGACGTCTTCTTGGATAAATATGCAGGGCAGGATTCATGCTGGCACAGTGCTCCTGTCACAAAAATTAAACCTCAACAGGAAGAACTTAGAGGTGCCTGAGCTGAAGTTCAAATTCAGTAACTCATTAATGAGCCCAAAAAAATCTTGAGCTTTGTCGAGGCTGGGCAGGACTGCTTTCTCCCCATATATACAGTCGAAAATTAGCTGTGATGCTTGATGGAGGCCTTTGCATCCTTGACTTTCACGAGTGCAATCCCCGTGCAGTTCCTATGACCAGGAGCTTCTTTCACCTCATCTGCTGCTCTGATCGGTCTCTGACCTTTTATGCACACAAGAGGCATGTGAACTCACATAGAAGCCTGTTCGTTTGGCCCTGCCCCACACACTAGCAGTGTGCACCGTCTTCCCGCCCTTTACCCACTAAGATGGACAGCTCACTCAAGGGACCCCGGTGCCCTTCGGCGCGATGGCACATTTACACACACATGGCCACTGGAGAGACAACTCTTCTGGCCTTTTACGCAGCTGTAGTGTAGGAAAAGCACTATGAACTCGCAAAGAAGCCCGCCCCCGAAAATCTCTGCGAACACGCAAAATTCCGCGTGTTCGCGGAGATTTTTTGCCGTTTCGCAGAAGTTTGCGAAAAGCAATTTTGCTAATTCCGCCCACCCCTATTGCTGGCACCCACAATGTTTATTATGTGTCACCCACAATGTTTATTATGTGTCTCAGACCATTAATTTTTATATGATTTTTGCAGCTGTAATCTATGGCCCTTGTTATCATTTCGTCAGCATATATGTACGTGTTTATCTTATATGCACACTGCGACTTTAGACAGGGTGAGCTCGTAGTGGTGTTTCTACCCTTTATATTTGCCAGTATGCAACAAAGTAACACTTTTAGCATATTTTGTGCCCTAGTGAGCCAAGGGCACGACACTTAATGTGTAAGGTATTCATACTGCTCTGCGGATGCTAGTTTCATAACCAGAAGCTTTAGTGATTCCCTTGGTGGCCCATCCTCTTGGAATGGCTCTCTTCTGCTCCGTTCAGGCCACTGCAAGAGATCGAAAGTCGTTCGGAATCCCTGGAGCGCCCGGACATGAAAGTGCAGGCCGCTGTGCGGTGCCCAACCAGCCAGCCCCTTGTGCATGCATGTGTGGCCATGCATTACTACAAGCTGCCCATCCAACATCTGCACTACCTCCTGCATAAATACATCAGTGACGGGCCGCGTCCCCTTAAAGCAGGTCGAACCGTTAATAATGATGGGGCTGCGTTAGACCAGGGGTCTCTAACCTTCTCTGTAAGCTGACCTACTTCCGTGCAATGAAAATCATACAGAGCTGCTAACATTATTAGTGTTTTTTATACTAACTGCATCAGGCAAGATTATTTTAGTGGCCACCCCATTCATGATTACCAGCAGTTAGTTGTCGGGCTCAGTACTTCTGGAGGGGTTTCCAGCAGTAATGTAACAAGGCTTTGTCAATTTAGAATTCCTTTACATGTATAATACATACCAGCCATAGCTGCAATACCCCTGGCACCAAGTGATAATATTAATATTAATTCTCCTCAATGCCTGATGAGTTATCGAACACATATCAATCAATAAATATATTTTGCAAATTGAACCATTTCTCAAAACATCAACTTATGAACTATGAAAATAAACATATTTTCGTTTCAAATGCATACTTTTCAGTTTTGGTATGTGCATTTTAATTCAGCCTAGCACATCTTCTAATTTAGCATGTTGCATTGCACACAGGAAAGCTACTTACAGGTGGTTATAGAGCTACTGGTAGATCATGAGCTACTTGTTGGAAAAGCCAGCGTTTGACCTTGGCTTGGACCATCGTTTTATGGTTTTGCAGCAATACAGTTTTGGCTGTTGAGTTAGTAAACGTGTATTATCTCATCATTTTATTTTGATATGTGGTGAATTAAATCTTACTAGCACTGGTGTGCTTTCCGTGAAGAATCTTCAAAGTATAGTACTGTTTGAATAAACATAGTTCTCAGTGTGGCTTAATATAGAGATGTGTTTCACTGTAGAAAAAAATATCTAGATAGTTTGAACCCTGTACACTAGTGCAGTCTGTATTTCAAACTATTAACTAGTGTTATTTTGTTGATGGGCAACTCTGTATCATCTTCCCTCTAAGCAGTCTCATCACTGGATGTACCTTTTTTTTTTACATTAATAAATGTGAAGTTTTTCCAATTTCTTAAACCAACGTATTCCATCACTTCCCCTACGTACACATTTCTCTGGTGGTTCTGTTTATATTTATACATCCTGTACTACCAAAATGTAAATGGCACCATGCTTGTCCCCCAGTACACTTGGTGCCCTCATCTATAAATATTTTGCTTCTTAGTTTTATGTAAATCCTGATTTCCTGCATTTCTAGACAAGTGAAGAATTATCCTTCATTTTCACGGGCACGTATGTAAAAATTGCGTCATTTTTACAAAAGTTCCGATTTCGCAGGCAATTTTGTAAAAATCGCAGCATTTTTACAAAAGTGCCGATTTCGCGGCAAACCGCGAAATCGTGAATTCCTGAAAGGTCTAGCTAATACAATGTAACTCTTAGGTGGATGCGGTTTTACAGTTCTCACAAGGCATTTTCTGTCCGAGCCAGTTCTAAAATCTTTTACAAAGTTTATATAACATGACATTTTTAAATTTGACAAAATATTGGGTGTATAATAAAATTTAATTGACGCATGCTTGAAAGTAGACTTTAAGGGGCCGTCATTCAATTTGGGTCTATCATGATGTGCTACAAATAATCAAGTGTAAATGAATGACGTTCACCCCACTGTTGAAAAATGCACAGCAACACATAGGTATTACCTACCTTTACAACAGTGGATGTAAGGCATGCCATGTTGTAACAGAGGTCCTAGAGTCTAAAGGAACATGGACCTACTGTGGAAAAGTAACACCCAGGTCAAAAGTGTGATGGCTTCACTTACCCCAGTGAAGTATCAGTGATATATACTCGCTTTACCACACATAAATGCTTGTTTAACTGCTAAGATAGCATAAATGATTGCAATAGGCGTGACTAGTTGTACGGCATATAACATTCAACAATGCAAATATGATCAAGCTTCAAGACATTACGGGGCATATTATCAAGGAACTGCGTTAAAATTAACGCCGCTTTAGCGGCAGGAAACTGCTGCTAAAGATCCAATAATGGGCTTGATAATGTGCCCTTGAAAATTCCAATAGAAGCCCATGTTCTGGTGTTAACATGGGCTTCTATTGGAATTCTCTACGGCATATTATCAGGCATATTATCAAGCCCATTATCGCCGTTTTAGCGGCAGTGTCCTTCCGCTAAAGCAGCAAAAATTTTAACGCCGTTCCTTGATAAAACAGCGCATGACACGTACATTATTATACCGGCCCATAAGTAAATATACTTACAGCCATTCTGCTGGTCATGGTACTCCAGCTGTCTAAGTTCTAACATTTTGCCAAATTTGCTGTAATTCTGTTCAGCTGTTTTTTCTGTAACGCTTCCCAAATTTCCTATGGCAATTAACATGTGAAATGAATTTTTGGGACTGCATTATTCTCGGTCTCCGCGTTCCAAGAAGGAGCTGAGGTAGATTCGTAGATCACCCCATCACAAAGGCCCACATCGTATTACAGCCTGCAGCCTCATTGGAACCGCCACTGAGTAATGCATCCTTGACACAGGCTCTCGCATCCCTCTTCGAGGGCATCCTCGATGATGACACTGGACTCTGCAGCACAGCCTTCCTGCTCCTCAGAACTGACACATTGCCCTGACTGGGCAACTCATCCTTGACACCTAACCACGCATCACAACCCCTCGTCAGCAGGACCTCAAATCACAGCCACTCAACATATCAGAACTGACACATTGCTTTGACTGTGCAAAGGACATGCTACCAAAGGGTTAAGCATTGGTTAATTTTGGGTTGGTTTGTGCCTCAACCTGACAATGATTGTGGCTGCTGAATAATGAAGGTTCCCATCCCAGTAAACCAACTACTATTTTTTTTACAGCATGATTTTTGTTATTTATTAGAAAGTGGTTCAACTGTTCATGAGACATTAGTGTTTACAGAGGGGATCAGGGTGGTCATGAAGAGTATAAAATTAAACATATATCTGGACGGTTGCTTATGTGGAATGTCCACAAGATTCCCTCAGTACTGTAAATGTAAACAAGCAAGTTAATGACATGGAGGAGAATGGCATGTCATAGAGTGTCATTGATTTCTGTGGCATAGAGTGTCGTGGAGTGAGTAGAGAGTAGAGTGGAGTAATATAACGTGGAGTGGAGTGGAGTAGACAGAGTCTAATAGAGTGTTGTTGAGCATAATACATTGTCATAGAATGGAGTGAAGTAGATTGTTGTAGAGTGGAGTGGCGTAGAGTATCATAGATTGAAGTGGCATAGAGTGTCATCGAGAAGCATAGAGTGGATAAGTGTGTCGTAGAATAGAGTGAAGTAAAATGGCATGAAGTGCCATGCAGGGCATTGCGTAGAGAGTCACAGAGAGCAGTAAATTGTCATTGAGTGGCACAGAGTGGAGTTTTTTAGTGGAGTATCATAGAGTGTAATGTCGTAGAGCTGTCTAGAGTGATGTGGTGTAGCGAACAGCGGTGCAGAGTAAATTGACATAGATTGCAGTGGTGTAAAGTGCATCGAATTTGAGTAAAGTTGTTTAGTGTGCAGTAGCGGAGAGTAGAGCAGTGAAGAATAGAAGTGGCACAGCACAGATTGCAGTTATGCAGAGTGCAGTGGTGCAGAGTGCTGTGTTGTAGAGTGATGTGGTGCAGGGTAGAGTGATGCAACGAAGAGTAGAGTGGTGTAGAATGCAGTGGTTAAGAGTGCAGTGATGCAGAGTAGAGTGGGGTAGAGAGTAGTGGCATAGAGTGTATTGTTGTAGAGCACAGTAGAATGCCATAGAGATGAGCGGTGAAGAGTGCAGTGTTGCAGAGTATAGTGGCATAGAGGGCAGTGGCATAGAGTAGAGTGGCATAGAGTGCATTGGCATAGACAGGTGCAGAGTAGATTGCCGTAGAGTACAGTGGCGCAGAGTACAATAGTTGGTGCGAGGAGGGTCGTAGAGTAAAGTGGTGGAGAATGATGCAGAGAGCAGTGGCACAGAATGCAGTGGTACAGAGTTGAATAGAGTGGCATTGAGTGCAGTGATGTTAATTGAGTGCTGCATAGCAGGTATACTGGTGAAGACTAGAGTGTTTCAGAGTAGAGTATAGTGATATGGAGTGGAGTGCAGTGGCATAGAACGGTACAGAGTAGCATGACGCAGAGTAGATTGGAGTTGCACTGGGTAGATTGGAGTGGTTGCAGGGTAGATTCGGGTGGTTAAGTTTAGAGTGGAGTTGCATAGAGTGCAATGGCATAGAGTACATGGTTTCAGAGTAGAGTGAAATGCCCTAAAGTGGAGTGTTATAGAGTAGATTAGAGTGGCATAGAGTGCAGTGGTGCATAGTATGGTGGACAGAGTACAGATAGCATTGAGTGCAGTGGTGCAGAGTAGAGTCGCACAGAGTTCAGTGGGGGAGAGTGCCGTTTGCAGATTAGAGGGTCATGGAGTGCAGTGGTGTATAGTAAAGTGGGGTAGACTGCAGTGGTGCAGATTAGAGTGACATTCAAAGCAGCAGTGTAGAGTGCTGTGGTGTAGAGTAGGCTAGCAAAGAGTGCAGTGGCGTAGAGTGTATTGGTTTTTGGGTAAACTGTTTAAGAGTGCATTGGCTTAGAGTGCAGTTGTGTAGTGTGTATTGGTTAGAGTAGAATAGTGTAGAGTGTAATGGCCTAGTGTAGAGTGGTACAGAGTTGTGGTGCAGCATAGAGTGCAGTGGTGTACAGTGCAGTGGCGTACTGTGCAGTGGTGTACAATAGAGTAGCACAGGGTGCAGAAGGGTGGCTTAGAGTGCAGTGGCTTAGAGTAGAGTGTTTCAGAGCAGAATGAAGTGGCGTAGAGTATAGTGGTGCAATATAGAGTGTAGTGGCATAGAAGAAAGTGGAGTAGAGTGCAGTGGTGCAGATTGCAGTGGCTCGCGGTAGATTAGAGTGGTGTAGTGTGGATTGGCTTGGAGTGCACTGGCACAGAGTGGAGTGGTACATAGTAGAGCGCATTAATGCAGAATACAGGGGAGAGAGTGCAGTTTTGTAGAGTGGAGTGGCGTACAGTAGAGTGGCGGAGAGCAGAGAGGAGTGGCCTAGACTTGAGTACGGTAGAGTGCATTGGTATAGAGCAGAGTGATAGAGTTGAGTAAAAAGGTGTGGAATGGAGTGGTGCACAGTAGAGTGCAGTGGCATGGAATGGTGCAGAGTAAAGTAGAGTGGTGTAAGTTGAGCTAACATAACAGGAATGCCTGTGAAAGTGGTTCAGCCTACACAAATACATCGAAAATCATTTCTAAATATTACTACAGATAAATAAACTATTTGAGGGAAGCCACTAAATAAAAACTGTGGAAAAAGGGAAGTAGAAATGGCCTCTTAGGCAAACCAATTAGCCGTTCATGGAACATGGAATCTGGGAATAAGCTGTTATCTGGCTAATTCACATTTATCTGCTCACTTTTTCTCGGAGCAGGAAAGACAGACAGGAATTAAAGAAAAAACTAGAAGAACTTAAGATTTCTATAGATGCATGCTGCAGCTCTTGTTGCACGACAATTTACATCTGCTAGGTTCCTAGATTTGCATCCTACTTTTTGAGGGCATGTTGGTTTTCTTGCTTTAGTGAAGTATATTAACAGAAAATGACGTCTCACGGCAAATCAATTAAACCGCAATAATAATAGTAAGAAAATGAAAAAGCACCACACTCATACTACAACTATTCTCGTCATGCTTACATGAATAAGGTGGGTCCGGGCTCCGCAATAATTCAAGATGGTAGGCTCCGGCTGTACGTGAACAAAACGGAGTTTTATTGTAAGTGATCGGTAGCGTTAGCTGAAAAAAGCGGTATATGGCTGAGAGGAGAGTGTATTCTCACCTGGAGAATCGTCAATGTATCCTAATGGCCGGCCTGGTGCGAGGTCTCGTTGGGACCTCTCGGAGCCCGGACATGACTATGTACTGATAGATATTGATGGGATTCATCATTTTTTCATGACAGATGGTTTGGTGTCCCGGCAACCTCATTTGTATTTTTGGTCTTCTAGTGACTGAGAGGTAAGAGACATAAGCTAGTAGTAGGGGTAGACAGTGTGGTGATAACAAAAACAGCATACCAATAAGTTTCCCCTTCTCTCTTCACAGACCTTGGTCCTGACGAGAACTCATTCACTTATATGAGTTCGAAACGCGTAGACTTTTCAAGCCTTTGAAAAACTATAAAAACTGCAATATTTACTTTGAAATGTTTTTGAAAAAATGAATGTTTTTCAGGCTTCTTTGTAAATCAACGTGATTACATTGTAGATATAACTTACATGTTCTTTCTTTGTTGTGTTTGTATATATGTAAATAGTGTGGTTTGTGAGTGGTATGATTGAATGTATGTATTATATGTTGTCCAAAAAAGTCTAAAAAGATTTCTACTTGTGAAAAAAGTTTTGTTCTTTTTGAATAATGAATCTTTTGTTGTTGTACATAAGGTCTTAAATTTTTCATTGAAATTTCTAAATTGTTGAGATCCAAAAAATATAAAATAAACCCTCTTGAAAATATAATTTAAATAAAAAGGACACATTTTGGTCATTAGTAACATTTGTTTTATGGTCAGATGTTCAACTAAAAATAAGAGAGTAAAGTGATTAGCAGCACATGCAATTTCTGTTGTTGTTTAGTAGCTTGTGGCAAGCAGTGCTGTTGGGAGCCCGAACCCAGTAGTCTTTTGTTTAAGGTGTACATGCATAATGGCACAGGATGCAAGACATATGCAAGTGCATATGTCACCACTCATGCATGCACCTACTGAATGATGAGGGTTTTAGTTTGTTAATGTATTGTTTATCCATTTGAGAAGACAAACAGTAATTGAGTCAGCAAATTTAAAAAAAGAGTCAATTGCATTTCAGCATGCAACACAGTCCTTCAGCCAATGGGAGGTGCTGGACCCTTTAAAAATGTTTAAAAAAATATTTTAAAGTACTGGTAGAGGTGGGCGATCAACAGCGAAGTGGGTGGGTGTAAGCAACAGGGAGTGACTGGGTTGAAGGTAAATCATAAAAAAATAAAGTGGATAGAGCAAAAGTGAGCACAAAGGATGTTTAGCTGTGCACATGCAGTGCAAGTATTTGGGGGATGGAGAAGTTTGAGATAGGTGGAAAACAAATGCACTCTCTTAAAAAACAAAAAAGTTGTGTTTAACAAGAAATAAGTGGCTTCCTAAAAGGAGCAGGTGAAAGGTACAAGCCTGCCAATCCAAAGGAGGGAAACTATGCTTCAGTGAAGGGACAAACATAAGATGAAGGCAGGCCATCTAATAATAAGGAAGCAAATGAAAGTAACAAAGTGGTCATCAATGGTAAGACTCTATGCCCACTGTATATTTTTGGTAAGGTCCACAAGAGGCCTTTAACTACAGAAAGCCACAAGTGGTCTGGTGTGCCTGAACTATAAATTACAGACAAGAGTAGTTATACTGTTAAAAAATGTGTCACATTATACCAGATTGTTTGCTTTTTGTTGCTGCATAATTAGTCAATACTGTCACATAATTTGATCTTCCCTTGCTGCATCATTTCAGTGGCCCAGAACATATTGTATATTATGAGGGTATTGCATGCCACCAAGGAATTCTGTGACCCAAGAGAATAGTAGTTAAAAAAAGGTATTTTTTAAGGTTACGGACTTCGGAGGTGACTTGCGATATTTTTTTCTTGTACGACAGGGGATATTCGATTGCTTTTGGTACATGGTAACACATTCTGCCTACAATCTTTGTTAACGTTCTTGAACTCTTTCTCCCTGTTAAAAAAAGACCTTTCGCATAGATATATAGAATGATGGCAGACTCAGTATTATGAAAATAACCATGGCAATATGCAGTTTAGATATTGTTGCAAAAATACTTTAGCAGGGACATCTGATAAAAAATGTCACAATAAGTCTGAAACCTAAAGATAACATTATCGAGCAAAGGAATATTTTGAAATGCCAATTGTGCACAGCGACCAGGCTTTTTCGCTCTTGTTGTGGCGTCACAAGTGGATTCTAATCAGACCCCCCAGGATATTGCGGCATAGATTAGCAAATTTAGTGGCACAAATATAGAAATTTAGCGGCACAAAAGTGGAAATTTAGCGGAATTTTTGCGGCACTTTATTGTACTCATTATCATTCATTTTCAGCCTTAAATCAATAGAAAATGTTTTAGGCATGTTTAAAGTTCTGCCTGGCTTGACAGCTTACTGTTTGAAGAATTTTCTTATAAGATGTGACGGACCACAATGCCATTGGGGAACATCAACTCGTCTATCGTCTATTTTACTGACAACAACCTCACAAAACCCCTTTTTACTGCTGAAAACAAGCACATCGGTTATTTGGAAGAATTTTTTCTATGTAAATCTGAGAGTAGTGAGGATAACGTATACGCACTGTTGTTAAACTTCCCTCAGGAAGCATCTAGAAGTGAGGCAACTTTTAGTGACGTACATTTCTGGAAGTAAACACACTGGTGAATACTCGCTTTCTTATCTTTCTTTATTTTTTTTGCTCTAAAGGCCTTGTGACAGCGAACTTCATGCAGGCATGTGCCGAGTGGAAGGGCATTTCCCAGCTCTTCCGTTTTTTATGAAACTCTGCTGCAGAAATCTTTTTTTTAATCACAGGCACACATCCTTGTGAAAAAAGAGCCTAATCACGAGGTTGGAAATGCACTCTTTGGAAGGGTTCGAGCCCACTGGATGAGGCGCTGTCTACATACGTGATGTGAACATACCAAGAATGTTTTATCCAGTTCTATTTAGGGCGAATTTTGACGAAAGGGATTAGAGTGCTTTAAATGAGCATTTAGTTATATTACACAAGATCAGATTTGTATTTTAAAATGTGTATAGGCACGGGGAGATGAACTGAATTGCCTAGAATCACGGGCTGTTGAGCAGATACAAAGACGTCTATATCCAGCATTTCTGACCATTAGGCCACATCCTCTCTCCCGAATATTTATACGGGGTGAACCAACTTTCTTATCTGTGACTGGCTTGTCCTTGCATTGCTGCAATATGCAATCCTATTAGCTGTTTGCCCTGGTGCGCTGCTAGGGGTGGAGGAAAGGCGTGACCCTGTTCAGCTCTGTCCATCCTTGGCTTCTTACAGCTCCTCCAAGCCAGGATAGAAGTCCTTTCACCCCCACTGCCATTTACAGCCCGCTCCTCCCAAAAGGCCAAATGAAGCTATTTTGTGTACTTCCACGCCCAGCCGCACCCGAGTACTTCACTGGTCGTTAGAAGACCATCTGCATGTTAATGAGTCTTTGTTGTTTTTTCACCCCTCGTAAGAGCCCCTGCAGCTCCACTCTGCCGATTGCTTAGAAATGCTCTAGTCGTGCCTCTGACCCCATGTGCCTTTTCGCCTGCTTCTCTCCTCTACCTTATCTCTAATGCTGTATGGAAACACGTAGTGACGTGCGTCTTTGCGTACATCCTTGAAGAAGACACTGGGGCATATTACCAAGCAATAGCGATAATTATCGCTATTGCTTGGTTAGAGACAAAAAATTACCGCTGAGCTGTTGCGATTTTTATCGCAAATAAACCTTGGTATTGCCAAGGTTTATCGCAAATGCGATAAAAATCGGCCGCAATGCATGAATATCGCTGAAAAGTCCGCGATATTCATGCATTACCGAGCTAATGCTCTTAGCCATGTTATCCACCTCCCATTGGATAGCATGGCTAAGAACTGCTCAGGGCAGGTGTTAGCTATTGGAGATATTCGCGCTTAGCGCAAATATCTCCAAAAGTTGGTAATAGGAGATAGCGATGTTTGCGACTGTTTCCAGTCGCTAACATCTTGGCACGCCCACTTTGCATGTCATTAGTGATAAATATCACTGACATGCAAAGTGGGGCCCAAGATGGTCGCTATCTCCTACTAGCTGTCGCTAACGGGTGTTAGCGACAGCTAGGTAATAGGGAGATAATTTTATCTCCGCTTTCTTGGCTTTTAAAGCCAAAAAGTGGAGATAAACCCCCTTGATAATATGCCCCACTGTTTTTTAAAAATAGCAGCAGGGATACTCTTTTCGCGGCCGAAATGGTAAATATCGAGGCCATCGCGCATTTCCGCTGATTTCGTGATTTTTTCGTGAATCGCAAAATCGCGATAAGCTGGAGGGTCTGTCTAATACACTAATAACAGAAGCGAAACTGTCATTTTTTAAGTCACAGCTGGAGTGAAGACAGTTACAATGTAACATGGAAGTTAGTGATGTATGCGGTTCTTGCAGGCTTCGGTATATTATATGAAACTTTATAAAGCATGTTTACGATTCCCTTTCACGTCTTAGAACTTTTAAGAGAGAAGAGAGGTGTAAGTGTTCTACAAGAAAGGCATTTTCCAAAGTGTTTGGAGAGTGCATATGATAAGGGTAGTAAAACTGAGTAATTTCCAATTTACGAATAAATGTAATCCCTTTATTTCAAGTCTACCAAACGATATCTTGCTCATCTAGAACATAAACCTACAAACTCTACTTTTTTTTAAAAGAAACTGAGGAAATGGCCGTCAAGAATAGTTTACAGGAGGAGCCATCGTCAAAAAAAGGTGCTTCAGTATACAGATTCACGCTCAGTACGCTGCCATGCCTTGTAACACAAATAATTTTGTTTATGGAATTAAACATTAACCTGTTTCCTTCTCTCCGCCTCAAAAAAAATATATTTTCGACAGCTTAACTAGGGAGGCTTCACCTAACAGTATAGAAGCTGACTGGCACATTTTTTATTTGATCCTTAATAATACCAACTTAATTTTTATTGCTTTACCAAGCACACATGCAATCACGAGACGGAAACAATGTTTACATAGGTTAGTGTCAGCAAACTACATAGTGCAGGGACGAAGAATGGGACAACATTACACAAAAAAACATAAGGAGAGATCGCACTGACAGAACATGTGTACAGTGTGCCTCAACAGAACCAAGTGAATATTTGCACTCTAAAAACAAGCATTGGCATAGCCAATAGGTCTCGCTTTTGGGACCTTCTAAGTATTTAGTTATGCAGCACAATATCCTTGGTGCAACAACATCAACTGTTGCGTGGATAAACACATTTGAGGTCACAAAGGCAAGACCCATTGACTATGACAATGCTTGTTGTACTTCTGCGGAAAAGGGATTTTTAAGGGAATCTTCGCTGCAATAATTGGGGGCCAGGAGCCAACGAGCGCTTGCATCTCTTTAAATCCATTTACAGAACCTGCTTGTACTCCAGAGCGACAGGTGGTCCGATAAAAGTCACAGTTGTCTCCTGTCTCGTTAACAGGATAATTTGAGAGAGAAGCACTTACTTCAGTCGTCAAAGCTTTCAGCTGCACATGGCCATCGGGGGCTGGGAAGGTGTTCTTCAAAGAAGACTTTAGTCTCCAGGCCTTGCACCTTTTCGAGATTTTGAAGAATGTATAACTGGATTATTCATGCCTTTAACCGTTTAACCCCAGCGGCAATCCGCCGCAGTGCTGCGGTTTGATTGAGTGGGAGAACGAGAGGTGTAGAGAGATAGGGAGAGAGAGAGAGAGGAGTGTATAGAGAGTGAGAGAGTGAGTTGTGTGAGCGATGTGTGTGGAGAGAGATATAGAGTTGTGTGTATATATATGTATATTGAGAGAGAGATGTGTGTAGAGATAGAGGTGTACTGAGAGAGTGAGAGAGAGACAGAGATAGACTGTTGTATAGAGAGCGATAGAGATAGATGTGTAGAGAGAGAGCTAGAGAGATAGGTGTGTTGAGCGAGAGAGATGTGGAAAGAGAGAGAGATGTGTGTTGATAGAGAGCCAATTGTGTGGAGAGAGATTGTTATAGAATGAGGTGTGTAGAGAGTGAGGTGAATATAGGTCACCCAGGATATATGGGCAACATCAACAGCAAATGTCAGCTGTGATATTTCATAGGCACCTATCGCATCCATGCTAGATGGGTGAGGACTAATGACAAAATACAAGCCCTGGCACAGTGAGTGGAATGCTAGACATATTGAGGAACGCATATCAATTTTTTTTTGCGTGGTGCGAAGTCTCCTATTTGCCTAGAAGTATGGATTGGGCGCCGATAAGTCGGTGCAAGTATTTCACCCCCACTGCTTTCAAAGATTACCACCTTTCAATGCAGAGTTGTATTTCAGCGACTCTCGCGGTACCAAGAGTACATGATTAAAAACAGCACTTTCACAAACATGACAAAAACACTTTGAGAAGTTACCAGTCCACCGCCGAGCCAAGCTAAGCCCCAAGACGAAATAATGCAGCAAAGGCCTGTGGGAAACGGTGGCAACTAACAAGATTTGGGATCACAGGGAGACGGGAGGAAGATGGGAGAAATGAAGTGACAAAACTGACCGATGACACAGAGCCACGCTAAATGACAAGCTAAGTGACACGCCAGGGGAAAGGACTGTGACAAACCCAGCTGACAAGAGACATGAAAGGGACAGACAACTAATAGAAGAAATGGAGCCTGGATCAAGTCACTGGAGTAGCTCCTGGCACCTAATAGAGAGAGAGAAAGTATATAGAAGGCTCAACGAGGGAGTGAAGCTATCACCTGGTGAAGTGGACAGCCCAACGGCAGCTCACGTAGAAAGACAATTCACGTAAAGACGTCAGCAACCGCGAGGAAAGGAACAAGCATTGGCCACGCGGCTGTGAAAGGCACACGGCCGTGCGGCAGTGAAAGTGAAAGTGATTGCGATCAAGGGCGCCAACGGCAGTTGTGTGCGCGCACATTCACGCTCGCTGGATCAAAGAAGCCGAAAGCTTTCACGAACGCTTAATCAAAGAAGCTGCGATAGCTGTGCACCTCGAGCGCGCTCTTGTTCGCGTTCTAGCAAGCTGATCGCTGGCAAGTAGCATTTCTCAGAGCCCTACTAAATGTCTCACCCAGACAGCGCATGCGCTGGCTCAGGCGAGACCTAACAACATTGAAAGCAATGCGTGTGTCACACTTCAGCTATTGCTTTCACTAACGAAATAACACAGGAGAGGGTCGGGGAAGTGACATATGGGAGGCAATGAGGAGAAGCACATGGTGAGTGTATCTGGGAGGGGGCGGGAAAGGGCAGCGGGACTGATGTATTGGAGGGAGTCTACTCGAAACAATATGCATTCATATGGAGTTCTCAACACAGAACAGGGGTGGGGTGCCAGGTCTAAGTAACGAAGTGGGGGTAGGAGGAGACACAGCCAGCAGTTGCGGCCCGTGGAGGGAGTTCCGTGGGGCGGTAGGGCAGGGCGGGGGAGGGGCAGGTGTTTTTTTTTTGCAATGCAGGGCGCACAACAAAATTTATTTTATTTATTAAATTGTTTACTTACCTCCAATCATCCATATTCTGGTGTTTACTTCCCCCACCCTGCCCCTCCCCTGCCCCGCCTTACATAAATCACATCGGGAGCTGTGAACAAGCACAGATTAAGTTGAGTCAATCTGTGCCTGGTCCCTGCCCCACCGCGAGTGCCCAAAGTCAAATTTTGGCGGCACTGTCCCATTAGGATGGCTTTGAAGAAGAGCGACGTGAAGCCAACACATGGTAAAGAAATGGGTGGGCTCCAAGCCTATTCTGTATACAACAGTGTCTCACAAGTGAGATGCCTGCACTAGCGCAAGCATTTGCAGGCTCGAACCTAAAAGTAAGGCTTCTGATCGGCCAAGAGAGCATTTTCTGTCCCATTGACCTTTTCAGTACTGCAGAACCGATATAGGTCCTGTGGTACTGAGCAATCTGATTGGCTGGCCACAACTTGAAGGAAAATGTTGCAGCCACCATTGCTGAAAGGGGTCACCGTCATTGTGTCCTGAAGTTGTTGTTAAAAAATATAATGGGACAGGGTAGGAACACCCTGACCCTCTGGCACTTGTGGGAAAGACCCAGAGGGACTTACCACCACAGGGACCAAAACATTTTTAAAAATATTGCTGCACGTATCATGGTACTGCTAAAGGATCCTGTATGGCCCTCCTTTGAGGTATTGTTGTGCTCCGGCTGGAGCTGCAGCACAAGCTTCAGATTCTATAGTACTGATGGACCATAGAACCTTTTTTGGAGGCCACTAGCACCACAGGTCCAGTAGAAAATTGAGTCTAAGGTGTAGCTTGCTGAATAATTTCTATGAAAAGCATATAACAAACACTCACATTCATTACATGATGTCATCAGTGATAGCCTGAATAATGTCATTTGAGATGACATCAGTGATATCAGTGTTGTCATGTAACATGTCATGAGTGATGTAATATGTCAGATCAGATGCAGTGCATGGCGTTGGTGCAAGTTATAGCTAGCTAAGTTAGCTATAACTGGCAGATTTCTGTGTCTTTTTGTTTTTTTAATGGTTTTTTTCAACACATAACTATAACCCTTTTTTCCGTGAATTTCTGAGGTTAGATAAGATCATCTTACTATATCTAACTATAACATCACTTTCTCCTTTGTTTTTTCAGTATATATATATATATATATATATACATACACACACACAGACACAGTGGGAATCATCACTGTTTAGTTATAGTTAGGAAATAGATTTTTTGGTCTGCCAATTACTTTGCCACTATTTGATGTATCTTCACAAAAGTTTCCACATAAAAAGTTACGTCAACTCAGCTCCTTTGTGAAAAGTTTCATGGTGGTCCATCAAGCAGGGGCTTACTGAAAAGTGGGGGTCCCAAACCTCAGTTTCCCCATGCAATTTCCCAAAGGAAAATTGAACAGTGCGACAGCCAAAACAACTCAATAGAATTACACCAAATTTGGTAGAAAGCTAGAGCTTTACCCAGAAGGTGTGCCTTTTGTGGTTTGGCATAAATCCATTCAGTAGTTTTTGAAAAATTGAGATTCAAAATGTGTGTATATATATTGATGCATTACCACCCAGGAACAGCCGCAGAGTACTGCTGTACCCTAAGGTCAAAACACATGATTTCATTGGTTGGCTAAAACATGAAGAGAAAGTTTCAGCTACCATTTTATGACTCGAGGACTCTTTCTCTGTGTCGTAAAAAATAAAATGGAGAAGAACTGTCCGAAGATATTCTGGTTTACCTTCTCTGTTGGTAGGTTTCTACTTAACTACCTTGTCTGGGCTCGGTGGAGTGTGGGCGCCATCTTTGGTTGGGCTGGTCAGGCGACCTAGCTCGGCGTCACACCCCCGCGCTCCGCCCCTATTTTAGACGTCCCCAATGAGGCAGCGCAGCGGACGAGCGCAGCGGGCGCGACGAAGGCGCGCCGAAGTCGAGCCTAAGTCAAGCCCGTCTGCGCCCGTCCGCGGCCTGACGGGGCTAGGGGCGCGTCCTTATGTTCCCCCATATACATCCGAGGAGCTACTCGCTATGCAGGGTCACTGGCCCCTGGATGCCCCCGTCATCAAGCGCATTTCTGCCCTTGGCCTTGACCCCACCCCCTTTCATTCCACTCCTACTAATACAGCCTCTCCTTTGTCCCATGCTCCCCATTCAGGCTCTTCACCCCTCTCCCCTTCATTGTCCATTATATTGCTCAATACCAGGTCGGCTGTAAAGCACCATCAGGAGCTGTTTGCGCTGCTCGACACTCACCAGCCTGACATGTTATTGTTAACAGAAACATGGTTCTGTGAGTCTTCCCTACCCTCTCTACTGGCCGCTCTTCCCCCTTCTTATGTGGCCCTCCGTGCTGATCGATCAGCATGTAAGGCAGGGGGAGGTGTGGCCCTCATCTCTCGATCAGAGCACAACTTCCAACTCCTTCCCTCCTCCCCTATCAATCCTACCGAGCACCTTGTGGCGCGCTCTCTTGCCTTCTCTCCTCCGCTCACCTGCCTATTAATGTATCGCCCTCCCCAGCCCTCTCACTTGTTCTTGCCAGCATTCCAAGACTTATTAGCCACCTTAGCGATTAATCATACCTCAGTTCTGGTATTGGGGGACTTCAATTATTGGCCCTCGGACCCCAACGAATGTACCGCTTCGAAGCAATTTTCTGACTCTCTTACATCCCTGAACTTTGTTTCTCACCTCCTGACCCCTACACACACTCACGGTCATGTACTAGACCAGGTCTGGTCTCTCAACACCTTGGTCTCTTCCATGTCCGTGTCCCCTTGCCCCTGGTCAGATCATGCCCTGATCTCATTCTCCCTCTGCCTCAAGTTGGCCACAAAGATCCCGCCTGTCAAAAACACCTGGGCGCGGAACTGGAACAGGGTAGACCTTCCTGCATTGTCATCCTCCCTTTCAAACTCCGCACCTAACTTAGAGGGCTTATCCTCTATCTCTCAAGCCGCTGCTATTGACACCTGGCTTGCCGAAGGCTGCGACACGGTAGCCCCATTACGACGGATATCAACCCGAAGATCCAAGGAGTCGAATCGGTGGTTTGGTGATGACTTGAAGACCAAGAAGCTGACTCTCCGGCGGGCCGAGAGGCAATGGAGAAAAGACTATTGCCCCCTATTAAAAACTCACTATTTGACGGCGCTGAGTGATTACAAAAGGGCCATACTAAAGGCTAAAACTGAATATTTCTCAACAAAAATTCTTATGGCTGAGAACAAATCTAGGGAGATCTTCTCCATCGTTCAGGACTTGGCCTATTCTGACAGGGCCACCCTTAAGCCCCCCCCCACTCAATCCCTCTGTGATTCTCTGAATGTTTATTTTTTAGAAAAAATTAGTAATATCAAAGCTAATATTCCACTCCCCTCCCCCGCCTTCTCCGAGCCTTCTCCCCCCTCTGTTCACTGCTCTCTTTCCTCTATCCCCCCGCTTACAGAAGAAATGTTTCTCTCAATACTCCCTAAAGTAAAGTCTGGTTCCCCGGCGGATATCTGTCCAGCCCATATTTTGCTACAGATTTACTCTGCTTGCCCTAAACCGCCAATTTCCCTACTTAACAACTCATTGGCCCAGGGGGTGGTAATTCCAGCACTTAAAACCGCCACCATAGTGCCCATTCTTAAAAAGCCTGGCGCGGACCCCTCTGCTCCAGCCAATTATCGTCCCATCTCTCTCCTGCCCTACTTGGGCAAGGTGCTGGAGCGACACGTAACATCGGTCCTCAGTGCCCATGTGGAAGCCAATGGGGACCTAGCGTCCCGCCAGGCAGGTTTTCGGCCTAGGCACTCCACCAAGTCTGTCGTGGTGTCGGTCCTTAATAACCTCAGGGAGGGCATGGACCAAAACTGCCGCCAGGCTCTGGTGCTCCTCGATCTTTCCGCCGCTTTCGATACGGTGGATCATTCCATCTTACTTTCCCGTGTCGGAGCGGCGGGGGTCGGGGGCTCAGCCCTGGTCTGGCTATCGTCCTTCCTGAGGGACCGCACCCAGGCGGTCCGGTTAGGGGATTTCGCGGCTACCCAACTCAAAGTCACATGTGGTGTTCCCCAGGGTTCTTCTCTCTCCCCCCTTCTGTTTAATCTTTATATCTATCCTTTGATTTTCGCACTTCAGAAACTGGAGGTCACTGTTTACAATTATGCAGATGACCTCCAGCTCATTTTCAATCTGTCCTCCTCCTCTCACTCTATTTCTAATTTTCAGTCTACTATGATTTTTATCAGGGACTGGATGAACCACAAGCATCTGAAGTTGAACCCTGACAAAACAGAATTGGTCCTTACGGGTGGTTCCTCCAGTCCCTGGAATTCTTCCTTTTGGCCTTCTTCTCTTGGACCCTCTCCCACACCCTCTCCCTCAGTTAAGACTCTGGGCATCAAACTTAACCATCATCTCAACCTTCATTCACAAATTAGTTCTGTTGTTTCTTCTTGCTTTCTTGTTCTTCGAACTATTCGCTCTGTCTCTCGTTTTTTTTCTCCTCCTGCACTTAAGCTAATCATGTCCGCTCTGGTTGTTTCCCGGCTGGACTATGCCAACGCCCTCTACAACGGCATCCCAGCGTATAGTCTGCGGAAGCTCCAGCTGGTTCAAAACCAGGCGGCCAGATTGGTGCATGGTCTCTCTCGTTCCCACCACTCTACCCCTCTATTGAAGGCACTACACTGGCTACCTGTTAGGGAGCGATCCCTGTTTAAAACAGGCTGCATGGTCTTTCAGGCCCGCCAGGGCACTGCCCCTGCTTTCATCTCTTCATTGTTAAAAGAATATACCCCTGCTCGTGAGCTTCGCTCGTCTACTCGAGCTCTTCTTCAGGTTCCCCGGTACAGACGTAAGAAATGGGGCGGAACCAATTTTTCATTCCTAGCACCATCCTTCTGGAATTCCCTCCCCGACGACTTACGTCTGGCCACACAGTATTCCACTTTTAGAAAAGATCTCAAGACCTTTCTATTCACTCAGGCTTTCTGTAATGTAAACTGATCCCCCTTTCTATTTTTTTTCTTCTTTTGCCAGTTCTCGTCCCTACTGCTAAAGTTGCTTCCACAGCGCCAAGAAACCGCCTGGTGAATGTTGCGCTATATAAGTATTTTAAATTCAAATTCAAATTCAACTACAATAACTACAATCTAACTTTGAAGATTATTGTGACTGGTTTTTATTTGTATCCACTGTAAAACCTTCATGAGCACCTTAGTTGTTCTTATTGGGATAAGTGAAGCCAGACTTCCTTCATCTTCTGCCTCCCATTTAACTCCTTCAACTCAAACTATAAATGCCCTATCAATGTTTTGACAATGAACAACTATCTCCTTCCCCCACCTCAAACAACTCAATCCACCATTTTGGATCTAATGCACCCTCCCTTCTTTCCTCCTACCACAAAATTCAAATAAATTTTTCTGTAATTAACTTATCCTGTCTACTGCTATCTTTACTTCTTTTATCCTCACTACATTCAGATATCTACTGTTCTGTTTGCCGAGATCTGATCCAGAGATTTTTAACTCGGATTTCACATGATCTTAATTTTGTTTATGCTTTAATCTTCCCTGATGTTCCAAATGACCTACTTGAAGCTCTCTGTCTCTCCCGCCATAAAAGCATTCCCATTAAATGTCCTTTCTGTCACATCTCCTAATGCTTCCCCTTCCTTTTTCAAAATCACTGTTCCATTACTTATATCAGTTTCACCAGATACCATTGTGATCCCATGCAGTGGCAGGTGAACTCCATCATGCCAAAAACAAAAAAAACAGCAACTTAATCACAATGTCCAGGTGGCTAACCAGCCAAGTCCCCTGCACCTTGCAGAACTACAAGGCCTTGATGTCTTAATCTTCCTCTATGTGCTGCTCATGGTTGTCAATTTCCTGCCCCGCCTCCAGACTGTCCTTGGCAAAAATTGAGCCGATATAACTTCATCCTGAAATTACCTGTTCTGTATCACCTTCAGATCTCATTTTACAATTTTTATCAGCTCTTGTCCAGTCAGTGGTATTAAATAATTCTCCCCAAGGTATAGCAGTGTGACATCTGGCTTTAGCCCCTCATTCCTGAACTCACACACTGTATGAAACAGCCTGCTATCTCATATCTTCTTGCCATGACCATTGTACAACTACTCTCTCATAATCCAGTCCCTGCATTGCCTCAAAACACTGTCTGCTCATATGTTTCCCAGCCACTTGACAATGGAGTTTCTACAGATCCACACCTTCATTTTCTTGTTTCCTCGTCCACTATACCCTAAATAAATTGAACACGATCAATTTTTTTCGTGGAACCTCATGTAAAGCGCTCTGATACCTCCGGGTCTAGCCAGCGCTATATTAAACTCTTGAATAAATAAATAAATAAATAAAATATAGTTAATGTCCTTCCATTGCACAGTAGCCCACACTTAGCTCTATACCCTGTTCGCTATTAGTTTCTTCAGGCCATTCAGTATCCCCTTCCCCATTCCTAGGCAATATGTTTCTGTAGCTGCCTCAGTACTAAATTAGTGACTGCCAAATTCCCTTAAAAGCCAGCTCTATTATCCCAGATACTTCTACAATAACCAATGCTTCACCTTCCTTCCTTCTTCATGTATAAACACTACCCCATACACATCTGTCTGTGTCATCTGTACTAGTAGAAGGCTTACAATGGGCAAATATCTCTCTCCTCAGGATTTCAAATACTCTGTTCTTCCTCTAATCTAATGTTCACACAAATATATAGTCAGCTGTTGCCTAGAAATACCAGGGGAGCATGGGGGGATGGGCGGTCTGCCCCTGGTGGCACAGGTTTTGGGGCGGCGCTCTCCCTGTCCCGCTCTTACCTGGGGCCATCAGGTGGCAAACGCAGGAAACACCAGCACCCAAACTCCCCCTGCTCTTCAATCCAGCCGCCACAGGCAGCAAATGCAGGGACTGCCACGGGCGGCACAAGGCCTATCTAGGCCACTGCACTTTCGTAGTAGCAATGCCAAATGGTGAGACAATCAGATTGGATAGGAAAATACTATTTAACCCTGACATATTATGTCATCTTGCCATGCACATACTTTCTGTTGTTTCTCAAAGATTTAAAAGTCCCTGCCAAAACGACGCACTCTAGGAACATTGAATAGTATACTATAGCCAGGAGAAAATACCTTCTTAATCAGTTGTGTGACTTGGCCAACTAAATGTTGTTGCAACCAACTATCGATCACCTACATCATTTACAGCTTCTGCACTGGCCTTTTCACTCCTCTTCCTGTGTTTCTGTTCCTCAGTGACTCTAATGATCCCTTTTGTCTTTCAAATTTACATTGTCCATTGCACATTTCAAACCATTTCTGATTTTAGGTTTCAGGGCTTCCTAGTCCGGGTATAGGTACCAATCTACTTTGGGATGCAACTAAAATCTCATTCTCTGAGTACTGGTTCCAGATTGTCTGTCAGTTCTAAGTTTTTGCCACAGAGGAATGCAAAAACGTGCTACTGCAATACTCATTTGTTCTTCTTTTGTTAATTGTCCATCACCCATCTCAGTTCTTCATCTTTTCTGGTGGTTCTTCTCACTACTCCATTGAAAACTATACACATGTCCTTTTTAATGACCCTGCAAAGTGGCTCTTGAAGATATTCATATGTTGGCTTCCTCAATCCCTAGTTACAAATAGGCCATAAGGTTGTTCTTATTTTCCTTATTAATTAAGCCCTTGTGGTACCAGCTGATGATTTTTCTTATTGTCGTGTTTCTGCCTTCACCATTTGCCTTTTATACAAGTGACTATTACTTTCCTTTGTTTGCCATTTTGTTTTCCATCTCTTTCCATGTTTTTCACATTTCCTCTTCCCTTCCCATACTCCTTTGTTGAATCCTCTACCTTTTCTCAAAATGTCTTTTAACATCTCCTGTTCTTGGCTCCTAAATCTCCTTCTACTCATTCCTTGGCCTTTGTTTATTCTCCTCGTCCCATTTTACACTTTCTATTTTTATTTGCCCTTTCTTTTTCTACTTTTGGTTTATACGTTAGGTGTTTGTCTTCTGCTTTGCCTTTTCTTTTTGTTGCTTTCCACATCTCCCTCACAATACCCCCTCTTTTTCAAAACTCTCTGTCCTGTCCCTTGCCATTTTACCCTTACCCCTCTCTTTCCTTTCTGTATTCAACTGACCTATTCCACCTATCAGCTACTTATGTGTTCACTTCAGTATTTAAGTGTACTTATTTTTAGATGCCCCACCGGCTTAAATAATGAGGTTCGCTTTCATTTAAATCTAATTGTGTCTTTCAACATCTCCATTCTTTAGTTAACTTGAGAAGTGAAATCTCTACTTCATTTATTGTTGTGATATAGTTAGTTTAGTCTTTAAGGCTGCTAAGGCAATTTCCCTCCTGTGCTGGGAATTGCTATTTGACATTGTTTTATGACGAGCTGGGCTCGTCATCAGTGTACGAGGAGGCTACACCATGACGAGCCCAGCTCATCATGAGCGTGGAAGGGGTTAATGGCAAATTTTAGTTTTGTAGGATGTGAATGTGAAACAGTGACCATTGAACTTGGCTTTTATCATAATATTTACACAGGCTCAACTTCTGTCTGGGTTCCTTACATACATATGATTTTGTGAAGGGTAGTAATATTAAAACTTCCCGTATGTGCACAGTTTCATTTCGATTGCCATTTTTCCAGTCCATTATCTATTTCACCAAATCTTTGAAGATTTAAGTGGACATCTTTCTAACCATAAAAATCCCGTCTAGTTGTTGGCTGCACTTTTAAAAGAACACATGCATGTCAATGAGGTTTTCAGTGTTTGATGGTTCAGAAGAATGCTCTGAGAGTAAATCTGTGTTCCATTTTTCAAATTTTAGGGGTTTATTTGTGAGCCCATTGCATCCCTTTTGCGCCGCCGGTGCATATTTTTTTGTGAAGCACCAGCTGCGTAAAAAATGCACCATGTTGCGTCATATTTGCAAAGTGATGCATCTAGGTAGATGTGTCACTTTGTAAACCCCTGCACCACATTATACCTACGCCAGATATAATGTATGCAGGGTGGGCATTCTGATGCAAGTAAGCCTCGTAGAAGTGACGCAGTGAATTCTGAGATTTCACTGCGCCACTTCTAGGGCGCAAATGCGTCAATATCTTACGCCTGCCTCACAGCAGGTGTAAGACTGATGAAGGCACATTTGAAATGGGACTTGCCCACGTTTAATGACCCATTGCTGGAGTTGCGTCACTTTTGTGACACACTCCAGCAATGCGTCATTTTTGCACCTACAGATAAGTCAGAAATACTGATCTATCTGTAACTCCTTGCAACATGACGCATCGTACTGTAAATATGACGCATCCAGCATGTCGCAAGGAGGGTTCAATGAAAAGTGACGCATCCCTGTTTTCACGCAGCGATGTGTCACTTTTCATAAATGAGGCCCTTAGTTTGCCCAGTGGATATTGTCTGCTGATGCACTCCTTTTGTCTGTGACCTACCTTATCCCCAATACTTTTATGGAGATTATTTCTCAAGATATAGATGCGCTTGTGGTTCCTGTTATGCAGTCTTTGGATCAAGGGTGCATGACTACTGAGTCCCACTCACTCTTTTCTCTTTTGACCACTAGTGCCTTCCTGTGATTTTCTTTTAAGATTTTTTGAGACCAGCCTTGAGCCTTCTAGGATTTGCTGATAACTAGACACTGAGCAGGGTTTCATCCAACACAATCCAATTCTCACCTACATGGACATAATTTGGGAGTTGCCAGGGATAACATATGTTACTCCTGATTTTCTGCCGTGCCATCTGTGCCTCTACCCTTTTGAGCTGTGGCCTCAAAGGAAGCAGGGGAAGCACATTAACAACGTCACCTAAACCAAACTTATATAGCCCTGTTTGCCTTTTATTTTCCCCATTCCTAGTCTCATACACATTCTCTCCCAGCAAGCAGGAGACTACAGTCATATTAGAGAAAGAACTCGATTGTGAACATCCACCCTGTGTCCCTCTCCTCAGAACTCTATTTGCATCCCCCCCACAGCATGTCCATAACATATCTGATACTCTTGCAGATGTGCCAGCCCAGACATAAGAGGCAGCATGGACATTAAGTGCTCTATTATTTTGGCACTACAGTCTGACTTTCAGCAAGGTTTGACCTGCACCATGCACTTTGACCTTGTGTTGAAAACATATGATATGTTATATAGTTGTCAGGGGGCTTCGGGTCATGTGTGACACCTTCAGACAGTCTTACATTGTAATCAATAGCACACTGAAGATGTGTTTCTCCATCTATATAGTTAGAAGTACACAAATATATGTTCCATAATGCAAAGTCCTGTTGGGTAAAAAACTGGGATTTTCTGAAGGTATTATAGGTGGCATTTTACTATGGGCAGCAGTGTGATCCACTGCCGGGTATCTCCCAAGCAATGAGTGCTTGCAGGTTAATTTCACTAAGATATGCCTAGCTTTCTGACAGATTTTGTCAGTACCTGGACACCTTGGAATCCAACATTAGATGGTATTTTGTGTTTTTCCCCTTGCAAGGTCACATTTAAATTCAAAGGATCTGAGTGTATGGTGTTGGGGTGAGATCATAACTCAGCAACACCAGAAAATGGCTTTCTTCCTGTGTGTAATTTCCTGTTTGTAGTGGTAAACAGAGATCTCGGCCTTGAGAATGGAGGTCTGCAATCCATGTGCTGAGGTCTCCACCGCACCTGTTGAGTCTCTGTGTTACATGTAGAGGGCACAATGCCTGATACAAAGGAATCTTACAACATTGGGGGAGGAGTATAATTGTTACTGGGATTTGACTGGAACTTGATCTAAATAAATATAAGGTATACTTAAGAATACCATAAGTGCATTCAGTGATGGCTTGTGTACATGTGTGTGGCCTGTTGTACATCTGTTGAGATAGAGTAGTTGCACATCAGAAAGATGTTACGAGAGAGAGAGAGACAGAGAGAGAGAGTGCATAACCGGTGCTAGAAATGGGCGTCTCTAGTTGGCAATTTTTTGCACTTTTGTCCCAGTAGGGACCCTTCTTCCTAGTCAGGATAAAGGGGATACACTTCTAAAATAACCCCTGCTCACCCCCTTGGTAGCTTGGCACGAGCAGGCTTATTTTAGAGGCAGTGTGTAAAGGATTTGTGAACACATACAGTAATACAGTGAAAACACTACAAATGGACACCACACCAGTTTAGAAAAATAAGAAATCTTTATCTAATCCAAACATGTACAAATCAACAAAAATCCACAATCCAGTAATCAAAATATGACTTTGAAAAGGTAGAAACAGTGCTATCCATAGCAAACTATGGATGCAACTCTTTCAACACAAAGTACATCACAAAGTATGTGTCATAGTTATAAACAAAAACAGCCACAGGGAAGGTTATGTGTTAGTTCCTTATGCCCAGGGAAGGTGATGCGTTGGTTCCTTATGCCCCGGAAGGTGATGCGTCAGTTTCTTACTCCAGGGGAGGTGATACTGTCACGCAAGGGAGGTGATGCGTCAGTTCCTTACTGAAGGGTAGGTGATGCATTGGTTTCTTACTGAAGGGGAGGTGAAGTGTTGGTTTCTTACTGTGGCACTGGTGTTATTGTAGACTTGGTGACCAAGTGCGATGTGTTGCGCATTGGAGGTGAGGCGCCGCTTTGTGAGGCTTCGGGTCGTCCTGCGTCTTTACTGGGTGCTGAGTGGCAAGGCTTCCCATCCCGCAGCTGGACTCAGTGCGGCTTTGCGTTGTCCGGCGTTGGTTCCGAGAGGCTTTGCATGTTTTTGCGATGCTTTGGGCTGGTTCCTGCAGGAAGCAGCTGCAAAACCCACTTCTGAGGTCTTTTGACTGCAGGAGGCCCCTCAGGCAAGGGCGGGACTCACAGATGGCAGAGTCTAGCGGCACCAACAGAGTTGCAGGAAGTCGTTTGTGTCCCTGAGACTTCTTAACAGGAGGCACGCTCTATTTCAAGCCCTCGGAGATCTTCTTCAAGCAGGGGGCACATCACACAGCAAACTCCTTTCTCCTTTCGTTGGCAGAAACAGCCACTGCAGGCCAGCCCGAGACAGCAAACAGCACACGGGCAGTGTTAGATTTGGGGGTCTCTAGTTGGCACGGGTAGGTACTTGTGACACATAGGGACCCTTGCCTCTAGTTAGGGTAAGAGGGTACACTCCTAAAATTACCCCTGCTCACCACCTTGGTAGCCAGGCACGAGCAGACAGGCTTATCTCAGAGGCAGTGTGTAAAGCATTTGTGACCACATACAGTAACCCAGGGACAACACTACAGATGGACACCACACAGTTGTATATTAAATATAAGTATTCTTTATATAGACTTAACACAAGACCACAAACAACAAAAATCCACAATACAATACTTAAAATGGTAGTTTTAGCTTAGTTCAGTGCAGTTCCTAAGAAGCGACACTTTAAGTCAGTGTACCTTACGATGCAGGATGCTTCCACAACAAGCAATGTTGCAGCGATGGAAAAGCGGCAAAGTTCCTTTGCAAAGAAATAAAGATGAGAAGATCTTCCAGATGCAGCACGCTGAGGATGCGTGGAGTCTCGGTTCGATGCGTCAGCTGCAGCGGCGACACCCTTGTTGAGTGATGCGACGGCAACAGCCTTGACTGTGGCACTCTTCTCTGACGTTGCGAGAGGCTTCGGCACAATGCGACAACTACAGCGCCGAAATCCACGATGCGACAGCAGCAGCTCCGACGGTGGCGCACTTCTCCGGGGATGCGCTGCGCTTTTCTCAATGCGGTGCAATACGACCGCTACAGCGCCAACATCCACGATGCGACGGTAGCAACAGCGACGGCGACACGCTTCTCCTTCGCTGCAAGACTCTTCTCCTGATGCGGTGCAATATGACAGTTACAGCAGCGACACCCTCCCTTGGAGTTGCGACACGCTGCCTCTTCGTTGCAAGACGCTTCTCTCGATGCGGTGCAATACAAGAGCTACAGTGGCGACACCCTCCTTCGGAGTTGCAACGGCAGCAGCAGCGACGGAGACACGCTTCTACCTCTTGAGTCGCGCTTCCAGCTCCTTGCGACACACAGTCACTCAGAAGGCCCAAAACAGCAGCAGGCACTTCCAATGAACTCTGTGGAGCTGGGGTTTGACGTCTGTTGTCCCTGAGACTTCAGCAAGAGGCAAGCTCTGTTCCAAGCCCTTGGAGATCCTTCACAAGTTGAAAGTAAAGCACACAAAGTTCTTTCTCCTCTCTTTGACAGTCAGGCAACTACTGCAGGCCAATCCCCCAAGCAGCACTTCAGCTTAGGGATAGTCTCTCCTCAGTTTCTTCAGGTTCCTCTCCTCAGCAAAGGTTTCTTCTTGTAGTCCAAAAATGATCTAATATCTTGGGATCAGGGTCCCAATATTTATACCACAAAATCCTTTGTCCTCTGAGGGCAGAGGGACCTTTGCCTAGTCCAAACTAGTTCTGGAGCACTCTGTTTACATTATTCCTTCTTTCCTTTCACAGTGTAGGGCAGAAACGTCAGACGCCCCACAGGAGGTGGAGCCAGCATTGTGGAGGGAAAAGCACAGCCCTGGAGCACTTTGTTGACATGATTCCTTCTCTCCTTTCACAGTGCAGGGCAGAGACATCAGACGCACCACAGGGGGTGGAGCCAGCACTGTGGGTGGCAGGTACTGTCCTATTCAGGTCCCAGGTGCAACTCCTACCTCCCATTTAGATGCAGATCTCTCTATTAACCACTGGGCGGACTCACCCTGTCTCTTGGAATCCCCCAGCCCTGTCACTTAAACTCCAGACAAGGAATACACAACCTAGCAGAGGCAGGTTTGAATAGTTAGACAAGAAAATACCTACTTTCTAAAAGTGGTATTTTCAAACACAGAATGTTAAAACCAACTTCACTAAAAGATGTATTTTATCATTCTGAGTTCAGGCATACTAAACTCAAATTTCTACCATGTTCCCTGCGTCGGTTAGGATTATAATATGTAATAATCTAACTGCCCATTCTGGCCTACGGAGAACATGTAGCCTTATAATAGTGAAAAATGAAAATGGCTGTAATTCACTATTAGGACATGTCACACACGCCAGGGCATGTCCTACCTTATACTTACAATGCACCCTGCCGTTAGACATACCATAGGGGTGTCTGATATGAAGAAATGGGAAGGTTTAGGGACTGGCAAGTGGGTGCGCTTGCTCAGTCAGCATGGCAGTACCAGACTGCACACAGGCTCTCAAATAGCAGATTTACAGGCTGCTTGTGTGGGTGGCAGAACCTTCTTTTTAGCACAATTGCTTACGAGGTAGGTTGTTGTTGATAAATTTCGTACGCGGTGTGCCAGGAGAGATGAAATTCATCAACAACAGCTTACCTCGCAAGCAAGAGTGCTAATAGGAAGCTGTTCTCATTCCCTCGCCATTTCGAGTTTTAAACTTATATAAACTTGGTTCCTCTTCTAATGCGAAGGACTCCATGAAAGGTGATATCCCCTTTTACTTCTGAATTTATAGAAGGGAGGGGGTGCACCCAGGGTCACAGAGTTGACCAGTTTTTACATCACTTTTTCTGCACCATTTCTCACCCATGACTTCACACTATATGTTGTATTGTCTTCTCCTCCCTATTGCTCCACCTCCAGTGTTATGCAAACACTGAGGTGTGTTAGCAGCCCTATGATGAAGCATGACACAGCTTGCTGTGTGAGGACAGTTTTAAAACTTGGTGCATTCCCCCTTCACTCACTCATTGACACTTATTATTACTATATTATTTTTCCCTCTTCTTTTTGTGAGCTTTGTTGTGATATGTTTTCAAAAGTATTTCTAATGTAAAATGTATATCATATTTTTTAATGATAACATAAAACTGCTATTCACAAATATACTTCTGCTACAGGATCAAATGTACTCCAGACCAACTTTGGAGCAAGTCAAGTAACACACATGGCCAATCACAGGTGCTGCAACACACTCACATAAAAAATGCAAGCGGCAGAAAACACTAGAGAAAAATAGGGAAATAAATTTAATATTTTTTTTGTGACTTTACCAATTGTCTTACTCATTTGTGTATGTGTTTTCTATTAGCATGACCTCCACACCGTTCTGAAGAACCGGGTTTTAGAACCCAGAAGCGCCAGGGAAAATGCTCGAAGTCTTCGGATTCCCCTGCCTCGGCAAACAGAGACACGGGCCACTTCTCGATGACGTCAAAGACCAAAGTTTATTGGCTGCAACCAGGAACAGAGATCTACGACGCACAACACGGGTGGTTCGCTAGAGAGTGCACAATTTCAATGAGCGGAGCATGGTCTTTTATGCCAAAAATCACATTCCAAAGTAGCATCGATTACATACAAACTAACCAATGACAGTGTGACATTTCAAAAGTAGCACATGACGACAATTTTCCGTTGTCCAGCCCACCAGAAATGACCAAGCACATTCCAATATCCTGTTGGATCAGGCCAGACAAACCCATCATAAAACCTCAACCCAAATCAGTGATTATGTCGTAAAGGAAGGAGCAGAAACAGATGAGAAGCAAGATAGAAGGGTGGTTGCAGTGTACTGTAAACTCAGCAATGTCCTGCTCTTTGATCTTTATCTGACCAGCTGCTTAACAAGGAACTGGCTCAGCGAGGTCAGCCTCGGGCAAGGGAGTCAGTTCGGCCAGGTCACTTAGAAGTCAGCTAAAGTGTACGTGTCCCAAGGACTCGCTCGGCCGTAGTTATCGGCCTATGTGAGGGCAACCACACAAAATGGCTGCCGTCCACAAAATGGAACCCGAGGGTTCAAACGAAATCCCTGAATACGTAGTGTTCTCATTGATCGATTAAGACGAAAACACTCGTACATACCGCACTTGTGATTTGCGGTCCCTTGACACCAAAATCGTCTATTTCCGAGGACCTTTATTGAACGGGTTCGGAACCACCGAACCTCAGACCCTCGAACTACGGAACTACAGACCCTCCTTTTGCCCTTACATAGCCAATAAACCCAAACCCATGTCAGTCTGAATCTAGGTCTATATTCATCAGATCATCGATATGTTGCTGTAGCATCATCCTAGTAATTAGTACCTCTCTCTGGACAGGTCTCCTCGCCCAGGAAGTAGCACAGAGGCCACAAATAGCAGGAGCACACTGTACACAGAGACAGAACAGGAAAAGGATAGCTAAGACCATCCCAATGACCATCAGAATCTTCCATCCCCACGTGGATATCAATCCCCAAAACCATCCCATCAATGACCAATCTCCTTTATCTATATGGACAGAATCGGAGATCTTATGTAGTCTGGAAATGGCCTGGAAGAGTGACGGAGCGTTGTCTGGAATGAAAACGCAGCAGCTCGATTGAATCAGTTTACATACTCCACCTCGGTCTGCAAGTATGACGTCAAGAGCAACTCTATTCTGAAGTGTCATAAGTCGATCCGACTGGAGCTCAGCAGTCAAGTTACTAAGGGCACCGGCAGTTTTGACTATGGTGGACTCAACCACTCTCGTCAACTGGCAAATGTTCCTGCTGTTAGCCATCGGTCCCCAGAACAGCAGAAAACCCTTAAAGAAATCTCCCAACTCTTGCCCTGTGGTATCTTCCTGACTGAAGACACCTCTAGCAACTCTCGTCTTATGGTAATCTGCCGCAGCTGTAAAAGTGGGGGGCAACAGGAAAGAAACAAAACATGTGCCCGAAAAGTCAGGGGGCAACCATGTATACGCTTTGTCGTAGCAAACAAAATAGGTACCCTTAGCTGCTAGAAACGCTGGGGAAGTCTGAGACGTAAATACATAAGTCTCAGTGCAGACACTCTTCCCTAGCTGAGCTTTCGGATTCTTGCCATTACCCTGCAGACAATAGTGACCCTGATGGGGCACTATCCAAATCGGTGGAGAACTTTTCGCTCGCTGGTTAACACTCAGACTAACTCCATATCCAGTAACGTCCCAACCGCTATGTGGTTGTTTCTCATCTTTCGGAATAGTCTCAACTGCATTAGTCCCTTTAACCATGTCGACTATGCCTCTAGCTCCTCTAGCTAGAGCACTATTCTTCGGATTGTCTTTCGGTGAACGTAGGGGATAGACACTATGGGCATAAATGAACATCGTTCTATATGCCCAAATAGAACCATTTAGGCTGAAAGGCAAAACCAAGTACGGAATACCTTTACCGGTCGTATGGGGCATTAGGCCACAAATCCAACAATTTGTTGTGCTCATAACTAGCTGGTGTTGGTGCAAAAGTTGAATAAAGGAATTATTGGCAAATTCCAATCTTCTAACTACTTCATGTTCGGGCAGAGGGTGAAAAGAATGAGAAGAAATAGTAGGTGTAGGTGTAGGTTGCACAGTGGGTATAAACGTCACTTTAAAAGAGAATGTCACATAACCAATTAAAAATATCATTAAACTCAGTAGCATAAATAAACACAATATTAAAAATCTTTTTCGGGTCATTAGTTTGTATATCTTGCTCTTAAAGCTTATTGTCTCTACAGGTCTCTCCAACTCGAAGAACTCCATCCTCACTAAATATGCTGCTCTCGGTGGTAGGGTGTTCTATGCTAATGAATGCCTCTGTCAGCCCAGGGCAACTCCCTTAGGCCAACCAGAACCATCAACCTATTGTCTCAGGCTTGCACTCCAAAGACTTGTCAACCGCGACCCTACAGCTGAACCCGGATGGCGGTTCGAAAAACAAAAATGAGTAGTTCCTCGGAGGAGAGTTAACCTGCAAACAGAAAAATCATAAAAACTTCATTTATTTTTATTTGTCCATGGCTCTCGGTGGCAAATTATAACGGTCTTTTCCAGGCAATGTCTGTTCTCTAAAAAGGAGTTCAGGCTCGGTAGTGTTCAATCGATTCAAAGGAGGCACAGCTTCTTGCAGAAGATCGTCACTTTCTTTCTCAGTGTTCGTTCCAATAAAACGGGCATCGCTGAATGGCAGAAAACGTGGCACAGTTTCAGTCTCAGAGTCTGGAAGTCCCTTCTGGACCCACCGGTCGTACTGTAAGGGCAATGGAGCCCGTTTGCAGTGTACGCCGTGGATCCAGTTTTTCTTGCCTTGCACTCGAGCTGCAGAACGTGTAGATAGTAAAACCAGGTGTGGTCCTGTCCAGCTGGGCTGCTCGTTCTTGCTCCGCTGAAAATTCTTCACAAATACCCAGGCACCGGGTTCAATGGCGTGACCTGGACCTTCAGAAGCCTGTGGTAGACTATCGTGAACCTGTTGGTGTAAGACACGCAGTTTAGCCGTCAGTTCGTACAAGTAATCAAGTAACACAGGGTGTTCAAGCTCACTAAACTTTGTCGGTCTTGGCACGCCCCAAATATTCGCCGGGCGGCCAAACACGACCTCATACGGACTCAAACAGTCACAGTCATTCTTGTGGACAGAAGGGCTAAGGGCAAAGCATCTGGCCATTGCAAACCAGAGCTCGCTTGAATTTTGGCCAATTTCAATTACAAAGTGCCATTATAGCACTCGACTAAACCAGCTGATTGGGGGTGATTTGCCGCGTGGAACTTCTGCCTTATTCCTAATCCCTCACATACTCTCTTCATCACTTGACCCACAAATTCACTCCCATTGTCACTCCAGATCATTCTCGGCAAACCAAACCTAGGGAAAAACTCTTTGATTAGGGCTTTCGCGGTGGACAAGGCAGTATTGTCATTCAAAGGGTAAGCTTCCACCCATCTAGAAAAGGAGCAAACAACCACTAACACATATTTCAGGTTGTTGCACCTCTCCATGTGGAAGAAATCTAGCTGCAAAGCCTCGAACAGATACGTAGAAGGAGCAAAATGACCATCCGGGGTTGGAGTTCCCTTACCAGGATTGTACATCAAACACACCATACAGTTCTAAACCAAATTCTCTGCACATTTGGGAATTCCTGCATTCTGCCCAACCGGGGCCAACAACTTGCAAATCCCTTTCATGCTGATATGTGCCATCCCATGAGCCATCGTAACAACTGGAAGCACATATGCATCAGGTAACAACCATCTTTGATGCTCAGACAAATCAGTCCAACAACCATTCGAGTCCAATCTACCCTTACTTTCTCTCCATTCATTCAACTCATTCTATGTAGCTTCAGCTTGGATGGATTTCACACTCTCGATCGTATCTTCACACATACTTCCATCTGGAACCCATCTCGCCGGACCTGTAACATACATTCGGCTCATCACATTTCTCGCAGTTTCTTTCGCAACTTCATCTGCAAATGCATTTCCGCGACCAACATCATCCGTAACTTTCTTATGGGCACTGCATTTCACAATCGCTACTTGCAATGGCAAAGTAAGTGATTCAAGGAGTTCATTCACCAACTGGCCATGCTGGATCTTCGTCCCATGCGAAGTCAAGAACCCATGTTCAAGCCACAAATGTCCAAAACTATGAGCCACACCAAACGCACACTGACTGTCAGTGTACACATTCACTCATTTTCCTTTCGCCAACACACATGCTCTCGTTAATGCAATCAACTCTGCTGCTTGCACTGAATTGTGTGGGATACGTGCCACTTCAACAATCGTATGCAAAGTCGTAACAGCATATGCCGCAGTCGTATCACCATTCAGAAGCTTGAAGCATGAACCATCAACCCACAAAGTACCATCACATTCTGGAAGAGGAGTATCCCTAAGGTCTATCCTCCCTTTCGTTTCTTCCTCAGTTCTAAGGAAACAATCATGCTGTTCTTCAACATTATCTGTCTCAGCTGAAATCGGCAACAACGTGGCTGGATTCAACGTGTTGCATCTCTTAACCGCATCGCTGTGGCAGCTTTTCCCGCTGTGTGCGGAAATTTTTAAAAAGCTGCGTTACATGACGAGCTCAGCTCGTCATCCTCACACGACCATCGTGGCTGATGACGAGCTGAGCTCGTCATCAGCAGCGAAGGGGTTAATGTGCACATGACTCGCTAACAAGGTCAATTCGTAACCCGACAACCGAGCACTAGTTAAATGCTGTGTCTTGGTACGATTCAACAAGGTATACACTGCATGTGGAACCATCAAAATCAATGTATTGTCCATAACCAAACCAGCAGACTGTCGAATCTGAACAGCCACTGCTGCTGTAGCTCTCAAACAACTTGGCAACGCTCTTGCTACCGGATCTAAAGTCGATGAAAAATAAGCACATGGACGCTGCTTATCGCCAAACTGTTGAGTCAACACTGACAATGCACATCCCTCTCTCTTGTGGACATACAATGTGAAAGGCTTACTGTAGTCGGGGGTACCCAACACAGGAGCCGAACACAACGCATTGCGTAATTCTGAAAAGCTCTTCTGACATTCGTCAGTCCAAGGAATAGGATTTGGAATATCCTTCACAGTAAGAGCTATCAAAGGTTTCACTAACAACGAGAAATTAGGGATCCACTGTCTACAGTACGACATAATACCCAAAAACGCACGTACTTCTCTCTGTGTCGTAGGCACACTCATTTTCGCAATAGCTTGAATTCTTTCTGGGGTCAGTTTCCTTCCCTCCTTCGATAAGAGGTGACCTAAGTAGGTTACTTCTTGTGGACAATATTGCAACTTCGAGAGAGAAACTTTGTGATGAAAATCAGACAAGTGGCACAACAGCGACAAAGTAGCCTCTCTACAAATCTGTTCATTGTCAGCAGCAACTAACAAGTCGTCAACATATTGAATAAGAGCAGCCCCATCAGGCAAAACCAATAAATCAAGTTGCGTCTTTAAAGCTTGACTATAGATCGAGGGACTCTCACAATAGCCTTGAGGAGCGCGCTTAAAGCGGAAACTTCGTCCTCCTAAAGAGAATCCAAAGATATCTCTACTCTCCACAGCAATCGGGATGCTGAAGAAGGCATTCTTCAAGTCAATCACCAAAAACCACGTGGCTGTAGCCGGGATCAAAGTCAACAAAGCAGTGATATCAGGTACAACAGGAAATTGCGGAACAACGATCTTATTTACTTTGCGAAGATCGATCACAAACCTATATACAGGAGGCTGTGAAGAATCAGTCCTCTTCAGAACAGGTAAAACGGGACTATTGCACACATTACCTCTCGTTTCCTCAATCACACCCTTTTCGATCAGATCGTAAATGATCGCCAGAAGTGCTCACTCACCATCAGTCGAGATACAGTACTGTGGAATACGCGGTAACTTAGCATTCGCTTTCAGTGTCACGACATATGGCGGAATTTCCAAGAGGCCTACATCGTTCGGACCAGTAGCCCAAAGCGAATCAGGGAGGGAAGACAATTCAGGTGGTAGTCGATCTTTGGATATATACATCGGAGAGATCACTCTCTCACCCAATGTAAGATGCACTCCTGACGGAGAACAATACAGCGTCGCATACAATCTCTTTAACAAGTCCAATCCCAACAAGTTCTCACCACAATCTGTAGTCAAAATGAGGGGTGCTTCAAATCTACAAGGTCCAACAGAAAGAGGCAACGGAGTAAAAATCGGATTCGTAACCGGGGCTCCAGAAAAACCTACAGAAACATTCTTTAAGCCAGACAAAGGTGCGCCAGGGAATTTAGAGTGCATAAAAGAACTCTTCGCAGCACCAGTATCCAACAGAAAAGGCTCTGACACACCTGATCCAACCACTTCAACATAAGGTCCACTCTGATCTACTGGAACTGAAACAACTCCCTCTCTTTGTCTATGGCTGTCCTAGCAATCATTACCATCCACTTCCTCACCTTCAACGTAGTAATCGTCCGTATAGTACTGAGCTGTCCTACCAGACGCACCATTCTGCTGATCAAAACTATTCATAGAATTCTGTGGAGGCAAAGGATGCGTGTTCTGACCATGACCTCTACCTCTTGGCATTTGTTGCGCACCTCGACCTCTAACACCAGAAGCACCATTTTTGCGCTGTAACAAAACCGGGCAACTACTCTTGAAATGGCCCTCTTCTCTGCAATACGCACACTGATTAGGCCCATACGGAAAACGTTGTTGATAAGACTCGTTCCTTTGCGAGTTTCTCGAATATTGCTGATTCTGCTGATAATCGCGTTGATTATTAGTATGGGGTGGATAAGCTTGTTGTAGAAGAACTTTAGTCTTCAATTCCTTAGTCTTCTTATCCGCTTTCTCTACCTCATCTTTGTGCCTATTTTCATAGTACTGGGCCTTAGCTAAAATCTGCGCTGACGTGGAAACAGCCCAAGCACTCTCAGAATCCTTCAACTTATTGCACAATTCGGGAAGCAAATTATGTACGAATTTGTCGACGAACAATCTCTGGCCACCCTCGGTAGCCATGTCCTGACCACTATGGTCTACAAAGGTCTCTTCAAACCGCGTGAAAAAGTCAGACCCAGTTTCATCTTTCTTCTGCTTACACGCAGACAACTTGTCCCAATTGACACGCACTTCAGGCATTAGAGTCTTCATGTAATTAATAATCCTACCAGGAAGGTCAGTAATTATATCTTCAGGCTTAGCACCACCTACTTGTCTATCATTCGCAGCACTAAGATTGTTCCATGTATCGCCCAATTCCTGTGCATGACCCGTGTGACGAATCTTACCCCAAATAGGCTGTGGAACAACATTCCCAAACAACATGTCTATATCTGCCAGATTCATGATACATGAATCCACAGTCTGAGTCAGCTCTTTATAATATCCTGCTGGATTTTTGCGTGGTTCAGGCAAAGACTGTTTAATAGCCAAAACGTCAACACGCTTCCAAGGAACATGTACCCAGACACGCTGAAAGTGTGCAGCAACATTTCCATCTTGAGGTCTCCAAACTGGAGGAACCTCACGCATCGGATATTGACGCGCCTTTCTCCTAACTGACGAATCAGGCTCAAACAGTCGCTCAGAAGGAGTTGCACTACGGAATGACAACAACGTCGCAACTGCTTTCTCAATCTCGAGAAGACCCACAACGGTCCCTTTTGCAAATTGGGAACGTATTCGGTACAACTCACAAGGTGCTTGTCCTACTTCTTCAACCCATCGTTCATGAAGGAACACACACATCATGTCAAAGACGTACCATTGCTTCGGTGCTTCCCATTGTCGGAAAACATCCATGATACCCTCAAGATCATACTGCGTAGAATACGTAACCAATTTACGCGCCATGTGATCCAAAACTGTCCGTTCATGAGATTCAGGCAATTGACTACGCGATTGTCTACGCTCAACAACAGGAGACATACCCAAGGATCCCAACAGAGGAGAAAAGATACTAGAAACTGCAGCAGTTATTCTCTGTCTAGCAGAAGGAGAAGGAGACAGAATAAGAGAAGACGGAACAATATGAGAAGAATCCAAAGTCGGAACAGAAGGAGTATTATAGACAGGCGTAGGAGTAGCAGACGAAGGAGGAGGCAAAGTTGGCGGCCCTTGAGAAGGCTGCGCCAAAGGAATAGTAGCCAACGGAAGAGGAGCTGGCTGTGGAGGAATCGCAGGTGGCAAAGCAACCGGAGGTTGCGCAACTACAATTGGTGGCGGTGGTGCCGTAGCATTCTGTGCATAAGGGGGTGGCGAACTCAATAGATGTGACATTAAAGGATCTTTCGCAAGATCTTTCTTTTCCTCCTGCTCTTTAGATGGCAAAGCTGGGTAGCACTTATCTACAGCTAACTTCCTAACCCTAAGCATCTGTTCGCTCTCCTGCTATTCCTCATTATCCCTAAACACTATAGCCGCTTGCACCATTGACAAACCTCGCTCTCGTTTATTCTTTTTCGCTAATTTAATTTCTTTCTGTTTGGCTTCTTTGCGCCATATGCGGAAAGAGTCAAACATTGCCGGCCGGGCTTTCTTTTTGAACAGTTTAACTTCGAGATAGTCTAAAATCTCTGTTTTAAAGCTACCATAACGGGGCCACTGTAGGACACCGTCTTTTCTCGTGTATTTAACCCAGATGTCATTATAACCGATGGGGCCCACACCATGTTTTACATAGAGCTCATAGGTCGGAGTTCCAATCAGAGGAACCGGACACGAATCCTCCAACCTGGAATCCCTAGAACAACCACAACCAAATAACTTTCCAAGTCTGCTAAGACCAGGCATCTTCGCTCACTAGTCTAGCTTCAAACTTCAAGGGAAATCTCAAACGATAGTCTCGTGAATACACGAGTCCCTCGGCTTTGGGGCCTGCAGGTACCAAATTAAAGCGATCCTCGAAGGGATAACAAAACAAACTAAGGACTGGGAGACGCTCCACTCATACTTAACTGAAATGTTGATGGTGTCACCAGAAGACCCGTCTATCGTCTCACTCTACAAATCGTCTATGGCTCCAAGACAGGGCGACAGTCAGGGCAGCAGTCCTTCGTAGCCGTCGGAAAGTGGGGAACCTCGCAGCAAAGACTTTCGGACCACGAAGACATACAGGGGTCGATGAAGTGGCAGGCCTTCCCTCAGAATTTCCACACGAAGCTCTCCACAATCTTCGGGCTTGGACCGGTACCGCTGAAGTCGCCTCACGTTGGGCGCCAACTGAAGAACCGGGTTTTAGAACCCAGCAGCGCCAGGGAAAATGCTCGAAGTCTTCGGATTCCCCTGCCTCGGCAAACAGAGACACGGGACACTTCTCGATGACGTCAAAGACCAAAGTTTATTGGCTGCAACCAGGAACAGAGATCTACGAAGCACAACACGGGTGGTTCGCTAGAGACTGCACAATTTCAATGAGCGGAGCATGGTCTTTTATGTCAAAAATCACATTTCAAAGTAGCATGGATTACATACAAACTAACCAATGACAGTGTGACATTTCAAAAGTAGCGCATGACGACAATCCCATTTTCCGTTGTCCAGCCCACCAGAAATGACCAAGCACATTCCAATATCCTGTTGGATCAGGCCGGACAAACCCATCATAAAACCTCAACTTAAATCAGTGATTATGTCGTAAAGGAAGGAGCAGAAACAGATGCGAAGCAAGATAGAAGGGTGGGTGCAGTGTACTGTAAACTCAGCAATGTCCTACTCTTTGATCTTTATCTGACCAGCTGCTTAACAAGGAACTGGCTCAGCGAGGTCAGCCTCGGGCAAGGGAGTCAGTTCAGCCAGGTCACTCAAAAGTCAGCTAAGGTGTACGTGTCCCAAGGACTCGCTCGGCCGTAGTCATCGGCCTATGTGAGGGCTACCACACAAAATGGCTGTCGTCCACAAAATGGAACCCGAGGGTTCAAACGAAATCCCTGAATACGTAGTGTTCTCATTGATCGATTAAGACGAAAACACTCGTACACCCCGCACTTGTGATTTACGGTCCGCTGACACCAAAATCGTCTATTTCCGACGACCTTTATTAAACGGGTTCGGAACCACCGAACCTCAGACCGTCGAACTATGGAACTACAGTTCCTTAAATTTCCCTAAATTCCTCCCATTTTTTTGTAATTATTGTCCCTTGTCCCCCTCACGTTTACTACAAAAACATATACCTATGTGTGGAGGAGATTCCTTTCAATAAAGATTGGGGACACGGAGTTGAAGATGTCCAACCGGATGTTAGTGAATTTCATGTTGTAGTAAATATGTAGCATTATTGGGGCACTGCTTTACACACTAGAAAATTAAGTTGTGAATTGGGCCCTTTGGTCTTTCATTTCAAATAAGACACAGCACTGTATACCACCCCTGAGTCGTAGCGGGTCTTTGAATGTCATGGACTTTGCACAGCATCTCCAACATAGGACACAATACCCCCAACATCCTTCCACCCTCACACCTTGAATGGGCATCCAGGAAAACAATTAAAACATAGAAATGTGCTCACACAACAGTGGTATGATGTGGTATATAAATGCTACCCAAAAACAATGTATATATTTCAATCCAATTCTTCATTCCCAGTGGTTGGGTTCTTTGTTGTATCCATGAAGGGAAGTGTCCTTTGTGGGGAGAGGTCAGGACAATAGTTGGCATCTCTTACTTGTCTTGGGCTTTCCCCTCATAGACATGATGTCTGGGTCCTGAAGCAATACCTAGCAGGTATTGGTCCTCAACTGCAGGGTGGTAATTTAAAAACACTGGCATGTTGCGATCTGCTCTTGCCCACACAGATAAAAGCAAACTCTGCACTACCTTCGGGGCCACAGCTATGCACACAGTGTATTTTTTTAACCTGCATCTCCATGGTGAGTGGATGCCATCCATCATAGAACTTTAAAAAAATGGCCCAAGTTTAACAGGCTCTCCTGATCCTCGCCACAAATTTGTGGCAAGATTTGGGAGCACAATGGAGTTGTGAATAGGTACAGGTTTCCTCATTTTTTCAGGATAACTCTACAAATATTCGTAATTCATCCTAAAAAATGCCTGCACCTATTCAGAACTGATCTCTTTCTTGGTTCCCCTAGGTCTGTGAAGGCCAGCGGGGAGTTGGTGATGGCCTGGTGGTCCTGCAACCCATGCCTCTCAAGCTTTCCTCTGGTCTGTGGAGACCCGAGGGGAGGTGGGGGATACATTATCAGAAGCAGCATTCTTTTATCTACTTCCCTCTGGCCTGTTGAGACCAGAGGAAGAGGTGGAATGCAGCTGCAGGCCTTACGGCTCAGGTCACAATAAATGTGGGTGTAAATTTACATGTATTCACAATACCTCAAAACTGTTGTCAATTCAAGGAGACAATGGTCCTGTCATTCATGTTCATTTAACATGCACCTGTGTTGTGTTTCTTTGTATTTAATAATAAACTGGCCACACGTTGCTTTTCCACCTTCTTGAATATCGTAGGTGATACAGAGCTTTTTTCTCATCCTTGTCAGGAATATTCCAGTCTTGAAGTGTTTGCATTTTCTTCATTGTAGGGGGTGTTTGCGGAATAAGGGCGGTGGTGTAGAATCGCTGGGGCGAGGATGAAGGGGTGGGAGGTTTGTTATCATTTGCTGCAAGGCGCATATGTTTTCCCCCTTGACCGCTGCATCAAGCGCGCACAGAAGGAAGAGGTGGACGGCGGGAGGCAGGAGGTCAGGGGCAGACGTCAGATCATTTGCTTGCAAGACTGATAATGAATGTGCCGCTCCCAGCTGTACCTGGCAGTCAGAGATAGCGGCGTTCTCTCTTTCAAACTGTCCTTTTTTTGGGTTCTTTCTAAAATGACATTTTCTTTTTAAAGAATGGCTGTCTACCTTCCGAGGAACACTTCCAAAAAATAAGTTGGCGGGCACCGTGCAGCTCGGCTGCTCCTCAGGATAAGATCGGACGCGTTTTATCAGTCACAGCACTGACCCACTTAGAGAATTTCGCTCCAAAACTTGCATCCTGTCTGCCGTCCCGGTGAGACCCGGCGGTGACAGACCCATACCTCATACCCGTCTTTAGGCGCATCTGGCCCACGTCGAACGTTTAATTTCTTCACCGTTAGAGTCAAACAATGCATGTGCTTTAGTAGATAATGCAATGCATTATCACGCAGGGAAGAGAGAAGCAATTTATTAGCCTAATTTAAAATCGCCTTCAGCGAAGAACTGCGCATTTGAATTCATCGATCTGAACGGAACAGCATATTTCCATCAGGCATGCCAAGGTGTGGAGCAGAGCGCCCTTTTATTCTCGGCAGCATATATTACCGTGTTGTTATTCTTCGCCGCTTAAATATCACTGTAGGTTGCGCAAAAGCACTTCCAAACCTGTGAGGCGCGAGGCCGCGACTGGTGAGTAAGGGGGAGAATCAGATAGGGTCATTGTGCAAGTCAGCAGGAGGTCGAAAGGACCTCTTGGGGATTAAAAATACGTGATTTGATTCTGGAAAACGTCACAGGGTGCTTCTTCTAGTATTAAATAATAGCAGCTTCGAGGGTTTACCACAAATTATTTTTTCATATTCCCGTGAAGGGACTTTATTTATTAAAACTCGGAGGACAAACACTCGGAATGAATGAGTCTGAAATTACTATTACATGTGAATCCTTTTTTAGTTCGACACATTTGTGTTTGTAACTTGCAGGGCGATAAGATTTTGTGTGTGCTAAAAACAACGGGGCTTACTTACAAGCCCCATTGCGCCACTTTTACGTCATTTTTCCCATGTTGAAAGTGACGCAAAAGTGGCGCAAGGGCCTTGTAAATAAGCCCCTTTGAGAGTGATAATTCGGGCACAGCGTTGCATTTGGGAAGTGAGCGCTTCTGAGCACTATCTGAAGAGCTCGGTTAATGCTGTATTTACAAAAGCGCTACAATGACGGTGATATTGCTGTTGTGCATGGGGAATTCTGTGCCAAATTTCCACCAGCAAAAACTGAATGCAACGACTCTCCCGTTATTGCAAAGAAAATCCCCAAACCGACCAATTTAGAAAAAAACTTTTCTGAACACGCAGGAGAGTGAAGTGACAGGTACTATGTGGAATGGCTGCCCAAAAGCCCCATTTGGAAACACAAGCCAAGTCGTAGCCCAACTACTTTGTTTGGAATATTTCAGCACATGTGCAGACATTTCTGCACACAAAACTGTACTACTCAGATTTAAACGGGGTGTGCACAGGGGAATGAATAGAAAAAATCAGGGTCATGCCAGGGTACTGGCCATTTTCTGCTTCTTGGCCGCTGGATAATTTCAGAGAACAAGAGGGGTCATGGCTGGCCACTCACAGGTATGTCACGGTCTGTGCAGGGGCTTGCGCCAGGTGTGACTTGCATCACTAGCCGAGTGTGGCAATAAATCACCATGTCACAGTCAATGGAGGACAGGCAGCATGCTGAGCTGGTTTAGTTGGTGATCCCAGGGGACAAATTCAGAAAAATGTAAAAACGGCACACAAACTACTGCCAACATAACAAGTTGATGCCCTGCTCCCCCCTGTCGTGAGTTTGTCACCTGGCCCTTTTCTCACTATTAACTTTTGCCGTTTTTGGGGCGCTCCTCTCAGACATCTTGCTTTGCCACCCTGGACATTGTTCTATTCACTTTATCCAAAAGCTGATCGGTGGGCAGCAGTTTCCAGGGCTGCACACTAGGTGGCTCTAAAAACACTGAGGTGTTGAATGTTCTGATTATTTGAGATATATGTAACATACAAAATTCTATAAAACATCATAACTTGACTGATTATTCCATGTACTTTAAAGGTGCCTGGTGTCTTCCCTACTGACAGAGATGTTTTAAGGCGTGAGCAAAGTGGGCTCTGGCCCAGAACCCCAGCCTTTCATGGAACCTACCCCCTGATAGAGCAGGCTTTTTTTTCCACACAGTTCTTCCCTATTGGACTTGAATTATTTTTATACCTAGATTTTTTAAATAGCTTTTTCCTTTTAATTTATTTTTAATGCAGGTAATGTGTGGGGGATTGTTACTGGTATTTTGTAGAGAAATGTAAGTTTATGTTTTTCAACACCATGCAAAATTCATAAAAAATTTCCTTTCACATCAAAACAAGACCTCAAATATGAGTAATGGCAGTGGGTCACATAGAATATTTACAATAATATTAGTCAGCTGCTGCTATATTGTAATATTGAAAACACACATCATTTTCCAAGAATATTAGATGGAAAAACATTTAGAATTTGTACTAGTCTGCCTGTGCAGTCAGTGACCTGGCCAAAGATGGCATGAAAGAGCTGAAACTGGATCATAAATCCAAAGTTGATCCGAACAGCCCACCAAAATATGTTTGGCCCATGGCCTCTATTAGAAATGGAGTCCATAGTTGGCAGTGGTATGCCAACTGTCCCAGTAGGGACCCTCACTCTAATCAGGGTAAGGGATTCACACAGCTAAGATAACCCCTCCTCACCCGCTGGGTAGCTTGGCAATAGCAATCAGGCTTATCTCAGAGGCAATTTGTAAAGCATTTGTACATACACACACAGGAACAGTGAAACTCAACAAAATGAGGCCAGACCAGTTTATCAATCAATCAATCCAGTAATTTGTAGAGCGCGCTACATACCCGCTAGGGTCTCAAGGCGCTGGGGGGAGGGGGGGCTGCAGCTAGTGGACGAAGAGCCAGGTCTTGAGCAGTCTTCTGAATGCCAGGAGGTTTGTGGTCTGTCGTAGGTGGAGGGGGAGAGTGTTCCAGCTCTTGGTGGCGCGGTGGGGGTAGGCTCTACCTCCGGAAGCAGTTCTGTGGATGTGTGCGACGGCGGCCAGGGATAGGTCGGCGGAGCGGAGTTTCCTGTTGGGTATGTAGAAGGAGAGTCTGCTGTTGAGGTAGGCAGGACCGGTGTTGTGGAGTGCTTTGTGTGCGTGGATCATGAGTTTGAAAGTGATTTTTTTGTCGACGGGGAGCCAGTGCAGTTCCCTGAGGTATGAGGTGATGTGGTCTCTGCATGGGACATCTAGGATCAGTCGTGTGGAAGCGTTCTGGATTCTTTGGAGTCTGCTGATGAGTTTGGCCGGGGCTCCGACGTAGAGGGCGTTTCCATAGTCGAGACGGCTGCTGATGAGGGCGTGGGTGACGGTTTTTCGAGTGATTGTCGGGATCCATCTGTAGATCTTGCGGAGCATGCGCAGGGTATGGAAGCAGGTGGAGGAGACTGCGTTGACTTGGCTGGTCATGCTGAGCTTGGAGTCGAGGATGACCCCCAGGTTGCGTGCATGGTTGGTGGGTGCTGGGGGGGTCCCAGAGATGGGGGCCACCAGGAGTCGTCCCATGCTGAGGGGTTGGGCCCAAGGATGAGGATCTCAGTCTTGTCCGTGTTCAACTTGAGCCAACTTGCTTCCATCCAGTCTGCGACGGCCTTCATTCCCAGGTGCAGGTTGGATTTGGCGGTGAGGGGGTCTTTGGTGAGGGTGAGGATGAGTTGGGTGTCGTCGGCGTAGGAGATTATGTTGAGGTCGTGTAGTCTGGCGATGCGAGCGAGGGGAGCAATGTAGACGTTGAACAGCATCGGACTGAGGGAGGATCCCTGAGGGACGCTGCAGATGTTTTGGTAGTTCCAGATTGGAACGGGGGAGGAGGACTCTCTGGGTTCTGTCAGTGAGAAAGGAGGTGGTCCAGTCCAGGGCCTTGTCTCTGATCCCTACGTCGTAGAGGCGTGTGTGAAGTGTGTGGTGGCAGATGGTGTCGAAGGCGGCGGAGAGGTCGAGGAGGATGAGGGCTGCTGTCTCGCCGTTGTCGAGTAGGATTCTGATGTCGTCTGTGGCGGCGATGGGGGTGGTCTCGGTGCTGTGGTTGCTGCGGAAACCAGATTGGGAGGAGTCCAGGATGTTGTTGTCTTCTAGGTAGCGGGTGAGTTGGGTGTTGACGGTTTTTTCGATGACTTTAGCTGGGAACGGAAGCAGGGAGATCGGCCGGAAGTTCTTGAGGTCGCTCGGGTCTGCCTTGGGCTTCTTAAGTAGGGCGTTGATCTCGGCGTGCTTCTGGGCCTCTGGAAAGGTGGTGTTTCGAAGGAGAGGTTGACGACGTTGCGTAGGTGGGGTGCGATGAGGCTTTTGACTTTGTTGGTGATGTGGTGGGGGAGAGGGTCCGACGAGGAGCCTGAGTGGATGGTGCTCATGGTGTTGATTATGTCCTCGGTGCTTACGTTGATCCATGTGGTCAGAGAGACGTGGTCGGTGGGGTTGGGTGTGTTTGTAGTGGGAGGGTACGTCGGGTTCATTCGGGGGTTGACGCTGTTGTGGATATTGGTGATTTTGTGGTGGAAGAAGGTGGCAAGGGCGTGGCAGAAGACTTGTGATGGCGGGATGTCGTTGGTGCAGGAGCTGGGGCTGGAGAGTTCTTTCACAATGCTAAAGAGTTCTTTGCTGTTGTGTGCATTGCTGTCCAGGTGGTCTTTGAATGAGGCTCTTTTGGTGGTCCTGATGAGGTGGTGGTGGTTGCGGATGGCGTCTTTGAGGGCTGCGTGGTTGGCGGGTGTTCTGTCGCTGCACCAGGAGTTTTCGAGTTTTCGGCAGGTGCGTTTGGAGGCCAGGAGCTCTGGGATGAACCAGCTGGCTCTCAGGCTGGTGTCTCTGCCGGTGGGTTGTCGTACTGGTGCTATGATGTTGGCACAGTTTTCCATCCAGAGTCTGAGTGAGCGGGCCCTGTCCTCTGGGTCGGTCAGGCTGATCGGGGGGTCGAGAGCGAGGTGGGTTTCCTGCTGTTCTTTGGTAACTTTACCCCAGCGTCGGCAGGGGAACTGTGGGGTGCGGTGGTGGGTGACGGGTTTTTGGAAGTTGAAGGGAAAGCAGTGGTGGTCGGTCCAGGTGAGCTCGGAGGCATGGCTGTCGGCGACGTGTGGGCTGGAGGAAAAGATGGCATCGAGCGCGTGGCCGGCGATGTGAGTAGTGGTAGTGACGATCTGTTTCAGTCCGAGGGTGGCGAGGTTGTTGACCAGGGTGGAGGAGTTGCTGTGGTTGTTGTTTTCCAGATGGAAGTTCAGGTAACCAAGCAGGATGTAATTGGCGGAGGTCAGTGCATGCTTGCTGATGAGGTCGGTGATGGAGTTGCTGAATTGGGTACGTGGGCCGGGTGGGCTGTAGATGAGGGTGCCTCTGAGGGTGGTTTTGGGGTCCGCGTGGATCTTGAAGTGCATGTGTTCGGCGGCGGTGAGGGTGTCGTCGGTGTTCGTGGAGACCCTGATGGTGTTCTTGAGGACGATGGCGATTCCTCCTCCGGCTCCGTTGGCGCGGTCTCTGCGGGAGATCTTGTATCCGTCGGGAATGGCCACTGCGATCTCTTGGGAGGAGGTTTCGTTCAGCCAGGTCTCGGTTAGGAAGGCGATGTCTCGGGATGCAGAGGTGAGTAGGTCCCGGAGCTCGACGGCATGCTTGCATGCGGAGTGGGTGTTCAGCAGAATGCAGCGCAGTTGGTTGGGTCCTGTTTCTGTAGGTGCTTTGGCATCGTTAGTGCAGGTGAAGGTGCAGTTTCAGCAGGTGAAGGGGCCGTGGGTGTGCTTGGGGGTAGCTTTGTGGCAGGTAGGCGTCTGTCCGTTGTTGAGCGCAATGAGGGTGTTGGCGTCGTAGTGGAGCCTTGCTCTGTCGGTGGCGGGGGGGCCCGAGGTTCTGGCTATGGGCACGGTCCAGGCACGGACGGGCGCAGACGGGCTTGCCTTAGGCACGCCTTCGGCGCGCCAGCGGTGCGGTCGCGCAGCAGCCGCCCTTTAAGGGGAGGTGGGGAGAAGGGGTCCGCTGGGAGGCGGGAGGGCAGGTGAGCGAATGGGCACGGGGCGGGGCCGCAGGGGAGGCAGCGGCGGGAAAGTAAACAGGGGGGCAACAGCGATGGGGACAAGGGTATCAGCACACACAGGGTACAGAAGGAAAAAGAGGGCAATACAGGCACACGGGGCGCAAAAAAGAAGAGGGGCACAGGCAGGCACTGGCACACAGGGGAGGTCTCCCGGGGGGGGCCACGAACAGAGCGAGGTGGGAAGGAGATTCGGCGCAGGCAGGAGGAGTCAGACAGCAGAGCAGAGCAGATGGTAGGCAGGCAGGAGGAGGAGGGTCCTGGCACAGGTGGCGCTGCAGTGGTGGGGAAGCGACCTACCCGGAGGGTCAAGTTTAGAAAATTAGTAAACATTTATCTGAATAAAACAAGACCAAAAACAAAAAAAATCCTATACACAAGCAAACATATCACTTTTCAAAGATTAAGCAAATGTAGTCCGTGGGAATCTATGGATGGGTCACTTTTAGCACAAAGTACTTTGGATGCGTTGGGGCCGGCGGTGAAAGATGAGATCAATGAGCTGATCTGTAACCATACTCCGGTTCTGGCAGTGGTGATGTGTTGATGTTTGTAGCGATGCGTCAATACAAACATACACTATGAGTCAATGCATGCATTTTCTCCTTCAGTTCACCAAATTCCTCTTTCAAGGGCCATGGGACTGGATTTGGCAATACTTGGCAAGTCAGGACTCTCATCAGAAGAGCACAGGCACTGGTAGGTGACGTCTTTGATGGCACTGAGACTTTTTAATAGGAGGCCAGCACAGTGAAGCCCATGGAGAACCTTGGAAGCAGGATGCTGAAAGCAGAGTCCAGTACTTTCAATCCCAGGGCAGAAGCAGCAATCATCAGGCCAGCACAACAAAGCAACAGGCAGAGCATCAGTTCCTCTTACAGCATCTAGCTCTTCTTTTTTGGATGAATGACCTTTAGTCCAGAAGTGTTGTGATACACTACAGGGGGGTGGGGACAGCTTTGTATGAGGACAGTTAACTCAGCCCTATTCAGGTGTCAGTGACAACTCCTCCCACCACACTAGCTCAGAAAGTCCCATCAGCCTGGTGATGGCCCAGCAGGATATGCAAGGCACACCTCAGCTCCCTCTGTGTGACTATAGTAAATGCACAAGCGCCTGACTGTCATCCTAACCCAGGCGTGGTTTCTATAGATTGCAGAGGCACAGAGGGGTTGAGCAAGAAAAGGCCCACTTTCTTAAAGTCTAATTTCCCAAAATTAAATTAAAAAAATAACTTCATCAAAGATGTACTTTTAAATTGTTTGTTCCGAGACCCCAAACTTAATCTATATCTCTATCAGCTCCTAATAGGAAATTACACTTAAAAGATATTTCAAGGCAATTCTAATGTTACCCTAAGGGAGAGATAGTCCTTGCAATAGTCAATAACGAAATTAGCAGTATTTTACTATTGCGACACCACTACATATCCTACATTTTAAATACACTACACTCAATCCTGGGGCTGCTGTGGGCCTACATTGCGGGTGACCTACATGTAATAAAAGTGAAGGTTTGGGTCGGGCAAGTGGGTGCCCTTGTCAGGTAAACATGGCGCTTTAAAATTGTGTTAGATTTGAAATATTACGGTCACATTGCTATTGCTTTGTTCTGTGTTAAGTTAGCATTCATGGCACCATTTTCTTCCTTTCACCATTTTGAATCATGACCAAATCATATTTCTGATTTCATTACTAAAAGTTGAACCTTGCTGAAAGCATGAGAAAGTTTCTCATTAGCACATACCTTTCCCTTAGGATAGAGGTTTGCTCCCACTAATCCAGCTGCGGATACAAACAGGACGACCTTGCCAGAGAGACAGTGTGTGCCCGGTCTCAGACTCTTAGCTCATCTCTGTGTGCCCCTTTGTCTAAAGCTGCCTTCTGTAGAAAGTTACCGGGTGGGTGTGTCTTGTACTCATGCTGAAACCTATAATCGTTACCATTATGCTTGTGAAAGCCAGTCCCTCAGCAGCTATCTCATGAGGCTGATCAGACTGGGCTCCGCTGCAGCAAAATTACTAATAAAATAACTTGGTTTGTATTCTCTGCTGTTTTACGACTCTTAATTTCTTGGAAGGCTGAGAGGTGGTCACGAGTGGCCCAGGTGGCCCGATTCGGGTCACTTCCTTCAGTTGGCGCCCTAACAGGTACTCCATCGAGCAGACTTATCTCGCTCGCAACTGGGTGTGGAGTACAGGGCCGTGTAAGGTTAGATGGGCGGAGCAGGGATCCCCACAAGACACAGCTTACTTCTTGCAGAGGCCCCGCCTGTCTGATCGGGTGGTGCCTCTCCCAGCGGTCATCTCGGCTGGGGTCCTGAAAGGCGAAACCCTTGGAACTGACTGTTTGGTCCAAAAGGTCGGCAGTGGAGAATAACTTTGTTCGACCTGTGTGCACCAGGTGAGTTTGTCTTGATTCTTGGTGAACATGGCGCCATTTTGAATAATCTTGGGTATGGTCTGGGGACCGTTTCTTGGCTTGCTTGAACTTGTTAGGTCTGTGGACCATTTAGATACTGAGTGCTTGTGGAAACTCTGCCAGACAACGCAATGCATTTGGCTTACTCTTGAAAATGCCTGGGCTTGAGCCTACCTCTTTGGTGCAATCTGAGGACTGACTCTTGGTTTCCTTTGTTTGATGTGGTCTGAGGACCAACTCGTATAATAATAACAAAAAATGAAAAGAGGAGGTAGTATATTTGCGAATTATTTGTCTAGTACGAATAGTGAACGTGCCTTATATTAAGATGCCTTGCTTGAGCACATTGTGGCGTTTGGGGTGCCGTTGTTGTTCTACTGATGCTCGACTCAAGGAAAAACAACCTGCACATCCGAAAGGCACTCCAAATATTGATATGTATACCAAACACAGCATTGGCCCTATTATGTTTAGTACACTGTGGCACAAATATACAACGGACAATACTGAGCTGCACTGGCCACTGACAGGTACCTTTGATGAACAAAAACTGAATTTCCTGCAGGATAAATTGTTTACAAGACAAAGTAGACAGTCGATGTTTGATTCTCTTCAGGTATGGCAAAAGGAATGTAGACAAAGGTGCATGAGAGCAGAAAATGAGGCCCGGAGAGGGAAAATGCAGACAGTGACTCAGAAAGCAGTAGCGTATGATAGAGAGAAAGTAGAAAAAGGTATAGAGTGTGCTGATAGAAAGTTTCGATTGCAATGTGACAAATCTTATGGCGCCCAAAAGGAGGGTGATACATTTGTTGAGGAGCTGTTAGACGCTCAACTTTACCTCCCTATGCTTCTCAGAGAATATACCCTGTTGTCCTGACTCCGTAATGTTTCGCCCCTCCTGCTTCCACCTCTGGTTCTTCTGCTCCCGACCAAGTTGCTTTGGCTACGGCACCTCCTGTTCTTTCTATAGCTTCCCCTAAAGCGGATGCAATAACGGCAAGTCACCCTGCTATGCCTATTGTCTCCACTGATGCTCTCCCGCCATCCCTCACACCCTCAACACAGCCATTAAAAACACTTGTGCCTGCTCCTTCATCTATTGTGTCTTCCTCAAATGTCTCTTCCCCGACATTGTCGAGTATTGGGACGCAGGTGCTTGGACCGGATTAAGGGAATTGGGCAGCAGCTCGAGAACAAATGGGGCGGGTGCAGATTTGATCTGATGTGGGGAATGAGGAGAAAAAGATGGTGGCTGATCAGGCCGCACAGTGGGCCCGGAATCCAATTTACAGCATGGAGGATGTTTGGAGAGTGGTGAAAGATTATGAGACGTTTGTACAGCAGCATGCCTTCAAGCATATGTCGGCTACATTAATAGGGTTGTGGGAACAGTGTTTCATTGGTGTCACACCTCAGATAATTTAGGACATCCGGGAACGTGTGTACACTGCTGGCATGGCTCCTAATGACGTCTTCAGTAATGTTGCCACACTGATTGGTTATCGAGGTAGGTTACAACAGAAAACACCAACAACAGGGTCCCATTTTCCGATGAGGGAAGTACATCCTATTTTTCATCCTGAGATACCGGAGCTGCGTAATCAGCAAAATGCAGTTAACAGACAGCGAGTAGAGGCATACTTTCAAGAACAATGGTTTTACACTACATGGAAAGAGTGAAGTTTTAGCTCCTAAGGGTCAGTTGCCAGATCCTAGGAAAAATCAGACTGCATATTACAAAGAAGTGGGGAGTGTGGTGCAACAGGTCCAGGGCAGGCTCTGACTAGAAAGGCTGGTCACCCCCTACCGCTTCACTCCAGGAAGCATTGGCAGCTAAATCCTAGCATATACATGAGAAGGGAATCCCCCTCTGACACCTAGATAAACACCTTAGTGAGTGTAACACATAGTCTGCTTTACACTCCCCACTTCTTCTTCTTCTTTACTTGCACCAACACTACTTCTTAAAAGGTCCTGAGAAAAGCCAGATTAATCTAAGGCACTGGCTTAAACATGTCGACCAACTAATGGATGTAGGGGGTAGTAACTCGCCACCCTAACATCCCCTAGCCTTATTTTAACCACTGACGGTGGCCCAGTTATTAAAATTTAATTTACCCTCGGGTAATGGAACCTTCGCCAAGCCGTTTTAACCGACACTTCACCTAAACACCCTACACTGCACTCTCAGTAACATACCAGCCCCGCTGTAATCAGGCGTCGCAGCACACCCGGGACACATTAGGTGTCACTGGGTGGGCCCGATGATGAAGCATGCCACTAACTAAGTTGGTGGGTGAGGGCTTCATGATCTCACCAATAAGGTGCCCATGACAAAACCGACTTGAGTCTTAAAACTAACGGTCATATCAAGCAAGTCTGCTTTGATAAATAAATATAATCCCTCGGGGACATGGACTAGCTATCTAGTCCTCTCTCTCTCTCTTGATACGTGCAATCTTGTTTTAAATTATCAGATGGCACCACCACTGCAGCGTACGGTGTTACTACGCTGCGTACTGTAGTCGAGACATCACGTGTTGCCTATCAGTCGCCCAAGTTGCAGAGCTAGTTGCTCTCCTTCGAGTGTGCGAGTTAAGTGAGGGACTGATTGTCAATATTTATACTGACAGCCAGTATGTCTTCGGGGTCGTCCATAATTTTGGGCGGCTTTGGGCGGAGCTGGGATTCTTGACTTCACATGGATTAAAGATCCAGAATGGCCCGCTGATACACAGGCTTTTGTCAGCTCTGACACTTCCCAAAAAGTTAGCAATAGTGAAGTAGAGTGCCCACAAGGTAGTTACTGCTGATGTGGGAAGGGGAAATGCGTTTGCAGATCAGACAGCTAAGGAGACAGCCAGATCTAAGATGAAAAGAATGTTTGTGGCAGGTCCTGTAGATGGGTACCCAGCAATGCGATGTTTGATGATACATTGGAGAACGTTAAGGAAATCTAAATCGAGGCAACAATTGAGGAGATTGCTATATGGCAGGAGAGAACAGGACATTTAGATTATGATGCGTGTTGGACTGATAAATCAGAGGCAGAGATGGATGTTGCCAGAAGCATATGTACTCCCTGTAGCCACCGTGGCACACAGGCCAGTCCACATTAGTGCGAAGGGAGTATGTAAATTGTTAGATCCTGTATGGCAGAATGATAACATCCCTAAGGAAGATGCCCACCTGGTGAAGTATTATATGGTTTGCATGATACATATTCCTGGTACCTTTGCATCACCTAACTTCCCTTTTAAGGTTCTCCAGTTGGATTTCATCAAAATGGAACAAGTCAACAATTTAAAGAATGTTTTGGTGGTTGTTTGTGCGTTCAGTAAATGGATTGCGGCTTACCCCACTAAAGAGAACACAGCCATAGCAACGGCAAAGGCCCTTTTAAAAGAGTTCTTCCCGTGCTTCCGCTTGCCCCATTTGATTTGGAGTCGGAAGTCACTTCAACTTAAAATGTTATCCAGTTAGTGTGCAATGATTTGCACATCAAGCAGAAAGTTCACACAGCAAACCATCCCCAGTGGGCAGGTTTAGTAGAAGTACAATGGTACGCTCAAACTGAAGTTGTCAAAGACGAAAGAAAGCACAGGATTGCAATGGCCAGATGCGTTACCCCTAGCCCTGTTGTCCAGCAGGGCAACAACCCATTCTAGAACAGGATTGTCTCCAAATGAGGTTGTTTTCAGCCGTCCAGCAAATGTCTGGGGCGTCCCACGGCCTCGCCGTTTCTCCGAGATAGAATACCCTTTGCTTGTGGACTACTTGTGCGAGTTGAAAACAAATTTGCATTCTATTCATCAACAGATTCTTGAGGCTCTACCACCAATACCTGAGGGACCAGGTTATGACATTCGATCCAGTGACTACATATTGGTGAAGAACTACCAGAGGTTTGGAGCCATGTTGGAAAGGACCTCTCCTGGTCCTTCTCGCCACCTGGACGGTATAGAAGGTGGACAGCCAGAAGCATTGGATCCACTCGTCTCACTGCCGGAAAGTCCCACCACCTCTTCCCTACGATCAGTGGGTCCTCAATGGTGTAGGGGACAACGAGACAGAGAAGGTGTCGCGCTTTGTTTACGGAGGAGGAGAACAATGCTCTTTTGAATGAGGTGGATCCCCCAGAAGCAAGAGCTGCCCAGGGTCCCCCTCCATCTGGCTCACAGGAGCTTGAGTCTCAGTCCTTCGACCCCTCTGAATTTAAGATCCTTTTTTCGTGACAACAGAGTGCCCAGAGTGGCTAGGGACAATTTGCGCCCCCGACGGCGGGACAGTGCATGAAAGAAAAAGTCAGATTAGTAGGGATGGACTTCATGGATGAAGAATAGGGTGTATGTACCCTCTCCGCAGTATCAACGGTAGACTAGGGAAAGGGAAATTGGTGCATTGTCTGAGACACTGGACAGGATAAGTTGAGGGTGCCTTCCCAGGAGGAAGGGTGCCCGATCCTGAGTGAAGTGGATTTCTTCAGAAAGGGCTGCGATCGCGCTACACCGAGAAGTGCTCAATAGCACCACTGCAGATGAACAATAGGAGTCTACCAGCGAGGCTTAGACAGACGCTGGATTTTTGGGCCTCTCTTCTTTGTTTTATCATCACTGGCTCCATTGTATGACCTTCCTCTGGTAGTCTGAATATATATCAAAATAAAAAATAAAAATAATTACCCATTTGGCCGCCCCCTTATGGAAGAAGAACAGCTGCCCTGCTTTTTGGGCAAACTAGGCCTGGTTGGTCTGCTAAGAAGAAAGTGTTCTGTGCGGTTTTTGTATTGTCATTATTGTTGATTTTGGGAGGGCTGTTCCGGGTTTTGGAGTGCCATTATAATACCCCATTGTGTGTTATATACAGGATTGTTCCTCCAGGTTGTGCTAGAAGAGCAATGCCAAGTAATCTCTTTCTAGATACACACATGAAATCTACTGACTGTTACAAGTTTGTGGACTGCTTACCCATTGTCACTGGTTATAGATATGTTCACCCAGCCCAATTTGTAGAGGTAAAGGGTGAGTTCTGGATGGGATATCCTGGTCCCTGTTTGTACTATAGAAGCCACGAGGGAAGGTATACCAGGGTTATAACACTAATGTGTATTGCGATAGCATGCATACGGAGGAACAGAACGTTACTTTAACAGGGTGGCATTATCAAGATTTGACAGTCACTCAAAAAGCAGGTTACTATCCTGAATGCTGCCCAATAGTAAATAGTACTGACACTTTCTTATACATAAATAGTTCTGGACTGATATTGTTCAAGAATACAATGTCTATGTCCTTAGTGAGGAAAGATGATTGAAATACTATGGGGATGAATACTTGATATGTGACAGGACGACCTTGCCAGAGAGATAGTGTGTGTCCGGTCTCAGACTCTTAGCTCATCTCTGTGTGCCCCTTTGTCTAAAGCTGCCTTCTGTGGAAAGTTAGCGGGTGGGTGTGTATTGTACTCATGCTGAAAACAATAACCGTTACCATTATGCTTGTGAGAGCCAGTCCCTTGGCAGCTATATCATTAGGCTGGTCAGACTGGGCTCCGCTGCAGTGCAATTACAAATAAAATAACTTGGTTTGTATTCTCTACTGTTTACGACGCTTCATTTCTTGGAAGGCTGAGAGGTGGTCGCTAGTGACCCAGGTGGCCCGATTCTGGTCACTTCCTTCAACTGCACACACAGACACTGCAGTGACAGGTGTGAGACATGTTTGCAGGGCTTCTCATGTGGGTGGCACATTCAGCGTTGCAGGCCGACTATTAGCTTTTGATTTGCCGGCCCTGGGCACACCTAGTGCACTTTACTAGGGACTTACTAGTAAATTCAATATGCCAATGATGGATAAACCAATCACCAAAACAATTTAAACTGGGAGCACTTGAACTCTAGCACTGGCCAGCAGTGTTAAAGGGCCCAGAGTCCTAAAACCAGCAAAAACTAAATACAGCACATAGTCATAAAACATAAAGTCAGAAGCAAAAATACAGGGGAAATCATGGCAAAGATTCCAGGTCTAACAGCCCCCAAAATTCTTAGGATGTTCCTGCTTACTGAAGAAGGGAAGTGTTTTTCTCTTTTATTCCGACCCCTTTCGCTCATGCCCCAACACTTAATTTCTCTTGTAAGATTGGAGAACTGGGTGTTATAGTGGACAGGGAGGCTGGGGATTTGTTTTCTGCAGTCCAAGTTTGGTCTAGGTCTTAACATTTATAAAGCAACTGGACCTATCAGATTAAATCAGTGATACTGTTAAGAACTATAAGAACATAAGTCATATTGTAGTCAACTTGGTGGCTTTGCTTCAACTAAATAATTGTGAAAAGGCCTAGCCAACGTTGAATCACTAATGGTGGCTTTGCCCCAACTAAATAACTTATGAAAAGACCAAGCCAACTGAATCACTATGCAAGAAAAAACAGACTTACCAACATGTGAACTATAAATGCAGGCTAAATCAAAATGTATTTAAGATCATATCAACACCTCACCTAACCCTTCTCAGTTTTCCTACTGACATATTTGATCCAATACTATCCTTTCCCAGGAATCCAAACTCCCATGCTCATTTAGTAAGTATATGGAATTCCCAACTGCTTTTCCAACAAGACATTTTCTATGAGAAACAAAATCTGATCAAGTCAAGTCAAGTCAAGTCATAGAATTTGTATAGCGCACTACATACCCAGAGGGTTTCAAGGCGCTTAGGAGGGGAGGAGGATTACTTGTCAAATATCCACGTTTTAAGTTGCTTTCTGAATGCTAGGTGGTTCTGGGTAAGGCGAAGGTAAGCGGGGAGTGAGTTCCATGTTTTAGCAGCCAGGTATGAAAAGGATCTGCCTCCCATGGTGGACTTGTTGATGCGAGGTACAGTGGCGAGGGCTTGGCTGGAAGAACGTAGTTGGCGGGAGGGGGTGTAGAAGGACAGTCTTGAGTTGAGGCAATCTGGTCCGATGTCGTAGAGTGCTTTGTGTGCGTGGGTTAGCAGTCGGAAAGTGATTCTCTTATTGACGGGTAGCCAGTGGAGGTCTTTCAGGTGACCAGAGATGTGTTCGTTGCGTGGGATGTCTAATATGAGCCTGGCTGAGGCGTTTTGGATTCGTTGGAGTTTCTTCTGGAGTTTTGCGGTAGTACCTGCGTAGAGGGTGTTTCCGTAGTCCAGTCGGCTCGTGACCAGAGCGTGGGTGACTGTTTTCCTTGTTTCGGAGGGGATCCAGCGAAATGTTTTTCTGAGCATGCGAAGAATGTTGAAGCAGGAAGAGGATACGGCGCTGACTTGTCTGTTCATTGAGAGTGAGGAATCCAGGATGACGCCTAGGTTCCGTGCGTGGTCTGTCGGGATGGGTGCTTTTCCGAGGGCTTCCGGCCACCAGGAGTCGTCCCATGCAGAGGGGGATGTACCTAAGATGAGGACATCTGTTTTGTCTGAGTTCAGTTTCAGACGGCTTTGTTTCATCCATTCGGCAACTTCTTTCAATCCTTCGTGTAGGTTAGTTTTGGCGGTGCTGGGGTCGTTGGTGAGAGAGAGGATCAGTTGAGTGTCGTCCGCGTAAGAGATGATGTTGAGGTTGTGTTGGCGTGCGATGGCCGCGAGGGGGCTCATGTATACGTTGAAGAGGGTGGGACTGAGAGAGGATCCTTGTGGTACGCCGCAGATGACTTCAGAGGCCTCGGACTTGAATGGTGGAAGGCGGACTCTCTGGGTTCTTCCGGTGAGGAACGAGGTGATCCATTCAAGCGCTTTTCCTTGGATTCCGATGTTATTGAGGCGTTGTAAAAGGGTGCTGTGGCAGACTGTGTCGAAAGCTGCAGAGAGGTCAAGGAGGATGAGGGCGACTGTGTCTCCATTGTCCAGTAGAGTTCGAATGTCGTCTGTTGCTGCGATGAGGGCGGTTTCAGTGCTGTGTTTTGCTCGGAAGCCAGATTGTGAGGGATCGAGGGAATTATTGGCTTCGAGGAAGGCGGCGAGCTGGTTGTTGATAGCTTTCTCGATTACTTTGGCCGGGAATGGAAGAAGCGAGAAGGGGCGGTAATTTTTGAGTTCGGTGGGGTCCGCTGTTGGTTTTTTCAGAAGGGCGGTGAGTTCAGCGTGTTTCCAGTCTTCCGGGAAGGTGGCGGAGTTGATGGAGCAGTTGATGACGTCTCGGAGGTGCGGTGCTATGACGGAGTCTGCTTTGTTGAAGATGTGGTGAGGACATGGGTCTGTGGGGGATCCTGAGTGGATGGAATTCATCAGGCGGATGGTGTCCTCAGTGGAGATTGGGTTCCAGTCGTTAAGGGTGTTCACGGGGGGAAGATGATCAGCAAATGGTAGGGTGGGTTGGTTTCCGGGTTGGTTGTCAAAGCTGTTGTGGATGTCTGCAATCTTGTTGTGGAAAAATGAGGCTAGGGAGTCGCAGAGGGTTTGAGAGGGGGTAATGTCGTTGGAGTTGGCCGAGGGATTGGAAAATTCCTTGACGATGTTGAAAAGTTCCTTGCTGTTGTGGGCGTTGTTGTCAAGTCGATCCTTGAATGCTGTTTTCTTGGCTTTTCGGATCAGTCGGTGGTGAGTGCGGGTGGCGCTTTTGAAGGCGTCCTTGGTGCTGGTGGTTGGGTCTTTGTGTATCAACAACAATAAGCTTTATTTCGAGAACTTGTATCATAACAGCAAGAGAACATACAGGCGTAAAAAATGATTAAAAGATATAAAAAAGATAAGCAATTCATAAAACACATGCCACAATATACATACAGATTCCACCCTTTGCTAGAACATGGCATATGCCGCATACATACTGTTGAGTGGTTGTTATAACCAGGTCCATCGTGCAGTAACCACTTGAATTACTCAGTGCTAATTCTAGGACCAGCTAAGCGTTAAAGTTGAGTCCAGTTTATATGCCTTACAATAAAATGATCGAATTAAAGGAAATTCATCATGTACATACATCCTTGCAATAAAAGGGGTTAAACTTCATTAAAAAAACAATCTGAGTGTTTCAGTGGTTAAAATATGGTTAAATTATGCTACATACAGAGGCGAAGTACCTAGTGGTCATGTGTTGTGGTGCTTGACCTGCAGACCCTCTTATTTTAGAGCTGGTGTGGTGACCAGTGTGACTGCTATATGCAATAAAGTGCATGTGTGTCGCCTCTGGTGGAGTAAATGTTTCTCTAGATAAGAGTGCTTAATGCTCATGGCCAATTAGGTGTTGGGGGCCAACCCACTGCCTTCTACAAATCTCTCTTGGGCCTTTTTTCCGAATGCCCCACATGTGGCCTAGAAACTTAGCAACTGCACAGCGGAAAGGAGATCTGGTTTCCGAATTGAGGATACGCAAGGCATCCCAGTAGTTCTGTGTGCCCATTTGCTGACAAATGGGTTTTATCCATTTTGATCTTGGGTGAAAGTAAGCTGGACATGCGAACAGCATGTGGACAACAGACTCCACGGGTGCCTTGCATCCTGGCAATTACTTGAGCTCGGTAAATTGTATATAGAATTTCCTATGCCGGGGCACCTGAATTAAGTCAAGGTAAGATTTCAGGAATCTGACCTGTTTGTGCTGTAGGAATTCTATGGTAAGTTTCTCCTGGTCAGGCCTGATGTAATCTTTTTGCACAACTAATTCCCAGTAGTATCGCTTTACTTTATTTTTTTGGAGCAGGGGTGAGTCAGATTTTTCCCATACTTCCAGAGCCCTACGTCGGACACCAGCTTTCTTAAATTTCTTATCCACTCCACCTTATTCCAAGTATCCAAACGGATAACCTCTGGCAGGCCTTCACCGTAAGGTAATAGATCCAGAGTCCTTCAAATTCTTGCCCAAAACAATAACAGGCAGAGCATAATAATGTCACTTATATGGCGTCGTCCTATGTCTAACCAGTAGAGGAGTGAGCGCGGTGCTTTGTGGCAACATCACTAAATTCCTTAGAATTTGTGCTCTGATCTGCTGAGCTCGGTTGGCTTATCGAACCCACATAGCTCTGCCCCATACAAGGCAGAGCTAACTGCTTTTAAGTCGTAAGCCTGCAGGGTAGCAACAACAGGTCTACTGTGAGAGGAAAGATGTTCTTTCCCTAGTATCCCAGTGACACGCCTATGACTCAAAACCATCTTAGTAAAGTGGGGCTTCCAAGTCATTTTCTCTGAGAGTCTGACTCCTAGGTAGTTGAAGGTACTAACTCTTTCCATGGGAGTTCCTCCTAACGTTGGTTTGCCTTTATATGACTTGTGGGGGTTGAAAGCCATGAATTTGGTTTTTGAGGTGTTTATTGCCAGGCCCCTGCTGTCGCAAAAGTGTTTAAATCTATATAATAATGACTGTACCCTGCCCGGGTTTTTGACACCAGCAGGGTGTTGTCTGCAAATAAGAGGGTTACTACCTTTCCCACTCCTAGGGATGGTGTGTCAGCAGGTTCTTGTGATAAAAGACATACCAATCCATTCATATACAGGGAAAAGAGCGCGGGCCAGGATGCAATCTTGGCGAACTCCTCTGCTAACTGGAATACGGTCAGTGAGGCCAATCAGTACGACTTTCCACTAGAGAAGCAAGAGTCAAAATACCTGGTCATTTGTCCCTGCCTTCTCCCTAAAGCCAGCTTGGTATTGTGATAGAATTACATTGTCTTCTTCCCATGTTTTGATCTATGATAAAATGTAATGCATCTAGCAGGCTAATGAGCCTGTAATTATTGGGGTCTTCTGTATCCCCTTTTTTATGTATAGGGACCACCTCTGCCCCTTCCACGACCCTGGGACTGGGGCGCCACTCACTATAGCATTTGAAAGAAGTAAGATATAGCAAGCCCAATTGGAGATGTCGGGTAAGAAAAGATCCGTCAGGATACCATCTGGCCCTGGGGCTTTAGACTGTACCATTCAGGTGATAGTGCCCTCAATCTCACTCAAGGTGAAGAAGTTGTCATTCAGGGGCTGGGTAGGGCAAACAGCTTTCTCCATTGGGGGCAGGTCAACAACCTCTGAATAGAGCTTTCTAAAGTGGTTGTGTCAGGCTTGAGCTGTAATTTGATTTGGGGGAGTGGGGTCCCTGATTCGTCGGCCCAGGTAAATAAAGACCAAAAAGTTGTGAAATCTTTGTCGGCACAGGCTTCCTTAAGTTGCTGCCAATGGGACACATCCCACGCCCTTTTCGCTTGGTACTGGGTTGCCTTATAACGCTTCCTAGAGGCTCTAATTAGGCTGTTGTGTTTTTAGTTAGTATCCGAGGCTAGATTTAACCACTCAGATTTACAGTACATTGGGTACGGAGAAGCTGTCCCCACCTTAGGTTTGCTGGCCCTTGAGTTGCTTCCAAATGCAATAAAATAGGAACTTATTCGGTCGAGGAGACAAGAGACGTCCATCTGTCTGGACGTCGGCATGGTGGCCACCATGCCTAGGTGAGGCCCCCACACCTCGGAAGGAAGTCAGAAATCTCGGGGTCTGGCTAGATACTGACCTGTCTTTCGGACCACAGATTAACAGGGTGACGGGCATTTGCTTCAGCATTCTAAAAACTCTGCGGAAGGTCCTAATTCTCCTTCCTACGGCCGCCCGCAGAACGCTGGTGCACGCCCTAGTCACCTCACGCATGGACTTTGGCAACCTACTCTATTTGGGAGCTACCTGTAAAGCGATAAATCGACTTCAGGTGCTACAGAATGCTGCAGCTCGCCTTATCTTAAACCTCCCAAAAAGATCGAACTCCAAGGCTGCCCTCCAGTCACTCCACTGGCTGCCAGTGAGGAGCAGAGTTGAATTTAAGTCCCTCTGTACCTGCCACCGTATCCTCGCTAAGAAGGCGCCAGCACCACTCCAGAACCTTATCACAAGGTATGCACCAACTCGTGCACTGCGCTCCTCGCAAGGAGGCTTACTTAAGGTCCCTAGGGTGAAAAAGGCCCGTATGGGAGGAAGATCCTTCCGATACCTGGCGGCAAAAAGCTGGAATAATTTACCTCTCAATCTCCGTCTGGACCCCTCCGAATCTAGTTTACGGAGGAAATTAAAAACTCACCTCTTTTCAAAATAAGTGGGCTCCTCCCCTACTTCTCTTTCAGAGTGCTTCAGTTCAGCGCGGGGACACGCATTCTGCGTAACCAGGCGCTCTATAAATGCCCCTTAATAATAATAATAAAGAGTGGACGATGTCCACTTTGGCCGTTCCACCTATGTTTAGAATCTGGGACTGTAGTTCGAGCATACCTACCACCAGATCTTTCTGCATCCCTGTGAATTTATCTTTATGCAGGGCCTTCTTCTGCCATTTTAGACTACGCCTGTCATTGGATGCAAAGACTTCCTTAGCAATGCTTAGGGATTGGGTTCCATTAAGATTTCAACCCCACAGTGGCATCATACTTCGACAGAGTGGGTTATGATCACTGTGGGTTGTAGCGCCCACAGTCATATCAACTACTCTTCTCCAGGGTCTCATGTCTAGTAAGATGTAGTCAATGCAAGATGGGCTACTAATCCTATTAAAGGTGTTCGCACCCTGTCTGTCGGATTTCATTCTCCCATTCACAGCCCTTAGCCCATGTTCTAGATTTAGATTTAGGGTGTTTACTTGGAGCGCCAACTGCATCCATTTCTTAACTGGGGGGAGATCTAAGTTAGGAACAGCCCACTTCAGATCGTCTTCACATGTACCCGTTATGTCTTCTTTGTCTAGAGGTTCGAATGTGGTATTGAAGTCACCTGCTACTATTAGGCTTGATTGAGTGGGACTCTAGCCCAATAGCTCCTCCAATTACATAAGTGTGCCGGAAGGTCTACCCCCCTAATCCCCATTACATAGATATTGAATAAGTCAATGGGTTTCTACTGGTGGGCCTCGATAGGGATCCTCAAAATATCTGAGCTGTTGATGACAAGGGAGGAAATGTGCCTTACCAACACAATCTTAACCCAAATTATCAACCACCTGCCAGTTGTCCTATCCCCTTGGTAGTTGCTGCGGAACAGTAACAGGCATAACCTGGTTTATATGGGGAGCCAAGCTCCAGGTCTCGTGGAAAATGCATATGTCAAATCCTTCAATACAATTATTCCAATGGGGAAGAGACATTTTGATACTTAGCCCTGCCACGTTCAAAGATACTATATTGAGCAAACAATTGGGTACTGGGCTGGGGCACAATGGGGCACTCAGGCTAGCTAGGCAGCAGCTAATGGGAGCCTGGTTCGTTACTTTGGAACTTGTGTTTACACCAGAGACTACCCCCTTAGTTCAATTTGCTGATCTGCTCCCTTCGAATTCTTGCACATTTCCTATCACTCTCTTATATTTGATGACTGGGAACCCACTAGGCCAGCACTGGCAGTCGGTTTCATAGTATGATTGGGGACGGTACCTGTCCTGCTGATGGTCCTTCCCCTGGAGGCAGTCATTGGACTCTAGATGTGAACTGCAAGTTGTCCCGCAGGCGTGGAGGGGAAGTTAGTTTTTAACAGAACTGTGGGGATATGGTGATTGAATTGGATGAGGGATGAATTGGGGGGTAGCTTTGAAATTCTAGGGCTAACAGATTTTCAGCTAGTTCGTCCCCTTTGAAGGTTAATTCAATGCAGTCAGTGGGCTGGTCAGGAGCTGTATGTCTTCTTGCCCTTACGATGTCATCATGAATCACAGAATGACATCATCTATTGTGGCAAATCCAGTGGATCGCTTTGTTTGTCAAAGAGTTTTCCCCCTTATATCCCTTCCTCCCTCCTACTTTTGAGACCTTTACCATATAGATTTTCCGGACAGCCAACAATTTGGGGGGGGACTCGTGAGGGTGTCTGTAGCCTGCCTTGTCTTGTCGGGGGTGCCCCCCAATGCATAACGTTGCTTGATACCCTGGGATGATTGAGATGACTACGCTCTACCATTGTATTTGGAGGGAAATTAGACTTAGGGACATTAGTTCGGGTAATTCATAAGTACAAGGGTGCACAGTGGGGGAAGTGGAGGCGCCGATATGAAGGGGGGACCCTTTTTGATGCGCAGGATGGGTCTGAAATTAGTCAGTCATGGCTAGGTGGACTAGCTGTTCTCAATGCATACTCAATAAAAAGAAAGGGTCGTGGGTTGCTCTGTACTATTTGCTTTAACAGCAATGAACGGCCGTCAATCATAGATCTCATACTGCTTACTACTTCTGCCCATAAATCACTAATGAGATGGTAGGTGTTCTGATCAGGACAATGAGATTTAAGTGTTGATTCATGCGTTGCATATAAATGTTTGTGAGCGTTATCGTCCCATTTGGTCATCTGTTAAGTCTAGGCAGGGGGTAAACCTGTGGCTACATTGAAGCACTGGGTCAGGCTGGTTCAAAGAGGGGGTGTCAGTAGGAGGTGGATGAACCCTCACTGTGTGTGATGCATCTCCCTGTTCGCTGGGGACAGCGCTCCTATTAATTGGTCTCCTGAACATTTCCATGATGACCAGTGTACAACTAGTAATAGTGATGCTAGGGGGAATCTTGCCGGTCACTGTACCTAAGCTAGTTGTTGGTTCAGTGTCTAAAATGCCTTCGCATTCTTCTAGCAGGCAGTCAATACAATCTAAGATGAAGTTATTGCCTGCGTGTTTTGCTGAATTCTTGTCTTTTTTCCCCTTTTCGCGCAGCCGAACATCCCATGCACTCCACAGCTTTCCTTTTCCCCATCCCACGTTATGGCCCAGTCCGGCAATTAGCAGTGAAGGAGGGACAAACAAGACCCAAGGGGCGCGGCGCTGGACATAAGCAGCCGTCACCACTGTGAAGCATGCCCAAAGATCCAGTCTTACTGGAAGACCTTGTCCCACCCAAGCAGGGCAACGGTGAGTAAAACAGAGATATGGGACCTCCAATAGTTGCATGTATAGGGCACATAATTAGACCTCTTTAAGCTAAATAGTTTTCAATGCTTGTTAGTAAAAGATGTTGTGAAGGCAGTAAGCTAAAATAGGCGGGATATGTTTGGCCTTCCTCACGCCGCACAGGATGGTCAGTCACATGAGGCAAATTGAGGCATAGCTTGAGTATAGTTAATCAAAGAGGGCTGTGGACCAAACAGAATTAGTCTAGAATATTAGTACCTCGTGAAATGGCCATTGAGCCTCAGGGGTGTCCAGAGAACAAGATGCAAGGGGGAGTGGCCCTGCCCTGCCTCTTCCTGGCAATGATGGGCATGGACAGGCCTGCCCATGGCCCAGGCTGTCCCCGGGCGCGACCTGTCAACGTCCTGCACCACGGGGTAGAGGCAGCGCTTTGAGCGCGTTGGAGATGCCTCCCCCTTGTCAGCGATAGCTGTGGCAGCTGTGGTGCAGGTCGCATATTGCACCCTGGGGCTTGTCCCACCAGGGTGCCTAGCGAGCAATCAGCAGTTCCAGCAGAGACGGAGGTTGCACCCTGGTAGTGAGATCCCACCAGGGTGGAAAGAAACCAAAGTTAGTGCCCCCAGCAAGGTTCCAACAGATCAGCCAGTCCCCGATCAAGTGTATCCTTCTCTCTGTTATTTAATCCATAGAAGGAGCCACCACCTCTGGTTTTAGAGGATGTGAGTGTCTCCATTCACCAACATGCAGATGACACAAAAATCTTCCTAAAACACTGACAATAGTGACAACTTCACTCTTAGCAGTTGCCTTGACAGACGGAAAAGGGTAAACATGGGTGTGGGAGAATCTCTTCGTGCCAACAACTGAAAACTGAGGGGCTTATTTACAATCCGCTTGCGCCACCTGTTCATCACTTTTAAAATGGGAAATTGTGACATACCGGTGACGCAAGGGGGTTGTGACTAAGCCCCTGAAATCTTCTGGTCATAACAATATGTGGACCCATCTCTACTGGACCTACAAAAATAAAAAATAAAAACATTAAAAAGTCACCCTCTTTCTCTTCCACTGTTTAGTTTGCTTGTCTTTACACAGGAGTCAGCCTTATAAGCACACATTTGCAGGATGACCTAGTGTGTACATTTCTAACCTCACTCACTCACTCCAAAAAATACACCACGTAATCTCCTCAGAGCAGGTGGAAAAAACAGCCATGGCTCCTATTGTCTACAGAAGGCATCTTCGAAACACTCCACATTTCTCATAAATGCTGCTCAAAGCAATACTCAGTACAACTGCAAGACCAGTCACATTCACAAGCAAACGTAAACACATCCCCTCAAACTTTGTGACCTTTATTAGTTTCCATTGGCCATCCTTTGCCTCCAACAAAATCAATGATCAATTTGAAATTAAGCTGCACTTCCTCAATGAAAAAAACCATTCACCCGACCAACCTTCCCTACTCATGTGAAGTACTCTGCGGATCATTTTTAGCATCACCATAAAAGATGAAACTCCCTGAAACTGGAATTAACAAGATTCAAAACTGGATGTGCTCAAAAGCACATATTACAAGGGCCACAGCTACTGGCTGGAGATGTTCTCTTTTTGACATTTAAACAAAATACATCTTTCCCTGAGTTCCTAAAATCCACTGTTGATCTGCCCACATTTAATCACTGCCCCAGATAGTGTTTTTAGGATCATTGCAAGAATCATTCTTCTGCTGTTGTAGATGCTGTCATAACATTTTTCTCAGTCATATGTAATAGGATCCAGTGAGTTATCTTCAAAGCTCTCTAACGCACCATGGAGTAGGCATGACATATATAACATATAAATGAATACATTGTTTTAATTTATGCTAAAAGGCATCTCTAGAAGGCACATTGCTTTCATGTATGCTGCCGTGATCTGGATGAGCTGTGCAAACCACAATGACACACTCTAATGAGAGAAAATTGTTCAGGGTTTGCTTTTGTGTTAAATCTGAGGAGCATCGGTTATATTTTTACCTTATGATATACTGCACTATATTATTGGATTGACATTTTCTTATGTCATTTTCCGGCTTTGTATGTGTGGTGTATTTGTCAAACAACTCATAAATGAGAAAACATTTATTAATGTTCCCCATATCTAATGTTTCAAACTTTTCCTGAATGAAGATATTTATGTGGTAAAATTAAGGATCACTAGTGACTTGAAGTATTTCAACTAGAATACTGCCGTCGAATAAAGGAGTCCCTCAGAGGTCTTTTCGGTCTTGTTTTTTTTAATATCGGAAACACCGTTTCTTCCAGTTTTTAGATGCTCTTTAATGTCGAGGACTGAATGCTAATTTAGACTAGTAAGTACTTTCCAACATAAAAAAAACAATTTCCATTTTTATTATGGGAATTCAAATAATATAGACCCTATGAACTAGTGCTTCGGAAATAACTTTTAAAACTTTCTTAAAATGCATGAACCTTGAATGCCCCATTCTATAAATGATGAAGGGCGATTCAACTATACGTTTGTTAACCAAATACACTTTTGTGCAATGCATTTAATACTTTCATTCCAAATAAATAAGATAGCAGTTTTGAAATTGATTGTGTGTCAGAGTATGAAAAGCACGCAGTCAGGTTTTGGGTACAATCGTTGTTCAGAAATATTTGACAAAATCAATCATATGTTCAGAAAGAGATTATAGACACAAGAAAAGATGAGCAGATTCAGCAAGAAAATGCTGGCTTAATGTTGAGGACGCTTGTTTGCGGTTGCTGAAGTTTGACGAAATGTGTCCCTATTCCGATGTGAACATTTTCAAATCGACAACTACACCTGCTCCTAAATTCTGAGGTGAAATTCGCACATAAAAGATTGAAAGAGTTTGTGTAGAGTGTAGATTGTCATGGAAAATGTACAGCTCGGAAAATCATTCTCTTCGTTTATACTAGCTGGCATATAATTGATGCTATTAAGGAATAAATCAAAGGACAAAAACTGAAAAAGCCACCTCGTGGGTAAAAACCAAAGCAACAGGGCCAAGTTCTATTCATCTGGGGTCCCATTTAGGAGCCTCGTTTAAGCAATGGCTCTCGGAAATTCTTTTACGTATTTCCTAAGAGGCACATCAGGGATTTGTTCGAAACGGGTATAAGAGGCAATATATATACAGTGTAAATCATACAGTATATTCAAAAAGAGAAATAAGGAATTCCACGTTGTTGTGCCTTGTCTTAAGATGTCTTTATTGAAGATACACTCAGTTCTTATAAGCAGACAGCCAACGTGTTTCGCCCAGTCATGGGCTTCTTCAGGGCTGATAGCATAAAGTAGTCAGTTCGCCAGGTAATTAAAATCAGGTCCCAACTCTAATCTCGTTCGTGTCGGGATTTAGGATCTATAGGGAATTGACCTCTCAGGTAAGATGCGATGGTGGTCCAAATAGAAATGAGAAATCCAATATCAGCCTCTTTGTGGCTATTCCGTAGTTGGGGTAATCACTATTTGAACGAAGAGCTCCATGTATGAGCCGTGTCCGGCACTGTCTCGTCCCGGCAGGAAAAAGTAGTGAATATAGGCAGATCAGGGACCTCACTGTGTTATCCAAATAGCAGCTGAGGAGAATCCATCCATCCATTCATCTATCCATCCATCCACAGATTTGTATAGTGTGCTGTTAACCCACTAGATGTCCTGGCACTGATGAAAACAGACTCAGTAGGTCTAAAAGTAGCCAACGAACACAGCAAGTTTTTCATAGCCTTCCGAAACAGTAATTGGCTTGGTAGAAGTCTGATACACACCTGTAAATAATTCCAGTGCTTAGCTGGCTGATATGAAAAAGCAGCCCTCTCACCAAGCCTTCCTGAACTTTGGAACACACAAGCGGGTCAGACGAGCAGAGTGTCTATTACAAGAATGGTGACCTTGGTTGACGAATGATCATGTTATGTTTTAACGGAGATGTTCTCAAAATACAGATTAAAACAGTAAAACGTTTACCAAGTATGATAAAAATTATGGAAAGTAATATTAACTGGACTATAATTTCTGGTCAAAGTCAGCAAAATTTGATAAAGCAATGGATAAGGAGCGGTTTGATTAAAGAGTCTATTTGTCTGTGCAAAAAGGGAAGCCAAGTCCTAGTTTTATTAGTTACGTTTTTTCTTTATATTTTTGCCTGCTGTACAGTGTTTTTCTTGTACATTTTATTTCGGAGGAATTGAATCAAGAATTGTTGCTATTGTTGATGTATTTGATGTGGTGGTATTGCAATTGCTTAAATTGGGTATAGAGTCAAAATATCACGTTTTTTTTATCGACTAGACATAATATCAAGTAAAAAATATAAAATAGACATAATATCGACTAGACATAATATAGACTACCAAAATATTGACTAGAACATTTTAATATCGAATAGAATGGACATAATGTCAAATCAAAAATATAGAATGGACATAATATTGACTAGACAGAATATAGACAACAAAAATATCGAACTTAAAGTAAGTTAATATTAATTTTTAATTTGTGTGTAATATAATTCTGTAGCGGGTTGTGGGTTTATAGGGGAATAGGGTGAGAAGTAATTTAATTATAATTAATTAAATATGTTATTTTATTTATTGTTATTATTTAGAATTAATTGTTAATTAATTATTAATTGGTAATTAATTAAAATATAGTTGGTAATTAATTTTAATTGATTAATTGATAAATATGTTAATTTTTTTTCTGTAGCGGGTTGTGGGTTTATAGGGGAATAGGGTGGGAAGTAATTTAATTATAATTAATTAAATATGTTATTTTATTTATTGGTATTTTTTTAGAATTAATTGTTAATTAATTATTAATTGGTAATTAATTAAAATATAATTGATAATTAATTTCAATTGATTATTGATAAATATGTTAATTTTAGTAATTTATTTTCTGTAGCGGGTTGCGGGTTTATAGGAGACTAGGGTGGGAATTAATTTAATTATAATTAATGAAATATATTATTTTATTTATTGGTATTTATTTAGAATTCATTGGTAATTAATTATTAATTGGTAATTAATTAAAATATAATTGGTAATTAATTTTAATTGATTAATTGATAAATATGTTAATTTTAGTAATTTATTTTCTGTAGCAGGTTGTGGGTTTATAGAGGAATATGGTGGGAAGTAATTTAATTATAATTAATTAAATATGTTATTTTATTTATTGGTATGTATTTAAAATGAATTGTCAATTAATTATTTCTTTGTAAATAATTAAAATATAATTTTAATTATTTTTAATTGATTAATTGATGAATATGTTAATTTCTGTAATTTATTTTCTGTAGTGGGTTGTGGTTTTATAGGGGAATAGGGTGGGAAGTAATTTAATTATAATTAATTAAATATGTTATATTATTTATTGTTATTTATTTAGAATTAATTATTAATTGGTAATTAATTAAAATATAATTTGTAATTTATTGTAATTGATTAATTGATAAATATGTTACTTTTATTACATTATGTTCTGTAGTGGGTTGTGTGTTTATAGGGTAATAGCTTGGGAAGTAATTTAATTGTAAGTAATTACATTATTTAAATATTTGTTGTCTCTAATTTTTATTTATTTTTATATTGTAAATTAATTTATTGGTAATTGGTAAATAATTAGTATTAGTAGGTACTTTTTATTATTAGTTAATTTTATTTGTAATTTCAATTGATTAATTAATATATTTTATTAAATTGTAAAATATTTTAATTATTTTGTAATTGGTATTAATATTTATGTTATTTATATTTATATATGAAGTATTTACTTTCCCTACTATTGCACTCACTGGAGTGGGAATAGTAATTTTTACCCCTACGCTATCCAACGCTTCCCCTACTGTTGCACTCACTGGAGTGGGAATAGTAATTTTTACCCCTACGCTATCCAACACTTTCCCTACTGTTGCACTCTCTGGAGTTGGAATAGTAATTTTTACCCCTTCGCTATCCAACGCTTTCCCTACTGTTGCACTCACTGGAGTGTGAATAGTAATTTTTACCCCTACGCTATCCAACGCTTTCCCTACTGATGCACTCTCTGGAGTTGGAATAATAATTTTTACCCCTACGCTATCCAACGCTTTGCCTACTGTTGCACTCACTGGAGTGGGAATAGTAATTTTTATCCCTATGCTATCCAACCCTTTCCCTACTGTTGCACTCCTTGGAGTGGGAATAGTGATTTTTACTCCTACGCTATCCAACACTTTCACTACTGTTGCACTCTCTGGAGTGGGAATAGTTATTTTTACCACTACGCTATCCAATGCCTTCCCTACTGTTGCACTCTCTGGAGGGGGAATAGTAATTTTTACCCCTACGCTATTTAATTTAATTTTTAATTTAATAACGATTTCTAAAGCGCCTGGTGACCCAAGGGCATCCCCGCGCTATAAGATTTGTGATCCTGTTGAGGGGGAGGAGAGGGAGGGGAGACAGTCAAGGGGACTTCATTTAGGAAACAGATGAGTCTTTAATTTCTTGCGGAATGCTAGGTAGTTAGTTCAAGTCTGAGGGAGCGGGGAAGAGCGTTCCATCCCGTAGCTGCTTGAACGGAGAATTGTCGTCCTCCTGTGCGGGTTCTTTCGAATCTAGGAATGCTAGCTAGGTTCTCATTCTGGGATCGTAGGGATCTGGTTGCTGTGTAGGGGGTGATCATTTTGCTGAGGATCGCCGGGCCAGATCCGTTGATCAGCTTATGTGTCGTACACATCGCTTTGAATTCCCCCCCTTGGCGCACAGGGAGCCAGTGCAGAGCTTTGAGGGCCGGCTTGGCGGACATTCTGGAGGGGATGTTAGTGAGCAGGCGTGCCGCCGCATTTTGTGTCTGCTGGAGTTTCGTTAGGGTGGCCTCAGGGGGTCCCAGATAAACCAGATTGCTGTAGTCCAGGCGGGACAGTACTAGTCCCTGAATGAGTAGTTTCCTAGAAGTAGGTGGCAGTAAGGGCAGGATCTTGCGGGTCGTGCGCATGAGCCCGAAGCAGGTGCCCGAGGTTTTGGTTGCTTGTGTTTTCATAGTAAGCTCTGGTTCGAGCCACACACCGAGTGTCTTAATTTCACGTTTCGGGGGGGGGGGGATTTCCCCGAACACATCGGGCCAGAGTGCTGGAGGGATGGTCGTCCATTGTTTTCCTAGGAGCATCACCTCCGTCTTTGTCCCATTTAGTTTTAATGATGAGTTATTCATCCAGTTGTGAATTCCTGTAAGGCAGTTGGTCAGGTTTCCAACGCTTCCCTACTGTTCCAAGCTATCCAACGCTTTCCCTACTGTTGCTCTCTTTGGAGTGGTAATAGTAATTTTAACCCTCTCACTATCCAACGCTTGCCCTGCTGTTGCACCCTCTGGAGTTGGAATAGTAATTTTTACCCCTACACTATCCAACGCTTTCCCTACTGTTGCACTCACTGGAGTGGGAATAGTAATTTTTACCCCTACGCTATCCAACGCTTTCCCTACTGTTGCACTCTCTGGAGTGTGAATAGTAAATTTAACCCTCTCGCTATCCTACAGAAAAAATATTGTATATGTTTTGTTAATAATATGTATATATATATGTTTTAAACATTTTTTTTTAGTTACATTAATTATTTATTAATTTTAAGTTTATTTAAATATTTTAAGAATGTTTAAATTAATTATATTTATTATTATATTCGTTTTAAATTACTGTTAAGATATTTAAAAATTTCGATATTTTGACTATATTTTTTCCTAACGATGTTTTGGGGTCGATATTTTTGTACTTACCTGTTTGTAGATAGGCAGTCGATATTCTGGCATTCTATATTTTTACCTCGATATTTTGGCAAGTCGATATTTTGACTGTCGATATTCTGTCAGTGATCCGATCATAAATTGATCATATACAAAATAATGACCACTTACTTATTGGTGGAATCCTTGTTATGAGTTTCAGAGCAGCTTCAAAAGTCCCTAGGAGTGATTATTGAAAAATACATATGTTTAATGCAACTGAAAAAGCATCAAAAACGTATTTTATTTGTTCTGTGCTAAGATATATTGAATGAGCTCAACTCCAAGCTAAAGATAAATCAACAGAAACAAGATATTGGTGTTTAGGAAAATCAACAAATTTGGAAAAAATAATGGCTATGCATTCATAAGACCCCTGGGACTGCTAATAGGGATGCACATATAATTATAGGCTCTAAACATAGGCTAGCAAGACCCCATTCATACATAAATATCGCCCTACAAACATGTAGGCCTTCAACTAAACCTCTTTATGAAGCACTTGCACTCACATATGCTAGGAATAGGACATGGATGTAGGGTAATTAAGTTTAAACTGCTTTCAGGAATTAAACGCAAATGTAACTTTTTTGTGAGGAGATATGCTACTGCAAGTTTGGCAATTTAGTAGATTATATTTTGGAGTCTGTGCACCTTGTTTAGCCCTGGGAAGGAGGACAACCTGCTAGACAGCCAGTTCAATGTAAGTCGTAGCCTATATCTTCCTGGAAGATGACTGGTTGCTGTATTTAATGAGTTCTGCCTGGCTGGAAACATTTCATGGAAAGTACTTCTGTCAATGCAGCAGATGCACTACTTCCAAAAATGAATACTGGGCTAGCCACTTTGGTTTTTGCTGGCCAGTTGGAATTCAGTTGGCAGAAAGAAACACCTAGCAGGGGAATTCTCCTTGTAGAACAAAATATTAATGTGCTTGATGCATATGGGGTTTCTTGCCTGTGCAACAGGGACATTTTTTACCTCTCTGGGGCTGCCATGTAGAACATGATGGTCCTGGGCAGGAGAAACAGTTGAAGAAGTCCTGACCTAAGTAAGATCAACATCCGCCACTGTGAGCAAGCATACCTGTCAAAGATAGGCTGCTGGATCAAGTGCTCAGGATAGTAGAGTCATGTGATGCTCCATTGTGAGGAATCTGGTTGCTCCCTACATTAAATCGGAACTAAAGGCGTGGCAGGGTAGGAGCTAAGCTGAGAGCTTCAGGACTTCCACTCCACCAAACCTTAAATAAGGCGTTATGTTTCACTCAACATTTTGTATAAGAATATATATTTTCATGGGGATTTTGCTAACATTGACACTAACCTTATTTTTAAAAATAATTGTGGACCCATCTAATTTTAAAACAATTGATACATATATATTTGATTTATCCTGGCCCTGTGCTACAAGTAAAGGGAACATTGTTTAGGTGATATTTCAATGTAGTTACACATACCTTTTTAGAGTAGAAATATGGGAGATCTTGTTTTCTGAATTTATCTTTAACATTCAACATAGTCTTCATCGGACATATACTACTTTGGTCATATATTATGCCTAAAATGTCTTTTCTGAGCCACCCTACATTTTGTATTTACTCATTTGCTGAGTTGTTATTCATTTGCAATAAGTTGTGTATTTAATTTCATTCATTGAGGAAAAAGTGCATTACATTTATAGATGGTTCTTTGGAGACAGCATAATAGTGGTATACATTAATGCTCCAGTTACTTACGGGTATTCTTCATTATCCTTAGTCCGTTGTCGTCTTCACATTCAATTACTCTTGAGATCATCCCACCTCGCTGACAGGACCAAAACCAGGAAGAAAGAGTGGACTTGCTCTAATCCCATCCAGTTAAGGTAGCATAAGACATAGCCAATCCCTTTCCACTTCCTGTTTTTTTCCTCTCTTGAGGACCAAGATGGGGAGGCAGGATGCAGGTTATTCTGTAAGACTGAGTGGAGTTGGTGGAGTTCTGCTATGCGGAACTCTGCAAAGTGCAAAAAGCCTACTCCACACTATGCGGAACTCTGCGAGCGGCGGAGTTTCTTTAGATAAATGCAGTTTGTGGTCATTTTCAGTGCCAGGTGCTTGTCCGCACTGTGCAATCAACGCAAACGGCATCTTGCACAGTGGAAGCGGACACTGCTTCCTTTCTGCCACTCGAGTAGATTTTTACTCGAGCAGCAGCTTTCGCAACGCAACCAGCGGTGTCTCAACATGAGCAGTTGTGAGCATATGTGACCACTCCCAATGAGAAACCTGACCGACCGCTGGAGGGTTGATTTTCCACACTCGCGCTCGCCAACTTGATGTTGACGATCGTGAATGAGTAAAAATCTCAGCGGGAGGTGGATTTTCTTCACTCAAGTGCACCAACTTGACTTTGATGAACGCGAACGATGGAAAAAACTCCACTCCGCCCGGAACTCCGCGAGCTCCGCGTAAAGACGAGTGCAGAAATCTCTGCGAGTGGAGCAGAGTTCACTGCTTAAACTTATTTTTGTGCGACAATGGTAGGTGAGGACTGTGCCCTGCAGGGCTTTATTGCAGTCTTCAACTCACCGAGGGAGGAGCTAGAAGGTACGGAGGAGGCGGTAGTTCCATCTGGACTTTTTTCCATCAGGCTTGCTTCGTGTCCTCCAGAAGGTATGGCAGAGATGTGAGCATGATTACGGGCACTTACCTGGAGGTTGGGTAAGGCTCTGCCTCTGCAATACTTGGTAGCAGGTTTCTTGTGCCCTGCGGCTGCATTGTTTCCTTTTTATTTTGTTTTCAGATTTGCACTGAAGGGGCATGCGCAAATGGAGTTCTGAAATGACTTGGAGCATGCACATGGAGCTTTGCGCATGCTCATGGTTGTGGTCAGCCAGCGCCCCTTTTCTTTGCATTTGAAGGAAAAGCCAACGGCGGGTAAAGTGCTTAGTTGCTTACTGCATGGTTGCCTGTTGCTTTTTTAGCCTGTGATTTGATTACTGCCACTGTGGGAGACATTCTAGGAAGACTAGACACCTGGCCTCTTCCTCCAGCAGTGATTCCTCCTCTAGACCAGGTCTCCTCCCCGGAAGTGGTCCAGAAGGGCAAGGTTTCCTCGGGGTGATGATGCACTTGAGGAGAAAGGTAAAAGGATTCTGTTGATGACCTTGGGAGAGTTGAATGTAAGTTATAACTATAACTGTAGAATTTATAAAGTTTGAATAGTTTGTTTGGTTTGTATAGTGAAAATAGATAAAGTTGAATGGCGTACAGTGGATTGGCATGGAGTGGAATGCATTCAGTCCAGTGACGTACAGGAGCATGGTGGGACTGAGGGCCTCACCGGAGGGATTCATCCTCAAGACGCCCTTCGGCGATCACGTTGGTGTCCTGCTGCTCTGCTAGTTTCTTGTCCTGGAGTGTGTTCTCTGCCAATGAGATCTTTTGGCCGCCCATACTCTCCTCCTCAACTCACCGGTCCTTCTTCCTCTCGCTTGCTTCTGGGTTCCTACCCTCCTCTTATAGTCCTTTGTCTTCCTTTATGTTGGCTTGCTCTCCCTTTTGAAGAAAGAGTCCTTTCTTTGTTTTTTTATGTATGTTGGTGCGTCTTGTTTTTGTCCTCTTTATATTTTGACTATGTTTGTTTCTTTTTTAGGTGTCAGCAACAGCATTGTCCACCAGGAAATCTCTGAAAAGTCTCCCTCCAGCTTTCCAGCCTTCTCAGGCCTATTATCATACCACCCGTTTGCCAAAAACATACACACTCAGTATCCCATTCTGAAAAGGTAAAAGACTTGAAAATGTTGTAGGGTGGCATCAAGTGGAGGATCAAATAGATTCTGGAAAACACCAACAGAAATCTCTTGGGACAGCGGACATCAAGCACATTTACTCAGACTGCAACCACAGTGCAAGCCGCTAAGGGGCTATTGATGATGTCTCTCCACCATGCAAGACCTGAGGAAACATTTAAGAATACACTTAACTGATCATCACAAAACAAATGCATCCAAGTTAATCTCAGGTTTGTTCGCACTTACATAAATTATGTCAGAATGAATTAACAATATGTCTCTTGTATTTAAAGTAACTATTGTGGAGGCAGGTTCTGTTCATAAAAAATTGGAGCAGGGAATGACCCGACATCCCATAGACTACAGGACATAATTCACACAGAACATTGTTGCTTCAGACCCAACTGGGTGGGCAACCAGGATAGCAGGACCCTTATCTCTATCTAGTGAGGTACTACAACACCTATGTACTGGTGATGTGCTTCATGGTCTGAATGTAGAGGAAGTGCCTTATCGGGAGCATTAACCTGTAACATTTCACCCCTTACACCCATCTGTCTCGTGAGCCTTGCGTATTCTAGATCCTCAACATATCCACGCTTTCCTCCCACCCTTTCCTCCCACCACACACCCATCAGCCTAGAACACCAGTGGTCTCATCACCAGGAATTTTAATATTGGAGAAAGACAGGGCACAGTCACAGTCAAAAGACATACAAGATGTTGCCAAAGACCTTCATGGAGGAAATGCAACTACGGTCAAACAGGTGAATATGTTCATAAGACAAAAGCTGTTGCCAGAGACAACATGCACTACCTTGTTGAAGGGATGCTCTAGTCTGCAGAAAACACAATGACTATCGCCAATCCAGCAATCACCGGTAAGATCTGTGCACAGACTGCACTATTCTCTGCATAAAACAGGAGCACACCTCCAGCTCAGCGCTTCACATGCTCTAAACCTGAGTCCTCGGGTACTGGTCAGCCCTCTATTCCGCCCAAGTTCGTCATAACTTGGAAGAAACCTCTGTCAACAGCTCTGTGGTGGAGATTTTTCTCATGTCCTAATCGCCAATGGTAAGATTGTGAGCACAAGCAAGAATTGACACCTCTTAGAGCCATTTTTGGGTGCTAGGAGGGCACCCAGCCAGCTTTCCTCAACACACAGGTCTCGACCATTCGTGCTGAGAAACCTGCAGCTTGAGTAGAAAATCTAGTTGAGCATCAGCAGAGAAGCAGCACCCTCTGGCATGCCCTGTGGAACCATTTGCATTGATTTTGCAGCACAGAACAAGCTCCCAGTATTAACAATCAGTGCAAGCAATACGGCGTGTTGATTTCCACCTGTTCGTGGAACTCCACAGAATCTCACAGAGTTTTTATGTAAATCAGGGGAATTCCACAGAGTGAAACTCCGCGAGTTCTGCCCACCCCTACTCATTACATCGAACAAATGATTTGATGAAGACCAGAGACTGTTCAGCCCTAATCTGTGAGATTATGGAGGGGATAAAAGGATGAAAATTGTGTTTATGGGTATATTAGTGTGACTCAATAAAGAACAGAGAAGGGTCCCACTCTCCAAAGGGACAGGGCACCGTATTTGGACTATCCAATTAAGTAAAAATTCCCTTTGGGTATCTTTGAATACATCTCACACATAATTCATGCTATTAACCTAGTCTCATTCATCATTTCTGGTATTCCACTGGAAACATCAAGGTAAGAACCCACAATTATATAAAAAAAAAAGCTCTATACGTGAGCTTTTTTTTAGAATTGTGGGTTCTTCCCTTGATGGTTCCAGGGCAGTACAAGAAATACTGAGTTAGACTATGTTAATAGCATGTTAATAGCATGCATTGTATGTAAAATCTGTTCAAAGATACCCAAAAGGATATATTAGTATGACAACAGGGTTTAGGAGAATAAAAGGTCTGTTTCAGGGTACATTGCTATATCAACAAAGAGTAGGAGAATATGGACTGTTTTTATAGGAATGTTGCAATAAGGGAGGGGGGGTAGGAAAATGGACAATGAGTTCATGGGGCATTGGGATAATGAGGCAAGAGAGAGAATTTGGATTGTTTACTATGAGTAGGTTACATTTTCACTTTGATAACATTTAAAAGTCATTTTGAATAACAGGTTGTTTTACTATTAGTGTATTGCCAGTGTTGTTAAGGGCTTGAATGTTGCTTGAAACATTGGTGCTCTGTGTCTGAAGGCACACAACACAATGATCTAGCACACCTGGATGTATGACGGTACCACGCGTACTTTTACAACGCGTACCGTTATCACGCTACTTTTACCACGCAAGTCGTTACAACGACTTGCGTGGAGGGGCACTGGATAGTAAATTATTTAATTTACTATTCCAACTCCAGTCCCCGTGGACTCTAGGGAAAGGAGTTGGATAGTAAATTAAAGTATTTACTATCCTGGAGCGCCCCCCAGCGCATGTCGTTGTAACGACTTGCGTGGTAAAAGTAGCGTGGTAACGGTACCGCGTTGTAAAAAATGCGTGGTAACCGTTGCATACCAGCACACCTCCTCAGGTGTAAGTGTAATACTCCTCCACTGGTTTATAAGTAGATGAATAATGACTTTGGGGCACTGATCAATTGCATTCTTGATCTGGACGTTTGCATCATTGTAACTAGTTTGTGGTTAAACTGAGAGACGTCTAAGTGAAATCCATAGCCAGATACCTGATGAATTGTTTGAGCCACATACATGTATGCCCTCTGCATCAGCTTATAATATAGTACTTAGTGGAGGGTATTTCTCCTGGGCATGTGGCATGTAACACCAGGGCACATCAAGATATACTATGTGAAGGGCAGGAATTACTTTGTGCATTAATAATGTTTGCAGAACTGCATTTGTATGCTAACATGCTATCAGGAAGGTTGAGATTTGAGATTTAAGTTGGTATGTATGTGCGTGTACACCTGCATGCCAAGTAGTCATGTAATCTGGCCTTCATAATGCCTCTCTGTGGTGGGAATACGACTACACCAATGCAGGGAAAGGAGCACACACGATCGATGATCAGCATCTCAGATCATCTGTATGTCAGTGGAATACAGGCGTTTTCCTGTAACAGTAAATATGTCCCCTTGCCTTCAATGGTAGCAGCTGGCCACAGGTACAATCATTTACACTTACGACGGATGAACACTGAGAAATGGTGCAGAAATACTACTTCAGTATTGTAGGTAACAGGCAATTCATTGCAAAATCATTTGACACGTGTCTCAACAGGGCACCCATCACCTCTTTCAGAATTATTTGAGAAACGTAGCAGTGAGATGCCATATCTTAGTGCCACAATTTTTTTATGTAGGGATCCAGTGGCATACAACTGCAGTACAGGCAGAAAATTGAGCATCTGATCTTTAAATAGTGGTTACATTTCCAGCTCAATTAGTTAGGGGTTATATTTAGTGTATGTTATGTTATGTTGTGTTGAGTTATGTTATGTTATGTTATGTTATGTTATGTTATGTTATATTATGTTATGTGTATTTGTACAGCACATGACTCACCCGGGAGGGTATCCTAATAATATGTTTATGGCAGTGGCGGCTCCTCCGCTATGGCGAAGGATTGTTGCCCTACTGCTTTCAAGCAGCGCGAGAAGCAAAAACAAAGTGATATCATTTCATGTTTGCGCTGCTTTGCGGGCGGGCGGGGTAGCTCAGCTCTTAGGGCAGGGGAGGAGTGGTTTGCCCACTCCTAGGTGCGCAATGACTGTTTGTTCTGCCCTCTCGGGCCTCACAAACAAGTCATGCGAACTTTCCCCGTTCTCCATGCAGGCGCATCAGAGCCTGCATGGAGAACTTGCCCGCCCCTCCAGCCCCTGGCTGAGCTATGTGTCGCTATGCGGTGCTCAATCCGATCACAATGCTGCATTGCAGCAATGGGATTGGCTTAGGGGAGTGAGCCTGGCTGCCTGCTTCCTGTTCCTGAAGTCGGAGGTAGGAAAGCAAGAGCAGGGAAGCAGGACCCTGAGGCAAAGTTTAAAAAAAAAATGTTGCTCACTCCCTTCTTCAATCGCGCCCCCTACCACGGCCCTCCCGCGTTACCCCGCTACCATGAAGCCCGGCGAACGCCCCCCACCCGCGAGCCATGCCGGCCTCCACTGGACTGCGGTCATGGAGTGTGGTTGTAAACTTTTTTTTACGGCCTTCGCATCCTCCGCTCCCTCAGAGCGTCGCAATGATGTTTTTTACTTCCTCCAGCTGTCTTGAAAAAAAGAACAACAATGGAATGTCTCCCTGGTCCAGGGTGTTTGCAAGTGTCTGAGCTACAACTGCATGCTGGACTAGCCCCTTTTACAATGCAGGATACAAATGTATTGTTTTCCCAAATGGGTCTTAATTTTTCGTTATAATGGCGTAATTTCTGAAGAGTATTATTTTTCTGTATATGGTAATACCTGTTTCAGTGATAACGCATCAGGTTTTATCAGTTCCTGTTATTAATCTCTAATGTTAATTATCAACTATGTGCAAAATGTCAATACTCAAAAATTCTTCCGTACTCACCAGTCCACCATATCAGCCATTTTACTCACAGTTGTACATCAAGAGGGCTTTTGGGTAGATCTCATTTTAAAACAAAAATCAGTATGAAAAATCCTTTATCTCTTGCTATTTAAAGCAAAATAAAATCTCACAACGAAACAGTTCTATCTTGCACAGCTCGAGTAAATTGTTTTTCATAGTGTTTTGCTACAATATGGCGGCGATTGTCATCCCTTCGGCTTTAACAATTGCTTTTCATCGCTCAGCCTATTGACGACGCAGTTAGTAAGCATCACGCATTGTCTGTCAGGTCAAGGCAATGACCCGCCGCAGGGAAGTATTCAGAGGTAGGCAGCGTTCGAGTCCTGTGTGAAAAGAATGAAAGCAAGCTGCGGGCTATTGAGGCACACAGAAAGACGACAAAGAATACACTGGGATAGAATGCTTATTATGGAGGAGCTGAAGTTAAAACCGAATATGATAACTTTTTTTATTATACTCGCTGGTAGCCTTCATGCTGAGAGCCGAACAGCAGCAGTACAAAAGGTCCCCTCATTAGCTGTTCCGTAGCGCATGAAAAGAAAACAGATAATGTTTTCTGCCAGTGGCCTTCAAATTTCCTGTTATTCAGAACCGATCTTCCTGACTGTTGCCATTATCGCAATGGAGTTGTCAAATTCATTCAGCAGACTAGCTTTTGACTCTGCAGCATGGGCACGTTTCCCAGGTTGACCAGAATCATCTGAGCCGAGTATGGTGCAGAATGAAGTTGGGTATAGTTCAAACCACTACAGTATTGCACCCGTCACCTATTGCAGTCACCCACATTAAATAAGCCATGCTTCCAATCTCCCTGTGATTAGATTGTAAATATGCACTTGTGATTTGCATGAATATTACTTACAAATATGTTACAGTAAAAACATTTTAGCCCTGTTTAGGTCGAGCCTGAGTCAGCACGCATGCGCTACCCTGGCAATCTGCCTCAGTAGAGTATGGAAGAGAAGCCCCGCCCATATTTCTCATTGGCTTCTGTGTTTGTCGTTCGTAAATACACGCTTATGATTCAATAATTTGCTTGTTAGTCCCTCCTTTGTACCGCCTTGTCTTCTTTTATAACCTCCCATGGCTACTAGCACCTTTACTTTGGTTGTTACACGGTACGTGTCATTTGGTCTTGTAAGCACCATGTTTGTTTTGCTTTGCCCCACCTTGTGTACGAGCACAGCGGCTGTTGTTCCGGTTTACGAGCGCTTGTGTTAAGCCGCTGTGGCCCATTGCTTAGCTGGGTCAGCTGCTCTGCTCGCTTCCTCACAACCCCTTGCGCCTGTTCTAGGCTTGAGCAGCTTGGACCAGTCGCATCATGCCTCGGGGTTGGCCGCCTCCTGCCTCAGTACACCGGTGAACCTGCACACCTGAGCTCCTGTCATCCTATGTGACCGGCAGCAAGAGGCGGAGAGGTGGCAGCGGTGGGACATAGGAGCAGCCCTGCACTGGGAGGAGGTTGACAGAACTGCGGAGCCCGGAACACCGGGGTACAGGGGGTTGGCAGACACCATAATGTTTCTGAAGAATGCAGTCTTTGTGCCGACTTCCTGGGGGTCCCTCGGTCAGCGAATTACATGCACGCTCTATGTATGTGCAAAGAGCTGCATTTACAGAGGTCTGTTGTGATGCAGCGTGCAAGAGGGGGGCATCGTACAACTATCATCCATCCACTGTGCATTGCCAGCCATCTCACCACTGTGCCAGAAAACCCAGCTGTACCAATTAGCTAACATGGACACCAGTCCCCACTGTAGCTGATGTTCCCCCAGCTAAGCCATCCTCCTGGCTTCTGGGCCAATCACTCACTGCTCTGCTACTCACCTCCAAACACTCGTCCACAGCTTTATGAGTTTCCGGATTGCTGTGCCAGTCACACTATTGCTCTTCAGCTGCTCTTGTGCCAGTCACTTTCCACTGTGCTACACTTCCAGCATTATGCCTGACAAATCAACCTACCCCTCTTCTCCCATAGCTGTCACTGTCAACCAGGCTTGCCAGTCACCGTGCAACTGCTCCCTTCACCCACTACTGTGCCAGCCAACCATCCCTTGACACGTAGGGTATCACTTATTGTTCTCCTGTGCTTTCACACTACTATCACAAGAGTAAAGGAGCACAGAACAGCCCAAGGACATCTTATGAATTTCGGGGGCCCTGTGCCAATGGAATGTGGGGGCCCATGTTCAGAACAGCTTTGGATTTGTGATACAGTTTCATCTCTTTCATGCCCTCTTTGGCCAGGTCCACTGAAAGTGCACAGGCACGCTGGCCCAGATTCTAAATGTGTTTAGATTTATTATTTAGGAATAGTGACGTGTATTCAATTTTAGAATATACAGCAGCAGCTCACTAATGTTATTGCAAATAGTCTTTGTAACCCCACCTAATTCTCATTTGTGACGTCCTGGTTTCATCTAAAAGAAACATTTTAGTTATGGATGTTGCATAGTGTTGAAAACCAAAAACATTTCTTTGCAAAGTGTCTGTAATAGACTCCCACATATCACTCACATTAAAATTAAAATAATCTGTTTAAGAATTATTCAAGTCAATCAAGGCAAGACTGCAGAACAGAGCTAGCTGGATGAGGGGGCCCTGGGCCCACTGGGCTCATGCCTTAAAACCAGGGCCTCTGGTATTATGCAGCAGGATAGGGTAACATTATGTGGCAGGGTTTAGTAAATTATTCAGCAACAAAGCACACATTTTGTGGCATTATGCCACACATTATGTGATAGTTTTACTTTATTATTTTGTCATTTTTAGGGCCTTTATTTATTAGTAAATCGCGATGCTTTGAACTTTGATTTAAGAAGCCGAGGTGAGCGCTATGCTTCAACATATGCGTTTGTTTCTGCACGGCGCCGGCCAGCGAGTGTGGATTTACAGCCCAGCCTCTCCCCCCTCGTCACTCCCCTGCCAAGGAAAAGCATGCAACAAAACAGAAAACAAGCATTTGCAATGCAATAGGTCGCGTTTACGCAAGTTTAAGCTATTGGCATTGTAAATGACAATGCCTTTTATTTATGTTTTAAAAACCGAAACATAAATGAAAGGCATCGTCATTTACAATGCCAATAGCTCAAACTCGCGTAAATGGGAGACCTAGTGCATTGCAAATGCTTGTTTAGAGATGTTCACATTCACAGAAAACAGTCTCTGTTGTTAGTTAATCGCCAGCACCCCACAATTCTGCCATGTCTGTTTGCTCTAATTGTTCTCATTTATAAGAGCAGCATGGTGGTGGGAGAATGGCTAGATGTGCCCCAGGATTAAGGCTAGCCTGGCTTATCAGCGTGCATGCGCTACCCTGGCAATCTGCCTTAGTAGAGTATGGAAGTGAAGCCCCGCCCATATTTCACATTGGCTTCTGTCTTTGTCGTTCGTAAATACACGCTTCTGATTCAGTAATTTGCTTGTTAGTCCCTCCTTTGTACCGCCTTGTCTTCTTTTATAACCTCCCATGGCTACTAGCACCTTTACTTTGGTTGTTACACGGTAAGTATTATTTGGTCTTGTAAGCACCATGTTTGTTTTGCTTACCCCTGCTTGTGTACCAGCACAGCAGCTGTTGCTTCGGGTTAAGAGCGCTTGTTTTAAGCCGCTGTGGCCCATTTCTTAGCTGGGTCAGCTGCTCTGCTCGTTTCCTCACAACCCCTTGCGCCTGGCCTAGGCTTAGAGCAGCATGGACCAGTCGCACAATGCCTCGGTGTTGGCTGCCTCCTACCTCAGCAGGAGGCGGCCAACCGCCCCCAGGATGCTTCAAACTTCCCCCAGGATGCTTGTTTCCAGTCCAGGGTGGACTTGGCCTGCTAGTTAGGGCTTGACTGTTCCAATGAGGGACAGGGTCAAACTGATTTGCATATGCCTGGATCCAAACTGGCGTGACAAATGGAGCTAAAGAACAATGGATTAAACCCAGATCTCTTGACTGGGGGTGAGTCATTGAAAAGTTTCAGCACTTCGTCCATCATGTTGTGTTTGCTATGTTCGCTAAAGTGAAAGCCCAGAATTGGGTCCCTTGCTCGCTGTGGCACTGGATTCAAGCTAGCATGGCTACTGCGGGGTGATACCTCGAAACCAATCCCAAAATGCTTGTTTCCGGTCCAGGGAGCAGCTGTCTGGCAGTTCGGGCTGGACTGTTCCCATGAGGAGCAAGATCAAGACTGATTTGCATAAGGCTGGATCCAAACTGGGGTGGCATAGTGAGCAAAAAAATGATGGATTAAACCCAGATCTTTTGACTGGGGGTGATTGGTTGAAAAGTTTCAGCACTCCATCCATCATCTTGTTGTGTTTGAGAAGGTACAAGCAGAAGCATACTGATGCTCACTGACTACCCAGCAAGGCCCACAGGTCAAAACTGTACTTAGCAGAGACCACACAGCGTCCAAAGGCACCATGGTAATCCCCAACATTTTCTTCCCTGGGGTGAATATGTACCCTTAATGTAAGAACAAATCCAGGTGTTCTCTCACTGGTTCTGCCTTACACTCATGGTGCCTTTGGGTGCGGCATCACTGGAGTCATCAGATTCTCAAGGAAAGCTCTTATTTTTCTTTCATGGTGGGTTTGAGGGGAGGCCCTCTGAGGTGAGGCCCAAGAGTACTAATGTACACAACTTGTGTCTTTGACTAGATCCTTCGTTTGAGCGCCCTTTCAAGGGGGTCAGCTCTGTTAACCAAGCAAAAAACACTATTTATTCTCCAGGGAAGGGGGCTTGGCAATGGTTACTTGAATAGTGGTTTCAGAGTCACACATTCAAAGATGGGCCATTGGCATTCTCCTTGACCTCTCCCAAAGGCCCCACCCTGGGCAATCAAAATGTAGGCAGCCTCTTAGTCCTAAATACAACTATGCTTAGGGCTAAAAGGGAATACCATTGCTATTCTGCCAGGTTTCTCAGTACACTTCTCTACAAAGGCTTACTATACACGACAAATAGAGAATTTCAGTGCTTCTTAAACAAAAGTGGCCACTATATTTTAAATGTAACATGTGTCTGTTTCTCTGAGGAGGACACTGAGTTGTAATACTCTGTGGATCTGTGAGAGAACTGTTGCTGCGTTACTAAGCTGCTAATTGCTTTCACAGAGGACTATATTTGCTATGTTGATTTCGAAAATATCCCACTTTTTGCAGAAGAGTAATCATAACACTGTACACGATATTGCACTAGTCTACACTCTGTTCGTCTCACAGGAACTGAATGCACACTGTGTTTGCAAGTAGAAAAAAAGCCAGGAAAACAGTTAATTACCTCTTTTTTACCTAGAAGACCAATGTGTAGGGATTAGAGACTGGTCTGTGATCAATATAATATTTGATTTTGATGATAATGCTCCGAAAATACACTTGTTGAGATATGAATGTGTACAAGAGGGTTAAATGGCAGGCCCGGAGTGGTTGTTGCAGGCACCGGGCAATCCCCGGGTGCACCGCAAGGATGGGGACCGGTTTTGGGCCCCTGGGGGGCGTTTTTGTTACAGGGCCGTTTTTGCAGCAGCGCTACAAAAACGGCCCTGTAACAAAATCGGCCGAAAACCGGCCCTGGCAAAGAGCGCAGTCGCACTCCTAACCCCCGCTGGGGGGGGGGGGGTGGCGACCGAGCACTTTGCCAGGGACGGTTTTGGTTCCCAGTCCGGCCCTGTTAGATGACATAAGATGTCTTAGGCCTATTGCAACTGTCATATTAAAATGTAAGTAATCAAAACAACATTTAATACAAAGACTCCCACCTTGTTCTATAAAGTGCTCTAGATAGGGGGATTCAACAGGACAGTTAGGTTATGTTTAGAGGCTCCTAGTTCCATGGAGAAAAGAGAGTAAGGGGCATAATTATGAGAGATTTGCGTCACTTTCGCACCATGCAAAGTGGTACATGTGTGACACAAGCCTCTAAGTCGATTTTCTGAAGCCATGCAAAGCCACTTTGTGTGGCTTTGAATGGCTTCATAAATCTGGAGTAAGGTGATATAGTGCAAATTGCTACGTTGCCTTGCTCTGCGTAAGGAAGGTGTTCCATGGGCCTTTCAGTGGGTTTTCCCACGCAACTCCCCTCGTTTTTAACACATTCCCATATTTATAATCACTTGTAAACCTGGGAATGCCAAAATCTTACTCCTCCCCAGGTGAGGCATAACAAAGAAAAATATATTTATTTCTCCTCGTTTCTTCCTCTTTCTATGAGTGCTGCAGCACCCATCATTAGGTACCCACTGGTACCTAATGATGAGATAATCTATCTATAGTAATGTCAAAGCAAAGTGAACCCAACAGGGAACTTAGTAGAGCTGCCTAATACTGGTGAAGGTTTACCACTTGTTTTTGTTCCTTGTCTTGGCTTTGAGAAGTTTCTGGTGACTTAAAATAAGGGCTGGTCTCCAAAAATGAGTGCCCGTTACGTACTGATATTGTCACTAAAAGCGTGTATTGTTATTGTCAGGATTGAAGGTCGAGGATTATCATCGAAATGAGACAGTGAGACTCCCGCTCTCTGTTGTTAGACAGGGCATAGAGTGGTGGTGGAAAGTTAGGAGTGCTCAGAGACTTAGAATGAGACTTTACTGTGGCAAAGTTGTTGGCATGTAGTGAAAGTTCATGAGAGTAGAGGGGTGACACAGAGGAGAGGTGTGGCTCAGCAGCTGACATGGGAACGCTGGGCTCACGGTTCGATCGCTGGCCCCGGCGGCAGCTCAGCTCAGCTCAGCATCATGTGACTGGGCAAGAGCTCACTTAATCTCTCTGACAGCCCCAAGCTCCTTCAAACCCTTAAGGGGTAATATGTTTACTCTTTACAAATATGAAGTACTATTATAAAGTTTTGAAGTTTAATTTAAGTGAAAATAGGTCGTTATCAGGACTAGCTTCCAGCATTAAAATGTCCTGAATGATACGGAATGACGCCTTGTGTACAAAGTGTTAATAGTTGTATTAAGGTCTTCAGGCTGGTCCAATGTCTAGCACAATCCACATTGAGGGCTTCCCATTCTCTGCCACCTTTCACAACTGCTCTCTAGCATCCACTACTCCACAATCCATGTCTGTGCAGTCCTGATGATTAGAATGCCTGTCCATGAGCAGATCATGAGCTCACATGTGTTTACTCAGTTGTCTGGTGACTACCTGCGAAGTTATGTTTTGCAACATATTGTTTTCCACAATAGATAAATAGTTAATAAGATGTATTTATTTAGTTGCTAATAGGTTTGTGAAGCACAGACAAGACCAATTGGTGGCAGAGTGCTTTACATAACAATAACAATAAATGCATGTAATAAAGTTACAGAGGTGGGATAGCATGAGGTAAGATTGCAGAAATATTATACAAACCAAAAATAAAAGAATAAAAGTAAAAACATTATTTACATAACTACTATCAGTGACAATTCTGGGTGGAGAAATGATTCAGTACTCTATGTGATCAGTCTGGGACCTTTCATGGTTCGAAGTAGTGCTGAAACAGCAGGCTTTTCTATTTTATAATGGTTTCATAGTAGGGCAGGGTATTCCTTAAGGCAAATGAAGGGGTTCCACATCATAGGTTGAGCTCATGGGAGCACTACTAAAATAATATTGCCTTTAGTTGTTTTGACTTCTCAAAGGCTAGTACTTTAAGGATACTTGGTCCAGTCTCGGAAGATGACATTGGCTGTCCAAGATGACCAGTTGCGGTTCAAGACAATTAGGCTGTAAGTACTCAGTGTACGACTGTACACAGTAAAAAGAATCACGCACGATTAGTGTGGGGAATACGTGATCCGTATTAGTACTTTTAATTCTGCCAACTGAGCCATGAAGTCTCCTAGAGATTGCGTTTTTGTGCAACTAGGATGGAACTTGCCTTCCTGCAGGCAACCTTTAATGATAGCACACTCCGAAAAATATTGCTGCTTACTTCCTAAGGCCGGTTGCACAGATCCATCAGTATAAATAAGGATGTATGACGTTACAACACATACATTCACAACGCATACCATTACAATGAAACTTTTACAATGCAGGCTCCATTACAACGCATGCCATTACAATGCATGCCATTACAATACAGCTGCTATTACAACGCATGCCATTACAACGTAAGTATGGGTAAGTATTTTTTATTTTTTATTAATGTAATAGTAGTGTAAGTGTTGGATAGTGTAGGGGTTAAAATTACTATTCTAACTCCAGGGGGGCATAATAGTAGGGTACGTGTTGGATGGTGTAGGGGTTAAAATTTAATTAAATACGTACCCATACGTACATTGTAATGGCATGCGTTGTAATAGCAGCTGCTTTGTAATGGCATGCGTTGTAATAGCATGCGCTGTAATGGATCCTGCGTTGTAAAAGTTTCGTTTTAATGGTAGTGCGTTGTTTTAGTTGTGTTGTAATGGCTGTTTCCCGTAAATAATATATTTATATCTTTCTAGAGGCAAGATTTCATTAGGTAGAGGATATCCTTGTTCATATTGCAGAAATGCTTTTGTTTTTAAACTTGGATCAAATATGTATTCAACATCTGTTGCAGTAAGAGAATTAGCCCATTTTATCCATCTTGGATGTAAAGTTTTCGCATTTGGGATGATGTCCTTTGTAACTGCTTCTAAAGCTGGTACTGGAGTTATGACAATAATGCATTTTCCCTGAGCCAGTGCTCTTTCTTTTGTTACAGCAGTCTGAATGGCTGTCAGTATTTTTTCTGTTGAAGTGAAACACATTTCTGCATTTGTGTACAGTTGTGATTTGTAAGCGATTGGTACAGTTTCTCCTTCATTAAAGGTTAAATGAGTGTACCCGCATTGACTCGCAATTATTCGGATCAATAAGTGGTGTACGTTTACACGTACCGTATTTTGGAAGCAATCATGTCCTCATGGAGTAAAAGAAGAATATTAGTATGTTCTTGCGTCCAATCTCTGTCTGAAAAGTCAGATTTTTTTAAGTCATAGAAAGGTTTTACCCTTTGTGTGTAATCTAAAATGTATGTCCTGCCGAAATTTAGGAATCCTAGTATTGATTGTAAATTTTTTTATGATTTTGGAGGCTGGAGCAGCGCACACTTTTCTAAAAAGTTAGCTTCTAGACTTTTGCCTTCACTTGACAGCTCATATCCCAACAATAGGACATTGAGGTGGGCTATTTTTGATTTTTTAAAGTTAATTTTTGTAGCCCTCTCTGGCAAATCCCAAAATAATTGTGCTTACCCTGGTCAAGTGCCTCTCTAAGTCATCTGTCAGATAAATATCATCCACATAGGACAACACTTCTTCATCAAATTTTTGAAGTAACTCTGTTACTCTTGCTGAAAATACACCGGGCTATTCCTATACCCTTGTGCTAGTCAACAACAGTGTTGTTGAAACCCTACCTCACTGAATGCGGTCGGATATTTGCTTTCAGGCGCTATATTGTGGCAGAGAAATCCATTTGAGATGTCAAGTGTGGTTTTGTATTTTCTGCGCACACTGTTATTCATTAATACAGCACTATGTGCATTTTGGACAGCAAATGTTTTTGTGCATGAGTTTAAAGTCTGTAATATAAAACTAGACGGTATGTATTGTAGGGTTTAGAGACAGGAAACAAAGGATTGTTCATTGGAGAGGTACGTTTTTCAATGACCCCCTGATATTCAAGTTAATCTGAGATCTCCCTGACCTGTTTCGTAGCTTCTTGCTTTATTGGATATTGCCTCTGAGCATTAGGTGAAACTTTTAACGGGATCCTGTGGTAGGTTGAGTTCTCATCCCACCCTGTGTGATTTTTGCCAGAACTTGGGCTACTGCCCACTCCTGTGCATATTTATGTTTAAGGTGAACGGGAACGTGGTTGGAAAATGCAGGATGTATTATACTTTCTCCTCTGGGGCACTCCATTACGAATGCAGGCGGCCAATCTTGTTCTGCTAACAAGGTTTCATAACCAGATGATAAGTTCTTCCAAAAAAGACCTTTTACTGTCCTGGGCTTGTCCCCCTCCATCCGGAGTGTTATTTCATATAACGTATGTGGGATGCTTATCCTGGTGTCTGGTGTTTCCACCATGATGTAATTATTCAACTCCGCCGTCACCAGAAATTCCTTCAGGTTCAGGCAAGCTATTGTTACTTCTGCCCCACTGTCTCGCATCATCAGAACCTATTCCCCATTCAGAAGTTGTGTCCTCAGAATACTGGTCATGCCTGATTTTCAGGCCAGCAACTTTCTTTTTATTAAATTGAGGTTTTGAATTCTGCTTATCTTCTTTATTAGAAGTAAAGTCTTGAGCACGTTGCTTGTCTCTGAACTGTTTGCGCTCCTCTCTATTTTCTGACTGTCCTTCTCTTTCAGAGCTTTTCTTCAAGCCCTGAAAAGAATGAGAGGAATGTGTATAAGTATCCTGATACTTGTCAGGTTTCCTAATATTATCCCTATTCCTGAAGTTGTACCTCTTTTCAGAGGGCTCCTGTGAAGGAGACCTACATTGGGACTGAGATCTCTTGTCTTTTGAGTTTTCTTTTTTATTATCAAACTTTTTTTTCGAAGAAGCAGGTATCTGCTTTGGGACAGCCCTGTAATTGAGGTTTTAAAGCTCTTCCCCCCCAGACTATCCCTGCCTAATTCTGAGTTGCAGTTTCAAATATATTGGGTGGTTCATTCACCTGTTCTAATGGAGAGAACTCCCATAGGCGTTTGCGGATTGACACTGATGCTGCTTACCCTTTAATATTAGCTAGTCTTATGACTGATACCTGTTTGTAGTTATTTAATAACTTCATCCCTAAATTTAGGGCAGGTTCTGCTCCGTAGTCATTTTGAATTTGTCTTAATACATCTGGTATTACTACTAATAAAGGAATATCATGAGTTCTGGTATATAATGCAGCAAAGACTGTACCCCAAGAGGTGCAATCCTCTAACTGTGGTGTAATCCCCATGGGCAAGCAGATTGTTAGTATTCTGGGTTTTCAAATGCTGTTGTATTTTGGGAATACTGCTTCTAACTGGGTTATTTTCTGAGCTACCCAGAAAGGAATTTGTTCACTTTTGTGGTCACTTTGCTCATCACCGCGTGTAATGTTTGTGGAGTAATTTTAGTACCTGTGCTCTGTGTAGGAGCTGCAGTAGCTGTAATTACTGTAGGTTTTACCACGAGTGTCCTTAAGACGAAGTGTGTCAGTTTTATCAACTCTTTGTGTTGAACAAGCAGTTCATTACCTGGCATTGTGTCAATGTCTGAATGTGGTGCATAGGTCGCTAATATCAGTCATGTTGCTCCTGGTCTTCCTAAAGGATCAAGCCTTGCTCTTGTTCGTGTATGGGTAGGGCCCATTAACCAGAAAATATGTTCCTGGTAAGCAAGCGGAAATCTCAATCTCCTCAAACGGATTGTAGACCCCTGGAACTTCTTCATGTTTATAATAATAAAACGTTCTTGTAATGGCATTCGCTGCTGGGAATGTAATCCATGAGTAGAATACCTCTGTTTTGAAATCTTCATGTGCCTCTATTACAAATATCACTACACCTCCTCTGGGTGCTAACATATGTTTGAGTATTCAAACTGTCAGAGTAACTCTTACATTGGGTGCAATCTGTATTGCATCAGTATTAGGCCTGGGTGTAGGACTACGCGACGCTCGAATAGTTTGCGTAGTTTGTGCAACTACCCGCTATGCGAATTGCACATAGCACAGTGTAAAAACGCGTAGCTGGCATTCTTTGCGTGCTCGCGGTACTCATATCAAGTTGGCGATGCGAGCGAGCAAAATTACATCCCGGCGAGACTTTTCCCTTGTTCGCGATCAGCAACATCAAGTTGTCGATTCTGAGCATGGAAAATAAACCTCATGGCGAGATTCTCAACGCGGGGAGGTCAGGTTTCTCATTGCGAGTGGTCGCGTATGTTCGCGACCGCTCGCGATGAGAAACTACCAGTCCGCGTTGAGAAGCTGCCGCTCGAGTACAAATTTACTCGAGCAGCAGAAAACGAACGCTTTGCACTGTGCAAGATGCGGTTTGCACTGATTGCAAAGTGCGGACAAGCATTCAGCACTGTGCAATCAGTGCAAACAGCATTTTCCACATAGCACTACGCAGTTCGCGTAGCTCGCGTAGTGCGGAGTGCACTACGCGTAGCTAAGCATAGCGCTACTACAAAAACTACGCCCAGGGTTAATCGGTATCTTCCTCGCCCTCTGAGTGATCAAGTATTGTAGTGTAGTTCCTATTTTCCCAATATGCTCTGCGCATTGGAATAACATAAACAGCAGTGTAGACGTAGGACTGTGGTCATCTAGGTCTCTACTGACTATGTTAAACTTAATTTAGGTTTGCGCCAGCTAGCTCAGAGGTCACTGGAAACTTTCTCGAATGAATAGGGAGGGATTAGCTTCCCTGGCTCAGACAAGAAGGGATTCAGTTTCCGACTACCGCATAAATATGACAACTTTGCTCCCTCAGAATAAGAGTGTATCTCTAGAGTCGTGTGAAAACAATAGACAGCTATTTCACTCAGTCAGCAGTGCATACTTAGTTTCACCAGAGTGCAGAGAAATAGAGAGACGGGCGTTTTCAATAAAATGGTGTTATTTATTGAGCAGTCTTCTTTCTCATGCAAGAGAAGTGAATTGCCACAATTGCAATACTTAAAGTAAAGTAAAGTGCGTACAGTAAAAGTAGTATTATGAAATAGCATTGATATGGTTTCTTAGCCATATGATACTTTAAAATGGATAAAATATATACATACATAAATACATTCACTAACGTACTCAACTGGTGCTTCTAACTAAGCCTACCCCGGTGTACCTGACCTAAGCCTAATACATGGGAAGGGCTGAGTAAGTAGCAGTTTAAGTTAAGTTAGTTAAGATTATTTTGCCAAGAATCTGCATCAAGAATTCTCTTAAGGGTTTAGTCAGCTCCGTACCTTGGTAATAGAATGTGGGAGGTCTGGTATCTCTTTCCTCAGGACTCGATATTCCAGCAACCCGCAAGGGTAGGCTGGAAACACCGGAGCTGAATTTCTCGGCTGGAGAAAAAGACAGCGTCTCTCTCAGTGCGTCAAACAGGAGGGGCAGCTTCAGTGGGCACTCGCATCAGCTGGGCTCTCGGGCAAGTAGATGGCCGCTCTGCTCCAAACCACTGTGTGTTTGCTTAAGGCAACTGTTGGTATTTTATACCTGGTAGGTGCCGGGTTTGACGTAAGTTTGGACATAAGACGTCACTAAGAACTAACAATTCTTTCTGGGCTTCAGGAGTTCTTGTTCAAATCAAAACAAAAGCAGGGGTGTTTTCCCGGGCTGCTGGAGGCTTGGTTTGTTTAAAGAACGCGTTGTGCTTTCTAGGAGTCGATGGGAGTAGCCGTGCTGTGCTTTGGATTGCATGGGCTATACTGAATATGAATCTGATTCTTATGCCTTTATCAGGATATTATTGATTATAACCTCACAAGGGCATAAATCGGGAATATAAAATTAGGGTCCTAGATATGAACACGACACCCACTCCACGGATTGATGTCCATCATTACTAAAAAACGAAGCAATAGTGAACATTCAATAATGCATGTGTGTTTTCCGACCCACCCCAAAATACATATTTCGCATTTGAAATGGTATAAGGTAAATACATGAAAAAATTAGTGTTTGTACTGTACGCTATTCAAGCAGTGTCATCATTCATGTTATGTTAAATGTTATGTTAAAAATCTTATACCGCGCACGTACACCGAAGCGGTTTCTTGGCGCTCATAACAAACACAGCGGACAAGGGTAGATGGTTACTCAAAGGCAGCTTTAAAAAGGAACATTTTTAATGTCTTACGGAAGAGCTCATAGGAGGGACATTGACGAAAGGAGGAAGGGAGAGAATTCCAAAAGGAAGGGCCTAGAAAGGAGAAGCGTAGGCTACCATGTTTCTTGCGGTGGTTGTGGGGAATGCACAACTAGTGCACGAGGAGCTTAAAACCTTTACAGAAGCCCACAACATCCTGCACCCACAGCAATCGGGCTTCCGCTCCGGTCACTCGACCGAAACAGCTTTGATCGAGCTCACTGACTCCATTAAATTCCTACAGGATGAGGGCAAGCAGGCTGTCCTCATCCTGTTGGATCTCACAGCGGCATTCGACACCATCTCACACGTTATTTTAATCAATCGAATGCGAGAGATCGGCGTGACAGACTCAGCCCTGGCTTGGATCTCATCATTCCTATCAAACAGGTCCCAGACCGTAGCACTAGGACCATATCGTTCCAGCGAAAAGCCAATTACATCTGGAGTGCCCCAAGGGTCCATATTGAGCCCCCTATTTTTTAATATCTACATGGCACCCCTCTTAGCTGTGATAGAGTCACATGGCATCCTGGTTACGTCCTACGCTGACGACACGCAATTGGTCGTCACCATCGACAAACAGCGTACGGACGCAGAGCTCCGTTTTAAAAATTGCCTCTCTGATGTCTTTGTATGGCTAAACACTAATCATCTTAGATGTAATAGCGCAAAGACAGAGATCATCCCAATAGGCAACAATATTTCTTTTTCTCCCAAAGTCTGGTGGCCCTCAGGCTCCGAGGCTCCTCCTAGTGCAGTCACATCAGCCAGAAATTTGGGCGTACAATTTGACTCTTCCCTTACTTTTGACGATCACGTCAAGATCACTGCCGGTCGATGCTTTGGCCTAATAAAATCTTTGAGGAAATTCTTTGACTTCCTCCCAATTGCAGCCAGAAAGTCAGTCGCGGTGGCCCTCTTACTCTCCCGACTTGACTACTGCAACGGCCTTATGGCTGGGATAAAAAAATCCACCCTCAGGAAATTGCAGAGTCTACAACATGCTGCAGCCCGACTGGTTCTACAACTTCCCAGAAGGTCATCTGCATCGGCAGCCCTGAATTCACTTCATTGGATGCCACTGCACAAAAGAATCTTTTTCAAATTGCTTCTCACAGTCCACAAAACCATGCAAAATACAGGACCCCGCTATTTTGTAAACCGCTTCAAGCGCTACAATCCTTCGCGCTGCCTGAGATCGTCTGGGACTAACCTTGTCCAAATCCCCAGATTTAAATACAAGACCAGGGGAGGTAAATCCTTCAATGTTCTGGCAGCTAAAGCCTGGAACACCTTACCCATTGACCTTAGAGTCATCAACAATGAGAACAACTTCAGGAAACTTCTCAAGACATGGGTCTACAAACTATCAGACTCCTCTGTCCTGGCTGCCATCTAGTTTCTTGTTTATCTTGTGTTTATTCACCACCTTTCTCAGTTATTCCTCCGTAACTCGCCCAGCGCCATGATGCTCCCTTGGGAGCGAACGCTCGCGCTCTACAAATACCCACAAAATATCAAATATCAAAAATATCAAGAGATTGTCGGCGGAGGAGCGTAAGTTACGAGTTGGAAAATACCGCTTTAACTTAGAGGAAATAAAAGTGGGCGCCAAATTGTAAAGAGCTTTAAAGATAGTGCATCCGAGTTTAAAGGTGCAGATATTCAGATAAATGCATATATATATCAGCTGAATGAATTGCGAAAATTACACATGAAATGGCTCTAAATACAGAAAAGAAGGTTGAGACCATTTCATCACATGTTTATACAAATTGCTGTATATGTGCTAGAGGCTGAGGTAAAATATTGTCTCTAGTGTCCTAAAATAGAAGCTCTGTTCTCTAAGAATAGTTCTACTTTAAACAGAGTACCATGTGCCAAAATAAAAGGTAAATATTTTTTTAAATGGGCAAAAATAATTTCGCTTTCAGGGAAAAAAATTCCAAATATTTTCTGTAGCTTTGTTTATCAAAAGCTGAAGGCCGAATTCAGAAAAAGCTGTGTGCTCATTGTTTTTATTTAGAGCTATTCTCGTTGACTGGAGAGAACATTATTTCAGACAGACCTGCAAAAAATTGGTCTACCACATCAGGTGAAAGTTCGACCAAGTTTGAAAATATTGCTACAGCGCAGTTCTCTGTGTGAGTGCTATCATCGATGGTTGGATCAGCAATGCTCACAGAAGGCTGTACCTGTTCGGTGCTGCTTTCCTCTCGTACCTCACCGCTACCTACTCGTAGTGGTGAAGTCTCAACGAATGCCGTCATCAGAATCGGTAGCCGCTGGGGACAACACGATGCATCAGTCGTTACCGGACCTAGCAAAGTATTGATTTCCATTGGTACTGCTGATTGTAGTGTAAGACAGACGTCCAACACGCATTCTTCTCCGAATAGCAGACATCGAAGCACAGGTATGATGCAATCTTGCCAGATCGGTCTGAATGAAAGAAACCAGGTTGTACTTAAATCTCTTAGCCGGGCCAATCCGAGGACCTTAGTGATACGGTCTTGGTATTGTATTGCTAGGATCGTTCCTTCCATCGTTGCTAGAATCTTGTCTGTGGATTGGCTTGCCATATCGGAGCAGAAGGAGCAAAAATAAAACTCCTGCCACGAGTCCCAATATTAAGGGTAGCCCGCCGAAGACAGAATGGACAAAATTCGGGAAGATGCCCAGAACTGTTTCAAAGGGTGCTAACAGTCCCGAAAAAATTGTCTTAAATACACGTGCAATGCCACTGGTATCAGACATGTTTAAGATTTGGCTTAACACTTCTACGAAATGTATGGGGCAATTTGTTGATAAAAGGGTATGTATCTCTGCTGCTGTCCTTGCAACTTGCAGATCATATTTTTCTTTTGATGACGTTAAAGGCACAGTTGTTTGCAAAAGAATAGACTTCATTCTGCTTAAAGTATCAATTCGAATAGAAGAGATATGCAACCAAGGCCATAACGCAGCCCCCATATCTGGATTAAGCATGGGCAGAAAATCCGTTCCGCTCGCGGATTTTGCGGATTTTCGGTAAATTCGCAATCCGCGAACGCTCGCGAATTTACCGAAAATCCGCAAATTCGCACGCAGCGGATTTTTTTTCTTGGTGATACAATTTTGCGGCGTGCAGTGTAAGTTCGCAATTGCGAACATGTAGGTGCGGTGGGCAGCAACAATCTTGCACTCGCGAAATCACAAAAATTGCAATTCTGCACAAGAAATCCACGAGCAAGCAGCATAGACCTTCTGAAAATGATGATTTTTATAAGAATAACTCCTCAGGTTGACATTTGCCTGCACTTTTTTGGATTTGAGGCCTTTTGACTTTCTTTGGATCACTTTTGGATTAGAAATCAACTTTCACAAGTAAGCTTGTTTGGGGCATTACAGTTGCTGTAATGCTGTTCTGCAGAAAAACGAGTTTTTCTAAACTGAAAGCACTCAGCAGGTGCAAAAGTTCAAATTCATCATTAGTAATCATTCCCTGTAGTGCTTCCTGACTGGGGCCCCTCCAGAGTTCAGTTGCTAGTTGCAACAATTGTATGACCCTGCTCTGACCCTCACAGCCGGATCATAGAATCGCTACAAGTAGGCCACAAAGGTCCTGGAAAAAAAAATTGCACTGCAACAGAAAGCAAATTACAGATAAGGAAGCAGGTGCCAGACTGGAATTTTAAAACAGTGACGCATTAATAAATCAACCCCAAATTAATTCATGTCAGTTGAAGCAGGGCAGGTGTGCTTGCTTTTTCCCCCCATAATCTGCAGTGATGATGAACCAGAGGGTGGCATTGATGTACCAGAGGGTGGCATGGGTGAAACAGAGGGTGGCAGGGGTGAAACAGAGGGTGCTGGGAACCTGTGATGATGAACCAGATGTAGAAACAACATAATCGCGACCGTTGCGAGCCGACATGTAAATTCGCAATTGCGAACCGGTACAAAACCCTCGTGAACTGGCAGAAATCCTTGCGAACACAAAAAAAAAATCCGCAAATTTGCGGATTTTGCGGATTGCGAGTTCGCAAATTCGCAAAATTCGCGAACGCCAGATTCACAAAATTTGCCCATGCTTAATCTGGATTGCTGTGTGGATACAATACTTGCATACAGCAAATGGCCCTGGAAGTTACAGTTGTCAGATAGGCTTTTCCGGGCAGCATGCCACAACAGCTGTGGTCACTTATTAAAATGTAACTACCGTTAGAAAGTGGTCTAAAAATGGCTCTATCTGTTTTGCAGGCGTGCCATGCAGGTGACATGAAAGGTTGTTTGAAGACCCTTCGCAGGCTCCATGCAAATTAATTCCTTGACACAGAAGTGTACCTCTTAGTGATTTTGTACAATTTTTACCACTAAGAAATACCTCCTTGTTTCCTTCACTATAACATCTGTGTGTATAAGGTAAATCCCAGGTTGATTTGATGCATTCTTTACCCAACCTTTCATACTGGCCTGCTGGTATATACTCTTGGCAGTATTTAAACTGGAAAGTTGTAATCGGAATTGTAATCGTTCCATGTATTATCCATTCAATGACAGGTCTCTCTGACATTGTCAATGGTAATCTGTCGAGTTTTTCAATGCTCAGAATCGTATAGTCTGCTCCTTTTTGTGCCAAACTGATTTGTTTATCAGTAAGGTTAAAGATACCGAATAATGACGTTGTGTTGATTAAACGCCATGGTACGTAGCCAGAACGCAGATTTTGCAACGTCCAGCCAAGCTGTACAATAGAACGTAATTGAGACTGACCATGTTGTAACATTAGTAAGTCCTGCTCTAGTATATCAAATGCAGATTGTACAATGCTGTCCAGTGAATATATTCTGGAAGACAGAGTTGTTAACCCATTTTCCACAACAGAAAGTGATTTTTCCAAATTTATACGATCAATTTCTCGTATTTTTTCTGCTGTTTCAATTTGCATTACTTTCCATGCTTCGTTGTATGCAGCGTATATACCGGCCGCTATGAAACGTTTTTGACGCTGTTTGCGTGGTCCCATTATGAAATCACGCAAGTCAGCACCGTCATTAAGTAAAGTCAAGTGTTGCTTAATTTCAGCCAGTGTGGATTTCTGTAGCCACTCAAGGCATAGTTTCCCTACACTGTATGTTGTAACTATCCCTGGATGTTGTCTCTAGGAATATCAAGGGTCTGGTCTGGTCATTTTGAACCCCTGTGTTTTGTTCAGGAATCTATCTTGACAGTTATTTGTGTCTGTTGGCCAAATCAACCACTTTTTCCAATCAGTATGTGTTCTGTTTTGGTGTAAAATATTAGATACGTTTATCTCCACATCAGTAGTGCTGTCACTATCAGGTATGGGTTTCGGAATAGACAGTGTATTCAAGTCTTTTATCTTAGCTAGGCCAAGACAAGTAGTTTGTTGAATTGTGTCATTCAAAAATATCATTTGTTCTGGGATCATGCAGGCCCTAAATAGTGCTTCTAGGCCTTGTACTTGCCAATCTTTGGACCCCAGATTGTTTTTGTTTCAATGGTGTTTTTCCAAAATTCAAAACCTAATGTAGACATTTTGTCATAAATATTTTCTGAATAAATCAATTTTGTATTTGTTAACATTGTTTTCTTTCCTGTTCTATTTAACATTTGGAAATAAAACGTTCCTGGATCACTGTTATTAAACCCTGAAACGTATTGGAATTTCTCCAAAAATGTTTTCGAACTGCCTTTTGGTGGAGTTGGACAGTGTTCCCACTGGTTAAAAGATAAAACATTTCTAGGCTGAGCAGTTTTATGCAAATAGTGATCACCATAATGGTTGTAGCAGTATAGCTCTAAATAATTGGATGAACCCTGTAAGTAATCATGTTCTGTAAATTTGTCTGACATTACTAAATCTGACATCATATTAATAATGTTTTCAAAGTCCCAGTCATCAGAGAAGGTACTCGGTGTCACAAAGTCACTTAATGAAATCTTGAGCTGGTGATGGTACTTCAAGAGCTCGACCATGCCAAAAATGTCATAATCAGTTCTGTCCCATGCTACCCCACCGGGTATTGGAATGGCTGTGATGTTCACTGATGACAGTTCTCTTTTCTTGATGTGAGAGGATGTGTGTGGCTTTAGGACCAAGTTGATGTTCTGACTTGCTGTGTCCATTGTACTATATTTTCCCTCAAGGAATTTTCCCAAACATAAAAACATGATGAGCCAAAGCAGGAGGAAAAGTACACCTAACACAATTCAAAATTCAATCCATGGTGAAATTAGATATGTCTCTTTTAGTTAGTGAAAAAGTTCAATTACTTTATTTTTAAGAAATTTTGTTGGAGGCATTTCTTCGCTTGGATCTTCAGAGAAATTGTCGAAATTGATGAAGTAGCCTGCTGCAGTTCTGTCAATTGTTGGAATTGCTTCCGGATTTTCATTTGCTTTTACATTTTTATTTGTTTCGTTTGCATAATCTGAGGCTACATCGTTGTAGACAGGTGTTTCTTGATGAACTGGTGATATTTGTGTTTCAAGAGGCACAAGTTCCATGGCTTTGTTGCATAGTCCTTTTTTATGCACTGTAGGTTTATCAAATATGATTAGTCTCTCAGTTTGAACCTCTTGGATAGTTGCAAATTTTGGTATTCTGCTATTTCTTGGGAGTCCACTGGGCCTACTACTTATTATCGGCCACATGATTGTGGTTTTTCCAGGTCGATGGATACAACTCGGTTCTCCTTATTACCAGCAAGTGGCGGTAGTACTACTGATCCTGTTCCGTTGATAGCTAAGACAGGTACTGCTTTTCTGTAAGAAGGCCCAAATTCCTTCTTTACTGCGATCTTCTCTCTGACTAGATCCCCAATCTTTGGAATCCAGACAGGTCTTGCTGGGACAGGTGGTTTTTCTTCAGTGGCTGTCGACTGTTGTTTCAACTTTATGTTACTCAGGTTTTTTCTTGTTTCATTTAAATCCGTAAAATAGCCAAACGATCTTTGATATCAAAGGTTTATTCTTCTACCACTGAAGTGTGACTATCAAGGTCCTGAATATGCATTCTAGTTCCGAACAATAGTTCGTATGGAGTGAGACCTTTTAGAGAGTTTCTTGGCAGATTGTTAAGACTACGTTGGACACTTGTTAAATGTTTGACCCACCCATCACCCGAACCTAATAACCTTGCTGTTATGGATTGCTTTTTGTCCCGTTTTTTTCTTTCCACAACCGCATTTCCCTCAGGATGGAAGGGAGAAGAATACCGCAATGCGATGCCCATACTGTTCATGACCTCTTTGTAAGCTCGAGAGCTAAACACAGGACCCTGATCAGAATGTAGCATGCCAATTGCGTATGTGCCGATAAAGACTCGCAAGTCTTTTATAACAGTTCTGGTGTCAGCCGTGTGATGGGGTCTACATTTTTAAGTGAATTCAGTCTTAATTATTATGGGGACGCATTTTTTCGACTGGATTTCTGCGCTATAGATAGCCTGATGCTATCTAATAGTGGTATCTGGGCTACAGGCTGGGCCGGTTCACAAAGCGATCTCTGTTGCAGTCCTAGCAATTTTTTGCAAAATAGTAGATATCTATGCTCATTTCCGGCCACCAGTATTCCGATTGTAGTTCCATCAGAGATTTCAGGATCTCTTGGTGCCTCAGACCCAACCCCATATGTGCTTCTTGTAGTAAGAAGTTTCTCCGGTTCGTGTTTGGAATTACCCTATCCCCCACTCCAGGGATTCGAGCAAACGGAACGGAGTTTGCATCAATTAAGTAAGTATTACTGAGTGGATAGTTGAGGTGTAATGCTGCATAATTGCCTTTTAATGAGGCTTTTACCGCCAGCATGGTTTCCCCATCTATGTGTTTTTCTGAATTCTTTTCAGTGGCTACGGAAGCCCGCTGTGGCTGTGTTAGCCAATGAATTCACTGCAACGCGAACGCCATCACGTTGATGACTCAATGCGTGTATCACGTGAGTCCTTCGTAGATCTTTCTGTAAAAGTACTACCTGTTCTCAAAGCCTTTTATGCTTTATTGTAGCACCTGTGTCATCTTTGTAACCGTTTTTGATCCATGTCTGCATGTCACTGTTGTATGATTTGAAGCAGAAATACGAATCGCACACTATTAGTGTGGGGAATTCGCGATCGGCATTTTCAAGCGCCATCTTTAAGGTTCTTATTTCAGCTCGCTGAGCTGAACATTCCCTGTGGGATTCAGATTTGGTATTCATTGGTTTGAATTTACTAGAGCGCCAGCGGCCTTTAACAATCGCGCACGCTGCATCCTAGGATTTATTTTCTACATCATAGTGTTGTGCGAATCTGTCCATATAGATTACGCAGGTATATTTTTCTAGAGGTAGAATTTCCGCTGGCAGAGGATATTCTCGTTCATATACTAGATCATCTAGTTTTTTCAGTTTTGGGTCAAAATAGTATTTCACGTCAAGTCAAAGTCAAAGTCAAAAAGTTTTATTTGCTTTGGTACTCAGCTGAGGACCACAAATTTAAAACAGTTTACAAAATATATCATATTCAATACAATTTTAAAAAGGATTTTAAAAATTTATAGAAATTATAGCAAACCCATTCGTCAGTCGGTCGTTTACATAATGCTAGTAAATTATTAACTGTTGTAATATTGCATTTCTGGTATATCGGCTTAAGATATCTTGCGCGTGCTTTAACTACGGTTGCATGAGGACAAACAAATAAAATATGCACAATATCTTGATCACCGCCAAAACAGAGTTTACAGATGGGGGAATCTCCCGGAGACCATTTAGATGTAACAGTGGAGACTGGGAGAATGCCTAGGCGCAACATAGTTATGGACCTTCTTGCTCCATGTGAAAGGGAGAGCCCTAGGTATGGCCGTAATTGCTTATATTCCAACGACTCTATGTAAGTTTTGTATGTGGATAACTTACTACAGTGCATGAGGTCAAGATCATAACTTAGTCTTGGAATAGAGCATTTCAAGAAGAGCTTTAATTGGGGTTTTGTCCATGATGACAGAATATTTTCAGTCAGGTTCGCTATTTTAAATGCTTCAGACATGTTTTTAGAGAAGATCAGTTGCCGAGAATCTGTTTTAAATATCTCAGTCTTTAACAAAAATCTTAGCGTTCCTTCCTTAGCGTGCAGAATATTGTATGCCCATCGAATAACGTTTGCCATAGCTGTTGCATATGAGCTTGTCAAAGAAAATTCCAACCTCAGAGCCTGTACAGATGTAGATGTAGAAACCTTTAATAGTCTTTTCAAGATCTTTCCTTCAGTAATGTCCATAAAGGACCATTGTTTTGTAGGTAAATGTTCAGTTGCATAAGACAGGACCGAGGGTATTTTTACTTTATACACCTTGAGTAGTGAGGAGAAGTGCCTACTTCCTGTGGCAGTATACATTCTAGAGAGTGCCCCGGCATGGATTTCAGATTTTTTCTTTAAATTGTTTATGTGTTTAAGATTTTGTAAGTTCTTAGTGAAGATCCTGCCAAGGTAAGTGTACTCATCTACTTCCTCTACTCTTTTCCCGTCGAGGTTCCAGTGGTATTTAGCGCTTTTTCTCCGGCCAGAAAACGCCACTACTTTTGTTTTTGTTAGGTTAGGGATTAAAAAATGATCCTTCGAATAGATATTTAAAGAATCCAGTAAATTTTGGAGACCAAAAGGAGTGAGGTCTAACAGAACTATGTCGTCTGCATAGAGTAGCGCATGTATGCTCTGAAGGGCAATCTTTGGTGGCAGGCTTGAGCATTTTTGTAAATATGATGGTAGGTCGCTCAGATACAGTGAGAAAAGAATTGGTGCAAGAAGACATCCTTGTTTAAGACCATTCGACGTATTAATTGATTGCGTCAGACCTTTTTCACTTCCCATTTGTACCTGGGACCAGGTATTCGTATGTAATTGGATTATGATTTGCAACAAATTTTCAGAGATCCCCAGTCTTCTCAGTTTTTTCCACAGCGTTGGTCTATCCACGCGATCAAACGCTGTGGAATAATCTATAAAGGCAGCATACACTGGTTGTGATTTATTCCCAACGTATTTATCGAGGATAGTCTGAAGTACGGAGATGTTGTCTGTTACCGAATGATTAGGACGAAAGCCAGCCTGATACTTCGGTATTATTTCATTCGAGAAGCACCAGGCTTTTAATCTGTCCAGTACCTCTGCTGCAAATATTTTACCTGCCGCATCCATTAATGCGATCTGGCGATAATTACTAGCAACATTTCGATTCCCTTTTTTGTATATAGGGATTATTGTACTTCCTTGCCACGATTTAGGAATTCTCCTAGTACAAAAGATAAGGTTAAAAAGTGATGTTAACATCTGGCTCCATTCCTTAGGGTTAGACTGCAGAACTTTAATCGGTATCAGGTCAGGGCCTGACGCTGAAGTGGTCCTGGCATTTCTGATATGAATTTTTATGGAATGTGCTGTACTTTTTTCTATTAAGTTGCTTTCCAGATAAGTTTCAGCAACATTACTGTCGGTCTCAGTTGGGTTCGCTTTATAAAGATCAGTTAGATAGTCTTTCCACTCTTGGGGTGGTACTGGAATGGCAGATAGTTTCTTTTTACTTCCAGTTATTTTGGCTATCAAAGACCAGTATTTTCTTTGATTGTTCTGTTTCGCCGCCTCTTGAATGTCCACCCAATTTTTGTCTTGTTGCATTCTTTTTTTGCTTGTTTTCTCCCTTCTGAGTTGATTTTTTAGCTTGTTTATCTCTTGCTGTATAACAGGTGAGTAATCTAGAAATTGCCCTCGTATAAGTTTATTTAATTTCCTCCTGTGTATATTCTCATTAGAGTTATTATAGACTTTGTTTTTGCGTGGTTTCTCCCCATTAAGAAGAAGACCTTTGAGGATTGTCATAATACATTCGAAGTTTGTTATTTGATCTTCAGAGTGTATTTTAGTTAGAATGTTATTTTGTAGAATCTTTCCATTTATGTAGTCTAGTGTCCCTGAGTTCCAAAAGATTCGTCTCTGCTTTTTATCTATTTCAATTTTTCCCTTAAGGTACATAATTGGGTTAGACGGAGCTGCTTTTAGTGACCAACCAGTGTTTAGGCATAAGAGCGCATGGTCGCTTTCTTCTGTAAACTTTACTTTCAGGCAATGGAATGTGTCCGATATCTCTATGCTACATATTAGGTAGTCGATGATAGAAGAGGATCCATTTCCCCGCCTTGTGTCAGATGCTGGTCTGTCGCCTTCTACGTTGCCATTCAGGATTAATCCGTTTATATTTGGGAGTGAAGCTAATAACATTTTCCCTCTTTTATCGGCAACTTTTCCTTTCGGGAATATTGGAATAGGTAAATCAATTAGCTCATCTTCATACATTTTTGCCCATTTGCCAATTTCAGTATTGGAAAGTTTCCAGTTCACATCACCCACAATTAAGTACGGAGTATTTGCTCGTTCTTCGATTATTTTGGATATTAGATCTATGGTTTCTATAAAAGATGCATCTTGTGAAGTGCCTGGAGGGTTGTACATATTGAAAAACAAGAAGGCTTTTTTTTGATCAGAAGTATTTGTTTTTGTTATGATCTTGATACATTGAAAGTTGTTAGATTTGGAATCGATTATTTTTTGAGACCATTGATGTTCTTCGCTTAAAAGAATGGCCAAGCCTCCCTTGGCGTGACCTCTGCTAGTTGTTATAGCTGGGATATCGTAAACAAAGTAACCCTTCTGTTTAAATGGATTTATTGCCCATGTTTCCTGGATGGCTAGAATGTCAGGGTTATCTTTCAGCGCTATAGTCATTTTATTGGGTAACTTTCCGGCCATATTCCACGAGGTAATCTTTAAGCTACTGTTAAACAGTGCATTGCAATCGTTGTTCTTGTTTGTTGCTGTTTAAGGCCTCTGATATCCAGGCCCAAGATTCTGTTGTTTTTCTGGCCTCTTTTGCTTCAAGATTTTGGGTCCATACATTTCTTTGACCATTGTTTACCTGAATTTTCAGAATATCCTTCCTAGAGCTAATTCGCTCCAGTTCAGCAAGATCAGTGATGTTTGCAGTCCAATTGTTTGTGTGGGTGTTGGTAATAATATTTTGAGGACCAGTTGATTTGAATATGGAGTTCTTAGATGGAAATATTTCGATAACATCGTATCCATATTTATGCAATGTTTCTTTTTCTCTTACAATGATCCTGGGAATAACAGTTGACCAGAAGGCTACTTTCGCGATTTTTTGATTTTCTTTTTCAGGAAATGTGACTAAATCTATTTCTTTACTGGTGATGGATTGTAGTGTGTGAATTTGTTGCAACAGATTGATTACCCTTTCTCGATTTAACGATAAATCATCCGTGGGAAAAAGTTCTTCAAATTGTAGATATTTCGTCAGTGGTTGATCATCACCGTGGGGTTGTAACTTGTTAGTTGTGCTTTCTCTATTTGTTTGATCAATGCTATTTCTAAGGGGTACATATTCAGGTGCTTTATGGTTCAGATGCTTTATGGGCACTATGTTTATGATTACATTTTCCTCCTCTACCATAGATTGTTTAGTTGTTACCTTTTCCAGAGATCCCTCCTCATTATTCTGGTCAGTGTTTGCATTTTCAAATCTGATCTTTTTGTTTTTCTTTTTATGGATTCTTCTTAATGGCCTCCTATTGCTCATTTTTCTTTTTGATCTTTTGTTACTTTCCTTTTGATAGGATTTTTCATTTCCAGTCTCATCTGATACAGATACTATGGTAGTTGTTTCATTCCCTTCAGCGGTATCTTTTATCATTTTGGTATTCTTAATCGAGAAGATCGGGAACTCTTTGGTTGGCAGTGTAGGTTCCTCTCTAAACAGTTTCTTCAGAGAGTATATTTGATCCCCGTTGGAATTTTTCTGGGTAGATTTTTGCTCGGTGGTTTGAGTACTGTTATCACATTTGTCTTGAGATTCAGGAGTTGGAGTTTTTGTAGCAAGGAGCAATTCAGAGAGATCTTTTCTTTCCTTTTGAGACTGTATACTTTGTGTTATTTCAATATGATCTTTTTTCCTCTTTTCTTCTACCAGAAATTTCAGAATGCCAATTTGAACATCCAAGGTTTGATCTGAATTTTCTAGGATGTTACCTAAAAAGGAAAGGACAGATTCGAGTATTTCCTGTAAGGTATGTAAAGATTTTGAGACAGGTGTCGCCATGTTAGTAGAGTTCATGTTATTTGGCAGAAATGTGTCCAATGATATATCCATGTCTGTTTTGTGATCAAGTATTTGATGATGAGATTCAATTTGCAGATCGACTGAGTTAAGTAATATCTCAGAAATGTTTTCTGTCAGTTTGTTACCGTTTGGGTTAAAATCCTCGGTGTCAGAAGAGTGATTTATTTGTTTCACCGGTGTGATGGTAGTAAATTTTGGAGAGTCAAATATAGATGTTGTTGTTTGAGACTCCTGTGTTGAACAGGGCGGTTGAGGTTTAAGTTGGGAACCCTGATCACTTGAAATTGAGGTAGTGTGAGCATCCGTAGTAGGCAGTTCAGATGCCTCTTGAGGTGGATTTTTTCCCAACATTATAGACGGTTCACGATCAAGTAGACAAGATTCGTTTTTGGGAGTAGCTAAGAAGTAATTACTAATGGCTGGCGTGCCAGTTAACCGGCCCCGTTTTACTGCTTTTATGGAACTTTGTCTTACTGCTTCCTCTGTACCCATTCTCTTCATGAAAATGGTACGCGATCTTAGTTTTTTATATGCCATATATAATTGTCACTGTAAATATAGAATATTATGGAAAGTTACCGTGTTATTATCAGATGTTTTGTTTATCGGCGTCAGTGGGCAGCGACAAGTACTTTGCTCAGAAGAAGAAGATTTTCCAAGTTTTCGCAGATTTCTCTTTTAATCCATATGTTGTTTTCACAGCGGTGAATAAGTAGATGAAAGAGGGGTGGCCCGTCCCGTCCTTGTGCGACCTTGGACGGCCTTAGACGGCCCGCCCTTTGCCCGGGCTTCGCCCGGCGCCCTCCCGCGCGCTCCCGCGCAGCGGGACTCTGTAGTTGATAATATGCTATCAAGGAAGGAAGAGGAGGAGCCTGCAGGGAGAGCGTCCCAGCTGGTGATGATTGGGAGTTGTGGGGGCTCCTGGGACTTTGAGTCCTGCGCCCACAACACGCTCGCAGCCCTGCAGGTCTCGATGCCCAAGTTCTTGATCCAGGTGGTAGCGCTATATTCCAGGCGATAGCGCTATTGTAGAGTGCCCTCTGGCGACGCGGGACCCGCGCAGCGGGTACCGCTAGCTGTAATCACGAAGGTGAAGGCAAAGTCTCAGAGCCACAGTGCAGAGTCAGCGATTGAACGCAGCAACAGAGTGAGAGGAACAGGAATCCATTGACACAGGTGAGAGGGCGGATTTTACCACGTTTGGTCAGCCAGAGGAGGAGCCTGCAGGGAGAGCGTCCCAGCTGGTGATGATTGGGAGTTGTGGGGGCTCCTGGGACTTTGAGTCCTGCGCCCACAACACGCTCGCAGCCCTGCAGGTCTCGATGCCCAAGTTCTTGATCCAGGTGGTAGCGCTATATTCCAGGCGATAGCGCTATTGCAGAGTGCCCTCTGGCGACGCGGGACCCGCGCAGCGGGTACCGCTAGCTGTAATCACGAAGGTGAAGGCAAAGTCTCAGAGCCACAGTGCAGAGTCAGCGATTGAACGCAGCAACAGAGTGAGAGGAACAGGAATCCACTGACACAGGTGAGAGGGCGGATTTTACCACGTTTGGTCAGCCAGAGGAGGAGCCTGCAGGGAGAGCGTCCCAGCTGGTGATGATTGGGAGTTGTGGGGGCTCCTGGGACTTTGAGTCCTGCGCCCACAACACGCTCGCAGCCCTGCAGGTCTCGATGCCCAAGTTCTTGATCCAGGTGGTAGCGCTATATTCCAGGCGATAGCGCTATTGCAGAGTGCCCTCTGGCGACGCGGGACCCGCGCAGCGGGTACCGCTAGCTGTAATCACGAAGGTGAAGGCAAAGTCTCAGAGCCACAGTGCAGAGTCAGCGATTGAACGCAGCAACAGAGTGAGAGGAACAGGAATCCACTGACACAGGTGAGAGGGCGGATTTTACCACGTTTGGTCAGCCAGAGGAGGAGCCTGCAGGGAGAGCGTCCCAGCTGGTGATGATTGGGAGTTGTGGGGGCTCCTGGGACTTTGAGTCCTGCGCCCACAACACGCTCGCAGCCCTGCAGGTCTCGATGCCCAAGTTCTTGATCCAGGTGGTAGCGCTATATTCCAGGCGATAGCGCTATTGCAGAGTGCCCTCTGGCGACGCGGGACCCGCGCAGCGGGTACCGCTAGCTGTAATCACGAAGGTGAAGGCAAAGTCTCAGAGCCACAGTGCAGAGTCAGCGATTGAACGCAGCAACAGAGTGAGAGGAACAGGTATTTCACGTCTTCTGTAGCGAAATAATTTTCCCATTCTATCCACTTTGGATCTAATACCCCTTTAACCAGATTACGTGGACTTGTTAATGCCTCAAGGGCTGATTCTGCTGAAAAAAACAGCTATTCTTCTGCCTTGGGCTAGGGCTCTTTATTTAGCTACAGCAGTTTTAACCGCAATCAGAAATTTCTCTGTAGAGCTGAATTTCATTTCAGCTTCAGTGTACAAATGTGATTTGTAAGCTATAGCTACCGTTTCTTCCTCATTAGAGGTCAGGTATGTGAATCCACATCTTCCTGGGATGACTCGGATTACAAGATTGCGTGTATTTTTGCGAGTTTGTAATTTTGTTTTAGTTAACATGTCTGTTTGCAATGATCTCAACATCTCTGTGTGTGTCTGAGTCCAATTGGTTTGTTTGTAATCTGGTCTTATTATTTCATAGAGAGGTTTAACCCAGCATAGTAGTGATTGTAAATTCTTCAGCGTTCTTGGTGCTTGGAGTACAGCACATTTCTCTAAGAAATTGTCTGCCAGGCTTTTGCCTTCACTTGATAATTCATATCCTAAAAATAGGACAGTTTGATGGGCAATTCTTGACTTTTTAAAGTTGAATTTGTAACCCTCTGAAGCGATTCCAAGTATTATGGTGTTCACCCTTTTCAAGTGAGTCTCCAGGTCATCATCTGTGAGATAGATGTCATCGACATATGATAATGCTTCATCATCATATATTTGTAGTAACTCTGTCACCCTTGTTGAGAATAATCCTGGGCTATTCTTGAATCCCTGTGGGAGTCTGCAAAATTGTTTTTGCGATACAAATATTGAGTAAGCGGTAAAATACCTGCTTTCAGGTGCAATGTTTTGACAAAAGAATCCATTAGTGATGTCTAATGTCGTTTTATATTTTTTGCGCACAATGTTATTCATTAGTGCTGCACTATGTGAGTTTTGTACTGCAAATGTTTTACAACAGGAGTTAAGGTGTCTGTAGTCCAAAACTAGAGGATATGAATCGTCTGGCTTGGAGACAGGAAACAAAGCATTGTTCATTTGAGAGGTGCATGTTTCGATCACCCCTTGGTATTCAAGTTGATCTAAGATCTCCCTGACTTGTTTTTTAGCTTCTTGCTTAACTGGATACTGCCTTTGTGCAGTGGGCTGATCTTTTAACTGGATCTTGTGGTGAGGTGAGTCCTCATCCCATCCTACATGATTTTTGTATAAAGCAGGAGCTTGGTCTACTGCCCATTTTCTTGCCAATGTGTATTTTTTATGAATCGGGATGTGATTCGAGAAGGCAGGCATAATCATTTCTTCTTCTTCAATCAAAGCGGGGGGAGAAGGAAATCAACGATCCAACCAGTTTCCTTTGGCTCAAATCTTTAAATCAGTGGGGGGGTTGGATCACTTGTCCTGCCAACCTGGATTACTCAGGTATTCGGTACGTCCCTCTGTAAAAAACCCTCATACACTCGAGATGGAATCGTGGGTAGCGGTATATCTTGATTCTCCGCTGAATTTATTGAGTGTCTGCATAATCACAGGGTTCTTTGGTATGCAGCCTCTCCCCGGAGGTAGTCATCCAAGGTTGTGTGCAGTAGTGTCCAGTGATTAGTGAAAGTGGTAAATTTAAAATAACTCGAAGAGCCAGAGCGTGAATTTTATTATTCTGGGTTCGAGCTAGTGAAGTTGAAAATATCTTTGGTATGCGATCTGAGAATTATTAGGGTTCTCTTCGCTACCTATTTTCGTGGGTTAAAAGGTCGACATGTTTCAGCCCTTATTCTTCAAAGTGATCGTCGGGCTTTCTTCAGGACCAGGTGAGGAGGTGAGAAGGGATCATTAATATCTCCTTCTTTATGAGGTCAACTTTTGTGCCTGTGGAAAAAGGGGGATGTGTCAGTTTAAGGGAGTGTATTTCAACGGGGCGTTTACTTAATTCACCTATCTGTTCTGTCTTTAGGGTAAATTGATTCCTTTAATTACCATTCATAGCTTCACCACAATCTAGTCTTGGGTAACCACATACTCAAAAATTTGCCAATTAAAATCACACTTTAAGTCATAGAGTTGTTCTGTCATCAACCCTCATTCAGAAATGAAGTTTCTCATCGCTAATCACCAAAATATCGCGAGATTCTTATCTCATACCTTTCTTAAATGTTAACATTGTCCACTAAGACTTCTTTCACTCTACTTGCTTTATATTGTCATACTTAGTTACATATTCAAAACGTTTCTCAAAATGAGTTTCATTGCGTGCTCAGATTAAGTTTTTGTGTTATTATCCTGAAACGGTTACATGCCCCCAATATAAGGTGTGCTCTCAATTGCATGCTTGTAACATACCTCCGCACGTGTTAATACGTGCTTCCACGGGTGCCTTGGGAGTCTGTTGGGAGGTCTTATCTAAAATTTAAGAAAATTGGAGGCAGGGATTGTTAAGGTTAAGCGGGGATAGCAGTACTTATCTGTTTTCTTTGGAGCAATTCCCGCGTTCTACCTGTAGATCCTCCTTTGCGACTTGTGCTGACTCTGCCTTCCAGGACCAGGTAGTGTTACCTAGTTCCTGGCTCCCTTTATATTCTGTTTGTCCTTCCCAATGGAAATGGTAAAAAGACTTCCGATTTAGTTTTGATACATTATGTTTGTTTACTTATCCTTAAATTTCTCGTTACTTATCATTTACAAAAAAGGGCAATTTGTTTTTTCTTTTTCTCGATATTTATTATGGTTTCGGTAATGTTTTTATGAAGGGGAAAACTACTTATGTGGGCATTTTTTGTTACGTTGATTAATGAAACATTCTTTGACAACATTTTTTCTTACTCTTCATAAATTATTTAGGTTAACAAGTAAGTCAGTCGCTGCTCTTTAGAATTTTTCTTTGTGAATAGCTACTTCTAGTGGATCGATGTTAAAGTTAAGTTGGTTATTTTAAAATGTATGAGTGCTCATCATCTATTCATGCTGGCCCATGGGATGCTGTCATTTAGGCCGTGTACATCTGTGCCCAATCGATGTACCCACCTTTGTTCTTTCTCGAACAGTATGCGTTCCGCATTGTGGTCCTTGGTCTGTAATGTCTCTAGGATCACCCACTGAAGATCATCTACTGTATGGCCTTTCTCCAGATAATGTGTTGCCATTTTGGTTGTCTCCTTCTTACATCTAACGTTGCTGCGATGTTCGCTGATTCTTGTTTTTGCCTTACGGCATGTCATCCCAATGTAAATTTTACTGCAGGAACATGTAATCATATAAATTATATGACTCGTGTTGCAGTTCGTGTGGCTCCGTATAGTCCATTTAAAATTTGGCAGGAGTTGTAGTTCTTTTGTCGGTCTCGTGAGTGGACAGACCGAGCATGAGCC